>NW_027611873.1:0-1200000 GCF_964261635.1 Lissotriton helveticus
GGAAGCATGAAAATCACTTTAAACGTGCTAATTTTAGCTCTAAAACTGATGATCTACCTACAAATGTGAACTGACTTTCAAAAATAAAACATTTGAAAACGGACAATTTTTCACCTTTCTGAAGCATGACGTAATGGGGGGGTGTTATCTCTTTTGTCAAAATTCACCTGTTTTTGCTTGAACATTAAATGCCTCCAAATGGTATTTAATTCACTTCCCGGGCCCCTGGTAGCATGAAAATCACTTTAAACATGCTAATTTTAGCTCTAAAACTGATGATCTACCTACAAATGTGAACTGACGTTCAAAAATAAAACATTTGAAAACGGACCATTTTTCACCTTTCTGAAGCATGACGTAATGGGGGGGTGTTATCTCTTTTGTCAAAAATCACCTGTTTTTGCTTGAACATTAAATGCCTCCAAATGGTATTTAATTACCTTCCCGGGGTAAAGAAACACTTTTTGAGACCTCAGAGTGAGTAAATTAGCCATTTTCATGCACTTTTAACCATTCCACAAATCTTGTGTTTTGGGCCCCTGGAAGCATGAAAATCACTTTAAACATGCTAATTTTAGCTCTAAAACTGATGATCTACCTACAAATGTGAACTGACGTTAAAAAATAAAACATTTGAAAACGGACCATTTTTCACCTTTCTGCAGCATGACGTAATGGGGGGGTGTTATCTCTTTTGTCAAAAATCACCTGTTTTTGCTTGAACATTAAATGCCTCCAAATGGTATTTAATTCACTTCCCGGGCCCCTGGAAGCATTAAAATAACTTTAAACGTGCTAATTTTAGCTCTACAACTGATGATCTACCTACAAATGTGAACTGACTTTCAAAAATAAAACATTTGAAAACGGACAATTTTTCACCTTTCTGAAGCATGATGTAATGGGGGGGTGTTATCTCTTTTGTCAAAAATCACCTGTTTTTGCTTGAACATTAAATGCCTCCAAATGGTATTTAATTCACTTCCCGGGCCCCTGGAAGCATGAAAATCACTTTAAACATGCTAATTTTAGCTCTAAAACTGATGATCTACCTACAAATGTGAACTGACGTTCAAAAATAAAATATTTGAAAACGGACCATTTTTCACCTTTCTGAAGCATGACGTAATGGGGGGGTGTTATCACTTTTGTCAAAAATCACCTGTTTTTGCTTGAACATTAAATGCCTCCAAATGGTATTTAATTCACTTCCCGGGGTGAAGAAACACTTTTTGAGACCTCAGAGTGAGTAAATTGGCCATTTTCATGCACTTTTAACCATTCCACAAATCTTGTGTTTTGGGCCCCTGGAAGCATGAAAATCACTTTAAACATGCTAATTTTACCTCTAAAACTGATGATCTACCTACAAATGTGAACTGACTTTCAAAAATAAAACATTTGAAAACGGACAATTTTTCACCTTTCTGAAGCATGACGTAATGGGGGGGGTGTTATCTCTTTTGTCAAAAATCACCTGTTTTTGCTTGAACATTAAATGCCTCCAAATGGTATTTAATTCACTTCCCGGGCCCCTGGTAGCATGAAAATCACTTTAAACATGCTAATTTTAGCTCTAAAACTGATGATCTACCTACAAATGTGAACTGACGTTCAAAAATAAAACATTTGAAAACTGACAATTTTTCACCTTTCTGAAGCATGACGTAATGGGGGGGTGTTATCTCTTTTGTCAAAAATCACCTGTTTTTGCTTGAACATTAAATGCCTCCAAATGGTATTTAATTACCTTCCCGGGGTGAAGAAACACTTTTTGAGACCTCAGAGTGAGTAAATTGGCCATTTTCATGCACTTTTAACCATTCCACAAATCTTGTGTTTTGGGCCCCTGGAAGCATGAAAATCACTTTAAACATGCTAATTTTAGCTCTAAAACTGATGATCAACCTACAAATGTGAACTGACGTTAAAAAATAAAACATTTGAAAACGGACAATTTTTCACCTTTCTGCAGCATGACGTAATGAGGGGGTGTTATCTCTTTTGTCAAAAATCACCTGTTTTTGCTTAAACATTAAATGCCTCCAAATGGTATTTAATTCACTTTCCGGGCCCCTGGAAGCATGAAAATCACTTTAAACGTGCTAATTTTAGCTCTACAACTGATGATCTACCTACAAATGTGAACTGACTTTCAAAAATAAAACATTTGAAAACGGACAATTTTTCACCTTTCTGAAGCATGACGTAATGGGGGGGTGTTATCTCTTTTGTCAAAAATCACCTGTTTTTGCTTGAACATTAAATGCCTCCAAATGGTATTTAATTCACTTCCCGGGCCCCTGGAAGCATGAAAATCACTTTAAACATGCTAATTTTAGCTCTAAAACTGATGATCTACCTACAAATGTGAACTGACGTTCAAAAATAAAACATTTGAAAACGGACCATTTTTCACCTTTCTGAAGCATGACGTAATGGGGGGTTTAATCACTTTTGTCAAAAAACACCTGTTTTTGCTTGAACATTAAATGCCTCCAAATGGTATTTAATTCACTTCCCGGGGTGAAGAAACACTTTTTGAGACCTCAGAGTGAGTAAATTGGCCATTTTCATGCACTTTTAACCATTCCACAAATCTTGTGTTTTGGGCCCCTGGAAGCATGAAAATCACTTTAAACATGCTAATTTTAGCTCTAAAACTGATGATCTACCTACAAATGTGAACTGACGTTAAAAAATAAAACATTTGAACACGGACCATTTTTCACCTTTCTGCAGCATGACGTAATGGGGGGGGTGTTATCTCTTTTGTCAAAAATCACCTGTTTTTGCTTGAACATTAAATGCCTCCAAATGGTATTAAATTCACTTCCCGGGGTGAAGAAACACTTTTTGAGACCTCAGAGTGAGTAAATTGGCCATTTTCATGCACTTTTAACCATTCCACAAATCTTGTGTTTTGGGCCCCTGGAAGCATGAAAATCACTTTAAACATGCTAATTTTAGCTCTAAAACTGATGATCTACCTACAAATGTGAACTGACGTTAAAAAATAAAACATTTGAAAACGGACCATTTTTCACCTTTCTGCAGCATGACGTAATGGGGGGGTGTTATCTCTTTTGTCAAAAATCACCTGTTTTTGCTTGAACATTAAATGCCTCCAAATGGTATTTAATTCACTTCCCGGGCCCCTGGAAGCATGAAAATCACTTTAAACGTGCTAATTTTAGCTCTAAAACTGATGATCTACCTACAAATGTGAACTGACTTTCAAAAATAAAACATTTGAAAACGGACAATTTTTCACCTTTCTGAAGCATGACGTAATGGGGGGGTGTTATCTCTTTTGTCAAAAATCACCTGTTTTTGCTTGAACATTAAATGCCTCCAAATGGTATTTAATTCACTTCCCGGGCCCCTGGTAGCATGAAAATCACTTTAAACATGCTAATCTTAGCTCTAAAACTGATGATCTACCTACAAATGTGAACTGACGTTCAAAAATAAAACATTTGAAAACGGACCATTTTTCACCTTTCTGAAGCATGACGTAATGGGGGGGGGTGTTATCTCTTTTGTCAAAAATCACCTGTTTTTGCTTGAACATTAAATGCCTCCAAATGGTATTTAATTACCTTCCCGGGGTGAAGAAACACTTTTTGAGACCTCAGAGTGAGTAAATTGGCCATTTTCATGCACTTTTAACCATTCCACAAATCTTGTGTTTTGGGCCCCTGGTAGCATGAAAATCACTTTAAACATGCTAATTTTAGCTCTAAAACTGATGATCTACCTACAAATGTGAACTGACGTTAAAAAATAAAACATTTGAAAACGGACCATTTTTCACCTTTCTGCAGCATGACGTAATGGGGGGTGTTATCTCTTTTGTCAAAAATCACCTGTTTTTGCTTGAACATTAAATGCCTCCAAATGGTATTTAATTCACTTCCCGGGGTGAAGAAACACTTTTTGAGACCTCAGAGTGAGTAAATTGGCCATTTTCATGCACTTTTAACCATTCCACAAATCTTGTGTTTTGGGCCCCTGGAAGCATGAAAATCACTTTAAACATGCTAATTTTAGCTCTAAAACTGATGATCTACCTACAAATGTGAACTGACGTTAAAAAATAAAACATTTAAAACGGACCATTTTTCACCTTTCTGCAGCATGACGTAATGGGGGGGTGTTATCTCTTTTGTCAAAAATCACCTGTTTTTGCTTGAACATTAAATGCCTCCAAATGGTATTTAATTCACTTCCCGGGCCCCTGGAAGCATGAAAATCACTTTAAACGTGCTAATTTTAGCTCTAAAGCTGATGATCTACCTACAAATGTGAACTGACTTTCAAAAATAAAACATTTGAAAACGGACAATTTTTCACCTTTCTGAAGCATGACGTAATGGGGGGGTGTTATCTCTTTTGTCAAAAATCACCTGTTTTTGCTTGAACATTAAATGCCTCCAAATGGTATTTAATTTACTTCCCGGGCCCCTGGTAGCATGAAAATCACTTTAAACATGCTAATTTTAGCTCTAAAACTGATGATCTACCTACAAATGTGAACTGACGTTCAAAAATAAAACATTTGAAAACGGACCATTTTTCACCTTTCTGAAGCATGACGTAATGGGGGGGTGTTATCTCTTTTGTCAAAAATCACCTGTTTTTGCTTGAACATTAAATGCCTCCAAATGGTATTTAATTCACTTCCCGGGCCCCTGGAAGCATGAAAATCACTTTAAACATGCTAATTTTAGCTCTAAAACTGATGATCTACCTACAAATGTGAACTGACGTTCAAAAATAAAACATTTGAAAACGGACCATTTTTCACCTTTCTGAAGCATGACGTAATGGGGGGGTGTTATCTCTTTTGTCAAAAATCACCTGTTTTTGCTTGAACATTAAATGCCTCCAAATGGTATTTAATTACCTTCCCGGGGTAAAGAAACACTTTTTGAGACCTCAGAGTGAGTAAATTAGCCATTTTCATGCACTTTTAACCATTCCACAAATCTTGTGTTTTGGGCCCCTGGAAGCATGAAAATCACTTTAAACATGCTAATTTTAGCTCTAAAACTGATGATCTACCTACAAATGTGAACTGACGTTAAAAAATAAAACATTTGAAAACGGACCATTTTTCACCTTTCTGCAGCATGACGTAATGGGGGGGTGTTATCTCTTTTGTCAAAAATCACCTGTTTTTGCTTGAACATTAAATGCCTCCAAATGGTATTTAATTCACTTCCCGGGCCCCTGGAAGCATGAAAATCACTTTAAACGTGCTAATTTTAGCTCTACAACTGATGATCTACCTACAAATGTGAACTGACTTTCAAAAATAAAACATTTGAAAACGGACAATTTTTCACCTTTCTGAAGCATGATGTAATGGGGGGGTGTTATCTCTTTTGTCAAAAATCACCTGTTTTTGCTTGAACATTAAATGCCTCCAAATGGTATTTAATTCACTTCCCGGGCCCCTGGAAGCATGAAAATCACTTTAAACATGCTAATTTTAGCTCTAAAACTGATGATCTACCTACAAATGTGAACTGACGTTCAAAAATAAAATATTTGAAAACGGACCATTTTTCACCTTTCTGAAGCATGACGTAATGGGGGGGTGTTATCACTTTTGTCAAAAATCACCTGTTTTTGCTTGAACATTAAATGCCTCCAAATGGTATTTAATTCACTTCCCGGGGTGAAGAAACACTTTTTGAGACCTCAGAGTGAGTAAATTGGCCATTTTCATGCACTTTTAACCATTCCACAAATCTTGTGTTTTGGGCCCCTGGAAGCATGAAAATCACTTTAAACATGCTAATTTTACCTCTAAAACTGATGATCTACCTACAAATGTGAACTGACTTTCAAAAATAAAACATTTGAAAACGGACAATTTTTCACCTTTCTGAAGCATGACGTAATGGGGGGGGTGTTATCTCTTTTGTCAAAAATCACCTGTTTTTGCTTGAACATTAAATGCCTCCAAATGGTATTTAATTCACTTCCCGGGCCCCTGGTAGCATGAAAATCACTTTAAACATGCTAATTTTAGCTCTAAAACTGATGATCTACCTACAAATGTGAACTGACGTTCAAAAATAAAACATTTGAAAACTGACAATTTTTCACCTTTCTGAAGCATGACGTAATGGGGGGGTGTTATCTCTTTTGTCAAAAATCACCTGTTTTTGCTTGAACATTAAATGCCTCCAAATGGTATTTAATTACCTTCCCGGGGTGAAGAAACACTTTTTGAGACCTCAGAGTGAGTAAATTGGCCATTTTCATGCACTTTTAACCATTCCACAAATCTTGTGTTTTGGGCCCCTGGAAGCATGAAAATCACTTTAAACATGCTAATTTTAGCTCTAAAACTGATGATCAACCTACAAATGTGAACTGACGTTAAAAAATAAAACATTTGAAAACGGACAATTTTTCACCTTTCTGCAGCATGATGTAATGAGGGGGTGTTATCTCTTTTGTCAAAAATCACCTGTTTTTGCTTAAACATTAAATGCCTCCAAATGGTATTTAATTCACTTTCCGGGCCCCTGGAAGCATGAAAATCACTTTAAACGTGCTAATTTTAGCTCTACAACTGATGATCTACCTACAAATGTGAACTGACTTTCAAAAATAAAACATTTGAAAACGGACAATTTTTCACCTTTCTGAAGCATGACGTAATGGGGGGGTGTTATCTCTTTTGTCAAAAATCACCTGTTTTTGCTTGAACATTAAATGCCTCCAAATGGTATTTAATTCACTTCCCGGGCCCCTGGAAGCATGAAAATCACTTTAAACATGCTAATTTTAGCTCTAAAACTGATGATCTACCTACAAATGTGAACTGACGTTCAAAAATAAAACATTTGAAAACGGACCATTTTTCACCTTTCTGAAGCATGACGTAATGGGGGGTTTAATCACTTTTGTCAAAAAACACCTGTTTTTGCTTGAACATTAAATGCCTCCAAATGGTATTTAATTCACTTCCCGGGGTGAAGAAACACTTTTTGAGACCTCAGAGTGAGTAAATTGGCCATTTTCATGCACTTTTAACCATTCCACAAATCTTGTGTTTTGGGCCCCTGGAAGCATGAAAATCACTTTAAACATGCTAATTTTAGCTCTAAAACTGATGATCTACCTACAAATGTGAACTGACGTTAAAAAATAAAACATTTGAACACGGACCATTTTTCACCTTTCTGCAGCATGACGTAATGGGGGGGGTGTTATCTCTTTTGTCAAAAATCACCTGTTTTTGCTTGAACATTAAATGCCTCCAAATGGTATTAAATTCACTTCCCGGGGTGAAGAAACACTTTTTGAGACCTCAGAGTGAGTAAATTGGCCATTTTCATGCACTTTTAACCATTCCACAAATCTTGTGTTTTGGGCCCCTGGAAGCATGAAAATCACTTTAAACATGCTAATTTTAGCTCTAAAACTGATGATCTACCTACAAATGTGAACTGACGTTAAAAAATAAAACATTTGAAAACGGACCATTTTTCACCTTTCTGCAGCATGACGTAATGGGGGGGTGTTATCTCTTTTGTCAAAAATCACCTGTTTTTGCTTGAACATTAAATGCCTCCAAATGGTATTTAATTCACTTCCCGGGCACCTGGAAGCATGAAAATCACTTTAAACGTGCTAATTTTAGCTCTAAAACTGATGATCTACCTACAAATGTGAACTGACTTTCAAAAATAAAACATTTGAAAACGGACAATTTTTCACCTTTCTGAAGCATGACGTAATGGGGGGGTGTTATCTCTTTTGTCAAAAATCACCTGTTTTTGCTTGAACATTAAATGCCTCCAAATGGTATTTAATTCACTTCCCGGGCCCCTGGTAGCATGAAAATCACTTTAAACATGCTAATCTTAGCTCTAAAACTGATGATCTACCTACAAATGTGAACTGACGTTCAAAAATAAAACATTTGAAAACGGACCATTTTTCACCTTTCTGAAGCATGACGTAATGGGGGGGGGTGTTATCTCTTTTGTCAAAAATCACCTGTTTTTGCTTGAACATTAAATGCCTCCAAATGGTATTTAATTACCTTCCCGGGGTGAAGAAACACTTTTTGAGACCTCAGAGTGAGTAAATTGGCCATTTTCATGCACTTTTAACCATTCCACAAATCTTGTGTTTTGGGCCCCTGGTAGCATGAAAATCACTTTAAACATGCTAATTTTAGCTCTAAAACTGATGATCTACCTACAAATGTGAACTGACGTTAAAAAATAAAACATTTGAAAACGGACCATTTTTCACCTTTCTGCAGCATGACGTAATGGGGGGTGTTATCTCTTTTGTCAAAAATCACCTGTTTTTGCTTGAACATTAAATGCCTCCAAATGGTATTTAATTCACTTCCCGGGGTGAAGAAACACTTTTTGAGACCTCAGAGTGAGTAAATTGGCCATTTTCATGCACTTTTAACCATTCCACAAATCTTGTGTTTTGGGCCCCTGGAAGCATGAAAATCACTTTAAACATGCTAATTTTAGCTCTAAAACTGATGATCTACCTACAAATGTGAACTGACGTTAAAAAATAAAACATTTAAAACGGACCATTTTTCACCTTTCTGCAACATGACGTAATGGGGGGGTGTTATCTCTTTTGTCAAAAATCACCTGTTTTTGCTTGAACATTAAATGCCTCCAAATGGTATTTAATTCACTTCCCGGGCCCCTGGAAGCATGAAAATCACTTTAAACGTGCTAATTTTAGCTCTAAAGCTGATGATCTACCTACAAATGTGAACTGACTTTCAAAAATAAAACATTTGAAAACGGACAATTTTTCACCTTTCTGAAGCATGACGTAATGGGGGGGTGTTATCTCTTTTGTCAAAAATCACCTGTTTTTGCTTGAACATTAAATGCCTCCAAATGGTATTTAATTCACTTCCCGGGCCCCTGGTAGCATGAAAATCACTTTAAACATGCTAATTTTAGCTCTAAAACTGATGATCTACCTACAAATGTGAACTGACGTTCAAAAATAAAACATTTGAAAACGGACCATTTTTCACCTTTCTGAAGCATGACGTAATGGGGGGGTGTTATCTCTTTTGTCAAAAATCACCTGTTTTTGCTTGAACATTAAATGCCTCCAAATGGTATTTAATTCACTTCCCGGGCCCCTGGAAGCATGAAAATCACTTTAAACATGCTAATTTTAGCTCTAAAACTGATGATCTACCTACAAATGTGAACTGACGTTCAAAAATAAAACATTTGAAAACGGACCATTTTTCACCTTTCTGAAGCATGACGTAATGGGGGGGTCTTATCTCTTTTGTCAAAAATCACCTGTTTTTGCTTGAACATTAAATGCCTCCAAATGGTATTTAATTCACTTCCCGTGGTGAAGAAACACTTTTTGAGACCTCAGAGTGAGTAAATAGGCCATTTTCATGCACTTTTAACCATTCCACAAATCTTGTGTTTTGGGCCCTGGAAGCATTAAAATCACTTCAAACATGCTAATTTTAGCTCTAAAACTGATGATCTACCTACAAATGTGAACTGACGTTCAAAAATAAAACATTTGAAAACGGACCATTTTTCACCTTTCTGAAGCATGACGTAATGGGGGGTGTTATCACTTTTGTCAAAAATCACCTGTTTTTGCTTGAACATTAAATGCCTCCAAATGGTATTTAATTCACTTCCCGGGGTGAAGAAACACTTTTTGAGACCTCAGAGTGAGTAAATTGGCCATTTTCATGCACTTTTAACCATTCCACAAATCTTGTGTTTTGGGCCCCTGGAAGCATGAAAATGACTTTAAACATGCTAATTTTAGCTCTAAAACTGATGATCTACCTACAAATGTGAACTGACGTTAAAAAATAAAACATTTGAAAACAGACTATTTTTCACCTTTCTGCAGCATGACGTAATGGGGGGGGTGTTATCTCTTTTGTCAAAAATCACCTGTTTTTGCTTGAACATTAAATGCCTCCAAATGGTATTAAATTCACTTCCCGGGGTGAAGAAACACTTTTTGAGACCTCAGAGTGAGTAAATTGGCCATTTTCATGCACTTTTAACCATTCCACAAATCTTGTGTTTTGGGCCCCTGGAAGCATGAAAATCACTTTAAACATGCTAATTTTAGCTCTAAAACTGATGATCTACCTACAAATGTGAACTGACGTTAAAAAATAAAACATTTGAAAACGGACCATTTTTCACCTTTCTGCAGCATGACGTAATGGGGGGTGTTATCTCTTTTGTCAAAAATCACCTGTTTTTGCTTGAACATTAAATGCCTCCAAATGGTATTTAATTCACTTCCCGGGCCCCTGGAAGCATGAAAATCACTTTAAACGTGCTAATTTTAGCTCTAAAACTGATGATCTACCTACAAATGTGAACTGACTTTCAAAAATAAAACATTTGAAAACGGACAATTTTTCACCTTTCTGAAGCATGACGTAATGAGGGGGTGTTATCTCTTTTGTCAAAAATCACCTGTTTTTGCTTGAACATTAAATGCCTCCAAATGGTATTTAATTCACTTCCCGGGCCCCTGGTAGCATGAAAATCACTTTAAACATGCTAATCTTAGCTCTAAAACTGATGATCTACCTACAAATGTGAACTGACGTTAAAAAAAAACATTTGAAAACGGACCATTTTTCACCTTTCTGCAGCATGACGTAATGGGGGGGTGTTATCTCTTTTGTCAAAAATCACCTGTTTTTGCTTGAACATTAAATGCCTCCAAATGGTATTTAATTCACTTCCCGGGCCCCTGGAAGCATGAAAATCACTTTAAACGTGCTAATTTTTGCTCTAAAACTGATGATCTACCTACAAATGTGAACTGACGTTCAAAAATAAAACATTTGAAAACGGACCATTTTTCACCTTTCTGAAGCATGACGTAATGGGGGGGTGTTATCTCTTTTGTCAAAAATCACCTGTTTTTGCTTGAACATTAAATGCCTCCAAATGGTATTTAATTACCTTCCCGGGGTGAAGAAACACTTTTTGCGACCTCAGAGTGAGTAAATTGGCCATTTTCATGCACTTTTAACCATTCCACAAATCTTGTGTTTTGGATCCCTGGAAGCATGAAAATCACTTTAAACATGCTAATTTTAGCTCTAAAACTGATGATCTACCTACAAATGTGAACTGACGTTAAAAAATAAAACATTTGAAAACGGACCATTTTTCACCTTTCTGCAGCATGACGTAATGGGGGGTGTTATCTCTTTGGTCAAAAATCACCTGTTTTTGCTTGAACATTAAATGCCTCCAAATGGTATTTAATTCACTTCCCGGGCCCCTGGAAGCATGAAAATCACTTTAAACGTGCTAATTTTAGCTCTACAACTGATGATCTACCTACAAATGTGAACTGACTTTCAAAAATAAAACATTTGAAAACGGACAATTTTTCACCTTTCTGAAGCATGACGTAATGGGGGGGTGTTATCTCTTTTGTCAAAAATCACCTGTTTTTGCTTGAACATTAAATGCCTCCAAATGGTATTTAATTCACTTCCCGGGCCCCTGGAAGCATGAAAATCACTTTAAACATGCTAATTTTAGCTCTAAAACTGATGATCTACCTACAAATGTGAACTGACGTTCAAAAATAAAACATTTGAAAACGGACCATTTTTCACCTTTCTGAAGCATGACGTAATGGGGGGTGTTATCACTTTTGTCAAAAATCACCTGTTTTTGCTTGAACATTAAATGCCTCCAAATGGTATTTAATTCACTTCCCGGGGTGAAGAAACACTTTTTGAGACCTCAGAGTGAGTAAATTGGCCATTTTCATGCACTTTTAACCATTCCACAAATCTTGTGTTTTGGGCCCCTGGAAGCATGAAAATGACTTTAAACATGCTAATTTTAGCTCTAAAACTGATGATCTACCTACAAATGTGAACTGACGTTAAAAAATAAAACATTTGAAAACAGACTATTTTTCACCTTTCTGCAGCATGACGTAATGCGGGGGTGTTATCTCTTTTGTCAAAAATCACCTGTTTTTGCTTGAACATTAAATGCCTCCAAATGGTATTAAATTCACTTCCCGGGGTGAAGAAACACTTTTTGAGACCTCAGAGTGAGTAAATTGGCCATTTTCATGCACTTTTAACCATTCCACAAATCTTGTGTTTTGGGCCCCTGGAAGCATGAAAATCACTTTAAACATGCTAATTTTAGCTCTAAAACTGATGATCTACCTACAAATGTGAACTGACGTTAAAAAATAAAACATTTGAAAACGGACCATTTTTCACCTTTCTGCAGCATGACGTAATGGGGGGTGTTATCTCTTTTGTCAAAAATCACCTGTTTTTGCTTGAACATTAAATGCCTCCAAATGGTATTTAATTCACTTCCCGGGCCCCTGGAAGCATGAAAATCACTTTAAACGTGCTAATTTTAGCTCTAAAACTGATGATCTACCTACAAATGTGAACTGACTTTCAAAAATAAAACATTTGAAAACGGACAATTTTTCACCTTTCTGAAGCATGACGTAATGAGGGGGTGTTATCTCTTTTGTCAAAAATCACCTGTTTTTGCTTGAACATTAAATGCCTCCAAATGGTATTTAATTCACTTCCCGGGCCCCTGGAAGCATGAAAATCACTTTAAACGTGCTAATTTTAGCTCTAAAACTGATGATCTACCTACAAATGTGAACTGACTTTCAAAAATAAAACATTTGAAAACGGACAATTTTTCACCTTTCTGAAGCATGACGTAATGGGGGGGTGTTATCTCTTTTGTCAAAAATCACCTGTTTTTGCTTGAACATTAAATGCCTCCAAATGGTATTTAATTACCTTCCCGGGCTGAAGAAACACTTTTTGAGACCTCAGAGTGAGTAAATTGGCCATTTTCATGCACTTTTAACCATTCCACAAATCTTGTGTTTTGGGCCCCTGGAAGCATGAAAATCACTTTAAACATGCTAATTTTAGCTCTAAAACTGATGATCTACCTACAAATGTGAACTGACGTTAAAAAATAAAACATTTGAAAACGGACCATTTTTCACCTTTCTGCAGCATGACGTAATGGGGGGGTGTTATCTCTTTTGTCAAAAATCACCTGTTTTTGCTTGAACATTAAATGCCTCCAAATGGTATTTAATTCACTTCCCGGGCCCCTGGAAGCATGAAAATCACTTTAAACGTGCTAATTTTAGCTCTAAAACTGATGATCTACCTACAAATGTGAACTGACTTTCAAAAATAAAACATTTGAAAACGGACAATTTTTCACCTTTCTGAAGCATGACGTAATGGGGGGGTGTTATCTCTTTTGTCAAAAATCACCTGTTTTTGCTTGAACATTAAATGCCTCCAAATGGTATTTAATTCACTTCCCGGGCCCCTGGTAGCATGAAAATCACTTTAAACATGCTAATTTTAGCTCTAAAACTGATGATCTACCTACAAATGTGAACTGACGTTCAAAAATAAAACATTTGAAAACGGACCATTTTTCACCTTTCTGAAGCATGACGTAATGGGGGGGTGTTATCTCTTTTGTCAAAAATCACCTGTTTTTGCTTGAACATTAAATGCCTCCAAATGGTATTTAATTACCTTCCCGGGGTGAAGAAACACTTTTTGAGACCTCAGAGTGAGTAAATTAGCCATTTTCATGCACTTTTAACCATTGCACAAATCTTGTGTTTTGGGCCCCTGGAAGCATGAAAATCACTTTAAACATGCTAATTTTAGCCCTAAAACTGATGATCTACCTACAAATGTGAACTGACGTTAAAAAATAAAACATTTGAAAACGGACCATTTTTCACCTTTCTGCAGCATGACGTAATGGGGGGGTGTTATCTCTTTTGTCAAAAATCACCTGTTTTTGCTTGAACATTAAATGCCTCCAAATGGTATTTAATTCACTTCCCGGGCCCCTGGAAGCATGAAAATCACTTTAAACGTGCTAATTTTAGCTCTACAACTGATGATCTACCTACAAATGTGAACTGACTTTCAAAAATAAAACATTTGAAAACGGACAATTTTTCACCTTTCTGAAGCATGATGTAATGGGGGGGTGTTATCTCTTTTGTCAAAAATCACCTGTTTTTGCTTGAACATTAAATGCCTCCAAATGGTATTTAATTCACTTCCCGGGCCCCTGGAAGCATGAAAATCACTTTAAACATGCTAATTTTAGCTCTAAAACTGATGATCTACCTACAAATGTGAACTGACGTTCAAAAATAAAATATTTGAAAACGGACCATTTTTCACCTTTCTGAAGCATGACGTAATGGGGGGGTGTTATCACTTTTGTCAAAAATCACCTGTTTTTGCTTGAACATTAAATGCCTCCTAATGGTATTTAATTCACTTCCCGGGGTGAAGAAACACTTTTTGAGACCTCAGAGTGAGTAAATTGGCCATTTTCATGCACTTTTAACCATTCCACAAATCTTGTGTTTTGGGCCCCTGGAAGCATGAAAATCACTTTAAACATGCTAATTTTACCTCTAAAACTGATGATCTACCTACAAATGTGAACTGACTTTCAAAAATAAAACATTTGAAAACGGACAATTTTTCACCTTTCTGAAGCATGACGTAATGGGGGGGGTGTTATCTCTTTTGTCAAAAATCACCTGTTTTTGCTTGAACATTAAATGCCTCCAAATGGTATTTAATTCACTTCCCGGGCCCCTGGTAGCATGAAAATCACTTTAAACATGCTAATTTTAGCTCTAAAACTGATGATCTACCTACAAATGTGAAATGACGTTCAAAAATAAAACATTTGAAAACTGACCATTTTTCACCTTTCTGAAGCATGACGTAATGGGGGGGTGTTATCTCTTTTGTCAAAAATCACCTGTTTTTGCTTGAACATTAAATGCCTCCAAATGGTATTTAATTACCTTCCCGGGGTGAAGAAACACTTTTTGAGACCTCAGAGTGAGTAAATTGGCCATTTTCATGCACTTTTAACCATTCCACAAATCTTGTGTTTTGGGCCCCTGGAAGCATGAAAATCACTTTAAACATGCTAATTTTAGCTCTAAAACTGATGATCAACCTACAAATGTGAACTGACGTCAAAAAATAAAACATTTGAAAACTGACCATTTTTCACCTTTCTGCAGCATGACGTAATGAGGGGGTGTTATCTCTTTTGTCAAAAATCACCTGTTTTTGCTTGAACATTAAATGCCTCCAAATGGTATTTAATTACCTTCCCGGGGTGAAGAAACACTTTTTGAGACCTCAGAGTGAGTAAATTGGCCATTTTCATGCACTTTTAACCATTCCACAAATCTTGTGTTTTGGGCCCCTGGAAGCATGAAAATCACTTTAAACATGCTAATTTTAGCTCTAAAACTGATGATCTACCTACAAATGTGAACTGACGTTAAAAAATAAAACATTTGAAAACGGACCATTTTTCACCTTTCTGCAGCATGACGTAATGGGGGGTGTTATCTCTTTGGTCAAAAATCACCTGTTTTTGCTTGAACATTAAATGCCTCCAAATGGTATTTAATTCACTTCCCGGGCCCCTGGAAGCATGAAAATCACTTTAAACGTGCTAATTTTAGCTCTACAACTGATGATCTACCTACAAATGTGAACTGACTTTCAAAAATAAAACATTTGAAAACAGACAATTTTTCACCTTTCTGAAGCATGACGTAATGGGGGGGTGTTATCTCTTTTGTCAAAAATCACCTGTTTTTGCTTGAACATTAAATGCCTCCAAATGGTATTTAATTCACTTCCCTGGCCCCTGGAAGCATGAAAATCACTTTAAACATGCTAATTTTAGCTCTAAAACGGATGATCTACCTACAAATGTGAACTGACGTTCAAAAATAAAACATTTGAAAACGGACCATTTTTCACCTTTCTGAAGCATGACGTAATGGGGGGTGTTATCACTTTTGTCAAAAATCACCTGTTTTTGCTTGAACATTAAATGCCTCCAAATGGTATTTAATTCACTTCCCGGGGTGAAGAAACACTTTTTGAGACCTCAGAGTGAGTAAATTGGCCATTTTCATGCACTTTTAACCATTCCACAAATCTTGTGTTTTGGGCCCCTGGAAGCATGAAAATCACTTTAAACATGCTAATTTTAGCTCTAAAACTGATGATCTACCTACAAATGTGAACTGACGTTAAAAAATAAAACATTTGAAAACGGACCATTTTTCACCTTTCTGCAGCATGACGTAATGGGGGGTGTTATCTCTTTTGTCAAAAATCACCTGTTTTTGCTTGAACATTAAATGCCTCCAAATGGTATTAAATTCACTTCCCGGGGTGAAGAAACACTTTTTGAGACCTCAGAGTGAGTAAATTGGCCATTTTCATGCACTTTTAACCATTCCACAAATCTTGTGTTTTGGGCCCCTGGAAGCATGAAAATCACTTTAAACATGCTAATTTTAGCTCTAAAACTGATGATCTACCTACAAATGTGAACTGACGTTAAAAAATAAAACATTTGAAAACGGACCATTTTTCACCTTTCTGCAGCATGACGTAATGGGGGGTGTTATCTCTTTTGTCAAAAATCACCTGTTTTTGCTTGAACATTAAATGCCTCCAAATGGTATTTAATTCACTTCCCGGGCCCCTGGAAGCATGAAAATCACTTTAAACGTGCTAATTTTAGCTCTAAAACTGATGATCTACCTACAAATGTGAACTGACTTTCAAAAATAAAACATTTGAAAACGGACAATTTTTCACCTTTCTGAAGCATGACGTAATGAGGGGGTGTTATCTCTTTTGTCAAAAATCACCTGTTTTTGCTTGAACATTAAATGCCTCCAAATGGTATTTAATTCACTTCCCGGGCCCCTGGTAGCATGAAAATCACTTTAAACATGCTAATCTTAGCTCTAAAACTGATGATCTACCTACAAATTTGAACTGACGTTCAAAAATAAAACATTTGAAAACGGACCATTTTTCACCTTTCTGAAGCATGACGTAATGGGGGGGTGTTATCTCTTTTGTCAAAAATCACCTGTTTTTGCTTGAACATTAAATGCCTCCAAATGGTATTTAATTACCTTCCCGGGCTGAAGAAACACTTTTTGAGACCTCAGAGTGAGTAAATTGGCCATTTTCATGCACTTTTAACCATTCCACAAATCTTGTGTTTTGGGCCCCTGGAAGCATGAAAATCACTTTAAACATGCTAATTTTAGCTCTAAAACTGATGATCTACCTACAAATGTGAACTGACGTTAAAAAATAAAACATTTGAAAACGGACCATTTTTCACCTTTCTGCAGCATGACGTAATGGGGGGGTGTTATCTCTTTTGTCAAAAATCACCTGTTTTTGCTTGAACATTAAATGCCTCCAAATGGTATTTAATTCACTTCCCGGGCCCCTGGAAGCATGAAAATCACTTTAAACGTGCTAATTTTAGCTCTAAAACTGATGATCTACCTACAAATGTGAACTGACTTTCAAAAATAAAACATTTGAAAACGGACAATTTTTCACCTTTCTGAAGCATGACGTAATGGGGGGGTGTTATCTCTTTTGTCAAAAATCACCTGTTTTTGCTTGAACATTAAATGCCTCCAAATGGTATTTAATTCACTTCCCGGGCCCCTGGTAGCATGAAAATCACTTTAAACATGCTAATTTTAGCTCTAAAACTGATGATCTACCTACAAATGTGAACTGACGTTCAAAAATAAAACATTTGAAAACGGACCATTTTTCACCTTTCTGAAGCATGACGTAATGGGGGGGTGTTATCTCTTTTGTCAAAAATCACCTGTTTTTGCTTGAACATTAAATGCCTCCAAATGGTATTTAATTACCTTCCCGGGGTGAAGAAACACTTTTTGAGACCTCAGAGTGAGTAAATTAGCCATTTTCATGCACTTTTAACCATTCCACAAATCTTGTGTTTTGGGCCCCTGGAAGCATGAAAATCACTTTAAACATGCTAATTTTAGCTCTAAAACTGATGATCTACCTACAAATGTGAACTGACGTTAAAAAATAAAACATTTGAAAACGGACCATTTTTCACCTTTCTGCAGCATGACGTAATGGGGGGGTGTTATCTCTTTTGTCAAAAATCACCTGTTTTTGCTTGAACATTAAATGCCTCCAAATGGTATTTAATTCACTTCCCGGGCCCCTGGAAGCATGAAAATCACTTTAAACGTGCTAATTTTAGCTCTACAACTGATGATCTACCTACAAATGTGAACTGACTTTCAAAAATAAAACATTTGAAAACGGACAATTTTTCACCTTTCTGAAGCATGATGTAATGGGGGGGTGTTATCTCTTTTGTCAAAAATCACCTGTTTTTGCTTGAACATTAAATGCCTCCAAATGGTATTTAATTCACTTCCCGGGCCCCTGGAAGCATGAAAATCACTTTAAACATGCTAATTTTAGCTCTAAAACTGATGATCTACCTACAAATGTGAACTGACTTTCAAAAATAAAACATTTGAAAACTGACCATTTTTCACCTTTCTGAAGCATGACGTAATGGGGGGGTGTTATCACTTTTGTCAAAAATCACCTGTTTTTGCTTGAACATTAAATGCCTCCAAATGGTATTTAATTCACTTCCCGGGGTGAAGAAACACTTTTTGAGACCTCAGAGTGAGTAAATTGGCCATTTTCATGCACTTTTAACCATTCCACAAATCTTGTGTTTTGGGCCCCTGGAAGCATGAAAATCACTTTAAACATGCTAATTTTAGCTCTAAAACTGATGATCTACCTACAAATGTGAACTGACGTTAAAAAATAAAACATTTGAAAACGGACCATTTTTCACCTTTCTGCAGCATGACGTAATGGGGGGGTGTTATCTCTTTTGTCAAAAATCACCTGTTTTTGCTTGAACATTAAATGCCTCCAAATGGTATTTAATTCACTTCCCGGGCCCCTGGAAGCATGAAAATCACTTTAAACATGCTAATTTTAGCTCTAAAACTGATGATCTACCTACAAATGTGAACTGACGTTCAAAAATAAAATATTTGAAAACGGACCATTTTTCACCTTTCTGAAGCATGACGTAATGGGGGGGTGTTATCACTTTTGTCAAAAATCACCTGTTTTTGCTTGAACATTAAATGCCTCCAAATGGTATTTAATTCACTTCCCGGGGTGAAGAAACACTTTTTGAGACCTCAGAGTGAGTAAATTGGCCATTTTCATGCACTTTTAACCATTCCACAAATCTTGTGTTTTGGGCCCCTGGAAGCATGAAAATCACTTTAAACATGCTAATTTTACCTCTAAAACTGATGATCTACCTACAAATGTGAACTGACTTTCAAAAATAAAACATTTGAAAACGGACAATTTTTCACCTTTCTGAAGCATGACGTAATGGGGGGGGTGTTATCTCTTTTGTCAAAAATCACCTGTTTTTGCTTGAACATTAAATGCCTCCAAATGGTATTTAATTCACTTCCCGGGCCCCTGGTAGCATGAAAATCACTTTAAACATGCTAATTTTAGCTCTAAAACTGATGATCTACCTACAAATGTGAACTGACGTTCAAAAATAAAACATTTGAAAACTGACCATTTTTCACCTTTCTGAAGCATGACGTAATGGGGGGGTGTTATCTCTTTTGTCAAAAATCACCTGTTTTTGCTTGAACATTAAATGCCTCCAAATGGTATTTAATTCACTTCCCGGGCCCCTGGTAGCATGAAAATCACTTTAAACATGCTAATTTTAGCTCTAAAACTGATGATCTACCTACAAATGTGAACTGACGTTCAAAAATAAAACATTTGAAAACGGACCATTTTTCACCTTTCTGAAGCATGACGTAATGGGGGGGTGTTATCTCTTTTGTCAAAAATCACCTGTTTTTGCTTGAACATTAAATGCCTCCAAATGGTATTTAATTCACTTCCCGGGCCCCTGGTAGCATGAAAATCACTTTAAACATGCTAATTTTAGCTCTAAAACTGATGATCTACCTACAAATGTGAACTGACGTTCAAAAATAAAACATTTGAAAACGGACCATTTTTCACCTTTCTGAAGCATGACGTAATGGGGGGGTGTTATCTCTTTTGTCAAAAATCACCTGTTTTTGCTTGAACATTAAATGCCTCCAAATGGTATTTAATTACCTTCCCGGGGTGAAGAAACACTTTTTGAGACCTCAGAGTGAGTAAATTAGCCATTTTCATGCACTTTTAACCATTCCACAAATCTTGTGTTTTGGGCCCCTGGAAGCATGAAAATCACTTTAAACATGCTAATTTTAGCTCTAAAACTGATGATCTACCTACAAATGTGAACTGACGTTAAAAAATAAAACATTTGAAAACGGACCATTTTTCACCTTTCTGCAGCATGACGTAATGGGGGGGTGTTATCTCTTTTGTCAAAAATCACCTGTTTTTGCTTGAACATTAAATGCCTCCAAATGGTATTTAATTCACTTCCCGGGCCCCTGGAAGCATGAAAATCACTTTAAACGTGCTAATTTTAGCTCTACAACTGATGATCTACCTACAAATGTGAACTGACTTTCAAAAATAAAACATTTGAAAACGGACAATTTTTCACCTTTCTGAAGCATGATGTAATGGGGGGGTGTTATCTCTTTTGTCAAAAATCACCTGTTTTTGCTTGAACATTAAATGCCTCCAAATGGTATTTAATTCACTTCCCGGGTCCCTGGAAGCATGAAAATCACTTTAAACATGCTAATTTTAGCTCTAAAACTGATGATCTACCTACAAATGTGAACTGACTTTCAAAAATAAAACATTTGAAAACTGACCATTTTTCACCTTTCTGAAGCATGACGTAATGGGGGGGTGTTATCACTTTTGTCAAAAATCACCTGTTTTTGCTTGAACATTAAATGCCTCCAAATGGTATTTAATTCACTTCCCGGGGTGAAGAAACACTTTTTGAGACCTCAGAGTGAGTAAATTGGCCATTTTCATGCACTTTTAACCATTCCACAAATCTTGTGTTTTGGGCCCCTGGAAGCATGAAAATCACTTTAAACATGCTAATTTTAGCTCTAAAACTGATGATCTACCTACAAATGTGAACTGACGTTAAAAAATAAAACATTTGAAAACGGACCATTTTTCACCTTTCTGCAGCATGACGTAATGGGGGGGGTGTTATCTCTTTTGTCAAAAATCACCTGTTTTTGCTTGAACATTAAATGCCTCCAAATGGTATTTAATTCACTTCCCGGGCCCCTGGTAGCATGAAAATCACTTTAAACATGCTAATTTTAGCTCTAAAACTGATGATCTACCTACAAATGTGAACTGACGTTCAAAAATAAAACATTTGAAAACTGACCATTTTTCACCTTTCTGAAGCATGACGTAATGGGGGGGTGTTATCTCTTTTGTCAAAAATCACCTGTTTTTGCTTGAACATTAAATGCCTCCAAATGGTATTTAATTACCTTCCCGGGGTGAAGAAACACTTTTTGAGACCTCAGAGTGAGTAAATTGGCCATTTTCATGCACTTTTAACCATTCCACAAATCTTGTGTTTTGGGCCCCTGGAAGCATGAAAATCACTTTAAACATGCTAATTTTAGCTCTAAAACTGATGATCAACCTACAAATGTGAACTGACGTCAAAAAATAAAACATTTGAAAACTGACCATTTTTCACCTTTCTGCAGCATGACGTAATGAGGGGGTGTTATCTCTTTTGTCAAAAATCACCTGTTTTTGCTTGAACATTAAATGCCTCCAAATGGTATTTAATTACCTTCCCGGGGTGAAGAAACACTTTTTGAGACCTCAGAGTGAGTAAATTGGCCATTTTCATGCACTTTTAACCATTCCACAAATCTTGTGTTTTGGGCCCCTGGAAGCATGAAAATCACTTTAAACATGCTAATTTTAGCTCTAAAACTGATGATCTACCTACAAATGTGAACTGACGTTAAAAAATAAAACATTTGAAAACGGACCATTTTTCACCTTTCTGCAGCATGACGTAATGGGGGGTGTTATCTCTTTGGTCAAAAATCACCTGTTTTTGCTTGAACATTAAATGCCTCCAAATGGTATTTAATTCACTTCCCGGGCCCCTGGAAGCATGAAAATCACTTTAAACGTGCTAATTTTAGCTCTACAACTGATGATCTACCTACAAATGTGAACTGACTTTCAAAAATAAAACATTTGAAAACAGACAATTTTTCACCTTTCTGAAGCATGACGTAATGGGGGGGTGTTATCTCTTTTGTCAAAAATCACCTGTTTTTGCTTGAACATTAAATGCCTCCAAATGGTATTTAATTCACTTCCCTGGCCCCTGGAAGCATGAAAATCACTTTAAACATGCTAATTTTAGCTCTAAAACTGATGATCTACCTACAAATGTGAACTGACGTTCAAAAATAAAACATTTGAAAACGGACCATTTTTCACCTTTCTGAAGCATGACGTAATGGGGGGTGTTATCACTTTTGTCAAAAATCACCTGTTTTTGCTTGAACATTAAATGCCTCCAAATGGTATTTAATTCACTTCCCGGGGTGAAGAAACACTTTTTGAGACCTCAGAGTGAGTAAATTGGCCATTTTCATGCACTTTTAACCATTCCACAAATCTTGTGTTTTGGGCCCCTGGAAGCATGAAAATGACTTTAAACATGCTAATTTTAGCTCTAAAACTGATGATCTACCTACAAATGTGAACTGACGTTAAAAAATAAAACATTTGAAAACAGACTATTTTTCACCTTTCTGCAGCATGACGTAATGCGGGGGTGTTATCTCTTTTGTCAAAAATCACCTGTTTTTGCTTGAACATTAAATGCCTCCAAATGGTATTAAATTCACTTCCCGGGGTGAAGAAACACTTTTTGAGACCTCAGAGTGAGTAAATTGGCCATTTTCATGCACTTTTAACCATTCCACAAATCTTGTGTTTTGGGCCCCTGGAAGCATGAAAATCACTTTAAACATGCTAATTTTAGCTCTAAAACTGATGATCTACCTACAAATGTGAACTGACGTTAAAAAATAAAACATTTGAAAACGGACCATTTTTCACCTTTCTGCAGCATGACGTAATGGGGGGTGTTATCTCTTTTGTCAAAAATCACCTGTTTTTGCTTGAACATTAAATGCCTCCAAATGGTATTTAATTCACTTCCCGGGCCCCTGGAAGCATGAAAATCACTTTAAACGTGCTAATTTTAGCTCTAAAACTGATGATCTACCTACAAATGTGAACTGACTTTCAAAAATAAAACATTTGAAAACGGACAATTTTTCACCTTTCTGAAGCATGACGTAATGAGGGGGTGTTATCTCTTTTGTCAAAAATCACCTGTTTTTGCTTGAACATTAAATGCCTCCAAATGGTATTTAATTCACTTCCCGGGCCCCTGGTAGCATGAAAATCACTTTAAACATGCTAATCTTAGCTCTAAAACTGATGATCTACCTACAAATTTGAACTGACGTTCAAAAATAAAACATTTGAAAACGGACCATTTTTCACCTTTCTGAAGCATGACGTAATGGGGGGGTGTTATCTCTTTTGTCAAAAATCACCTGTTTTTGCTTGAACATTAAATGCCTCCAAATGGTATTTAATTACCTTCCCGGGCTGAAGAAACACTTTTTGAGACCTCAGAGTGAGTAAATTGGCCATTTTCATGCACTTTTAACCATTCCACAAATCTTGTGTTTTGGGCCCCTGGAAGCATGAAAATCACTTTAAACATGCTAATTTTAGCTCTAAAACTGATGATCTACCTACAAATGTGAACTGACGTTAAAAAATAAAACATTTGAAAACGGACCATTTTTCACCTTTCTGCAGCATGACGTAATGGGGGGGTGTTATCTCTTTTGTCAAAAATCACCTGTTTTTGCTTGAACATTAAATGCCTCCAAATGGTATTTAATTCACTTCCCGGGCCCCTGGAAGCATGAAAATCACTTTAAACGTGCTAATTTTAGCTCTAAAACTGATGATCTACCTACAAATGTGAACTGACTTTCAAAAATAAAACATTTGAAAACGGACAATTTTTCACCTTTCTGAAGCATGACGTAATGGGGGGGTGTTATCTCTTTTGTCAAAAATCACCTGTTTTTGCTTGAACATTAAATGCCTCCAAATGGTATTTAATTCACTTCCCGGGCCCCTGGTAGCATGAAAATCACTTTAAACATGCTAATTTTAGCTCTAAAACTGATGATCTACCTACAAATGTGAACTGACGTTCAAAAATAAAACATTTGAAAACGGACCATTTTTCACCTTTCTGAAGCATGACGTAATGGGGGGGTGTTATCTCTTTTGTCAAAAATCACCTGTTTTTGCTTGAACATTAAATGCCTCCAAATGGTATTTAATTACCTTCCCGGGGTGAAGAAACACTTTTTGACACCTCAGAGTGAGTAAATTAGCCATTTTCATGCACTTTTAACCATTCCACAAATCTTGTGTTTTGGGCCCCTGGAAGCATGAAAATCACTTTAAACATGCTAATTTTAGCTCTAAAACTGATGATCTACCTACAAATGTGAACTGACGTTAAAAAATAAAACATTTGAAAACGGACCATTTTTCACCTTTCTGCAGCATGACGTAATGGGGGGGTGTTATCTCTTTTGTCAAAAATCACCTGTTTTTGCTTGAACATTAAATGCCTCCAAATGGTATTTAATTCACTTCCCGGGCCCCTGGAAGCATGAAAATCACTTTAAACATGCTAATTTTAGCTCTAAAACTGATGATCTACCTACAAATGTGAACTGACGTTCAAAAATAAAATATTTGAAAACGGACCATTTTTCACCTTTCTGAAGCATGACGTAATGGGGGGGTGTTATCACTTTTGTCAAAAATCACCTGTTTTTGCTTGAACATTAAATGCCTCCAAATGGTATTTAATTCACTTCCCGGGGTGAAGAAACACTTTTTGAGACCTCAGAGTGAGTAAATTGGCCATTTTCATGCACTTTTAACCATTCCACAAATCTTGTGTTTTGGGCCCCTGGAAGCATGAAAATCACTTTAAACATGCTAATTTTACCTCTAAAACTGATGATCTACCTACAAATGTGAACTGACTTTCAAAAATAAAACATTTGAAAACGGACAATTTTTCACCTTTCTGAAGCATGACGTAATGGGGGGGGTGTTATCTCTTTTGTCAAAAATCACCTGTTTTTGCTTGAACATTAAATGCCTCCAAATGGTATTTAATTCACTTCCCGGGCCCCTGGTAGCATGAAAATCACTTTAAACATGCTAATTTTAGCTCTAAAACTGATGATCTACCTACAAATGTGAACTGACGTTCAAAAATAAAACATTTGAAAACTGACCATTTTTCACCTTTCTGAAGCATGACGTAATGGGGGGGTGTTATCTCTTTTGTCAAAAATCACCTGTTTTTGCTTGAACATTAAATGCCTCCAAATGGTATTTAATTCACTTCCCGGGCCCCTGGTAGCATGAAAATCACTTTAAACATGCTAATTTTAGCTCTAAAACTGATGATCTACCTACAAATGTGAACTGACGTTCAAAAATAAAACATTTGAAAACGGACCATTTTTCACCTTTCTGAAGCATGACGTAATGGGGGGGTGTTATCTCTTTTGTCAAAAATCACCTGTTTTTGCTTGAACATTAAATGCCTCCAAATGGTATTTAATTCACTTCCCGGGCCCCTGGTAGCATGAAAATCACTTTAAACATGCTAATTTTAGCTCTAAAACTGATGATCTACCTACAAATGTGAACTGACGTTCAAAAATAAAACATTTGAAAACGGACCATTTTTCACCTTTCTGAAGCATGACGTAATGGGGGGGTGTTATCTCTTTTGTCAAAAATCACCTGTTTTTGCTTGAACATTAAATGCCTCCAAATGGTATTTAATTACCTTCCCGGGGTGAAGAAACACTTTTTGAGACCTCAGAGTGAGTAAATTAGCCATTTTCATGCACTTTTAACCATTCCACAAATCTTGTGTTTTGGGCCCCTGGAAGCATGAAAATCACTTTAAACATGCTAATTTTAGCTCTAAAACTGATGATCTACCTACAAATGTGAACTGACGTTAAAAAATAAAACATTTGAAAACGGACCATTTTTCACCTTTCTGCAGCATGACGTAATGGGGGGGTGTTATCTCTTTTGTCAAAAATCACCTGTTTTTGCTTGAACATTAAATGCCTCCAAATGGTATTTAATTCACTTCCCGGGCCCCTGGAAGCATGAAAATCACTTTAAACGTGCTAATTTTAGCTCTACAACTGATGATCTACCTACAAATGTGAACTGACTTTCAAAAATAAAACATTTGAAAACGGACAATTTTTCACCTTTCTGAAGCATGATGTAATGGGGGGGTGTTATCTCTTTTGTCAAAAATCACCTGTTTTTGCTTGAACATTAAATGCCTCCAAATGGTATTTAATTCACTTCCCGGGCCCCTGGAAGCATGAAAATCACTTTAAACATGCTAATTTTAGCTCTAAAACTGATGATCTACCTACAAATGTGAACTGACTTTCAAAAATAAAACATTTGAAAACTGACCATTTTTCACCTTTCTGAAGCATGACGTAATGGGGGGGTGTTATCACTTTTGTCAAAAATCACCTGTTTTTGCTTGAACATTAAATGCCTCCAAATGGTATTTAATTCACTTCCCGGGGTGAAGAAACACTTTTTGAGACCTCAGAGTGAGTAAATTGGCCATTTTCATGCACTTTTAACCATTCCACAAATCTTGTGTTTTGGGCCCCTGGAAGCATGAAAATCACTTTAAACATGCTAATTTTAGCTCTAAAACTGATGATCTACCTACAAATGTGAACTGACGTTAAAAAAGTAAAACATTTGAAAACGGACCATTTTTCACCTTTCTGCAGCATGACGTAATGGGGGGGTGTTATCTCTTTTGTCAAAAATCACCTGTTTTTGCTTGAACATTAAATGCCTCCAAATGGTATTTAATTCACTTCCTGGGCCCCTGGAAGCATGAAAATCACTTTAAACATGCTAATTTTAGCTCTAAAACTGATGATCTACCTACAAATGTGAACTGACGTTCAAAAATAAAATATTTGAAAACGGACCATTTTTCACCTTTCTGAAGCATGACGTAATGGGGGGGTGTTATCACTTTTGTCAAAAATCACCTGTTTTTGCTTGAACATTAAATGCCTCCAAATGGTATTTAATTCACTTCCCGGGGTGAAGAAACACTTTTTGAGACCTCAGAGTGAGTAAATTGGCCATTTTCATGCACTTTTAACCATTCCACAAATCTTGTGTTTTGGGCCCCTGGAAGCATGAAAATCACTTTAAACATGCTAATTTTACCTCTAAAACTGATGATCTACCTACAAATGTGAACTGACTTTCAAAAATAAAACATTTGAAAACGGACAATTTTTCACCTTTCTGAAGCATGACGTATTGGGGGGGGTGTTATCTCTTTTGTCAAAAATCACCTGTTTTTGCTTGAACATTAAATGCCTCCAAATGGTATTTAATTCACTTCCCGGGCCCCTGGTAGCATGAAAATCACTTTAAACATGCTAATTTTAGCTCTAAAACTGATGATCTACCTACAAATGTGAACTGACGTTCAAAAATAAAACATTTGAAAACTGACCATTTTTCACCTTTCTGAAGCATGACGTAATGGGGGGGTGTTATCTCTTTTGTCAAAAATCACCTGTTTTTGCTTGAACATTAAATGCCTCCAAATGGTATTTAATTACCTTCCCGGGGTGAAGAAACACTTTTTGAGACCTCAGAGTGAGTAAATTGGCCATTTTCATGCACTTTTAACCATTCCACAAATCTTGTGTTTTGGGCCCCTGGAAGCATGAAAATCACTTTAAACATGCTAATTTTAGCTCTAAAACTGATGATCAACCTACAAATGTGAACTGACGTCAAAAAATAAAACATTTGAAAACTGACCATTTTTCACCTTTCTGCAGCATGACGTAATGAGGGGGTGTTATCTCTTTTGTCAAAAATCACCTGTTTTTGCTTGAACATTAAATGCCTCCAAATGGTATTTAATTACCTTCCCGGGGTGAAGAAACACTTTTTGAGACCTCAGAGTGAGTAAATTGGCCATTTTCATGCACTTTTAACCATTCCACAAATCTTGTGTTTTGGGCCCCTGGAAGCATGAAAATCACTTTAAACGTGCTAATTTTAGCTCTACAACTGATGATCTACCTACAAATGTGAACTGACTTTCAAAAATAAAACATTTGAAAACAGACAATTTTTCACCTTTCTGAAGCATGACGTAATGGGGGGGTGTTATCTCTTTTGTCAAAAATCACCTGTTTTTGCTTGAACATTAAATGCCTCCAAATGGTATTTAATTCACTTCCCTGGCCCCTGGAAGCATGAAAATCACTTTAAACATGCTAATTTTAGCTCTAAAACTGATGATCTACCTACAAATGTGAACTGACGTTCAAAAATAAAACATTTGAAAACGGACCATTTTTCACCTTTCTGAAGCATGACGTAATGGGGGGTGTTATCACTTTTGTCAAAAATCACCTGTTTTTGCTTGAACATTAAATGCCTCCAAATGGTATTTAATTCACTTCCCGGGGTGAAGAAACACTTTTTGAGACCTCAGAGTGAGTAAATTGGCCATTTTCATGCACTTTTAACCATTCCACAAATCTTGTGTTTTGGGCCCCTGGAAGCATGAAAATGACTTTAAACATGCTAATTTTAGCTCTAAAACTGATGATCTACCTACAAATGTGAACTGACGTTAAAAAATAAAACATTTGAAAACAGACTATTTTTCACCTTTCTGCAGCATGACGTAATGCGGGGGTGTTATCTCTTTTGTCAAAAATCACCTGTTTTTGCTTGAACATTAAATGCCTCCAAATGGTATTAAATTCACTTCCCGGGGTGAAGAAACACTTTTTGAGACCTCAGAGTGAGTAAATTGGCCATTTTCATGCACTTTTAACCATTCCACAAATCTTGTGTTTTGGGCCCCTGGAAGCATGAAAATCACTTTAAACATGCTAATTTTAGCTCTAAAACTGATGATCTACCTACAAATGTGAACTGACGTTAAAAAATAAAACATTTGAAAACGGACCATTTTTCACCTTTCTGCAGCATGACGTAATGGGGGGTGTTATCTCTTTTGTCAAAAATCACCTGTTTTTGCTTGAACATTAAATGCCTCCAAATGGTATTTAATTCACTTCCCGGGCCCCTGGAAGCATGAAAATCACTTTAAACGTGCTAATTTTAGCTCTAAAACTGATGATCTACCTACAAATGTGAACTGACTTTCAAAAATAAAACATTTGAAAACGGACAATTTTTCACCTTTCTGAAGCATGACGTAATGAGGGGGTGTTATCTCTTTTGTCAAAAATCACCTGTTTTTGCTTGAACATTAAATGCCTCCAAATGGTATTTAATTCACTTCCCGGGCCCCTGGTAGCATGAAAATCACTTTAAACATGCTAATCTTAGCTCTAAAACTGATGATCTACCTACAAATTTGAACTGACGTTCAAAAATAAAACATTTGAAAACGGACCATTTTTCACCTTTCTGAAGCATGACGTAATGGGGGGGTGTTATCTCTTTTGTCAAAAATCACCTGTTTTTGCTTGAACATTAAATGCCTCCAAATGGTATTTAATTACCTTCCCGGGCTGAAGAAACACTTTTTGAGACCTCAGAGTGAGTAAATTGGCCATTTTCATGCACTTTTAACCATTCCACAAATCTTGTGTTTTGGGCCCCTGGAAGCATGAAAATCACTTTAAACATGCTAATTTTAGCTCTAAAACTGATGATCTACCTACAAATGTGAACTGACGTTAAAAAATAAAACATTTGAAAACGGACCATTTTTCACCTTTCTGCAGCATGACGTAATGGGGGGGTGTTATCTCTTTTGTCAAAAATCACCTGTTTTTGCTTGAACATTAAATGCCTCCAAATGGTATTTAATTCACTTCCCGGGCCCCTGGAAGCATGAAAATCACTTTAAACGTGCTAATTTTAGCTCTAAAACTGATGATCTACCTACAAATGTGAACTGACTTTCAAAAATAAAACATTTGAAAACGGACAATTTTTCACCTTTCTGAAGCATGACGTAATGGGGGGGTGTTATCTCTTTTGTCAAAAATCACCTGTTTTTGCTTGAACATTAAATGCCTCCAAATGGTATTTAATTCACTTCCCGGGCCCCTGGTAGCATGAAAATCACTTTAAACATGCTAATTTTAGCTCTAAAACTGATGATCTACCTACAAATGTGAACTGACGTTCAAAAATAAAACATTTGAAAACGGACCATTTTTCACCTTTCTGAAGCATGACGTAATGGGGGGGTGTTATCTCTTTTGTCAAAAATCACCTGTTTTTGCTTGAACATTAAATGCCTCCAAATGGTATTTAATTACCTTCCCGGGGTGAAGAAACACTTTTTGAGACCTCAGAGTGAGTAAATTAGCCATTTTCATGCACTTTTAACCATTCCACAAATCTTGTGTTTTGGGCCCCTGGAAGCATGAAAATCACTTTAAACATGCTAATTTTAGCTCTAAAACTGATGATCTACCTACAAATGTGAACTGACGTTAAAAAATAAAACATTTGAAAACGGACCATTTTTCACCTTTCTGCAGCATGACGTAATGGGGGGGTGTTATCTCTTTAGTCAAAAATCACCTGTTTTTGCTTGAACATTAAATGCCTCCAAATGGTATTTAATTCACTTCCCGGGCCCCTGGAAGCATGAAAATCACTTTAAACGTGCTAATTTTAGCTCTACAACTGATGATCTACCTACAAATGTGAACTGACTTTCAAAAATAAAACATTTGAAAACGGACAATTTTTCACCTTTCTGAAGCATGATGTAATGGGGGGGTGTTATCTCTTTTGTCAAAAATCACCTGTTTTTGCTTGAACATTAAATGCCTCCAAATGGTATTTAATTCACTTCCCGGGCCCCTGGAAGCATGAAAATCACTTTAAACATGCTAATTTTAGCTCTAAAACTGATGATCTACCTACAAATGTGAACTGACTTTCAAAAATAAAACATTTGAAAACTGACCATTTTTCACCTTTCTGAAGCATGACGTAATGGGGGGGTGTTATCACTTTTGTCAAAAATCACCTGTTTTTGCTTGAACATTAAATGCCTCCAAATGGTATTTAATTCACTTCCCGGGGTGAAGAAACACTTTTTGAGACCTCAGAGTGAGTAAATTGGCCATTTTCATGCACTTTTAACCATTCCACAAATCTTGTGTTTTGGGCCCCTGGAAGCATGAAAATCACTTTAAACATGCTAATTTTAGCTCTAAAACTGATGATCTACCTACAAATGTGAACTGACGTTAAAAAATAAAACATTTGAAAACGGACCATTTTTCACCTTTCTGCAGCATGACGTAATGGGGGGGTGTTATCTCTTTTGTCAAAAATCACCTGTTTTTGCTTGAACATTAAATGCCTCCAAATGGTATTTAATTCACTTCCCGGGCCCCTGGAAGCATGAAAATCACTTTAAACGTGCTAATTTTAGCTCTACAACTGATGATCTACCTACAAATGTGAACTGACTTTCAAAAATAAAACATTTGAAAACGGACAATTTTTCACCTTTCTGAAGCATGATGTAATGGGGGGGTGTTATCTCTTTTGTCAAAAATCACCTGTTTTTGCTTGAACATTAAATGCCTCCAAATGGTATTTAATTCACTTCCCGGGCCCCTGGAAGCATGAAAATCACTTTAAACATGCTAATTTTAGCTCTAAAACTGATGATCTACCTACAAATGTGAACTGACTTTCAAAAATAAAACATTTGAAAACTGACCATTTTTCACCTTTCTGAAGCATGACGTAATGGGGGGGTGTTATCACTTTTGTCAAAAATCACCTGTTTTTGCTTGAACATTAAATGCCTCCAAATGGTATTTAATTCACTTCCCGGGGTGAAGAAACACTTTTTGAGACCTCAGAGTGAGTAAATTGGCCATTTTCATGCACTTTTAACCATTCCACAAATCTTGTGTTTTGGGCCCCTGGAAGCATGAAAATCACTTTAAACATGCTAATTTTACCTCTAAAACTGATGATCTACCTACAAATGTGAACTGACTTTCAAAAATAAAACATTTGAAAACGGACAATTTTTCACCTTTCTGAAGCATGACGTAATGGGGGGGGTGTTATCTCTTTTGTCAAAAATCACCTGTTTTTGCTTGAACATTAAATGCCTCCAAATGATATTTAATTCACTTCCCGGGCCCCTGGTAGCATGAAAATCACTTTAAACATGCTAATTTTAGCTCTAAAACTGATGATCTACCTACAAATGTGAACTGACGTTCAAAAATAAAACATTTGAAAACTGACCATTTTTCACCTTTCTGAAGCATGACGTAATGGGGGGGTGTTATCTCTTTTGTCAAAAATCACCTGTTTTTGCTTGAACATTAAATGCCTCCAAATGGTATTTAATTACCTTCCCGGGGTGAAGAAACACTTTTTGAGACCTCAGAGTGAGTAAATTGGCCATTTTCATGCACTTTTAACCATTCCACAAATCTTGTGTTTTGGGCCCCTGGAAGCATGAAAATCACTTTAAACATGCTAATTTTAGCTCTAAAACTGATGATCAACCTACAAATGTGAACTGACGTTAAAAAATAAAACATTTGAAAACGGACCATTTTTCACCTTTCTGCAGCATGACGTAATGAGGGGGTGTTATCTCTTTTGTCAAAAATCACCTGTTTTTGCTTAAACATTAAATGCCTCCAAATGGTATTTAATTCACCTTCCGGGCCCCTGGAAGCATGAAAATCACTTTAAACGTGCTAATTTTAGCTCTACAACTGATGATCTACCTACAAATGTGAACTGACTTTCAAAAATAAAACATTTGAAAACGGACAATTTTTCACCTTTCTGAAGCATGACGTAATGGGGGGGTGTTATCTCTTTTGTCAAAAATCACCTGTTTTTGCTTGAACATTAAATGCCTCCAAATGGTATTTAATTCACTTCCCGGGCCCCTGGAAGCATGAAAATCACTTTAAACATGCTAATTTTAGCTCTAAAACTGATGATCTACCTACAAATGTGAACTGACTTTCAAAAATAAAACATTTGAAAACGGACCATTTTTCACCTTTCTGAAGCATGACGTAATGGGGGGTTTAATCACTTTTGTCAAAAAACACCTGTTTTTGCTTGAACATTAAATGCCTCCAAATGGTATTTAATTCACTTCCCGGGGTGAAGAAACACTTTTTGAGACCTCAGAGTGAGTAAATTGGCCATTTTCATGCACTTTTAACCATTCCACAAATCTTGTGTTTTGGGCCCCTGGAAGCATGAAAATCACTTTAAACATGCTAATTTTAGCTCTAAAACTGATGATCTACCTACCAATGTGAACTGACGTTAAAAAATAAAACATTTGAACACGGACCATTTTTCACCTTTCTGCAGCATGACGTAATGGGGGGGGTGTTATCTCTTTTGTCAAAAATCACCTGTTTTTGCTTGAACATTAAATGCCTCCAAATGGTATTAAATTCACTTCCCGGGGTGAAGAAACACTTTTTGAGACCTCAGAGTGAGTAAATTGGCCATTTTCATGCACTTTTAACCATTACACAAATCTTGTGTTTTGGGCCCCTGGAAGCATGAAAATCACTTTAAACATGCTAATTTTAGCTCTAAAACTGATGATCTACCTACAAATGTGAACTGACGTTAAAAAATAAAACATTTGAAAACGGACCATTTTTCACCTTTCTGCAGCATGACGTAATGGGGGGGTGTTATCTCTTTTGTCAAAAATCACCTGTTTTTGCTTGAACATTAAATGCCTCCAAATGGTATTTAATTCACTTCCCGGGCCCCTGGAAGCATGAAAATCACTTTAAACGTGCTAATTTTAGCTCTAAAACTGATGATCTACCTACAAATGTGAACTGACTTTCAAAAATAAAACATTTGAAAACGGACAATTTTTCACCTTTCTGAAGCATGACGTAATGGGGGGGTGTTATCTCTTTTGTCAAAAATCACCTGTTTTTGCTTGAACATTAAATGCCTCCAAATGGTATTTAATTCACTTCCCGGGCCCCTGGTAGCATGAAAATCACTTTAAACATGCTAATCTTAGCTCTAAAACTGATGATCTACCTACAAATGTGAACTGACGTTCAAAAATAAAACATTTGAAAACGGACCATTTTTCACCTTTCTGAAGCATGACGTAATGGGGGGGGTGTTATCTCTTTTGTCAAAAATCACCTGTTTTTGCTTGAACATTAAATGCCTCCAAATGGTATTTAATTACCTTCCCGGGGTGAAGAAACACTTTTTGAGACCTCAGAGTGAGTAAATTGGCCATTTTCATGCACTTTTAACCATTCCACAAATCTTGTGTTTTGGGCCCCTGGAAGCATGAAAATCACTTTAAACATGCTAATTTTAGCTCTAAAACTGATGATCTACCTACAAATGTGAACTGACGTTAAAAAATAAAACATTTGAAAACGGACCATTTTTCACCTTTCTGCAGCATGACGTAATGGGGGGTGTTATCTCTTTTGTCAAAAATCACCTGTTTTTGCTTGAACATTAAATGCCTCCAAATGGTATTTAATTACCTTCCCGGGGTGAAGAAACACTTTTTGAGACCTCAGAGTGAGTAAATTGGCCATTTTCATGCACTTTTAACCATTCCACAAATCTTGTGTTTTGGGCCCCTGGAAGCATGAAAATCACTTTAAACATGCTAATTTTAGCTCTAAAACTGATGATCTACCTACAAATGTGAACTGACGTTAAAAAATAAAACATTTAAAACTGGCCATTTTTCACCTTTCTGCAGCATGACGTAATGGGGGGGTGTTATCTCTTTTGTCAAAAATCACCTGTTTTTGCTTGAACATTAAATGCCTCCAAATGGTATTTAATTCACTTCCCGGGCCCCTGGAAGCATGAAAATCACTTTAAACGTGCTAATTTTAGCTCTAAAGCTGATGATCTACCTACAAATGTGAACTGACTTTCAAAAATAAAACATTTGAAAACGGACAATTTTTCACCTTTCTGAAGCATGACGTAATGGGGGGGTGTTATCTCTTTTGTCAAAAATCACCTGTTTTTGCTTGAACATTAAATGCCTCCAAATGGTATTTAATTCACTTCCCGGGCCCCTGGTAGCATGAAAATCACTTTAAACATGCTAATTTTAGCTCTAAAACTGATGATCTACCTACAAATGTGAACTGACGTTCAAAAATAAAACATTTGAAAACGGACCATTTTTCACCTTTCTGAAGCATGACGTAATGGGGGGGTGTTATCTCTTTTGTCAAAAATCACCTGTTTTTGCTTGAACATTAAATGCCTCCAAATGGTATTTAATTCACTTCCCGGGCCCCTGGAAGCATGAAAATCACTTTAAACATGCTAATTTTAGCTCTAAAACTGATGATCTACCTACAAATGTGAACTGACGTTCAAAAATAAAACATTTGAAAACGGACCATTTTTCACCTTTCTGAAGCATGACGTAATGGGGGGGTCTTATCTCTTTTGTCAAAAATCACCTGTTTTTGCTTGAACATTAAATGCCTCCAAATGGTATTTAATTCACTTCCCGTGGTGAAGAAACACTTTTTGAGACCTCAGAGTGAGGAAATTGGCCATTTTCATGCACTTTTAACCATTCCACAAATCTTGTGTTTTGGGCCCTGGAAGCATTAAAATCACTTCAAACATGCTAATTTTAGCTCTAAAACTGATGATCTACCTACAAATGTGAACTGACGTTAAAAAAAAAACATTTGAAAACTGACCATTTTTCACCTTTCTGCAGCATGACGTAATGGGGGGTGTTATCTCTTTTGTCAAAAATCACCTGTTTTTGCTTGAACATTAAAAATGCCTCCAAATGGTATTTCATTCACTTCCCGTGCCCCTGGAAGCATGAAAATCACTTTAAACATGCTAATTTTAGCTCTAAAACGGATGATCTACCTACAAATGTGAACTGACGTTAAAAAATAAAACATTTGAAAACGGACCATTTTTCACTTTTCTGCAGCATGACGTAATGGGGGGGGTGTTATCTCTTTTGTCAAAAATCACCTGTTTTTGCTTGAACATTAAATGCCTCCAAATGGTATTTAATTCACTTCCCGGGCCCCTGGAAGCATGAAAATCACTTTAAACATGCTCATTTTAGCTCTAAAACTGATGATCTACCTACAAATGTGAACTGACGTTCAAAAATAAAACATTTGAAAACGGACCATTTTTCACCTTTCTGAAGCATGACGTAACCCGTGTTATCTCTTTTGTCAAAAATCACCTGTTTTTGCTTGAACATTAAATGCCTCCAAATGGTATTTAATTACCTTCCCGGGGTGAAGAAACACTTTTTGAGACCTCAGAGTGAGTAAATTGGCCATTTTCATGCACTTTTAACCATTCCACAAATCTTGTGTTTTGGGCCCCTGGAAGCATGAAAATCACTTTAAACATGCTAATTTTAGCTCTAAAACTGATGATCTACCTACAAATGTGAACTGACGTTAAAAAATAAAACATTTGAAAACGGACCATTTTTCACCTTTCTGCAGCATGACGTAATGGGGGGTGTTATCTCTTTTGTTAAAAATCACCTGTTTTTGCTTGAACATTAAATGCCTCCAAATGGTATTTAATTCACTTCCCGGGGTGAAGAAACACTTTTTGAGACCTCAGAGTGAGTAAATTGGCCATTTTCATGCACTTTTAACCATTCCACAAATCTTGTGTTTTGGGCCCCTGGAAGCATGAAAATCACTTTAAACATGCTAATTTTAGCTCTAAAACTGATGATCTACCTACAAATGTGAACTGACGTTAAAAAATAAAACATTTAAAACGGACCATTTTTCACCTCTTTGCAGCATGACGTAATGGGGGGGTGTTATCTCTTTTGTCAAAAATCACCTGTTTTTGCTTGAACATTAAATGCCTCCAAATGGTATTTAATTCACTTCCCGGGCCCCTGGAAGCATGAAAATCACTTTAAACGTGCTAATTTTAGCTCTAAAGCTGATGATCTACCTACAAATGTGAACTGACTTTCAAAAATAAAACATTTGAAAACGGACAATTTTTCACCTTTCTGAAGCATGACGTAATGGGGGGGTGTTATCTCTTTTGTCAAAAATCACCTGTTTTTGCTTGAACATTAAATGCCTCCAAATGGTATTTAATTCACTTCCCGGGCCCCTGGTAGCATGAAAATCACTTTAAACATGCTAATTTTAGCTCTAAAACTGATGATCTACCTACAAATGTGAACTGACGTTCAAAAATAAAACATTTGAAAACGGACCATTTTTCACCTTTCTGAAGCATGACGTAATGGGGGGGTGTTATCTCTTTTGTCAAAAATCACCTGTTTTTGCTTGAACATTAAATGCCTCCAAATGGTATTTAATTCACTTCCCGGGCCCCTGGAAGCATGAAAATCACTTTAAACATGCTAATTTTAGCTCTAAAACTGATGATCTACCTACAAATGTGAACTGACGTTCAAAAATAAAACATTTGAAAACGGACCATTTTTCACCTTTCTGAAGCATGACGTAATGGGGGTCTTATCTCTTTTGTCAAAAATCACCTGTTTTTGCTTGAACATTAAATGCCTCCAAATGGTATTTAATTCACTTCCCGTGGTGAAGAAACACTTTTTGAGACCTCAGAGTGAGTAAATTGGCCATTTTCATGCACTTTTAACCATTCCACAAATCTTGTGTTTTGGGCCCTGGAAGCATTAAAATCACTTCAAACATGCTAATTTTAGCTCTAAAACTGATGATCTACCTACAAATGTGAACTGACGTTAAAAAAAAAACATTTGAAAACTGACCATTTTTCACCTTTCTGCAGCATGACGTAATGGGGGGGTGTTATCTCTTTTGTCAAAAATCACCTGTTTTTGCTTGAACATTAAAAATGCCTCCAAATGGTATTTCATTCACTTCCCGTGCCCCTGGAAGCATGAAAATCACTTTAAACATGCTAATTTTAGCTCTAAAACGGATGATCTACCTACAAATGTGAACTGACGTTAAAAAATAAAACATTTGAAAACGGACCATTTTTCACTTTTCTGCAGCATGACGTAATGGGGGGGTGTTATCTCTTTTGTCAAAAATCACCTGTTTTTGCTTGAACATTAAATGCCTCCAAATGGTATTTAATTCACTTCCCGGGCCCCTGGAAGCATGAAAATCACTTTAAACATGCTCATTTTAGCTCTAAAACTGATGATCTACCTACAAATGTGAACTGACGTTCAAAAATAAAACATTTGAAAACGGACCATTTTCACCTTTCTGAAGCATGACGTAATGGGGGGGTGTTATCACTTTTGCCAAAAATCACCTGTTTTTGCTTGAACATTAAATGCCTCCAAATGGTATTTAATTCACTTCCCGGGGAGAAGAAACCCTTTTTGAGACCTCAGAGTGAGTAAATTGGCCATTTTCATGCACTTTTAACCATTCCACAACTCTTGTGTTTTGGGCCCCTGGAAGCATGAAAATCACTTTAAACATGCTAATTTTAGCTCTAAAACTGATGATCTACCTACAAATGTGAACTGACGTTCAAAAATAAAACATTTGAAAACGGACCATTTTTCACCTTTCTGAAGCATGACGTAATGGGGGGGTGTTATCTCTTTTGTCAAAAATCACCTGTTTTTGCTTGAACATTAAATGCCTCCAAATGGTATTTAATTCACTTCCCGGGGTGAAGAAACACTTTTTGAGACCTCAGAGTGAGTAAATTGGCCATTTTCATGCACTTTTAACCATTCCACAAATCTTGTGTTTTGGGCCCCTGGAAGCATGAAAATCACTTTAAACATGCTAATTTTAGCTCTAAAACTGATGATCTACCTACAAATGTGAACTGACGTTAAAAAATAAAACATTTGAAAACGGACCATTTTTCACCTTTCTGCAGCATGACGTAATGGGGGGGTGTTATCTCTTTTGTCAAAAATCACCTGTTTTTGCTTGAACATTAAATGCCTCCAAATGGTATTTAATTCACTTCCCGGGCCCCTGGAAGCATGAAAATCACTTTAAACGTGATAATTTTAGCTCTAAAACTGATGATCTACCTACAAATGTGAACTGACTTTCAAAAATAAAACATTTGAAAACGGACAATTTTTCACCTTTCTGAAGCATGACGTAATGGGGGGGGTGTTATCTCTTTTGTCAAAAATCACCTGTTTTTGCTTGAACATTAAATGCCTCCAAATGGTATTTAATTCACTTCCCGGGCCCCTGGTAGCATGAAAATCACTTTAAACATGCTAATTTTAGCTCTAAAACTGATGATCTACCTACAAATGTGAACTGACGTTCAAAAATAAAACATGTAAAAACGGACCATTTTTCACCTTTCTGAAGCATGACGTAATGGGGGGGTGTTATCTCTTTTGTCAAAAATCACCTGTTTTTGCTTGAACATTAAATGCCTCCAAATGGTATTTAATTACCTTCCCGGGGTGAAGAAACACTTTTTGAGACCTCAGAGTGAGTGAATTGGCCATTTTCATGCACTTTTAACCATTCCACAAATCTTGTGTTTTGGGCCCTGGAAGCATTAAAATCACTTCAAACATGCTAATTTTAGCTCTAAAACTGATGATCTACCTACAAATGTGAACTGACGTTAAAAAAAAAACATTTGAAAACTGACCATTTTTCACCTTTCTGCAGCATGACGTAATGGGGGGTGTTATCTCTTTTGTCAAAAATCACCTGTTTTTGCTTGAACATTAAAAATGCCTCCAAATGGTATTTCACTCACTTCCCGTGCCCCTGGAAGCATGAAAATCACTTTAAACATGCTAATTTTAGCTCTAAAACGGATGATCTACCTACAAATGTGAACTGACGTTAAAAAATAAAACATTTGAAAACGGACCATTTTTCACTTTTCTGCAGCATGACGTAATGGGGGGGGTGTTATCTCTTTTGTCAAAAATCACCTGTTTTTGCTTGAACATTAAATGCCTCCAAATGGTATTTAATTCACTTCCCGGGCCCCTGGAAGCATGAAAATCACTTTAAACATGCTCATTTTAGCTCTAAAACTGATGATCTACCTACAAATGTGAACTGACGTTCAAAAATAAAACATTTGAAAACGGACCATTTTTCACCTTTCTGAAGCATGACGTAACCCGTGTTATCTCTTTTGTCAAAAATCACCTGTTTTTGCTTGAACATTAAATGCCTCCAAATGGTATTTAATTACCTTCCCGGGGTGAAGAAACACTTTTTGAGACCTCAGAGTGAGTAAATTGGCCATTTTCATGCACTTTTAACCATTCCACAAATCTTGTGTTTTGGGCCCCTGGAAGCATGAAAATCACTTTAAACATGCTAATTTTAGCTCTAAAACTGATGATCTACCTACAAATGTGAACTGACGTTAAAAAATAAAACATTTGAAAACGGACCATTTTTCACCTTTCTGCAGCATGACGTAATGGGGGGTGTTATCTCTTTTGTCAAAAATCACCTGTTTTTGCTTGAACATTAAATGCCTCCAAATGGTATTTAATTCACTTCCCGGGGTGAAGAAACACTTTTTGAGACCTCAGAGTGAGTAAATTGGCCATTTTCATGCACTTTTAACCATTCCACAAATCTTGTGTTTTGGGCCCCTGGAAGCATGAAAATCACTTTAAACATGCTAATTTTAGCTCTAAAACTGATGATCTACCTACAAATGTGAACTGACGTTAAAAAATAAAACATTTAAAACGGACCATTTTTCACCTCTTTGCAGCATGACGTAATGGGGGGGTGTTATCTCTTTTGTCAAAAATCACCTGTTTTTGCTTGAACATTAAATGCCTCCAAATGGTATTTAATTCACTTCCCGGGCCCCTGGAAGCATGAAAATCACTTTAAACGTGCTAATTTTAGCTCTAAAGCTGATGATCTACCTACAAATGTGAACTGACTTTCAAAAATAAAACATTTGAAAACGGACAATTTTTCACCTTTCTGAAGCATGACGTAATGGGGGGGTGTTATCTCTTTTGTCAAAAATCACCTGTTTTTGCTTGAACATTAAATGCCTCCAAATGGTATTTAATTCACTTCCCGGGCCCCTGGTAGCATGAAAATCACTTTAAACATGCTAATTTTAGCTCTAAAACTGATGATCTACCTACAAATGTGAACTGACGTTCAAAAATAAAACATTTGAAAACGGACCATTTTTCACCTTTCTGAAGCATGACGTAATGGGGGGGTGTTATCTCTTTTGTCAAAAATCACCTGTTTTTGCTTGAACATTAAATGCCTCCAAATGGTATTTAATTCACTTCCCGGGCCCCTGGAAGCATGAAAATCACTTTAAACATGCTAATTTTAGCTCTAAAACTGATGATCTACCTACAAATGTGAACTGACGTTCAAAAATAAAACATTTGAAAACGGACCATTTTTCACCTTTCTGAAGCATGACGTAATGGGGGTCTTATCTCTTTTGTCAAAAATCACCTGTTTTTACTTGAACATTAAATGCCTCCAAATGGTATTTAATTCACTTCCCGTGGTGAAGAAACACTTTTTGAGACCTCAGAGTGAGTAAATTGGCCATTTTCATGCACTTTTAACCATTCCACAAATCTTGTGTTTTGGGCCCTGGAAGCATTAAAATCACTTCAAACATGCTAATTTTAGCTCTAAAACTGATGATCTACCTACAAATGTGAACTGACGTTAAAAAAAAAACATTTGAAAACTGACCATTTTTCACCTTTCTGCAGCATGACGTAATGGGGGGGTGTTATCTCTTTTGTCAAAAATCACCTGTTTTTGCTTGAACATTAAAAATGCCTCCAAATGGTATTTCATTCACTTCCCGTGCCCCTGGAAGCATGAAAATCACTTTAAACATGCTAATTTTAGCTCTAAAACGGATGATCTACCTACAAATGTGAACTGACGTTAAAAAATAAAACATTTGAAAACGGACCATTTTTCACTTTTCTGCAGCATGACGTAATGGGGGGGGTGTTATCTCTTTTGTCAAAAATCACCTGTTTTTGCTTGAACATTAAATGCCTCCAAATGGTATTTAATTCACTTCCCGGGCCCCTGGAAGCATGAAAATCACTTTAAACATGCTCATTTTAGCTCTAAAACTGATGATCTACCTACAAATGTGAACTGACGTTCAAAAATAAAACATTTGAAAACGGACCATTTTCACCTTTCTGAAGCATGACGTAATGGGGGGGTGTTATCACTTTTGCCAAAAATCACCTGTTTTTGCTTGAACATTAAATGCCTCCAAATGGTATTTAATTCACTTCCCGGGGAGAAGAAACACTTTTTGAGACCTCAGAGTGAGTAAATTGGCCATTTTCATGCACTTTTAACCATTCCACAACTCTTGTGTTTTGGGCCCCTGGAAGCATGAAAATCACTTTAAACATGCTAATTTTAGCTCTAAAACTGATGATCTACCTACAAATGTGAACTGACGTTAAAAAATAAAACATTTGAAAACGGACCATTTTTCACCTTTCTGCAGCATGAAGTAATGGGGGGTGTTATCTCTTTTGTCAAAAATCACCTGTTTTTGCTTGAACATTAAATGCCTCCAAATGGTATTTAATTCACTTCCCGGGCCCCTGGAAGCATGAAAATCACTTTAAACGTGCTAATTTTAGCTCTAAAACTGATGATCTACCTACAAATGTGAACTGACTTTCAAAAATAAAACATTTGAAAACGGACAATGTTTCACCTTTCTGAAGCATGACGTAATGGGGGGGTGTTATCTCTTTTGTCAAAAATCACCTGTTTTTGCTTGAACATTAAATGCCTCCAAATGGTATTTAATTCACTTCCCGGGCCCCTGGTAGCATGAAAATCACTTTAAACATGCTAATTTTAGCTCTAAAACTGATGATTTACCTACAAATGTGAACTGACGTTCAAAAATAAAACATTTGAAAACGGACCATTTTTCACCTTTCTGAAGCATGACGTAATGGGGGGGTGTTATCTCTTTTGTCAAAAATCGCCTGTTTTTGCTTGAACATTAAATGCCTCCAAATGGTATTTAATTCACTTCCCGGGGTGAAGAAACACTTTTTGAGACCTCAGAGTGAGTAAATTGGCCATTTTCATGCACTTTTAACCATTCCACAAATCTTGTGTTTTGCGCCCCTGGAAGCATGAAAATCACTTTAAACATGCTAATTTTAGCTCTAAAACTGATGATCTACCTACAAATGTGAACTGACGTTAAAAAATAAAACATTTGAAAACGGACCATTTTTCACCTTTCTGCAGCATGACGTAATGGGGGGGTGTTATCTCTTTTGTCAAAAATCACCTGTTTTTGCTTGAACATTAACTGCCTCCAAATGGTATTTAATTCACTTCCCGGGCCCCTGGAAGCATGAAAATCACTTTAAACGTGCTAATTTTAGCTCTAAAACTGATGATCTACCTACAAATGTGAACTGACTTTCAAAAATAAAACATTTGAAAACGGACAATTTTTCACCTTTCTGAAGCATGACGTAATGGGGGGGTGTTATCTCTTTTGTCAAAAATCACCTGTTTTTGCTTGAACATTAAATGCCTCCAAATGGTATTTAATTCACTTCCCGGGCCCCTGGTAGCATGAAAATCACTTTAAACATGCTAATTTTATCTCTAAAACTGATGATCTACCTACAAATGTGAACTGACGTTCAAAAATAAAACATTTAAAAACGGACCATTTTTCACCTTTCTGAAGCATGACGTAATGGGGGGGTGTTATCTCTTTTGTCAAAAATCACCTGTTTTTGCTTGAACATTAAATGCCTCCAAATGGTATTTAATTACCTTCCCGGGGTGAAGAAACACTTTTTGAGACCTCAGAGTGAGTGAATTGGCCATTTTCATGCACTTTTAACCATTCCACAAATCTTGTGTTTTGGGCCCCTGGAAGCATGAAAATCACTTTAAACATGCTAATTTTAGCTCTAAAACTGATGATCTACCTACAAATGTGAACTGACGTTAAAAAATAAAACATTTGAAAACGGACCATTTTTCACCTTTCTGCAGCATGACGTAATGGGGGGGGTGTTATCTCTTTTGTCAAAAATCACCTGTTTTTGCTTGAACATTAAATGCCTCCAAATGGTATTTAATTCACTTCCCGGGCCCCTGGAAGCATGAAAATCACTTTAAACGAGCTAATTTTAGCTCTACAACTGATGATCTACCTACAAATGTGAACTGACTTTCAAAAATAAAACATTTGAAAACGGACAATTTTTCACCTTTATGAAGCATGACGTAATGGGGGGTGTTATCTCTTTTGTCAAAAATCACCTGTTTTTGCTTGAACATTAAATGCCTCCAAATGATATTTAATTACCTTCCCGGGCCCCTGGAAGCATGAAAATCACTTTAAACATGCTAATTTTAGCTCTAAAACTGATGATCTACCTACAAATGTGAACTGACGTTCAAAAATAAAACATTTGAAAACTGACCATTTTTCACCTTTCTGAAGCATGACGTAATGGGGGGGTGTTATCACTTTTGTCAAAAATCACCTGTTTTTGCTTGAACATTAAATGCCTCCAAATGGTATTTAATTCACTTCCCGGGGTGAAGAAACACTTTTTGAGACCTCAGAGTGAGTAAATTGGCCATTTTCATGCACTTTTAACCATTCCACAAATCTTGTGTTTTGGGCCCCTGGAAGCATGAAAATCACTTTAAACATGCTAATTTTAGCTCTAAAACTGATGATCTACCTACAAATGTGAACTGACGTTAAAAAATAAAACATTTGAAAACGGACCATTTTTCACCTTTCTGCAGCATGACGTAATGGGGGGGTGTTATCTCTTTTGTCAAAAATCACCTGTTTTTGCTTGAACATTAAATGCCTCCAAATGGTATTTAATTCACTTCCCGGGCCCCTGGAAGCATGAAAATCACTTTAAACGTGCTAATTTTAGCTCTAAAACTGATGATCTACCTACAAATGTGAACTGACGTTCAAAAATAAAACATTTGAAAACGGACCATTTTTCACCTTTCTGAAGCATGACGTAATGGGGGGGTGTTATCTCTTTTGTCAAAAATCACCTGTTTTTGCTTGAACATTAAATGCCTCCAAATGGTATTTAATTACCTTCCCGGGGTGAAGAAACACTTTTTGAGACCTCAGAGTGAGTAAATTGGCCATTTTCATGCACTTTTAACCATTCCACAAATCTTGTGTTTTGGGCCCCTGGAAGCATGAAAATCACTTTAAACATGCTAATTTTAGCTCTAAAACTGATGATCTACCTACAAATGTGAACTGACGTTAAAAAATAAAACATTTGAAAACGGACCATTTTTCACCTTTCTGCAGCATGACGTAATGGGGGGGTGTTATCTCTTTGGTCAAAAATCACCTGTTTTTGCTTGAACATTAAATGCCTCCAAATGGTATTTAATTCACTTCCCGGGCCCCTGGAAGCATGAAAATCACTTTAAATGTGCTAATTTTAGCTCTACAACTGATGATCTACCTACAAATGTGAACTGACTTTCAAAAATAAAACATTTGAAAACGGACAATTTTTCACCTTTCTGAAGCATGACGTAATGGGGGGGTGTTATCTCTTTTGTCAAAAATCACCTGTTTTTGCTTGAACATTAAATGCCTCCAAATGGTATTTAATTCACTACCCGGGCCCCTGGAAGCATGAATGCTAATTTTAGCTCTAAAACTGATGATCTACCTACAAATGTGAACTGACGTTCAAAAATAAAACATTTGAAAACTGACCATTTTTCACCTTTCTGAAGCATGACGTAATGGGGGGTGTTATCACTTTTGTCAAAAATCACCTGTTTTTGCTTGAACATTAAATGCCTCCAAATGGTATTTAATTCACTTCCCGGGCCCCTGGAAGCATGAAAATCACTTTAAACGTGCTAATTTTAGCTCTAAAGCTGATGATCTACCTACAAATGTGAACTGACTTTCAAAAATAAAACATTTGAAAACGGACAATTTTTCACCTTTCTGAAGCATGACGTAATGGGGGGGTGTTATCTCTTTTGTCAAAAATCACCTGTTTTTGCTTGAACATTAAATGCCTCCAAATGGTATTTAATTCACTTCCCGGGCCCCTGGTAGCATGAAAATCACTTTAAACATGCTAATTTTAGCTCTAAAACTGATGATCTACCTACAAATGTGAACTGACGTTCAAAAATAAAACATTTGAAAACGGACCATTTTTCACCTTTCTGAAGCATGACGTAATGGGGGGGTGTTATCTCTTTTGTCAAAAATCACCTGTTTTTGCTTGAACATTAAATGCCTCCAAATGGTATTTAATTCACTTCCCGGGCCCCTGGAAGCATGAAAATCACTTTAAACATGCTAATTTTAGCTCTAAAACTGATGATCTACCTACAAATGTGAACTGACGTTCAAAAATAAAACATTTGAAAACGGACCATTTTTCACCTTTCTGAAGCATGACGTAATGGGGGTCTTATCTCTTTTGTCAAAAATCACCTGTTTTTGCTTGAACATTAAATGCCTCCAAATGGTATTTAATTCACTTCCCGTGGTGAAGAAACACTTTTTGAGACCTCAGAGTGAGTAAATTGGCCATTTTCATGCACTTTTAACCATTCCACAAATCTTGTGTTTTGGGCCCTGGAAGCATTAAAATCACTTCAAACATGCTAATTTTAGCTCTAAAACTGATGATCTACCTACAAATGTGAACTGACGTTAAAAAAAAAACATTTGAAAACTGACCATTTTTCACCTTTCTGCAGCATGACGTAATGGGGGGGTGTTATCTCTTTTGTCAAAAATCACCTGTTTTTGCTTGAACATTAAAAATGCCTCCAAATGGTATTTCATTCACTTCCCGTGCCCCTGGAAGCATGAAAATCACTTTAAACATGCTAATTTTAGCTCTAAAACGGATGATCTACCTACAAATGTGAACTGACGTTAAAAAATAAAACATTTGAAAACGGACCATTTTTCACTTTTCTGCAGCATGACGTAATGGGGGGGGGTGTTATCTCTTTTGTCAAAAATCACCTGTTTTTGCTTGAACATTAAATGCCTCCAAATGGTATTTAATTCACTTCCCGGGCCCCTGGAAGCATGAAAATCACTTTAAACATGCTCATTTTAGCTCTAAAACTGATGATCTACCTACAAATGTGAACTGACGTTCAAAAATAAAACATTTGAAAACGGACCATTTTCACCTTTCTGAAGCATGACGTAATGGGGGGGTGTTATCACTTTTGCCAAAAATCACCTGTTTTTGCTTGAACATTAAATGCCTCCAAATGGTATTTAATTCACTTCCCGGGGAGAAGAAACACTTTTTGAGACCTCAGAGTGAGTAAATTGGCCATTTTCATGCACTTTTAACCATTCCACAACTCTTGTGTTTTGGGCCCCTGGAAGCATGAAAATCACTTTAAACATGCTAATTTTAGCTCTAAAACTGATGATCTACCTACAAATGTGAACTGACGTTAAAAAATAAAACATTTGAAAACGGACCATTTTTCACCTTTCTGCAGCATGAAGTAATGGGGGGTGTTATCTCTTTTGTCAAAAATCACCTGTTTTTGCTTGAACATTAAATGCCTCCAAATGGTATTTAATTCACTTCCCGGGCCCCTGGAAGCATGAAAATCACTTTAAACGTGCTAATTTTAGCTCTAAAACTGATGATCTACCTACAAATGTGAACTGACTTTCAAAAATAAAACATTTGAAAACGGACAATGTTTCACCTTTCTGAAGCATGACGTAATGGGGGGGTGTTATCTCTTTTGTCAAAAATCACCTGTTTTTGCTTGAACATTAAATGCCTCCAAATGGTATTTAATTCACTTCCCGGGCCCCTGGTAGCATGAAAATCACTTTAAACATGCTAATTTTAGCTCTAAAACTGATGATTTACCTACAAATGTGAACTGACGTTCAAAAATAAAACATTTGAAAACGGACCATTTTTCACCTTTCTGAAGCATGACGTAATGGGGGGGTGTTATCTCTTTTGTCAAAAATCGCCTGTTTTTGCTTGAACATTAAATGCCTCCAAATGGTATTTAATTCACTTCCCGGGGTGAAGAAACACTTTTTGAGACCTCAGAGTGAGTAAATTGGCCATTTTCATGCACTTTTAACCATTCCACAAATCTTGTGTTTTGCGCCCCTGGAAGCATGAAAATCACTTTAAACATGCTAATTTTAGCTCTAAAACTGATGATCTACCTACAAATGTGAACTGACGTTAAAAAATAAAACATTTGAAAACGGACCATTTTTCACCTTTCTGCAGCATGACGTAATGGGGGGGTGTTATCTCTTTTGTCAAAAATCACCTGTTTTTGCTTGAACATTAACTGCCTCCAAATGGTATTTAATTCACTTCCCGGGCCCCTGGAAGCATGAAAATCACTTTAAACGTGCTAATTTTAGCTCTAAAACTGATGATCTACCTACAAATGTGAACTGACTTTCAAAAATAAAACATTTGAAAACGGACAATTTTTCACCTTTCTGAAGCATGACGTAATGGGGGGGTGTTATCTCTTTTGTCAAAAATCACCTGTTTTTGCTTGAACATTAAATGCCTCCAAATGGTATTTAATTCACTTCCCGGGCCCCTGGTAGCATGAAAATCACTTTAAACATGCTAATTTTAGCTCTAAAACTGATGATCTACCTACAAATGTGAACTGACGTTCAAAAATAAAACATTTAAAAACGGACCATTTTTCACCTTTCTGAAGCATGACGTAATGGGGGGGTGTTATCACTTTTGTCAAAAATCACCTGTTTTTGCTTGAACATTAAATGCCTCCAAATGGTATTTAATTCACTTCCCGGGGTGAAGAAACACTTTTTGAGACCTCAGAGTGAGTAAATTGGCCATTTTCATGCACTTTTAACCATTCCACAAATCTTGTGTTTTGGGCCCCTGGAAGCATGAAAATCACTTTAAACATGCTAATTTTAGCTCTAAAACTGATGATCTACCTACAAATGTGAACTGACGTTAAAAAATAAAACATTTGAAAACGGACCATTTTTCACCTTTCTGCAGCATGACGTAATGGGGGGGTGTTATCTCTTTTGTCAAAAATCACCTGTTTTTGCTTGAACATTAAATGCCTCCAAATGGTATTTAATTCACTTCCCGGGCCCCTGGAAGCATGAAAATCACTTTAAACGTGCTAATTTTAGCTCTAAAACTGATGATCTACCTACAAATGTGAACTGACGTTCAAAAATAAAACATTTGAAAACGGACCATTTTTCACCTTTCTGAAGCATGACGTAATGGGGGGGTGTTATCTCTTTTGTCAAAAATCACCTGTTTTTGCTTGAACATTAAATGCCTCCAAATGGTATTTAATTACCTTCCCGGGGTGAAGAAACACTTTTTGAGACCTCAGAGTGAGTAAATTGGCCATTTTCATGCACTTTTAACCATTCCACAAATCTTGTGTTTTGGGCCCCTGGAAGCATGAAAATCACTTTAAACATGCTAATTTTAGCTCTAAAACTGATGATCTACCTACAAATGTGAACTGACGTTAAAAAATAAAACATTTGAAAACGGACCATTTTTCACCTTTCTGCAGCATGACGTAATGGGGGGGTGTTATCTCTTTGGTCAAAAATCACCTGTTTTTGCTTGAACATTAAATGCCTCCAAATGGTATTTAATTCACTTCCCGGGCCCCTGGAAGCATGAAAATCACTTTAAATGTGCTAATTTTAGCTCTACAACTGATGATCTACCTACAAATGTGAACTGACTTTCAAAAATAAAACATTTGAAAACGGACAATTTTTCACCTTTCTGAAGCATGACGTAATGGGGGGGTGTTATCTCTTTTGTCAAAAATCACCTGTTTTTGCTTGAACATTAAATGCCTCCAAATGGTATTTAATTCACTACCCGGGCCCCTGGAAGCATGAATGCTAATTTTAGCTCTAAAACTGATGATCTACCTACAAATGTGAACTGACGTTCAAAAATAAAACATTTGAAAACTGACCATTTTTCACCTTTCTGAAGCATGACGTAATGGGGGGTGTTATCACTTTTGTCAAAAATCACCTGTTTTTGCTTGAACATTAAATGCCTCCAAATGGTATTTAATTCACTTCCCGGGGTGAAGAAACACTTTTTGAGACCTCAGAGTGAGTAAATTGGCAATTTTCATGCACTTTTAACCATTCCACAAATCTTGTGTTTTGGGCCCCTGGAAGCATGAAAATGACTTTAAACATGCTAATTTTAGCTCTAAAACTGATGATCTACCTACAAATGTGAACTGACGTTAAAAAATAAAACATTTGAAAACAGACTATTTTTCACCTTTCTGCAGCATGACGTAATGGGGGGGTGTTATCTCTTTTGTCAAAAATCACCTGTTTTTGCTTGAACATTAAATGCCTCCAAATGGTATTAAATTCACTTCCCGGGGTGAAGAAACACTTTTTGAGACCTCAGAGTGAGTAAATTGGCCATTTTTATGCACTTTTAACCATTCCACAAATCTTGTGTTTTGGGCCCCTGGAAGCATGAAAATCACTTTAAACATGCTAATTTTAGCTCTAAAACTGATGATCTACCTACAAATGTGAACTGACGTTAAAAAATAAAACATTTGAAAACGGACCATTTTTCACCTTTCTGCAGCATGAAGTAATGGGGGGTGTTATCTCTTTTGTCAAAAATCACCTGTTTTTGCTTGAACATTAAATGCCTCCAAATGGTATTTAATTCACTTCCCGGGCCCCTGGAAGCATGAAAATCACTTTAAACGTGTTAATTTTAGCTCTAAAACTGATGATCTACCTACAAATGTGAACTGACTTTCAAAAATAAAACATTTGAAAACGGACAATGTTTCACCTTTCTGAAGCATGACGTAATGGGGGGGTGTTATCTCTTTTGTCAAAAATCACCTGTTTTTGCTTGAACATTAAATGCCTCCAAATGGTATTTAATTTACTTCCCGGGCCCCTGGTAGCATGAAAATCACTTTAAACATGCTAATTTTAGCTCTAAAACTGATGATTTACCTACAAATGTGAACTGACGTTCAAAAATAAAACATTTGAAAACGGACCATTTTTCACCTTTCTGAAGCATGACGTAATGGGGGGGTGTTATCTCTTTTGTCAAAAATCACCTGTTTTTGCTTGAACATTAAATGCCTCCAAATGGTATTTAATTCACTTCCCGGGGTGAAGAAACACTTTTTGAGACCTCAGAGTGAGTAAATTGGCCATTTTCATGCACTTTTAACCATTCCACAAATCTTGTGTTTTGGGCCCCTGGAAGCATGAAAATCACTTTAAACATGCTAATTTTAGCTCTAAAACTGATGATCTACCTACAAATGTGAACTGACGTTAAAAAAGTAAAACATTTGAAAACGGACCATTTTTCACCTTTCTGCAGCATGACGTAATGGGGGGGTGTTATCTCTTTTGTCAAAAATCACCTGTTTTTGCTTGAACATTAAATGCCTCCAAATGGTATTTAATTCACTTCCCGGGCCCCTGGAAGCATGAAAATCACTTTAAACGTGCTAATTTTAGCTCTAAAACTGATGATCTACCTACAAATGTGAACTGACTTTCAAAAATAAAACATTTGAAAACGGACAATTTTTCACCTTTCTGAAGCATGACGTAATGGGGGGGGTGTTATCTCTTTTGTCAAAAATCACCTGTTTTTGCTTGAACATTAAATGCCTCCAAATGGTATTTAATTCACTTCCCGGGCCCCTGGTAGCATGAAAATCACTTTAAACATGCTAATTTTAGCTCTAAAACTGATGATCTACCTACAAATGTGAACTGACGTTCAAAAATAAAACATTTAAAAACGGACCATTTTTTACCTTTCTGAAGCATGACGTAATGGGGGGGTGTTATCTCTTTTGTCAAAAATCACCTGTTTTTGCTTGAACATTAAATGCCTCCAAATGGTATTTAATTACCTTCCCGGGGTGAAGAAACACTTTTTGAGACCTCAGAGTGAGTGAATTGGCCATTTTCATGCACTTTTAACCATTCCACAAATCTTGTGTTTTGGGCCCCTGGAAGCATGAAAATCACTTTAAACATGCTAATTTTAGCTCTAAAACTGATGATCTACCTACAAATGTGAACTGACGTTAAAAAATAAAACATTTGAAAACGGACCATTTTTCACCTTTCTGCAGCATGACGTAATGGGGGGGTGTTATCTCTTTTGTCAAAAATCACCTGTTTTTGCTTGAACATTAAATGCCTCCAAATGGTATTTAATTCACTTCCCAGGCCCCTGGAAGCATGAAAATCACTTTAAACGTGCTAATTTTAGCTCTACAACTGATGATCTACCTACAAATGTGAACTGACTTTCAAAAATAAAACATTTGAAAACGGACAATTTTTCACCTTTATGAAGCATGACGTAATGGGGGGTGTTATCTCTTTTGTCAAAAATCACCTGTTTTTGCTTGAACATTAAATGCCTCCAAATGATATTTAATTACCTTCCCGGGCCCCTGGAAGCATGAAAATCACTTTAAACATGCTAATTTTAGCTCTAAAACTGATGATCTACCTACAAATGTGAACTGACGTTCAAAAATAAAACATTTGAAAACTGACCATTTTTCACCTTTCTGAAGCATGACGTAATGGGGGGGTGTTATCACTTTTGCCAAAAATCACCTGTTTTTGCTTAAACATTAAATGCCTCCAAATGGTATTTAATTCACTTCCCGGGGTGAAGAAACACTTTTTGAGACCTCAGAGTGAGTAAATTGGCCATTTTCATGCACTTTTAACCATTCCACAAATCTTGTGTTTTGGGCCCCTGGAAGCATGAAAATCACTTTAAACATGCTAATTTTAGCTCTAAAACTGATGATCTACCTACAAATGTGAACTGACGTTAAAAAATAAAACATTTGAAAACTGACCATTTTTCACCTTTCTGCAGCATGACGTAATGGGGGGGTGTTATCTCTTTTGTCAAAAATCACCTGTTTTTGCTTGAACATTAAATGCCTCCAAATGGTATTTAATTCACTTCCCGGGCCCCTGGAAGCATGAAAATCACTTTAAACGTGCTAATTTTAGCTTTAAAACTGATGATCTACCTACAAATGTGAACTGACGTTCAAAAATAAAACATTTGAAAACGGACCATTTTTCACCTTTCTGAAGCATGACGTAATGGGGGGTGTTATCTCTTTTGTCAAAAATCACCTGTTTTTGCTTGAACATTAAATGCCTCCAAATGGTATTTAATTACCTTCCCGGGGTGAAGAAACACTTTTTGAGACCTCAGAGTGAGTAAATTGGCCATTTTCATGCACTTTTAACCATTCCACAAATCTTGTGTTTTGGGCCCCTGGAAGCATGAAAATCACTTTAAACATGCTAATTTTAGCTCTAAAACTGATGATCTACCTACAAATGTGAACTGACGTTAAAAAATAAAACATTTGAAAACGGACCATTTTTCACCTTTCTGCAGCATGACGTAATGGGGGGGTGTTATCTCTTTGGTCAAAAAGTCACCTGTTTTTGCTTGAACATTAAATGCCTCCAAATGGTATTTAATTCACTTCCCGGGCCCCTGGAAGCATGAAAATCACTTTAAACGTGCTAATTTTAGCTCTACAACTGATGATCTACCTACAAATGTGAACTGACTTTCAAAAATAAAACATTTGAAAACGGACAATTTTTCACCTTTCTGAAGCATGACGTAATGGGGGGGTGTTATCTCTTTTGTCAAAAATCACCTGTTTTTGCTTGAACATTAAATGCCTCCAAATGGTATTTAATTCACTACCCGGGCCCCTGGAAGCATGAAAATCACTTTAAACATGCTAATTTTAGCTCTAAAACTGATGATCTACCTACAAATGTGAACTGACGTTCAAAAATAAAACATTTGAAAACGGACCATTTTTCACCTTTCTGAAGCATGACGTAATGGGGGGTGTTATCACTTTTGTCAAAAATCACCTGTTTTTGCTTGAACATTAAATGCCTCCAAATGGTATTTAATTCACTTCCCGGGGTGAAGAAACACTTTTTGAGACCTCAGAGTGAGTAAATTGGCAATTTTCATGCACTTTTAACCATTCCACAAATCTTGTGTTTTGGGCCCCTGGAAGCATGAAAATGACTTTAAACATGCTAATTTTAGCTCTAAAACTGATGATCTACCTACAAATGTGAACTGACGTTAAAAAATAAAACATTTGAAAACAGACTATTTTTCACCTTTCTGCAGCATGACGTAATGGGGGGGTGTTATCTCTTTTGTCAAAAATCACCTGTTTTTGCTTGAACATTAAATGCCTCCAAATGGTATTAAATTCACTTCCCGGAGTGAAGAAACACTTTTTGAGACCTCAGAGTGAGTAAATTGGCCATTTTTATGCACTTTTAACCATTCCACAAATCTTGTGTTTTGGGCCCCTGGAAGCATGAAAATCACTTTAAACATGCTAATTTTAGCTCTAAAACTGATGATCTACCTACAAATGTGAACTGACGTTAAAAAATAAAACATTTGAAAACGGACCATTTTTCACCTTTCTGCAGCATGACGTAATGGGGGGTGTTATCTCTTTTGTCAAAAATCACCTGTTTTTGCTTGAACATTAAATGCCTCCAAATGGTATTTAATTCACTTCCCGGGCCCCTGGTAGCATGAAAATCACTTTAAACATGCTAATCTTAGCTCTAAAACTGATGATCTACCTACAAATTTGAACTGACGTTCAAAAATAAAACATTTGAAAACGGACCATTTTTCACCTTTCTGAAGCATGACGTAATGGGGGGGTGTTATCTCTTTTGTCAAAAATCACCTGTTTTTGCTTGAACATTAAATGCCTCCAAATGGTATTTAATTACCTTCCCGGGCTGAAGAAACACTTTTTGAGACCTCAGAGTGAGTAAATTGGCCATTTTCATGCACTTTTAACCATTCGACAAATCTTGTGTTTTGGGCCCCTGGAAGCATGAAAATCACTTTAAACATGCTAATTTTAGCTCTAAAACTGATGATCTACCTACAAATGTGAACTGACGTTAAAAAATAAAACATTTGAAAACGGACCATTTTTCACCTTTCTGCAGCATGACGTAATGGGGGGGTGTTATCTCTTTTGTCAAAAATCACCTGTTTTTGCTTGAACATTAAATGCCTCCAAATGGTATTTAATTCACTTCCCGGGCCCCTGGAAGCATGAAAATCACTTTAAACGTGCTAATTTTAGCTCTAAAACTGATGATCTACCTACAAATGTGAACTGACTTTCAAAAATAAAACATTTGAAAACGGACAATTTTTCACCTTTCTGAAGCATGACGTAATGGGGGGGTGTTATCTCTTTTGTCAAAAATCACCTGTTTTTGCTTGAACATTAAATGCCTCCAAATGGTATTTAATTCACTTCCCGGGCCCCTGGTAGCATGAAAATCACTTTAAACATGCTAAGTTTAGCTCTAAAACTGATGATCTACCTACAAATGTGAACTGACGTTCAAAAATAAAACATTTGAAAACGGACCATTTTTCACCTTTCTGAAGCATGACATAATGGGGGGGTGTTATCTCTTTTGTCAAAAATCACCTGTTTTTGCTTGAACATTAAATGCCTCCAAATGGTATTTAATTACCTTCCCGGGGTGAAGAAACACTTTTTGAGACCTCAGAGTGAGTAAATTAGCCATTTTCATGCACTTTTAACCATTCCACAAATCTTGTGTTTTGGGCCCCTGGAAGCATGAAAATCACTTTAAACATGCTAATTTTAGCTCTAAAACTGATGATCTACCTACAAATGTGAACTGACGTTAAAAAATAAAACATTTGAAAACGGACCATTTTTCACCTTTCTGCAGCATGACGTAATGGGGGGGTGTTATCTCTTTTGTCAAAAATCACCTGTTTTTGCTTGAACATTAAATGCCTCCAAATGGTATTTAATTCACTTCCCGGGCCCCTGGAAGCATGAAAATCACTTTAAACGTGCTAATTTTAGCTCTACAACTGATGATCTACCTACAAATGTGAACTGACTTTCAAAAATAAAACATTTGAAAACGGACAATTTTTCACCTTTCTGAAGCATGACGTAATGGGGGGGTGTTATCTCTTTTGTCAAAAATCACCTGTTTTTGCTTGAACATTAAATGCCTCCAAATGGTATTTAATTCACTTCCCGGGCCCCTGGAAGCATGAAAATCACTTTAAACATGCTAATTTTAGCTCTAAAACTGATGATCTACCTACAAATGTGAACTGACGTTCAAAAATAAAATATTTGAAAACGGACCATTTTCCACCTTTCTGAAGCATGACGTAATGGGGGGGTGTTATCACTTTTGTCAAAAATCACCTGTTTTTGCTTGAACATTAAATGCCTCCAAATGGTATTTAATTCACTTCCCGGGGTGAAGAAACACTTTTTGAGACCTCAGAGTGAGTAAATTGGCCATTTTCATGCACTTTTAACCATTCCACAAATCTTGTGTTTTGGGCCCCTGGAAGCATGAAAATCACTTTAAACATGCTAATTTTAGCTCTAAAACTGATGATCTACCTACAAATGTGAACTGACTTTCAAAAATAAAACATTTGAAAACTGACAATTTGTCACCTTTCTGAAGCATGACGTAATGGGGGGGTGTTATCTCTTTTGTCAAAAATCACCTGTTTTTGCTTGAACATTAAATGCCTCCAAATGGTATTTGATTCACTTCCCGGGCCCCTGGTAGCATGAAAATCACTTTAAACATGCTAATTTTAGCTCTAAAACTGATGATCTACCTACAAATGTGAACTGACGTTCAAAAATAAAACATTTGTAAACTGACCATTTTTCACCTTTCTGAAGCATGACGTAATGGGGGGGTGTTATCTCTTTTGTCAAAAATCACCTGTTTTTGCTTGAACATTAAATGCCTCCAAATGGTATTTAATTACCTTCCCGGGGTGAAGAAACACTTTTTGAGACCTCAGAGTGAGTAAATTGGCTATTTTCATGCACTTTTAACCATTCCACAAATCTTGTGTTTTGGGCCCCTGGAAGCATGAAAATCCCTTTAAACATGCTAATTTTAGCTCTAAAACTGATGATCTACCTACAAATGTGAACTGACGTTAAAAAATAAAACATTTGAACACGGACCATTTTTCACCTTTCTGCAGCGTGACGTAATGGGGGGGGTGTTATCTCTTTTGTCAAAAATCACCTGTTTTTGCTTGAACATTAAATGCCTCCAAATGGTATTAAATTCACTTCCCGGGGTGAAGAAACACTTTTTGAGACCTCAGAGTGAGTAAATTGGCCATTTTCATGCACTTTTAACCATTCCACAAATCTTGTGTTTTGGGCCCCTGGAAGCATGAAAATCACTTTAAACATGCTAATTTTAGCTCTAAAACTGATGATCTACCTACAAATGTGAACTGACGTTAAAAAATAAAACATTTGAAAACGGACCATTTTTCACCTTTCTGCAGCATGACGTAATGGGGGGGGTGTTATCTCTTTTGTCAAAAATCACCTGTTTTTGCTTGAACATTAAATGCCTCCAAATGGTATTTAATTCACTTCCCGGGCCCCTGGAAGCATGAAAATCACTTTAAACGTGCTAATTTTAGCTCTAAAACTGATGATCTACCTACAAATGTGAACTGACTTTCAAAAATAAAACATTTGAAAACGGACAATTTTTCACCTTTCTGAAGCATGACGTAATGGGGGGGGTGTTATCTCTTTTGTCAAAAATCACCTGTTTTTGCTTGAACATTAAATGCCTCCAAATGGTATTTAATTCACTTCCCGGGCCCCTGGTAGCATGAAAATCACTTTAAACATGCTAAGTTTAGCTCTAAAACTGATGATCTACCTACAAATGTGAACTGACGTTCAAAAATAAAACATTTGAAAACGGACCATTTTTCACCTTTCTGAAGCATGACATAATGGGGGGGTGTTATCTCTTTTGTCAAAAATCACCTGTTTTTGCTTGAACATTAAATGCCTCCAAATGGTATTTAATTACCTTCCCGGGGTGAAGAAACACTTTTTGAGACCTCAGAGTGAGTAAATTAGCCATTTTCATGCACTTTTAACCATTCCACAAATCTTGTGTTTTGGGCCCCTGGAAGCATGAAAATCACTTTAAACATGCTAATTTTAGCTCTAAAACTGATGATCTACCTACAAATGTGAACTGACGTTAAAAAATAAAACATTTGAAAACGGACCATTTTTCACCTTTCTGCAGCATGACGTAATGGGGGGGTGTTATCTCTTTTGTCAAAAATCACCTGTTTTTGCTTGAACATTAAATGCCTCCAAATGGTATTTAATTCACTTCCCGGGCCCCTGGAAGCATGAAAATCACTTTAAACGTGCTAATTTTAGCTCTACAACTGATGATCTACCTACAAATGTGAACTGACTTTCAAAAATAAAACATTTGAAAACGGACAATTTTTCACCTTTCTGAAGCATGACGTAATGGGGGGGTGTTATCTCTTTTGTCAAAAATCACCTGTTTTTGCTTGAACATTAAATGCCTCCAAATGGTATTTAATTCACTTCCCGGGCCCCTGGAAGCATGAAAATCACTTTAAACATGCTAATTTTAGCTCTAAAACTGATGATCTACCTACAAATGTGAACTGACGTTCAAAAATAAAACATTTGAAAACTGACCATTTTTCACCTTTCTGAAGCATGACGTAATGGGGGGGTGTTATCTCTTTTGTCAAAAATCACCTGTTTTTGCTTGAACATTAAATGCCTCCAAATGGTATTTAATTACCTTCCCGGGGTGAAGAAACACTTTTTGAGACCTCAGAGTGAGTAAATTGGCCATTTTCATGCACTTTTAACCATTCCACAAATCTTGTGTTTTGGGCCCCTGGAAGCATGAAAATCACTTTAAACATGGTAATTTTAGCTCTAAAACTGATGATCAACCTACAAATGTGAACTGACGTTAAAAAATAAAACATTTGAAAACGGACCATTTTTCACCTTTCTGCAGCATGACGTAATGAGGGGGTGTTATCTCTTTTGTCAAAAATCACCTGTTTTTGCTTGAACATTAAATGCCTCCAAATGGTATTTAATTCACTTCCCGGGCCCCTGGAAGCATGAAAATCACTTTAAACGTGCTAATTTTAGCTCTACAACTGATGATCTACCTACAAATGTGAACTGACTTTCAAAAATAAAACATTTGAAAACGGACAATTTTTCACCTTTCTGAAGCATGACGTAATGGGGGGGTGTTATCTCTTTTGTCAAAAATCACCTGTTTTTGCTTGAACATTAAATGCCTCCAAATGGTATTTAATTCACTACCCGGGCCCCTGGAAGCATGAAAATCACTTTAAACATGCTAATTTTAGCTCTAAAACTGATGATCTACCTACAAATGTGAACTGACGTTCAAAAATAAAACATTTGAAAACGGACCATTTTTCACCTTTCTGAAGCATGACGTAATAGGGGGTGTTATCACTTTTGTCAAAAATCACCTGTTTTTGCTTGAACATTAAATGCCTCCAAATGGTATTTAATTCACTTCCCGGGGTGAAGAAACACTTTTTGAGACCTCAGAGTGAGTAAATTGGCAATTTTCATGCACTTTTAACCATTCCACAAATCTTGTGTTTTGGGCCCCTGGAAGCATGAAAATGACTTTAATCATGCTAATTTTAGCTCTAAAACTGATGATCTACCTACAAATGTGAACTGACGTTAAAAAATAAAACATTTGAAAACAGACTATTTTTCACCTTTCTGCAGCATGACGTAATGGGGGGGTGTTATCTCTTTTGTCAAAAATCACCTGTTTTTGCTTGAACATTAAATGCCTCCAAATGGTATTAAATTCACTTCCCGGGGTGAAGAAACACTTTTTGAGACCTCAGAGTGAGTAAATTGGCCATTTTTATGCACTTTTAACCATTCCACAAATCTTGTGTTTTGGGCCCCTGGAAGCATGAAAATCACTTTAAACATGCTAATTTTAGCTCTAAAACTGATGATCTACCTACAAATGTGAACTGACGTTAAAAAATAAAACATTTGAAAACGGACCATTTTTCACCTTTCTGCAGCATGACGTAATGGGGGGTGTTATCTCTTTTGTCAAAAATCACCTGTTTTTGCTTGAACATTAAATGCCTCCAAATGGTATTTAATTCACTTCCCGGGCCCCTGGTAGCATGAAAATCACTTTAAACATGCTAATCTTAGCTCTAAAACTGATGATCTACCTACAAATTTGAACTGACGTTCAAAAATAAAACATTTGAAAACGGACCATTTTTCACCTTTCTGAAGCATGACGTAATGGGGGGGTGTTATCTCTTTTGTCAAAAATCACCTGTTTTTGCTTGAACATTAAATGCCTCCAAATGGTATTTAATTACCTTCCCGGGCTGAAGAAACACTTTTTGAGACCTCAGAGTGAGTAAATTGGCCATTTTCATGCACTTTTAACCATTCGACAAATCTTGTGTTTTGGGCCCCTGGAAGCATGAAAATCACTTTAAACATGCTAATTTTAGCTCTAAAACTGATGATCTACCTACAAATGTGAACTGACGTTAAAAAATAAAACATTTGAAAACGGACCATTTTTCACCTTTCTGCAGCATGACGTAATGGGGGGGTGTTATCTCTTTTGTCAAAAATCACCTGTTTTTGCTTGAACATTAAATGCCTCCAAATGGTATTTAATTCACTTCCCGGGCCCCTGGAAGCATGAAAATCACTTTAAACGTGCTAATTTTAGCTCTAAAACTGATGATCTACCTACAAATGTGAACTGACTTTCAAAAATAAAACATTTGAAAACGGACAATTTTTCACCTTTCTGAAGCATGACGTAATGGGGGGGTGTTATCTCTTTTGTCAAAAATCACCTGTTTTTGCTTGAACATTAAATGCCTCCAAATGGTATTTAATTCACTTCCCGGGCCCCTGGTAGCATGAAAATCACTTTAAACATGCTAAGTTTAGCTCTAAAACTGATGATCTACCTACAAATGTGAACTGACGTTCAAAAATAAAACATTTGAAAACGGACCATTTTTCACCTTTCTGAAGCATGACATAATGGGGGGGTGTTATCTCTTTTGTCAAAAATCACCCGTTTTTGCTTGAACATTAAATGCCTCCAAATGGTATTTAATTACCTTCCCGGGGTGAAGAAACACTTTTTGAGACCTCAGAGTGAGTAAATTAGCCATTTTCATGCACTTTTAACCATTCCACAAATCTTGTGTTTTGGGCCCCTGGAAGCATGAAAATCACTTTAAACATGCTAATTTTAGCTCTAAAACTGATGATCTACCTACAAATGTGAACTGACGTTAAAAAATAAAACATTTGAAAACGGACCATTTTTCACCTTTCTGCAGCATGACGTAATGGGGGGGTGTTATCTCTTTTGTCAAAAATCACCTGTTTTTGCTTGAACATTAAATGCCTCCAAATGGTATTTAATTCACTTCCCGGGCCCCTGGAAGCATGAAAATCACTTTAAACGTGCTAATTTTAGCTCTACAACTGATGATCTACCTACAAATGTGAACTGACTTTCAAAAATAAAACATTTGAAAACGGACAATTTTTCACCTTTCTGAAGCATGACGTAATGGGGGGGTGTTATCTCTTTTGTCAAAAATCACCTGTTTTTGCTTGAACATTAAATGCCTCCAAATGGTATTTAATTCACTTCCCGGGCCCCTGGAAGCATGAAAATCACTTTAAACATGCTAATTTTAGCTCTAAAACTGATGATCTACCTACAAATGTGAACTGACGTTCAAAAATAAAATATTTGAAAACGGACCATTTTCCACCTTTCTGAAGCATGACGTAATGGGGGGGTGTTATCACTTTTGTCAAAAATCACCTGTTTTTGCTTGAACATTAAATGCCTCCAAATGGTATTTAATTCACTTCCCGGGGTGAAGAAACACTTTTTGAGACCTCAGAGTGAGTAAATTGGCCATTTTCATGCACTTTTAACCATTCCACAAATCTTGTGTTTTGGGCCCCTGGAAGCATGAAAATCACTTTAAACATGCTAATTTTAGCTCTAAAACTGATGATCTACCTACAAATGTGAACTGACTTTCAAAAATAATACATTTGAAAACTGACAATTTGTCACCTTTCTGAAGCATGACGTAATGGGGGGGTGTTATCTCTTTTGTCAAAAATCACCTGTTTTTGCTTGAACATTAAATGCCTCCAAATGGTATTTGATTCACTTCCCGGGCCCCTGGTAGCATGAAAATCACTTTAAACATGCTAATTTTAGCTCTAAAACTGATGATCTACCTACAAATGTGAACTGACGTTCAAAAATAAAACATTTGTAAACTGACCATTTTTCACCTTTCTGAAGCATGACGTAATGGGGGGGTGTTATCTCTTTTGTCAAAAATCACCTGTTTTTGCTTGAACATTAAATGCCTCCAAATGGTATTTAATTACCTTCCCGGGGTGAAGAAACACTTTTTGAGACCTCAGAGTGAGTAAATTGGCCATTTTCATGCACTTTTAACCATTCCACAAATCTTGTGTTTTGGGCCCCTGAAAGCATGAAAATCACTTTAAACATGCTAATTTTAGCTCTAAAACTGATGATCTACCTACAAATGTGAACTGACGTTAAAAAATAAAACATTTGAACACGGACCATTTTTCACCTTTCTGCAGCATGACGTAATGGGGGGGGTGTTATCTCTTTTGTCAAAAATCACCTGTTTTTGCTTGAACATTAAATGCCTCCAAATGGTATTAAATTCACTTCCCGGGGTGAAGAAACACTTTTTGAGACCTCAGAGTGAGTAAATTGGCCATTTTCATGCACTTTTAACCATTCCACAAATCTTGTGTTTTGGGCCCCTGGAAGCATGAAAATCACTTTAAACATGCTAATTTTAGCTCTAAAACTGATGATCTACCTACAAATGTGAACTGACGTTAAAAAATAAAACATTTGAAAACGGACCATTTTTCACCTTTCTGCAGCATGACGTAATGGGGGGGGGTGTTATCTCTTTTGTCAAAAATCACCTGTTTTTGCTTGAACATTAAATGCCTCCAAATGGTATTTAATTCACTTCCCGGGCCCCTGGAAGCATGAAAATCACTTTAAACGTGCTAATTTTAGCTCTAAAACTGATGATCTACCTACAAATGTGAACTGACTTTCAAAAATAAAACATTTGAAAACGGACAATTTTTCACCTTTCTGAAGCATGACGTAATGGGGGGGTGTTATCTCTTTTGTCAAAAATCACCTGTTTTTGCTTGAACATTAAATGCCTCCAAATGGTATTTAATTCACTTCCCGGGCCCCTGGTAGCATGAAAATCACTTTAAACATGCTAAGTTTAGCTCTAAAACTGATGATCTACCTACAAATGTGAACTGACGTTCAAAAATAAAACATTTGAAAACGGACCATTTTTCACCTTTCTGAAGCATGACATAATGGGGGGGTGTTATCTCTTTTGTCAAAAATCACCTGTTTTTGCTTGAACATTAAATGCCTCCAAATGGTATTTAATTACCTTCCCGGGGTGAAGAAACACTTTTTGAGACCTCAGAGTGAGTAAATTAGCCATTTTCATGCACTTTTAACCATTCCACAAATCTTGTGTTTTGGGCCCCTGGAAGCATGAAAATCACTTTAAACATGCTAATTTTAGCTCTAAAACTGATGATCTACCTACAAATGTGAACTGACGTTAAAAAATAAAATATTTGAAAACGGACCATTTTTCACCTTTCTGCAGCATGACGTAATGGGGGGGTGTTATCTCTTTTGTCAAAAATCACCTGTTTTTGCTTGAACATTAAATGCCTCCAAATGGTATTTAATTCACTTCCCGGGCCCCTGGAAGCATGAAAATCACTTTAAACGTGCTAATTTTAGCTCTACAACTGATGATCTACCTACAAATGTGAACTGACTTTCAAAAATAAAACATTTGAAAACGGACAATTTTTCACCTTTCTGAAGCATGACGTAATGGGGGGGTGTTATCTCTTTTGTCAAAAATCACCTGTTTTTGCTTGAACATTAAATGCCTCCAAATGGTATTTAATTCACTTCCCGGGCCCCTGGAAGCATGAAAATCACTTTAAACATGCTAATTTTAGCTCTAAAACTGATGATCTACCTACAAATGTGAACTGACGTTCAAAAATAAAACATTTGAAAACTGACCATTTTTCACCTTTCTGAAGCATGACGTAATGGGGGGGTGTTATCTCTTTTGTCAAAAATCACCTGTTTTTGCTTGAACATTAAATGTCTCCAAATGGTATTTAATTACCTTCCCGGGGTGAAGAAACACTTTTTGAGACCTCAGAGTGAGTAAATTGGCCATTTTCATGCACTTTTAACCATTCCACAAATCTTGTGTTTTGGGCCCCTGGAAGCATGAAAATCACTTTAAACATGGTAATTTTAGCTCTAAAACTGATGATCTACCTACAAATGTGAACTGACGTTCAAAAATAAAACATTTGTAAACTGACCATTTTTCACCTTTCTGAAGCATGACGTAATGGGGGGGTGTTATCTCTTTTGTCAAAAATCACCTGTTTTTGCTTGAACATTAAATGCCTCCAAATGGTATTTAGATACCTTCCCGGGGTGAAGAAACACTTTTTGAGACCTCAGAGTGAGTAAATTGGCCATTTTCATGCACTTTTAACCATTCCACAAATCTTGTGTTTTGGGCCCCTGAAAGCATGAAAATCACTTTAAACATGCTAATTTTAGCTCTAAAACTGATGATCTACCTACAAATGTGAACTGACGTTAAAAAATAAAACATTTGAACACGGACCATTTTTCACCTTTCTGCAGCATGACGTAATGGGGGGGGGGTTATCTCTTTTGTCAAAAATCACCTGTTTTTGCTTGAACATTAAATGCCTCCAAATGGTATTAAATTCACTTCCCGGGGTGAAGAAACACTTTTTGAGACCTCAGAGTGAGTAAATTGGCCATTTTCATGCACTTTTAACCATTCCACAAATCTTGTGTTTTGGGCCCCTGAAAGCATGAAAATCACTTTAAACATGCTAATTTTAGCTCTAAAACTGATGATCTACCTACAAATGTGAACTGACGTTAAAAAATAAAACATTTGAAAACGGACCATTTTTCACCTTTCTGCAGCATGACGTAATGGGGGGGGTGTTATCTCTTTTGTCAAAAATCACCTGTTTTTGCTTGAACATTAAATGCCTCCAAATGGTATTTAATTCACTTCCCGGGCCCCTGGAAGCATGAAAATCACTTTAAACGTGCTAATTTTAGCTCTAAAACTGATGATCTACCTACAAATGTGAACTGACTTTCAAAAATAAAACATTTGAAAACGGACAATTTTTCACCTTTCTGAAGCATGACGTAATGGGGGGGTGTTATCTCTTTTGTCAAAAATCACCTGTTTTTGCTTGAACATTAAATGCCTCCAAATGGTATTTAATTCACTTCCCGGGCCCCTGGTAGCATGAAAATCACTTTAAACATGCTAAGTTTAGCTCTAAAACTGATGATCTACCTACAAATGTGAACTGACGTTCAAAAATAAAACATTTGAAAACGGACCATTTTTCACCTTTCTGAAGCATGACATAATGGGGGGGTGTTATCTCTTTTGTCAAAAATCACCTGTTTTTGCTTGAACATTAAATGCCTCCAAATGGTATTTAATTACCTTCCCGGGGTGAAGAAACACTTTTTGAGACCTCAGAGTGAGTAAATTAGCCATTTTCATGCACTTTTAACCATTCCACAAATCTTGTGTTTTGGGCCCCTGGAAGCATGAAAATCACTTTAAACATGCTAATTTTAGCTCTAAAACTGATGATCTACCTACAAATGTGAACTGACGTTAAAAAATAAAACATTTGAAAACGGACCATTTTTCACCTTTCTGCAGCATGACGTAATGGGGGGGTGTTATCTCTTTTGTCAAAAATCACCTGTTTTTGCTTGAACATTAAATGCCTCCAAATGGTATTTAATTCACTTCCCGGGCCCCTGGAAGCATGAAAATCACTTTAAACGTGCTAATTTTAGCTCTACAACTGATGATCTACCTACAAATGTGAACTGACTTTCAAAAATAAAACATTTGAAAACGGACAATTTTTCACCTTTCTGAAGCATGACGTAATGGGGGGGTGTTATCTCTTTTGTCAAAAATCACCTGTTTTTGCTTGAACATTAAATGCCTCCAAATGGTATTTAATTCACTTCCCGGGCCCCTGGAAGCATGAAAATCACTTTAAACATGCTAATTTTAGCTCTAAAACTGATGATCTACCTACAAATGTGAACTGACGTTCAAAAATAAAACATTTGAAAACTGACCATTTTTCACCTTTCTGAAGCATGACGTAATGGGGGGGTGTTATCTCTTTTGTCAAAAATCACCTGTTTTTGCTTGAACATTAAATGCCTCCAAATGGTATTTAATTACCTTCCCGGGGTGAAGAAACACTTTTTGAGACCTCAGAGTGAGTAAATTGGCCATTTTCATGCACTTTTAACCATTCCACAAATCTTGTGTTTTGGGCCCCTGGAAGCATGAAAATCACTTTAAACATGGTAATTTTAGCTCTAAAACTGATGATCAACCTACAAATGTGAACTGACGTTAAAAAATAAAACATTTGAAAACGGACCATTTTTCACCTTTCTGCAGCATGACGTAATGAGGGGGTGTTATCTCTTTTGTCAAAAATCACCTGTTTTTGCTTGAACATTAAATGCCTCCAAATGGTATTTAATTCACTTCCCGGGCCCCTGGAAGCATGAAAATCACTTTAAACGTGCTAATTTTAGCTCTACAACTGATGATCTACCTACAAATGTGAACTGACTTTCAAAAATAAAACATTTGAAAACGGACAATTTTTCACCTTTCTGAAGCATGACGTAATGGGGGGTGTTATCTCTTTTGTCAAAAATCACCTGTTTTTGCTTGAACATTAAATGCCTCCAAATGGTATTTAATTCACTTCCCGGGCCCCTGGAAGCATGAAAATCACTTTAAACATGCTAATTTTAGCTCTAAAACTGATGATCTACCTACAAATGTGAACTGACGTTCAAAAATAAAACATTTGAAAAGGGACCATTTTTCACCTTTCTGAAGCATGACGTAATGGGGGGGTGTTATCACTTTTGTCAAAAATCACCTGTTTTTGCTTGAACATTAAATGCCTCCAAATGGTATTTAATTCACTTCCCGGGGTGAAGAAACACTTTTTGAGACCTCAGAGTGAGTAAATTGGCCATTTTCATGCACTTTTAACCATTCCACAAATCTTGTGTTTTTGGGCCCCTGGAAGCATGAAAATCACTTTAAACATGCTAATTTTAGCTCTAAAAGTGATGATCTACCTACAAATGTGAACTGACGTTAAAAAATAAAACATTTGAACACGGACCATTTTTCACCTTTCTGCAGCATGACGTAATGGGGGGGTGTTATCTCTTTTGTCAAAAATCACCTGTTTTTGCTTGAACATTAAATGCCTCCAAATGGTATTAAATTCACTTCCCGGGGTGAAGAAACACTTTTTGAGACCTCAGAGTGAATAAATTGGCCATTTTCATGCACTTTTAACCATTCCACAAATCTTGTGTTTTGGGCCCCTGGAAGCATGAAAATCACTTTAAACATGCTAATTTTAGCTCTAAAACTGATGATCTACCTACAAATGTGAACTGACGTTAAAAAATAAAACATTTGAAAACGAACCATTTTTCACCTTTCTGCAGCATGACGTAATGGGGGGGTGTTATCTCTTTTGTCAAAAATCACCTGTTTTTGCTTGAACATTAAATGCCGCCAAATGGTATTTAATTCACTTCCCGGGCCCCTGGAAGCATGAAAATCACTTTAAACGTGCTAATTTTAGCTCTAAAACTGATGATCTACCTACAAATGTGAACTGACTTTCAAAAATAAAACATTTGAAAACGGACAATTTTTCACCTTTCTGAAGCATGACGTAATGGGGGGCTGTTATCTCTTTTCTCAAAAATCACCTGTTTTTGCTTGAACATTAAATGCCTCCAAATGGTATTTAATTCACTTCCCGGGCCCCTGGTAGCATGAAAATCACTTTAAACATGCTAATCTTAGCTCTAAAACTGATGATCTACCTACAAATGTGAACTGACGTTCAAAAATAAAACATTTGAAAACGGACCATTTTTCACCTTTCTGAAGCATGACGTAATGGGGGGGTGTTATCTCTTTTGTCAAAAATCACCTGTTTTTGCTTGAACATTAAATGCCTCCAAATGGTATTTAATTACCTTCCCGGGGTGAAGAAACACTTTTTGAGACCTCAGAGTGAGTAAATTGGCCATTTTCATGCACTTTTAACCATTCCACAAATCTTGTGTTTTGGGCCCCTGGAAGCATGAAAATCACTTTAAACATGCTAATTTTAGCTCTAAAACTGATGATCTACCTACAAATGTGAACTGACGTTAAAAAATAAAACATTTGAAAACTGACCATTTTTCACCTTTCTGCAGCATGACGTAATGGGGGGGGTGTTATCTCTTTTGTCAAAAATCACCTGTTTTTGCTTGAACATTAAATGCCTCCAAATGGTATTTAATTCACTTCCCGGGCCCCTGGAAGCATGAAAATCACTTTAAACGTGCTAATTTTAGCTCTAAAACTGATGATCTACCTACAAATGTGAACTGACTTTAAAAAATAAAACATTTGAAAACGGACAATTTTTCACCTTTCTGAAGCATGACGTAATGGGGGGGTGTTATCTCTTTTGTCAAAAATCACCTGTTTTTGCTTGAACATTAAATGCCTCCAAATGGTATTTAATTCACTTCCCGGGCCCCTGGTAGCATGAAAATCACTTTAAACATGCTAATTTTAGCTCTAAAACTGATGATCTACCTACAAATGTGAACTGACGTTCAAAAATAAAACATTTGAAAAAGGACCATTTTTCACCTTTCTGAAGCATGACGTAATGGGGGGGGTGTTATCTCTTTTGTCAAAAATCACCTGTTTTTGCTTGAACATTAAATGCCTCCAAATGGTATTTAATTACCTTCCCGGGGTGAAGAAACACTTTTTGAGACCTCAGAGTGAGTAAATTGGCCATTTTCATGCACTTTTAACCATTCCACAAATCTTGTGTTTTGGGCCCCTGGAAGCATGAAAATCACTTTAAACATGCTAATTTTAGCTCTACAACTGATGATCTACCTACAAATGTGAACTGACGTTAAAAAATAAAACATTTAAAAACGGACCATTTTTCTCCTTTCTGAAGCATGACGTAATGGGGGGTGTTATCTCTTTTGTCAAAAATTACCTGTTTTTGCTTGAACATTAAATGCCTCCAAATGGTATTTAATTCACTTCCCGGGCCCCTGGAAGCATGAAAATCACTTTAAACGTGCTAATTTTAGCTCTAAAACTGATGATCTACCTACAAATGTGAACTGACTTTCAAAAATAAAACATTTGAAAACGGACAATTTTTCACCTTTCTGAAGCATGACGTAATGGGGGGGTGTTATCTCTTTTGTCAAAAATCACCTGTTTTTGCTTGAACATTAAATGCCTCCAAATGGTATTTAATTCACTTCCCGGGCCCCTGGAAGCATGAAAATCACTTTAAACGTGCTAATTTTAGCTCTAAAACTGATGATCTACCTACAAATGTGAACTGACTTTCAAAAATAAAACATTTGAAAACGGACAATTTTTCACCTTTCTGAAGCATGACGTAATGGGGGGTGTTATCTCTTTTGTCAAAAATTACCTGTTTTTGCTTGAACATTAAATGCCTCCAAATGGTATTTAATTCACTTCCCGGGCCCCTGGAAGCATGAAAATCACTTTAAACGTGCTAATTTTAGCTCTAAAACTGATGATCTACCTACAAATGTGAACTGACTTTCAAAAATAAAACATTTGAAAACGGACAATTTTTCACCTTTCTGAAGCATGACGTAATGGGGGGGTGTTATCTCTTTTGTCAAAAATCACCTGTTTTTGCTTGAACATTAAATGCCTCAAAATGGTATTTAATTCACTTCCCGGGCCCCTGGTAGCATGAAAATCACTTTAAACATGCTAATTTTAGCTCTAAAACTGATGATCTACCTACAAATGTGAACTGACGTTCAAAAATAAAACATTTGAAAACGGACCATTTTTCACCTTTCTGAAGCATGACGTAATGGGGGGGGTGTTATCTCTTTTGTCAAAAATCACCTGTTTTTGCTTGAACATTAAATGCCTCCAAATGGTATTAAATTCACTTCCCAGGGTGAAGAAACACTTTTTGAGACCTCAGAGTGAGTAAATTGGCCATTTTCATGCACTTTTAACCATTCCACAAATCTTGTGTTTTGGGCCCCTGGAAGCATGAAAATCACTTTAAACATGCTAATTTTAGCTCTAAAACTGATGATCTGCCTACAAATGTGAACTGACGTTAAAAAACTAAAACATTTGAAAACGGACCATTTTTCACCTTTCTGCAGCATGACGTAATGGGGGGGTGTTATCTCTTTTGTCAAAAATCACCTGTTTTTGCTTGAACATTAAATGCCTCCAAATGATATTTAATTCACTTCCCGGGCCCCTGGAAGCATGAAAATCACTTTAAACGTGCTAATTTTAGCTCTACAACTGATGATCTGCCTACAAATGTGAACTGACTTTCAAAAATAAAACATTTGAAAACGGACAATTTTTCACCTTTCTGAAGCATGACGTAATGGGGGGGTGTTATCTCTTTTGTCAAAAATCACCTGTTTTTGCTTGAACATTAAATGCCTCCAAATGGTATTTAATTCACTTCCCGGGCCCCTGGAAGCATGAAAATCACTTTAAACATGCTAATTTTAGCTCTAAAACTGATGATCTACCTACAAATGTGAACTGACGTTCAAAAATAAAACATTTGAAAACGGATCATTTTTCACCTTTCTGAAGCATGACGTAATGGGGGGGTGTTATCACTTTTGTCAAAAATCACCTGTTTTTGCTTGAACATTAAATGCCTCCAAATGGTATTTAATTCACTTCCCGGGGTGAAGAAACACTTTTTGAGACCTCAGAGTGAGTAAATTCGCCATTTTCATGCACTTTTAACCATTCCACAAATCTTGTGTTTTGGGCCCCTGGAAGCATGAAAATCACTTTAAACATGCTAATTTTAGCTCTAAAACTGATGATCTACCTACAAATGTGAACTGACGTTAAAAAATAAAACATTTGAAAACGGACCATTTTTCACCTTTCTGCAGCATGACGTAATGGGGGGGTGTTATCTCTTTTGTCAAAAATCACCTGTTTTTGCTTGAACATTAAATGCCTCCAAATGGTATTTAATTCACTTCCCGGGCCCCTGGAAGCATGAAAATCACTTTAAACGTGCTAATTTTAGCTCTAAAACTGATGATCTACCTACAAATGTGAACTGACTTTCAAAAATAAAACATTTGAAAACGGACAATTTTTCACCTTTCTGAAGCATGACGTAATGGGGGGGTGTTATCTCTTTTGTCAAAAATCACCTGTTTTTGCTTGAACATTAAATGCCTCCAAATGGTATTTAATTCACTTCCCGGGCCCCTGGTAGCATGAAAATCACTTTAAACATGCTAATTTTAGCTCTAAAACTGATGATCTACCTACAAATGTGAACTGACGTTCAAAAATAAAACATTTGAAAACTGACCATTTTTCACCTTTCTGAAGCATGACGTAATGGGGGTGTGTTATCTCTTTTGTCAAAAATCACCTGTTTTTGCTTCAACATTAAATGCCTCCAAATGGTATTTAATTACCTTCCCGGGGTGAAGAAACACTTTTTGAGACCTCAGAGTGAGTAAATTGGCCATTTTCATGCACTTTTAACCATTCCACAAATCTTGTGTTTTGGGCCCCTGGAAGCATGAAAATCACTTTAAACATGCTAATTTTAGCTCTAAAACTGATGATCTACCTACAAATGTGAACTGACGTTAAAAAATAAATCATTTGAAAACTGACCATTTTTCACCTTTCTGCAGCATGACGTAATGGGGGGGTGTTATCTCTTTTGTCAAAAATCACCTGTTTTTGCTTGAACATTAAATGCCTCCAAATGGTATTTAATTCACTTCCCGGACCCCTGGAAGCATGAAAATCACTTTAAACGTGCTAATTTTAGCTCTAAAACTGATGATCTACCTACAAATGTGAACTGACTTTCAAAAATAAAACATTTGAAAACGGACAATTTTTCACCTTTCTGAAGCATGACGTAATGGGGGGGTGTTATCTCTTTTGTCAAAAATCACCTGTTTTTGCTTGAACATTAAATGCCTCCAAATGGTATTTAATTCACTTCCCGGGCCCCTGGTAGCATGAAAATCACTTTAAACATGCTAATTTTAGCTCTAAAACTGATGATCTACCTACAAATGTGAACTGACGTTCAAAAATAAAACATTTGAAAAAGGACCATTTTTCACCTTTCTGAAGCATGACGTAATGGGGGGGTGTTATCTCTTTTGTCAAAAATCACCTGTTTTTGCTTGAACATTAAATGCCTCCAAATGGTATTTAATTACCTTCCCGGGGTGAAGAAACACTTTTTGAGACCTCAGAGTGAGTAAATTGGCCATTTTCATGCACTTTTAACCATTCCACAAATCTTGTGTTTTGGGCCCCTGGAAGCATGAAAATCACTTTAAACATGCTAATTTTAGCTCTAAAACTGATGATCTACCTACAAATGTGAACTGACGTTAAAAAATAAAACATTTGAAAACGGACCATTTTTCACCTTTCTGCAGCATGACGTAATGGGGGGGTGTTATCTCTTTTGTCAAAAATCACCTGTTTTTGCTTGAACATTAAATGCCTCCAAATGGTATTTAATTCACTTCCCGGGCCCCTGGAAGCATGAAAATCACTTTAAACGTGCTAATTTTAGCTCTACAACTGATGATCTACCTACAAATGTGAACTGACTTTCAAAAATAAAACATTTGAAAACGGACAATTTTTCACCTTTCTGAAGCATGACGTAATGGGGGGGTGTTATCTCTTTTGTCAAAAATCACCTGTTTTTGCTTGAACATTAAATGCCTCCAAATGGTATTTAATTCACTTCCTGGGCCCCTGGAAGCATGAAAATCACTTTAAACATGCTAATTTTAGCTCTAAAACTGATGATCTACCTACAAATGTGAACTGACGTTCAAAAATAAAACATTTGAAAACGGATCATTTTTCACCTTCCTGAAGCATGACGTAATGGGGGGGTGTTATCACTTTTGTCAAAAATCACCTGTTTTTGCTTGAACATTAAATGCCTCCAAATGGTATTTAATTCACTTCCCGGGGTGAAGAAACACTTTTTGAGACCTCAGAGTGAGTAAATTGGCCATTTTCATGCACTTTTAACCATTCCACAAATCTTGTGTTTTGGGCCCCTGGAAGCATGAAAATCACTTTAAACATGCTAATTTTAGCTCTAAAACTGATGATCTACCTACAAATGTGAACTGACGTTAAAAAATAAAACATTTGAAAACGGACCATTTTTCACCTTTCTGCAGCATGACGTAATGGGGGGGTGTTATCTCTTTTGTCAAAAATCACCTGTTTTTGCTTGAACATTAAATGCCTCCAAATGGTATTTAATTCACTTCCCGGGCCCCTGGAAGCATGAAAATCACTTTAAACGTGCTAATTTTAGCTCTACAACTGATGATCTACCTACAAATGTGAACTGACTTTCAAAAATAAAACATTTGAAAACGGACAATTTTTCACCTTTCTGAAGCATGACGTAATGGGGGGGTGTTATCTCTTTTGTCAAAAATCACCTGTTTTTGCTTGAACATTAAATGCCTCCAAATGGTATTTAATTCACTTCCTGGGCCCCTGGAAGCATGAAAATCACTTTAAACATGCTAATTTTAGCTCTAAAACTGATGATCTACCTACAAATGTGAACTGACGTTCAAAAATAAAACATTTGAAAAAGGACCATTTTTCACCTTTCTGAAGCATGACGTAATGGGGGGGTGTTATCTCTTTTGTCAAAAATCACCTGTTTTTGCTTGAACATTAAATGCCTCCAAATGGTATTTAATTACCTTCCCGGGGTGAAGAAACACTTTTTGAGACCTCAGAGTGAGTAAATTGGCCATTTTCATGCACTTTTAACCATTCCACAAATCTTGTGTTTTGGGCCCCTGGAAGCATGAAAATCACTTTAAACATGCTAATTTTAGCTCTACAACTGATGATCTACCTACAAATGTGAACTGACGTTAAAAAATAAAACATTTAAAAACGGACCATTTTTCACCTTTCTGCAGCATGACGTAATGGGGGGGTGTTATCTCTTTTGTCAAAAATCACCTGTTTTTGCTTGAACATTAAATGCCTCCAAATCGTATTTAATTCACTTCCCGGGCCCCTGGAAGCATGAAAATCACTCTAAACGTGCTAATTTTAGCTCTACAACTGATGATCTACCTACAAATGTGAACTGACTTTCAAAAATAAAACATTTGAAAACGGACAATTTTTCACCTTTCTGAAGCATGACGTAATGGGGGGTGTTATCTCTTTTGTCAAAAATTACCTGTTTTTGCTTGAACATTAAATGCCTCCAAATGGTATTTAATTCACTTCCCGGGCCCCTGGAAGCATGAAAATCACTTTAAACGTGCTAATTTTAGCTCTAAAACTGATGATCTACCTACAAATGTGAACTGACTTTCAAAAATAAAACATTTGAAAACGGACAATTTTTCACCTTTCTGAGGCATGACGTAATGGGGGGGTGTTATCTCTTTTGTCAAAAATCACCTGTTTTTGCTTGAACATTAAATGCCTCAAAATGGTATTTAATTCACTTCCCGGGCCCCTGGTAGCATGAAAATCACTTTAAACATGCTAATTTTAGCTCTAAAACTGATGATCTACCTACAAATGTGAACTGACGTTCAAAAATAAAACATTTGAAAACGGACCATTTTTCACCTTTCTGAAGCATGACGTAATGGGGGGGGGTGTTATCTCTTTTGTCAAAAATCACCTGTTTTTGCTTGAACATTAAATGCCTCCAAATGGTATTAAATTCACTTCCCGGGGTGAAGAAACACTTTTTGAGACTTCAGAGTGAGTAAATTGGCCATTTTCATGCACTTTTAACCAGTCCACAAATCTTGTGTTTTGGGCCCCTGGAAGCATGAAAATCACTTTAAACATGCTAATTTTAGCTCTAAAACTGATGATCTACCTACAAATGTGAACTGACGTTAAAAAACGAAAACATTTGAAAACGGACCATTTTTCACCTTTCTGCAGCATGACGTAATGGGGGGGTGTTATCTCTTTTGTCAAAAATCACCTGTTTTTGCTTGAACATTAAATGCCTCCAAATGGTATTTAATTCACTTCCCGGGCCCCTGGAAGCATGAAAATCACTTTAAACGTGCTAATTTTAGCTCTACAACTGATGATCTGCCTACAAATGTGAACTGACTTTCAAAAATAAAACATTTGAAAACGGACAATTTTTCACCTTTCTGAAGCATGACGTAATGGGGGGATTATATCTCTTTTGTCAAAAATCACCTGTTTTTGCTTGAACATTAAATGCCTCCAAATGGTATTTAATTCACTTCCCGGGCCCCTGGAAGCATGAAAATCACTTTAAACATGCTAATTTTAGCTCTAAAACTGATGATCTACCTACAAATGTGAACTGACGTTCAAAAATAAAACATTTGAAAACGGATCATTTTTCACCTTTCTGAAGCATGACGTAATGGGGGGGTGTTATCACTTTTGTCAAAAATCACCTGTTTTTGCTTGAACATTAAATGCCTCCAAATGGTATTTAATTCACTTCCCGGGGTGAAGAAACACTTTTTGAGACCTCAGAGTGAGTAAATTGGCCATTTTCATGCACTTTTAACCATTCCACAAATCTTGTGTTTTGGGCCCCTGGAAGCATGAAAATCACTTTAAACATGCTAATTTTAGCTCTAAAACTGATGATCTACCTACAAATGTGAACTGACGTTAAAAAATAAAACATTTGAAAACTGACCATTTTTCACCTTTCTGCAGCATGACGTAATGGGGGGGTGTTATCTCTTTTGTCAAAAATCACCTGTTTTTGCTTGAACATTAAATGCCTCCAAATGGTATTTAATTCACTTCCCGGACCCCTGGAAGCATGAAAATCACTTTAAACGTGCTAATTTTAGCTCTAAAACTGATGATCTACCTACAAATGTGAACTGACTTTCAAAAATAAAACATTTGAAAACGGACAATTTTTCACCTTTCTGAAGCATGACGTAATGGGGGGGTGTTATCTCTTTTGTCAAAAATCACCTGTTTTTGCTTGAACATTAAATGCCTCCAAATGGTATTTAATTCACTTCCCGGGCCCCTGGTAGCATGAAAATCACTTTAAACATGCTAATTTTAGCTCTAAAACTGATGATCTACCTACAAATGTGAACTGACGTTCAAAAATAAAACATTTGAAAAAGGACCATTTTTCACCTTTCTGAAGCATGACGTAATGGGGGGGTGTTATCTCTTTTGTCAAAAATCACCTGTTTTTGCTTGAACATTAAATGCCTCCAAATGGTATTTAATTACCTTCCCGGGGTGAAGAAACACTTTTTGAGACCTCAGAGTGAGTAAATTGGCCATTTTCATGCACTTTTAACCATTCCACAAATCTTGTGTTTTGGGCCCCTGGAAGCATGAAAATCACTTTAAACATGCTAATTTTAGCTCTAAAACTGATGATCTACCTACAAATGTGAACTGACGTTAAAAAATAAAACATTTAAAAACGGACCATTTTTCACCTTTCTGCAGCATGACGTAATGGGGGGTGTTATCTCTTTGGTCAAAAATCACCTGTTTTTGCTTGAACATTAAATGCCTCCAAATGGTATTTAATTCACTTCCCGGGCCCCTGGAAGCATGAAAATCACTCTAAACGTGCTAATTTTAGCTCTAAAACTGATGATCTACCTACAAATGTGATCTGACTTTCAAAAATAAAACATTTGAAAACGGACAATTTTTCACCTTTCTGAAGCATGACGTAATGGGCGGGTGTTATCTCTTTTGTCAAAAATCACCTGTTTTTGCTTGAACATTAAATGCCTCAAAATGGTATTTAATTCACTTCCCGGGCCCCTGGTAGCATGAAAATCACCTTAAACATGCTAATTTTAGCTCTAAAACTGATGATCTACCTACAAATATGAACTGACGTTCAAAAATAAAACATTTGAAAACGGATCATTTTTCACCTTTCTGAAGCATGACGTAATGGGGGGGGTGTTATCTCTTTTGTCAAAAATCACCTGTTTTTGCTTGAACATTAAATGCCTCCAAATGGTATTAAATTCACTTCCCGGGGTGAAGAAACACTTTTTGAGACCTCAGAGTGAGTAAATTGGCCATTTTCATGCACTTTTAACCATTCCACAAATCTTGTGTTTTGGGCCCCTGGAAGCATGAAAATCACTTTAAACATGCTAATTTTAGCTCTAAAACTGATGATCTACCTACAAATGTGAACTGACGTTAAAAAATAAAACATTTGAAAACGGACCATTTTTCACCTTTCTGCAGCATGACGTAATGGGGGGGGTGTTATCTCTTTTGTCAAAAATCACCTGTTTTTGCTTGAACATTAAATGCCTCCAAATGGTATTTAATTCACTTCCCGGGCCCCTGGAAGCATGAAAATCACTTTAAACGTGCTAATTTTAGCTCTACAACTGATGATCTACCTACAAATGTGAACTGACTTTCAAAAATAAAACATTTGAAAACGGACAATTTTTCACCTTTCTGAAGCATGACGTAATGGGGGGGTGTTATCTCTTTTGTCAAAAATCACCTGTTTTTGCTTGAACATTAAATGCCTCCAAATGGTATTTAATTCACTTCCTGGGCCCCTGGAAGCATGAAAATCACTTTAAACATGCTAATTTTAGCTCTAAAACTGATGATCTACCTACAAATGTGAACTGACGTTCAAAAATAAAACATTTGAAAAAGGACCATTTTTCACCTTTCTGAAGCATGACGTAATGGGGGGGTGTTATCTCTTTTGTCAAAAATCACCTGTTTTTGCTTGAACATTAAATGCCTCCAAATGGTATTTAATTACCTTCCCGGGGTGAAGAAACACTTTTTGAGACCTCAGAGTGAGTAAATTGGCCATTTTCATGCACTTTTAACCATTCCACAAATCTTGTGTTTTGGGCCCCTGGAAGCATGAAAATCACTTTAAACATGCTAATTTTAGCTCTACAACTGATGATCTACCTACAAATGTGAACTGACGTTAAAAAATAAAACATTTAAAAACGGACCATTTGTCACCTTTCTGCAGCATGACGTAATGGGGGGGTGTTATCTCTTTTGTCAAAAATCACCTGTTTTTGCTTGAACATTAAATGCCTCCAAATGGTATTTAATTCACTTCCCGGGCCCCTGGAAGCATGAAAATCACTCTAAACGTGCTAATTTTAGCTCTACAACTGATGATCTACCTACAAATGTGAACTGACTTTCAAAAATAAAACATTTGAAAACGGACAATTTTTCACCTTTCTGAAGCATGACGTAATGGGGGGTGTTATCTCTTTTGTCAAAAATTACCTGTTTTTGCTTGAACATTAAATGCCTCCAAATGGTATTTAATTCACTTCCCGGGCCCCTGGAAGCATGAAAATCACTTTAAACGTGCTAATTTTAGCTCTAAAACTGATGATCTACCTACAAATGTGAACTGACTTTCAAAAATAAAACATTTGAAAACGGACAATTTTTCACCTTTCTGAAGCATGACGTAATGGGGGGGTGTTATCTCTTTTGTCAAAAATCACCTGTTTTTGCTTGAACATTAAATGCCTCAAAATGGTATTTAATTCACTTCCCGGGCCCCTGGTAGCATGAAAATCACTTTAAACATGCTAATTTTAGCTCTAAAACTGATGATCTACCTACAAATGTGAACTGACGTTCAAAAATAAAACATTTGAAAACGGACCATTTTTCACCTTTCTGAAGCATGACGTAATGGGGGGGGGTGTTATCTCTTTTGTCAAAAATCACCTGTTTTTGCTTGAACATTAAATGCCTCCAAATGGTATTAAATTCACTTCCCGGGGTGAAGAAACACTTTTTGAGACCTCAGAGTGAGTAAATTGGCCATTTTCATGCACTTTTAACCAGTCCACAAATCTTGTGTTTTGGGCCCCTGGAAGCATGAAAATCACTTTAAACATGCTAATTTTAGCTCTAAAACTGATGATCTACCTACAAATGTGAACTGACGTTAAAAAACGAAAACATTTGAAAACGGACCATTTTTCACCTTTCTGCAGCATGACGTAATGGGGGGGTGTTATCTCTTTTGTCAAAAATCACCTGTTTTTGCTTGAACATTAAATGCCTCCAAATGGTATTTAATTCACTTCCCGGGCCCCTGGAAGCATGAAAATCACTTTAAACGTGCTAATTTTAGCTCTACAACTGATGATCTGCCTACAAATGTGAACTGACTTTCAAAAATAAAACATTTGAAAACGGACAATTTTTCACCTTTCTGAAGCATGACGTAATGGGGGGATTATATCTCTTTTGTCAAAAATCACCTGTTTTTGCTTGAACATTAAATGCCTCCAAATGGTATTTAATTCACTTCCCGGGCCCCTGGAAGCATGAAAATCACTTTAAACATGCTAATTTTAGCTCTAAAACTGATGATCTACCTACAAATGTGAACTGACGTTCAAAAATAAAACATTTGAAAACGGATCATTTTTCACCTTTCTGAAGCATGACGTAATGGGGGGGTGTTATCACTTTTGTCAAAAATCACCTGTTTTTGCTTGAACATTAAATGCCTCCAAATGGTATTTAATTCACTTCCCGGGGTGAAGAAACACTTTTTGAGACCTCAGAGTGAGTAAATTGGCCATTTTCATGCACTTTTAACCATTCCACAAATCTTGTGTTTTGGGCCCCTGGAAGCATGAAAATCACTTTAAACATGCTAATTTTAGCTCTAAAACTGATGATCTACCTACAAATGTGAACTGACGTTAAAAAATAAAACATTTGAAAACGGACCATTTTTCACCTTTCTGCAGCATGACGTAATGGGGGGGTGTTATCTCTTTTGTCAAAAATCACCTGTTTTTGCTTGAATATTAAATGCCTCCAAATGGTATTTAATTCACTTCCCGGGCCCCTGGAAGCATGAAAATCACTTTAAACGTGCTAATTTTAGCTCTAAAACTGATGATCTACCTACAAATGTGAACTGACTTTCAAAAATAAAACATTTGAAAACGGACAATTTTTCACCTTTCTGAAGCATGACGTAATGGGGGGGTGTTATCTCTTTTGTCAAAAATCACCTGTTTTTGCTTGAACATTAAATGCCTCCAAATGGTATTTAATTCACTTCCCGGGCCCCTGGTAGCATGAAAATCACTTTAAACATGCTAATTTTAGCTCTAAAACTGATGATCTACCTACAAATGTGAACTGACGTTCAAAAATAAAACATTTGAAAACTGACCATTTTTCACCTTTCTGAAGCATGACGTAATGGGGGGGGGTGTTATCTCTTTTGTCAAAAATCACCTGTTTTTGCTTCAACATTAAATGCCTCCAAATGGTATTTAATTACCTTCCCGGGGTGAAGAAACACTTTTTGAGACCTCAGAGTGAGTAAATTGGCCATTTTCATGCACTTTTAACCATTCCACAAATCTTGTGTTTTGGGCCCCTGGAAGCATGAAAATCACTTTAAACATGCTAATTTTAGCTCTAAAACTGATGATCTACCTACAAATGTGAACTGACGTTAAAAAATAAAACATTTGAAAACTGACCATTTTTCACGTTTCTGCAGCATGACGTAATGGGGGGGTGTTATCTCTTTTGTCAAAAATCACCTGTTTTTGCTTGAACATTAAATGCCTCCAAATGGTATTTAATTCACTTCCCGGACCCCTGGAAGCATGAAAATCACTTTAAACGTGCTAATTTTAGCTCTAAAACTGATGATCTACCTACAAATGTGAACTGACTTTCAAAAATAAAACATTTGAAAACGGACAATTTTTCACCTTTCTGAAGCATGACGTAATGGGGGGGTGTTATCTCTTTTGTCAAAAATCACCTGTTTTTGCTTGAACATTAAATGCCTCCAAATGGTATTTAATTCACTTCCCGGGCCCCTGGTAGCATGAAAATCACTTTAAACATGCTAATTTTAGCTCTAAAACTGATGATCTACCTACAAATGTGAACTGACGTTCAAATATAAAACATTTGAAAAAGGACCATTTTTCACCTTTCTGAAGCATGACGTAATGGGGGGTGTTATCTCTTTTGTCAAAAATCACCTGTTTTTGCTTGAACATTAAATGCCTCCAAATGGTATTTAATTACCTTCCCGGGGTGAAGAAACACTTTTTGAGACCTCAGAGTGAGTAAATTGGCCATTTTCATGCACTTTTAACCATTCCACAAATCTTGTGTTTTGGGCCCCTGGAAGCATGAAAATCACTTTAAACATGCTAATTTTAGCTCTAAAACTGATGATCTACCTACAAATGTGAACTGACGTTAAAAAATAAAACATTTAAAAACGGACCATTTTTCACCTTTCTGCAGCATGACGTAATGGGGGGTGTTATCTCTTTGGTCAAAAATCACCTGTTTTTGCTTGAACATTAAATGCCTCCAAATGGTATTTAATTCACTTCCCGGGCCCCTGGAAGCATGAAAATCACTCTAAACGTGCTAATTTTAGCTCTAAAACTGATGATCTACCTACAAATGTGATCTGACTTTCAAAAATAAAACATTTGAAAACGGACAATTTTTCACCTTTCTGAAGCATGACGTAATGGGCGGGTGTTATCTCTTTTGTCAAAAATCACCTGTTTTTGCTTGAACATTAAATGCCTCAAAATGGTATTTAATTCACTTCCCGGGCCCCTGGTAGCATGAAAATCACCTTAAACATGCTAATTTTAGCTCTAAAACTGATGATCTACCTACAAATATGAACTGACGTTCAAAAATAAAACATTTGAAAACGGATCATTTTTCACCTTTCTGAAGCATGACGTAATGGGGGGGGTGTTATCTCTTTTGTCAAAAATCACCTGTTTTTGCTTGAACATTAAATGCCTCCAAATGGTATTAAATTCACTTCCCGGGGTGAAGAAACACTTTTTGAGACCTCAGAGTGAGTAAATTGGCCATTTTCATGCACTTTTAACCATTCCACAAATCTTGTGTTTTGGGCCCCTGGAAGCATGAAAATCACTTTAAACATGCTAATTTTAGCTCTAAAACTGATGATCTACCTACAAATGTGAACTGACGTTAAAAAATAAAACATTTGAAAACGGACCATTTTTCACCTTTCTGCAGCATGACGTAATGGGGGGGTGTTATCTCTTTTGTCAAAAATCACCTGTTTTTGCTTGAACATTAAATGCCTCCAAATGGTATTTAATTCACTTCCCGGGCCCCTGGAAGCATGAAAATCACTTTAAACGTGCTAATTTTAGCTCTACAACTGATGATCTACCTACAAATGTGAACTGACTTTCAAAAATAAAACATTTGAAAACGGACAATTTTTCACCTTTCTGAAGCATGACGTAATGGGGGGGTGTTATCTCTTTTGTCAAAAATCACCTGTTTTTGCTTGAACATTAAATGCCTCCAAATGGTGTTTAATTCACTTCCTGGGCCCCTGGAAGCATGAAAATCACTTTAAACATGCTAATTTTAGCTCTAAAACTGATGATCTACCTACAAATGTGAACTGACATTAAAAAATAAAACATTTGAAAACGGACCATTTTTCACCTTTCTGCAGCATGACGTAATGGGGGGGTGTTATCTCTTTTGTCAAAAATCACCTGTTTTTGCTTGAACATTAAATGCCTCCAAATGGTATTTAATTCACTTCCCGGGCCCCTGGTAGCATGAAAATCACTTTAAACATGCTAATTTTAGCTCTAAAACTGATGATCTACCTACAAATGTGAACTGACGTTCAAATATAAAACATTTGAAAAAGGACCATTTTTCACCTTTCTGAAGCATGACGTAATGGGGGGTGTTATCTCTTTTGTCAAAAATCACCTGTTTTTGCTTGAACATTAAATGCCTCCAAATGGTATTTAATTACCTTCCCGGGGTGAAGAAACACTTTTTGAGACCTCAGAGTGAGTAAATTGGCCATTTTCATGCACTTTTAACCATTCCACAAATCTTGTGTTTTGGGCCCCTGGAAGCATGAAAATCACTTTAAACATGCTAATTTTAGCTCTAAAACTGATGATCTACCTACAAATGTGAACTGACGTTAAAAAATAAAACATTTAAAAACGGACCATTTTTCACCTTTCTGCAGCATGACGTAATGGGGGGTGTTATCTCTTTGGTCAAAAATCACCTGTTTTTGCTTGAACATTAAATGCCTCCAAATGGTATTTAATTCACTTCCCGGGCCCCTGGAAGCATGAAAATCACTCTAAACGTGCTAATTTTAGCTCTAAAACTGATGATCTACCTACAAATGTGATCTGACTTTCAAAAATAAAACATTTGAAAACGGACAATTTTTCACCTTTCTGAAGCATGACGTAATGGGCGGGTGTTATCTCTTTTGTCAAAAATCACCTGTTTTTGCTTGAACATTAAATGCCTCAAAATGGTATTTAATTCACTTCCCGGGCCCCTGGTAGCATGAAAATCACCTTAAACATGCTAATTTTAGCTCTAAAACTGATGATCTACCTACAAATATGAACTGACGTTCAAAAATAAAACATTTGAAAACGGATCATTTTTCACCTTTCTGAAGCATGACGTAATGGGGGGGGTGTTATCTCTTTTGTCAAAAATCACCTGTTTTTGCTTGAACATTAAATGCCTCCAAATGGTATTAAATTCACTTCCCGGGGTGAAGAAACACTTTTTGAGACCTCAGAGTGAGTAAATTGGCCATTTTCATGCACTTTTAACCATTCCACAAATCTTGTGTTTTGGGCCCCTGGAAGCATGAAAATCACTTTAAACATGCTAATTTTAGCTCTAAAACTGATGATCTACCTACAAATGTGAACTGACGTTAAAAAATAAAACATTTGAAAACGGACCATTTTTCACCTTTCTGCAGCATGACGTAATGGGGGGGTGTTATCTCTTTTGTCAAAAATCACCTGTTTTTGCTTGAACATTAAATGCCTCCAAATGGTATTTAATTCACTTCCCGGGCCCCTGGAAGCATGAAAATCACTTTAAACGTGCTAATTTTAGCTCTACAACTGATGATCTACCTACAAATGTGAACTGACTTTCAAAAATAAAACATTTGAAAACGGACAATTTTTCACCTTTCTGAAGCATGACGTAATGGGGGGGTGTTATCTCTTTTGTCAAAAATCACCTGTTTTTGCTTGAACATTAAATGCCTCCAAATGGTGTTTAATTCACTTCCTGGGCCCCTGGAAGCATGAAAATCACTTTAAACATGCTAATTTTAGCTCTAAAACTGATGATCTACCTACAAATGTGAACTGACATTAAAAAATAAAACATTTGAAAACGGACCATTTTTCACCTTTCTGCAGCATGACGTAATGGGGGGGTGTTATCTCTTTTGTCAAAAATCACCTGTTTTTGCTTGAACATTAAATGCCTCCAAATGGTATTTAATTCACTTCCCGGGCCCCTGGAAGCATGAAAATCACTTTAAACGTGCTAATTTTAGCTCTAAAACTGATGATCTACCTACAAATGTGAACTGACTTTCAAAAATAAAACATTTGAAAACGGACAATTTTTCACCTTTCTGAAGCATGACGTAATGGGGGGGTGTTATCTCTTTTGTCAAAAATCACCTGTTTTTGCTTGAACATTAAATGCCTCCAAATGGTATTTAATTCACTTCCCGGGCCCCTGGTAGCATGAAAATCACTTTAAACATGCTAATTTTAGCTCTAAAACTGATGATCTACCTACAAATGTGAACTGACGTTCAAAAATAAAACATTTGAAAACTGACCATTTTTCACCTTTCTGAAGCATGACGTAATGGGGGGGTGTTATCTCTTTTGTCAAAAATCACCTGTTTTTGCTTGAACATTAAATGCCTCCAAATGGTATTTAATTCACTTCCCGGGGTGAAGAAACACTTTTTGAGACCTCAGAGTGAGTAAATTGGCCATTTTCATGCACTTTTAACCATTCCACAAATCTTGTGTTTTGGGCCCCTGGAAGCATGAAAATCACTTTAAACATGCTAATTTTAGCTCTAAAACTGATGATCTACCTACAAATGTGAACTGACGTTAAAAAATAAAACATTTGAAAACGGACCATTTTTCACCTTTCTGCAGCATAACGTAATGGGGGGGTGTTATCTTTTTGTCAAAAATCACCTGTTTTTGCTTGAACAATAAATGCCTCCAAATGGTATTTAATTCACTTCCCGGGCCCCTGGAAGCATGAAAATCACTTTAAACGTGCTAATTTTAGCTCTAAAACTGTTGATCTACCTACAAATGTGAACTGACTTTCAAAAATAAAACATTTGAAAACGGACAATTTTTCACCTTTCTGAAGCATGACGTAATGGGGGGGTGTTATCTCTTTTGTCAAAAATCACCTGTTTTTGCTTGAACATTAAATGCCTCAAAATGGTATTTAATTTACTTCCCGGCCCCTGGTAGCTTGAAAATCACTTTAAACATGCTAATTTTAGCTCTAAAACTGATGATCTACCAACAAATGTGAACTGACGTTAAAAAATAAAACATTTGAAAACGGACCATTTTTCACCTTTCTGCAGCATGACGTAATGGGGGGGTGTTATCTCTTTTGTCAAAAATCACCTGTTTTTGCTTGAACAATAAATGCCTCCAAATGGTATTTAATTCACTTCCCGGGGTGAAGAAACACTTTTTGAGACCTCAGAGTGAGTAAATTGGCCATTTTCATGCACTTTTAACCATTCCACAAATCTTGTGTTTTGGGCCCCCGGAAGCATGAAAATCACTTTAAACATGCTAATTTTAGCTCTAAAACTGATGATCTACCTACAAATGTGAACTGACGTTAAAAAATAAAACATTTGAAAACGGACCATTTTTCACCTTTCTGCAGCATGACGTAATGGGGGGGTGTTATCTCTTTTGTCAAAAATCACCTGTTTTTGCTTGAACATTAAATGCCTCCAAATGGTATTTAATTCACTTCCCGGGCCCCTGGAAGCATGAAAATCACTTTAAACGTGCTAATTTTAGCTCTAAAACTGATGATCTACCTACAAATGTGAACTGACTTTCAAAAATAAAACATTTGAAAACGGACCATTTTTCACCTTTCTGAAGCATGACGTAATGGGGGGGTGTTATCTCTTTTGTCAAAAATCACCTGTTTTTGCTTGAACATTAAATGCCTCCAAATGGTATTTAATTACCTTCCCGGGGTGAAGAAACACTTTTTGAGACCTCAGAGTGAGTAAATTAGCCATTTTCATGCACTTTTAACCATTCCACAAATCTTGTGTTTTGGGCCCCTGGAAGCATGAAAATCACTTTAAACATGCTAATTTTAGCTCTAAAACTGATGATCTACCTACAAATGTGAACTGACGTTAAAAAATAAAACATTTGAAAACGGACCATTTTTCACCTTTCTGCAGCATGACGTAATGGGGGGGTGTTATCTCTTTTGTCAAAAATCACCTGTTTTTGCTTGAACATTAAATGCCTCCAAATGGTATTTAATTCACTTCCCGGGCCCCTGGAAGCATGAAAATCACTTTAAACATGCTAATTTTAGCTCTAAAACTGATGATCTACCTACAAATGTGAACTGACGTTCAAAAATAAAACATTTGAAAACGGACCATTTTTCACCTTTCTGAAGCATGACGTAATGGGGGGGTGTTATCACTTTTGTCAAAAATCACCTGTTTTTGCTTGAACATTAAATGCCTCCAAATGGTATTTAATTCACTTCCCGGGGTGAAGAAACACTTTTTGAGACCTCAGAGTGAGTAAATTAGCCATTTTCATGCACTTTTAACCATTCCACAACTCTTGTGTTTTGGGCCCCTGGAAGCATGAAAATCACTTTAAACATGCTAATTTTAGCTCTAAAACTGATGATCTACCTACAAATGTGAACTGACGTTATAAAATAAAACATTTGAAAATGGACCATTTTTCACCTTTCTGCAGCATGACGTAATGGGGGGGTGTTATCTCTTTTGTCAAAAATCACCTGTTTTTGCTTGAACATTAAATGCCTCCAAATGGTATTTAATTAACTTCCCGGGCCCCTGGAAGCATGAAAATCACTTTAAACGTGCTAATTTTAGCTCTAAAACTGATGATCTACCTACAAATGTGAACTGACTTTCAAAAATAAAACATTTGAAAACGGACAATTTTTCACCTTTCTGAAGCATGACGTAATGGGGGGGTGTTATCACTTTTGTCAAAAATCACCTGTTTTTGCTTGAACATTAAATGCCTCCAAATGGTATTTAATTCACTTCCCGGGGTGAAGAAACACTTTTTGAGACCTCAGAGTGAGTAAATTAGCCATTTTCATGCACTTTTAACCATTCCACAAATCTTGTGTTTTGGGCCCCTGGAAGCATGAAAATCACTTTAAACATGCTAATTTTAGCTCTAAAACTGATGATCTACCTACAAATGTGAACTGACGTTAAAAAATAAAACATTTGAAAATGGACCATTTTTCACCTTTCTGCAGCATGACGTAATGGGGGGGTGTTATCTCTTTTGTCAAAAATCACCTGTTTTTGCTTGAACATTAAATGCCTCCAAATGGTATTTAATTCACTTCCCGGGCCCCTGGAAGCATGAAAATCACTTTAAACGTGCTAATTTTAGCTCTAAAACTGATGATCTACCTACAAATGTGAACTGACTTTCAAAAATAAAACATTTGAAAACGGACAATTTTTCACCTTTCTGAAGCATGACGTAATGGGGGGGTGTTATCTCTTTTGTCAAAAATCACCTGTTTTTGCTTGAACATTAAATGCCTCAAAATGGTATTTAATTTACTTCCCGGCCCCTGGTAGCTTGAAAATCACTTTAAACATGCTAATTTTAGCTCTAAAACTGATGATCTACCTACAAATGTGAACCGACGTTCAAAAATAAAACATTTGAAAACGGACCATTTTTCACCTTTCTGAAGCATGACGTAATGGGGGGGTGTTATCTCTTTTGTCAAAAATCACCTGTTTTTGCTTGAACATTAAATGCCTCCAAATGGTATTTAATTACCTTCCCGGGGTGAAGAAACACTTTTTGAGACCTCCGAGTGAGTAAATTGGCAATTTTCATGCACTTTTAACCATTCCACAAATCTTGTGTTTTGGGCCCCTGGAAGCATGAAAATCACTTTAAACATGCTAATTTTAGCTCTAAAACTGATGATCTACCAACAAATGTGAACTGACGTTAAAAAATAAAACATTTGAAAACGGACCATTTTTCACCTTTCTGCAGCATGACGTAATGGGGGGGTGTTATCTCTTTTGTCAAAAATCACCTGTTTTTGCTTGAACAATAAATGCCTCCAAATGGTATTTAATTCACTTCCCGGGGTGAAGAAACACTTTTTGAGACCTCAGAGTGAGTAAATTGGCCATTTTCATGCACTTTTAACCATTCCACAAATCTTGTGTTTTGGGCCCCCGGAAGCATGAAAATCACTTTAAACATGCTAATTTTAGCTCTAAAACTGATGATCTACCTACAAAGGTGAACTGACGTTAAAAAATAAAACATTTGAAAACGGACCATTTTTCACCTTTCTGCAGCATGACGTAATGGGGGGGGGGTTATCTCTTTTGTCAAAAATCACCTGTTTTTGCTTGAACATTAAATGCCTCCAAATGGTATTAAATTCACTTCCCGGGGTGAAGAAACACTTTTTGAGACCTCAGAGTGAGTAAATTGGCCATTTTCATGCACTTTTAACCATTCCACAAATCTTGTGTTTTGGGCCCCTGGAAACATGAAAATCACTTTAAACATGTTAATTTTAGCTCTAAAACTGATGATCTACCTACAAATGTGAACTGACGTTAAAAAATAAAACATTTAAAAACGGACCATTTTTCACCTTTCTGCAGCATGACGTAATGGGGGGGTGTTATCTCTTTTGTCAAAAATCACCTGTTTTTGCTTGAACATTAAATGCCTCCAAATGGTATTTAATTCACTTCCCGGTCCCCTGGAAGCATGAAAATCACTTTAATCGTGCTAATTTTAGCTCTAAAACTGATGATCTACCTACAAATGTGAACTGACTTTCAAAAATAAAACATTTGAAAACGGACAATTTTTCACCTTTCTGAAGCATGACGTAATGGGGGGGTGTTATCTCTTTTGTCAAAAATCACCTGTTTTTGCTTGAACATTAAATGCCTCCAAATGGTATTTAATTCACTTCCCGGGCCCCTGGAAGCATGAAAATCACTTTAAACATGCTAATTTTAGCTCTAAAACTGATGATCTACCTACAAATGTGAACTGACGTTCAAAAATAAAACATTTGAAAACGGACCATTTTTCACCTTTCTGAAGCATGACGTAATGGGGGGGTGTTATCTCTTTTGTCAAAAATCACCTGTTTTTGCTTGAACATTAAATGCCTCCAAATGGTATTAAATTCACTTCCCGGGGTGAAGAAACACTTTTTGAGACCTCAGAGTGAGTAAATTGGCCATTTTCATGCACTTTTAACCATTCCACAAATCTTGTGTTTTGGGCCCCTGGAAGCATGAAAATCACTTTAAACATGCTAATTTTAGCTCTAAAACTGATGATCTACCTACAAATGTGAACTGACGTTAAAAAATAAAACATTTGAAAACGGACCATTTTTCACCTTTCTGCAGCATAACGTAATGGGGGGGTGTTATCTTTTTGTCAAAAATCACCTGTTTTTGCTTGAACATTAAATGCCTCCAAATGGTATTTAATTCACTTCCCGGGCCCCTGGAAGCATGAAAATCACTTTAAACGTGCTAATTTTAGCTCTAAAACTGATGATCTACCTACAAATGTGAACTGACTTTCAAAAATAAAACATTTGAAAACGGACAATTTTTCACCTTTCTGAAGCATGACGTAATGGGGGGGTGTTATCTCTTTTGTCAAAAATCACCTGTTTTTGCTTGAACATTAAATGCCTCAAAATGGTATTTAATTTACTTCCCGGGCCCCTGGTAGCTTGAAAATCACTTTAAACATGCTAATTTTAGCTCTAAAACTGATGATCTACCTACAAATGTGAACCGACGTTCAAAAATAAAACATTTGAAAACGGACCATTTTTCACCTTTCTGAAGCATGACGTAATGGGGGGGTGTTATCTCTTTTGTCAAAAATCACCTGTTTTTGCTTGAACATTAAATGCCTCCAAATGGTATTTAATTCACTTCCCGGGGTGAAGAAACACTTTTTGAGACCTCAGAGTGAGTAAATTAGCCATTTTCATGCACTTTTAACCATTCCACAAATCTTGTGTTTTGGGCCCCTGGAAGCATGAAAATCACTTTAAACATGCTAATTTTAGCTCTAAAACTGATGATCTACCTACAAATGTGAACTGACGTTAAAAAATAAAACATTTGAAAACGGACCATTTTTCACCTTTCTGCAGCATGACGTAATGGGGGGGTGTTATCTCTTTTGTCAAAAATCACCTGTTTTTGCTTGAACATTAAATGCCTCCAAATGGTATTTAATTCACTTCCCGGGCCCCTGGAAGCATGAAAATCACTTTAAACGTGCTAATTTTAGCTCTAAAACTGATGATCTACCTACAAATGTGAACTGACTTTCAAAAATAAAACATTTGAAAACGGACAATTTTTCACCTTTCTGAAGCATGACGTAATGGGGGGGTGTTATCTCTTTTGTCAAAAATCACCTGTTTTTGCTTGAACATTAAATGCCTCCAAATGGTATTTAATTCACTTCCCGGGCCCCTGGTAGCATGAAAATCACTTTAAACATGCTAATTTTAGCTCTAAAACTGATGATCTACCTACAAATGTGAACTGACGTTCAAAAATAAAACATTTGAAAACTGACCATTTTTCACCTTTCTGAAGCATGACGTAATGGGGGGGGTGTTATCTCTTTTGTCAAAAATCACCTGTTTTTGCTTGAACATTAAATGCCTCCAAATGGTATTTAATTCACTTCCCAGGGTGAAGAAACACTTTTTGAGACCTCAGAGTGAGTAAATTGGCCATTTTCATGCACTTTTAACCATTCCACAAATCTTGTGTTTTGGGCCCCTGGAAGCATGAAAATCACTTTAAACATGCTAATTTTAGCTCTAAAACTGATGATCTACCTACAAAGGTGAACTGACGTTAAAAAATAAAACATTTGAAAACGGACCATTTTTCACCTTTCTGCAGCATGACGTAATGGGGGGGGGGGTTATCTCTTTTGTCAAAAATCACCTGTTTTTGCTTGAACATTAAATGCCTCCAAATGGTATTAAATTCACTTCCCGGGGTGAAGAAACACTTTTTGAGACCTCAGAGTGAGTAAATTGGCCATTTTCATGCACTTTTAACCATTCCACAAATCTTGTGTTTTGGGCCCCTGGAAGCATGAAAATCACTTTAAACATGCTAATTTTAGCTCTAAAACTGATGATCTACCTACAAATGTGAACTGACGTTAAAAAATAAAACATTTAAAAAAGGACCATTTTTCACCTTTCTGCAGCATAACGTAATGGGGGGGTGTTATCTTTTTGTCAAAAATCACCTGTTTTTGCTTGAACATTAAATGCCTCCAAATGGTATTTAATTCACTTCCCGGGCCCCTGGAAGCATGAAAATCACTTTAAACGTGCTAATTTTAGCTCTAAAACTGATGATCTACCTACAAATGTGAACTGACTTTCAAAAATAAAACATTTGAAAACGGACAATTTTTCACCTTTCTGAAGCATGACGTAATGGGGGGGTGTTATCTCTTTTGTCAAAAATCACCTGTTTTTGCTTGAACATTAAATGCCTCAAAATGGTATTTAATTTACTTCCCGAACCCCTGGTAGCTTGAAAATCACTTTAAACATGCTAATTTTAGCTCTAAAACTGATGATCTACCTACAAATGTGAACCGACGTTCAAAAATAAAACATTTGAAAACGGACCATTTTTCACCTTTCTGAAGCATGACGTAATGGGGGGGTGTTATCTCTTTTGTCAAAAATCACCTGTTTTTGCTTGAACATTAAATGCCTCCAAATGGTATTTAATTACCTTCCCGGGGTGAAGAAACACTTTTTGAGACCTCAGAGTGAGTAAATTGGCAATTTTCATGCACTTTTAACCATTCCACAAATCTTGTGTTTTGGGCCCCTGGAAGCATGAAAATCACTTTAAACATGCTAATTTTAGCTCTAAAACTGATGATCTACCAACAAATGTGAACTGACGTTAAAAAATAAAACATTTGAAAACGGACCATTTTTCACCTTTCTGCAGCATGACATAATGGGGGGGTGTTATCTCTTTTGTCAAAAATCACCTGTTTTTGCTTGAACAATAAATGCCTCCAAATGGTATTTAATTCACTTCCCGGGGTGAAGAAACACTTTTTGAGACCTCAGAGTGAGTAAATTGGCCATTTTCATGCACTTTTAACCATTCCACAAATCTTGTGTTTTGGGCCCCCGGAAGCATGAAAATCACTTTAAACATGCTAATTTTAGCTCTAAAACTGATGATCTACCTACAAATGTGAACTGACGTTAAAAAATAAAACATTTGAAAACGGACCATTTTTCACCTTTCTGCAGCATGACGTAATGGGGGGTGTTATCTCTTTTGTCAAAAATCACCTGTTTTTGCTTGAACATTAAATGCCTCCAAATGGTATTTAATTCACTTCCCGGGCCCCTGGAAGCATGAAAATCACTTTAAACGTGCTAATTTTAGCTCTAAAACTGATGATCTACCTACAAATGTGAACTGACTTTCAAAAATAAAACATTTGAAAACGGACCATTTTTCACCTTTCTGAAGCATGACGTAATGGGGGGGTGTTATCTCTTTTGTCAAAAATCACCTGTTTTTGCTTGAACATTAAATGCCTCCAAATGGTATTTAATTACCTTCCCGGGGTGAAGAAACACTTTTTGAGACCTCAGAGTGAGTAAATTAGCCATTTTCATGCACTTTTAACCATTCCACAAATCTTGTGTTTTGGGCCCCTGGAAGCATGAAAATCACTTTAAACATGCTAATTTTAGCTCTAAAACTGATGATCTACCTACAAATGTGAACTGACGTTAAAAAATAAAACATTTGAAAACGGACCATTTTTCACCTTTCTGCAGCATGACGTAATGGGGGGGTGTTATCTCTTTTGTCAAAAATCACCTGTTTTTGCTTGAACATTAAATGCCTCCAAATGGTATTTAATTCACTTCCCGGGCCCCTGGAAGCATGAAAATCACTTTAAACGTGCTAATTTTAGCTCTACAACTGATGATCTACCTACAAATGTGAACTGACTTTCAAAAATAAAACATTTGAAAACGGACAATTTTTCACCTTTCTGAAGCATGACGTAATGGGGGGGTGTTATCTCTTTTGTCAAAAATCACCTGTTTTTGCTTGAACATTAAATGCCTCCAAATGGTATTTAATTCACTTCCCGGGCCCCTGGAAGCATGAAAATCACTTTAAACATGCTAATTTTAGCTCTAAAACTGATGATCTACCTACAAATGTGAACTGACGTTCAAAAATAAAACATTTGAAAACGGACCATTTTTCACCTTTCTGAAGCATGACGTAATGGGGGGGTGTTATCACTTTTGTCAAAAATCACCTGTTTTTGCTTGAACATTAAATGCCTCCAAATGGTATTTAATTCACTTCCCGGGGTGAAGAAACACTTTTTGAGACCTCAGAGTGAGTAAATTAGCCATTTTCATGCACTTTTAACCATTCCACAAATCTTGTGTTTTGGGCCCCTGGAAGCATGAAAATCACTTTAAACATGCTAATTTTAGCTCTAAAACTGATGATCTACCTACAAATGTGAACTGACGTTAAAAAATAAAACATTTGAAAATGGACCATTTTTCACCTTTCTGCAGCATGACGTAATGGGGGGGTGTTATCTCTTTTGTCAAAAATCACCTGTTTTTGCTTGAACATTAAATGCCTCCAAATGGTATTTAATTCACTTCCCGGGCCCCTGGAAGCATGAAAATCACTTTAAACGTGCTAATTTTAGCTCTAAAACTGATGATCTACCTACAAATGTGAACTGACTTTCAAAAATAAAACATTTGAAAACGGACAATTTTTCACCTTTCTGAAGCATGACGTAATGGGGGGGTGTTATCTCTTTTGTCAAAAATCACCTGTTTTTGCTTGAACATTAAATGCCTCCAAATGGTATTTAATTCACTTCCCGGGCCCCTGGTAGCATGAAAATCACTTTAAACATGCTAAGTTTAGCTCTAAAACTGATGATCTACCTACAAATGTGAACTGACGTTCAAAAATAAAACATTTGAAAACGGACCATTTTTCACCTTTCTGAAGCATGACATAATGGGGGGGTGTTATCTCTTTTGTCAAAAATCACCTGTTTTTGCTTGAACATTAAATGCCTCCAAATGGTATTTAATTACCTTCCCGGGGTGAAGAAACACTTTTTGAGACCTCAGAGTGAGTAAATTAGCCATTTTCATGCACTTTTAACCATTCCACAAATCTTGTGTTTTGGGCCCCTGGAAGCATGAAAATCACTTTAAACATGCTAATTTTAGCTCTAAAACTGATGATCTACCTACAAATGTGAACTGACGTTAAAAAATAAAACATTTGAAAACGGACCATTTTTCACCTTTCTGCAGCATGACGTAATGGGGGGGTGTTATCTCTTTTGTCAAAAATCACCTGTTTTTGCTTGAACATTAAATGCCTCCAAATGGTATTTAATTCACTTCCCGGGCCCCTGGAAGCATGAAAATCACTTTAAACGTGCTAATTTTAGCTCTACAACTGATGATCTACCTACAAATGTGAACTGACTTTCAAAAATAAAACATTTGAAAACGGACAATTTTTCACCTTTCTGAAGCATGACGTAATGGGGGGGTGTTATCTCTTTTGTCAAAAATCACCTGTTTTTGCTTGAACATTAAATGCCTCCAAATGGTATTTAATTCACTTCCCGGGCCCCTGGAAGCATGAAAATCACTTTAAACATGCTAATTTTAGCTCTAAAACTGATGATCTACCTACAAATGTGAACTGACGTTCAAAAATAAAACATTTGAAAACTGACCATTTTTCACCTTTCTGAAGCATGACGTAATGGGGGGGTGTTATCTCTTTTGTCAAAAATCACCTGTTTTTGCTTGAACATTAAATGCCTCCAAATGGTATTTAATTACCTTCCCGGGGTGAAGAAACACTTTTTGAGACCTCAGAGTGAGTAAATTGGCCATTTTCATGCACTTTTAACCATTCCACAAATCTTGTGTTTTGGGCCCCTGGAAGCATGAAAATCACTTTAAACATGGTAATTTTAGCTCTAAAACTGATGATCAACCTACAAATGTGAACTGACGTTAAAAAATAAAACATTTGAAAACGGACCATTTTTCACCTTTCTGCAGCATGACGTAATGAGGGGGTGTTATCTCTTTTGTCAAAAATCACCTGTTTTTGCTTGAACATTAAATGCCTCCAAATGGTATTTAATTCACTTCCCGGGCCCCTGGAAGCATGAAAATCACTTTAAACGTGCTAATTTTAGCTCTACAACTGATGATCTACCTACAAATGTGAACTGACTTTCAAAAATAAAACATTTGAAAACGGACAATTTTTCACCTTTCTGAAGCATGACGTAATGGGGGGTGTTATCTCTTTTGTCAAAAATCACCTGTTTTTGCTTGAACATTAAATGCCTCCAAATGGTATTAAATTCACTTCCCGGGGTGAAGAAACACTTTTTGAGACCTCAGAGTGAGTAAATTGGCCATTTTCATGCACTTTTAACCATTCCACAAATCTTGTGTTTTGGGCCCCTGGAAGCATGAAAATCACTTTAAACATGCTAATTTTAGCTCTAAAACTGATGATCTACCTACAAATGTGAACTGACGTTAAAAAATAAAACATTTAAAAAAGGACCATTTTTCACCTTTCTGCAGCATAACGTAATGGGGGGGTGTTATCTTTTTGTCAAAAATCACCTGTTTTTGCTCGAACATTAAATGCCTCCAAATGGTATTTAATTCACTTCCCGGGCCCCTGGAAGCATGAAAATCACTTTAAACGTGCTAATTTTAGCTCTAAAACTGATGATCTACCTACAAATGTGAACTGACTTTCAAAAATAAAACATTTGAAAACGGACAATTTTTCACCTTTCTGAAGCATGACGTAATGGGGGGGTGTTATCTCTTTTGTCAAAAATCACCTGTTTTTGCTTGAACATTAAATGCCTCAAAATGGTATTTAATTTACTTCCCGAACCCCTGGTAGCTTGAAAATCACTTTAAACATGCTAATTTTAGCTCTAAAACTGATGATCTACCTACAAATGTGAACCGACGTTCAAAAATAAAACATTTGAAAACGGACCATTTTTCACCTTTCTGAAGCATGACGTAATGGGGGGGTGTTATCTCTTTTGTCAAAAATCACCTGTTTTTGCTTGAACATTAAATGCCTCCAAATGGTATTTAATTACCTTCCCGGGGTGAAGAAACACTTTTTGAGACCTCAGAGTGAGTAAATTGGCAATTTTCATGCACTTTTAACCATTCCACAAATCTTGTGTTTTGGGCCCCTGGAAGCATGAAAATCACTTTAAACATGCTAATTTTAGCTCTAAAACTGATGATCTACCAACAAATGTGAACTGACGTTAAAAAATAAAACATTTGAAAACGGACCATTTTTCACCTTTCTGCAGCATGACATAATGGGGGGGTGTTATCTCTTTTGTCAAAAATCACCTGTTTTTGCTTGAACAATAAATGCCTCCAAATGGTATTTAATTCACTTCCCGGGGTGAAGAAACACTTTTTGAGACCTCAGAGTGAGTAAATTGGCCATTTTCATGCACTTTTAACCATTCCACAAATCTTGTGTTTTGGGCCCCCGGAAGCATGAAAATCACTTTAAACATGCTAATTTTAGCTCTAAAACTGATGATCTACCTACAAATGTGAACTGACGTTAAAAAATAAAACATTTGAAAACGGACCATTTTTCACCTTTCTGCAGCATGACGTAATGGGGGGTGTTATCTCTTTTGTCAAAAATCACCTGTTTTTGCTTGAACATTAAATGCCTCCAAATGGTATTTAATTCACTTCCCGGGCCCCTGGAAGCATGAAAATCACTTTAAACGTGCTAATTTTAGCTCTAAAACTGATGATCTACCTACAAATGTGAACTGACTTTCAAAAATAAAACATTTGAAAACGGACCATTTTTCACCTTTCTGAAGCATGACGTAATGGGGGGGTGTTATCTCTTTTGTCAAAAATCACCTGTTTTTGCTTGAACATTAAATGCCTCCAAATGGTATTTAATTACCTTCCCGGGGTGAAGAAACACTTTTTGAGACCTCAGAGTGAGTAAATTAGCCATTTTCATGCACTTTTAACCATTCCACAAATCTTGTGTTTTGGGCCCCTGGAAGCATGAAAATCACTTTAAACATGCTAATTTTAGCTCTAAAACTGATGATCTACCTACAAATGTGAACTGACGTTAAAAAATAAAACATTTGAAAACGGACCATTTTTCACCTTTCTGCAGCATGACGTAATGGGGGGGTGTTATCTCTTTTGTCAAAAATCACCTGTTTTTGCTTGAACATTAAATGCCTCCAAATGGTATTTAATTCACTTCCCGGGCCCCTGGAAGCATGAAAATCACTTTAAACGTGCTAATTTTAGCTCTACAACTGATGATCTACCTACAAATGTGAACTGACTTTCAAAAATAAAACATTTGAAAACGGACAATTTTTCACCTTTCTGAAGCATGACGTAATGGGGGGGTGTTATCTCTTTTGTCAAAAATCACCTGTTTTTGCTTGAACATTAAATGCCTCCAAATGGTATTTAATTCACTTCCCGGGCCCCTGGAAGCATGAAAATCACTTTAAACATGCTAATTTTAGCTCTAAAACTGATGATCTACCTACAAATGTGAACTGACGTTCAAAAATAAAACATTTGAAAACGGACCATTTTTCACCTTTCTGAAGCATGACGTAATGGGGGGGTGTTATCACTTTTGTCAAAAATCACCTGTTTTTGCTTGAACATTAAATGCCTCCAAATGGTATTTAATTCACTTCCCGGGGTGAAGAAACACTTTTTGAGACCTCAGAGTGAGTAAATTAGCCATTTTCATGCACTTTTAACCATTCCACAAATCTTGTGTTTTGGGCCCCTGGAAGCATGAAAATCACTTTAAACATGCTAATTTTAGCTCTAAAACTGATGATCTACCTACAAATGTGAACTGACGTTAAAAAATAAAACATTTGAAAATGGACCATTTTTCACCTTTCTGCAGCATGACGTAATGGGGGGGTGTTATCTCTTTTGTCAAAAATCACCTGTTTTTGCTTGAACATTAAATGCCTCCAAATGGTATTTAATTCACTTCCCGGGCCCCTGGAAGCATGAAAATCACTTTAAACGTGCTAATTTTAGCTCTAAAACTGATGATCTACCTACAAATGTGAACTGACTTTCAAAAATAAAACATTTGAAAACGGACAATTTTTCACCTTTCTGAAGCATGACGTAATGGGGGGGTGTTATCTCTTTTGTCAAAAATCACCTGTTTTTGCTTGAACATTAAATGCCTCCAAATGGTATTTAATTCACTTCCCGGGCCCCTGGTAGCATGAAAATCACTTTAAACATGCTAAGTTTAGCTCTAAAACTGATGATCTACCTACAAATGTGAACTGACGTTCAAAAATAAAACATTTGAAAACGGACCATTTTTCACCTTTCTGAAGCATGACATAATGGGGGGGTGTTATCTCTTTTGTCAAAAATCACCTGTTTTTGCTTGAACATTAAATGCCTCCAAATGGTATTTAATTACCTTCCCGGGGTGAAGAAACACTTTTTGAGACCTCAGAGTGAGTAAATTAGCCATTTTCATGCACTTTTAACCATTCCACAAATCTTGTGTTTTGGGCCCCTGGAAGCATGAAAATCACTTTAAACATGCTAATTTTAGCTCTAAAACTGATGATCTACCTACAAATGTGAACTGACGTTAAAAAATAAAACATTTGAAAACGGACCATTTTTCACCTTTCTGCAGCATGACGTAATGGGGGGGTGTTATCTCTTTTGTCAAAAATCACCTGTTTTTGCTTGAACATTAAATGCCTCCAAATGGTATTTAATTCACTTCCCGGGCCCCTGGAAGCATGAAAATCACTTTAAACGTGCTAATTTTAGCTCTACAACTGATGATCTACCTACAAATGTGAACTGACTTTCAAAAATAAAACATTTGAAAACGGACAATTTTTCACCTTTCTGAAGCATGACGTAATGGGGGGGTGTTATCTCTTTTGTCAAAAATCACCTGTTTTTGCTTGAACATTAAATGCCTCCAAATGGTATTTAATTCACTTCCCGGGCCCCTGGAAGCATGAAAATCACTTTAAACATGCTAATTTTAGCTCTAAAACTGATGATCTACCTACAAATGTGAACTGACGTTCAAAAATAAAACATTTGAAAACTGACCATTTTTCACCTTTCTGAAGCATGACGTAATGGGGGGGTGTTATCTCTTTTGTCAAAAATCACCTGTTTTTGCTTGAACATTAAATGCCTCCAAATGGTATTTAATTACCTTCCCGGGGTGAAGAAACACTTTTTGAGACCTCAGAGTGAGTAAATTGGCCATTTTCATGCACTTTTAACCATTCCACAAATCTTGTGTTTTGGGCCCCTGGAAGCATGAAAATCACTTTAAACATGGTAATTTTAGCTCTAAAACTGATGATCAACCTACAAATGTGAACTGACGTTAAAAAATAAAACATTTGAAAACGGACCATTTTTCACCTTTCTGCAGCATGACGTAATGAGGGGGTGTTATCTCTTTTGTCAAAAATCACCTGTTTTTGCTTGAACATTAAATGCCTCCAAATGGTATTTAATTCACTTCCCGGGCCCCTGGAAGCATGAAAATCACTTTAAACGTGCTAATTTTAGCTCTACAACTGATGATCTACCTACAAATGTGAACTGACTTTCAAAAATAAAACATTTGAAAACGGACAATTTTTCACCTTTCTGAAGCATGACGTAATGGGGGGTGTTATCTCTTTTGTCAAAAATCACCTGTTTTTGCTTGAACATTAAATGCCTCCAAATGGTATTTAATTCACTTCCCGGGCCCCTGGAAGCATGAAAATCACTTTAAACATGCTAATTTTAGCTCTAAAACTGATGATCTACCTACAAATGTGAACTGACGTTCAAAAATAAAACATTTGAAAAGGGACCATTTTTCACCTTTCTGAAGCATGACGTAATGGGGGGGTGTTATCACTTTTGTCAAAAATCACCTGTTTTTGCTTGAACATTAAATGCCTCCAAATGGTATTTAATTCACTTCCCGGGGTGAAGAAACACTTTTTGAGACCTCAGAGTGAGTAAATTGGCCATTTTCATGCACTTTTAACCATTCCACAAATCTTGTGTTTTTGGGCCCCTGGAAGCATGAAAATCACTTTAAACATGCTAATTTTAGCTCTAAAAGTGATGATCTACCTACAAATGTGAACTGACGTTAAAAAATAAAACATTTGAACACGGACCATTTTTCACCTTTCTGCAGCATGACGTAATGGGGGGGTGTTATCTCTTTTGTCAAAAATCACCTGTTTTTGCTTGAACATTAAATGCCTCCAAATGGTATTAAATTCACTTCCCGGGGTGAAGAAACACTTTTTGAGACCTCAGAGTGAATAAATTGGCCATTTTCATGCACTTTTAACCATTCCACAAATCTTGTGTTTTGGGCCCCTGGAAGCATGAAAATCACTTTAAACATGCTAATTTTAGCTCTAAAACTGATGATCTACCTACAAATGTGAACTGACGTTAAAAAATAAAACATTTGAAAACGGACCATTTTTCACCTTTCTGCAGCATGACGTAATGGAGGGGTGTTATCTCTTTTGTCAAAAATCACCTGTTTTTGCTTGAACATTAAATGCCGCCAAATGGTATTTAATTCACTTCCCGGGCCCCTGGAAGCATGAAAATCACTTTAAACGTGCTAATTTTAGCTCTAAAACTGATGATCTACCTACAAATGTGAACTGACTTTCAAAAATAAAACATTTGAAAACGGACAATTTTTCACCTTTCTGAAGCATGACGTAATGGGGGGCTGTTATCTCTTTTCTCAAAAATCACCTGTTTTTGCTTGAACATTAAATGCCTCCAAATGGTATTTAATTCACTTCCCGGGCCCCTGGTAGCATGAAAATCACTTTAAACATGCTAATCTTAGCTCTAAAACTGATGATCTACCTACAAATGTGAACTGACGTTCAAAAATAAAACATTTGAAAACGGACCATTTTTCACCTTTCTGAAGCATGACGTAATGGGGGGGTGTTATCTCTTTTGTCAAAAATCACCTGTTTTTGCTTGAACATTAAATGCCTCCAAATGGTATTTAATTACCTTCCCGGGGTGAAGAAACACTTTTTGAGACCTCAGAGTGAGTAAATTGGCCATTTTCATGCACTTTTAACCATTCCACAAATCTTGTGTTTTGGGCCCCTGGAAGCATGAAAATCACTTTAAACATGCTAATTTTAGCTCTAAAACTGATGATCTACCTACAAATGTGAACTGACGTTAAAAAATAAAACATTTGAAAACTGACCATTTTTCACCTTTCTGCAGCATGACGTAATGGGGGGGGTGTTATCTCTTTTGTCAAAAATCACCTGTTTTTGCTTGAACATTAAATGCCTCCAAATGGTATTTAATTCACTTCCCGGGCCCCTGGAAGCATGAAAATCACTTTAAACGTGCTAATTTTAGCTCTAAAACTGATGATCTACCTACAAATGTGAACTGACTTTAAAAAATAAAACATTTGAAAACGGACAATTTTTCACCTTTCTGAAGCATGACGTAATGGGGGGGTGTTATCTCTTTTGTCAAAAATCACCTGTTTTTGCTTGAACATTAAATGCCTCCAAATGGTATTTAATTCACTTCCCGGGCCCCTGGTAGCATGAAAATCACTTTAAACATGCTAATTTTAGCTCTAAAACTGATGATCTACCTACAAATGTGAACTGACGTTCAAAAATAAAACATTTGAAAAAGGACCATTTTTCACCTTTCTGAAGCATGACGTAATGGGGGGGTGTTATCTCTTTTGTCAAAAATCACCTGTTTTTGCTTGAACATTAAATGCCTCCAAATGGTATTTAATTACCTTCCCGGGGTGAAGAAACACTTTTTGAGACCTCAGAGTGAGTAAATTGGCCATTTTCATGCACTTTTAACCATTCCACAAATCTTGTGTTTTGGGCCCCTGGAAGCATGAAAATCACTTTAAACATGCTAATTTTAGCTCTACAACTGATGATCTACCTACAAATGTGAACTGACGTTAAAAAATAAAACATTTAAAAACGGACCATTTTTCACCTTTCTGAAGCATGACGTAATGGGGGGTGTTATCTCTTTTGTCAAAAATTACCTGTTTTTGCTTGAACATTAAATGCCTCCAAATGGTATTTAATTCACTTCCCGGGCCCCTGGAAGCATGAAAATCACTTTAAACGTGCTAATTTTAGCTCTAAAACTGATGATCTACCTACAAATGTGAACTGACTTTCAAAAATAAAACATTTGAAAACGGACAATTTTTCACCTTTCTGAAGCATGACGTAATGGGGGGGTGTTATCTCTTTTGTCAAAAATCACCTGTTTTTGCTTGAACATTAAATGCCTCCAAATGGTATTTAATTCACTTCCCGGGCCCCTGGAAGCATGAAAATCACTTTAAACGTGCTAATTTTAGCTCTAAAACTGATGATCTACCTACAAATGTGAACTGACTTTCAAAAATAAAACATTTGAAAACGGACAATTTTTCACCTTTCTGAAGCATGACGTAATGGGGGGTGTTATCTCTTTTGTCAAAAATTACCTGTTTTTGCTTGAACATTAAATGCCTCCAAATGGTATTTAATTCACTTCCCGGGCCCCTGGAAGCATGAAAATCACTTTAAACGTGCTAATTTTAGCTCTAAAACTGATGATCTACCTACAAATGTGAACTGACTTTCAAAAATAAAACATTTGAAAACGGACAATTTTTCACCTTTCTGAAGCATGACGTAATGGGGGGGTGTTATCTCTTTTGTCAAAAATCACCTGTTTTTGCTTGAACATTAAATGCCTCAAAATGGTATTTAATTCACTTCCCGGGCCCCTGGTAGCATGAAAATCACTTTAAACATGCTAATTTTAGCTCTAAAACTGATGATCTACCTACAAATGTGAACTGACGTTCAAAAATAAAACATTTGAAAACGGACCATTTTTCACCTTTCTGAAGCATGACGTAATGGGGGGGGTGTTATCTCTTTTGTCAAAAATCACCTGTTTTTGCTTGAACATTAAATGCCTCCAAATGGTATTAAATTCACTTCCCGGGGTGAAGAAACACTTTTTGAGACCTCAGAGTGAGTAAATTGGCCATTTTCATGCACTTTTAACCATTCCACAAATCTTGTGTTTTGGGCCCCTGGAAGCATGAAAATCACTTTAAACATGCTAATTTTAGCTCTAAAACTGATGATCTGCCTACAAATGTGAACTGACGTTAAAAAACTAAAACATTTGAAAACGGACCATTTTTCACCTTTCTGCAGCATGACGTAATGGGGGGGTGTTATCTCTTTTGTCAAAAATCACCTGTTTTTGCTTGAACATTAAATGCCTCCAAATGGTATTTAATTCACTTCCCGGGCCCCTGGAAGCATGAAAATCACTTTAAACGTGCTAATTTTAGCTCTACAACTGATGATCTGCCTACAAATGTGAACTGACTTTCAAAAATAAAACATTTGAAAACGGACAATTTTTCACCTTTCTGAAGCATGACGTAATGGGGGGGTGTTATCTCTTTTGTCAAAAATCACCTGTTTTTGCTTGAACATTAAATGCCTCCAAATGGTATTTAATTCACTTCCCGGGCCCCTGGAAGCATGAAAATCACTTTAAACATGCTAATTTTAGCTCTAAAACTGATGATCTACCTACAAATGTGAACTGACGTTCAAAAATAAAACATTTGAAAACGGATCATTTTTCACCTTTCTGAAGCATGACGTAATGGGGGGGTGTTATCACTTTTGTCAAAAATCACCTGTTTTTGCTTGAACATTAAATGCCTCCAAATGGTATTTAATTCACTTCCCGGGGTGAAGAAACACTTTTTGAGACCTCAGAGTGAGTAAATTCGCCATTTTCATGCACTTTTAACCATTCCACAAATCTTGTGTTTTGGGCCCCTGGAAGCATGAAAATCACTTTAAACATGCTAATTTTAGCTCTAAAACTGATGATCTACCTACAAATGTGAACTGACGTTAAAAAATAAAACATTTGAAAACGGACCATTTTTCACCTTTCTGCAGCATGACGTAATGGGGGGGTGTTATCTCTTTTGTCAAAAATCACCTGTTTTTGCTTGAACATTAAATGCCTCCAAATGGTATTTAATTCACTTCCCGGGCCCCTGGAAGCATGAAAATCACTTTAAACGTGCTAATTTTAGCTCTAAAACTGATGATCTACCTACAAATGTGAACTGACTTTCAAAAATAAAACATTTGAAAACGGACAATTTTTCACCTTTCTGAAGCATGACGTAATGGGGGGGTGTTATCTCTTTTGTCAAAAATCACCTGTTTTTGCTTGAACATTAAATGCCTCCAAATGGTATTTAATTCACTTCCCGGGCCCCTGGTAGCATGAAAATCACTTTAAACATGCTAATTTTAGCTCTAAAACTGATGATCTACCTACAAATGTCAACTGACGTTCAAAAATAAAACATTTGAAAACTGACCATTTTTCACCTTTCTGAAGCATGACGTAATGGGGGGGTGTTATCTCTTTTGTCAAAAATCACCTGTTTTTGCTTCAACATTAAATGCCTCCAAATGGTATTTAATTACCTTCCCGGGGTGAAGAAACACTTTTTGAGACCTCAGAGTGAGTAAATTGGCCATTTTCATGCACTTTTAACCATTCCACAAATCTTGTGTTTTGGGCCCCTGGAAGCATGAAAATCACTTTAAACATGCTAATTTTAGCTCTAAAACTGATGATCTACCTACAAATGTGAACTGACGTTAAAAAATAAAACATTTGAAAACTGACCATTTTTCACCTTTCTGCAGCATGACGTAATGGGGGGGTGTTATCTCTTTTGTCAAAAATCACCTGTTTTTGCTTGAACATTAAATGCCTCCAAATGGTATTTAATTCACTTCCCGGACCCCTGGAAGCATGAAAATCACTTTAAACGTGCTAATTTTAGCTCTAAAACTGATGATCTACCTACAAATGTGAACTGACTTTCAAAAATAAAACATTTGAAAACGGACAATTTTTCACCTTTCTGAAGCATGACGTAATGGGGGGGTGTTATCTCTTTTGTCAAAAATCACCTGTTTTTGCTTGAACATTAAATGCCTCCAAATGGTATTTAATTCACTTCCCGGGCCCCTGGTAGCATGAAAATCACTTTAAACATGCTAATTTTAGCTCTAAAACTGATGATCTACCTACAAATGTGAACTGACGTTCAAAAATAAAACATTTGAAAAAGGACCATTTTTCACCTTTCTGAAGCATGACGTAATGGGGGGGTGTTATCTCTTTTGTCAAAAATCACCTGTTTTTGCTTGAACATTAAATGCCTCCAAATGGTATTTAATTACCTTCCCGGGGTGAAGAAACACTTTTTGAGACCTCAGAGTGAGTAAATTGGCCATTTTCATGCACTTTTAACCATTCCACAAATCTTGTGTTTTGGGCCCCTGGAAGCATGAAAATCACTTTAAACATGCTAATTTTAGCTCTAAAACTGATGATCTACCTACAAATGTGAACTGACGTTAAAAAATAAAACATTTGAAAACGGACCATTTTTCACCTTTCTGCAGCATGACGTAATGGGGGGGTGTTATCTCTTTTGTCAAAAATCACCTGTTTTTGCTTGAACATTAAATGCCTCCAAATGGTATTTAATTCACTTCCCGGGCCCCTGGAAGCATGAAAATCACTTTAAACGTGCTAATTTTAGCTCTACAACTGATGATCTACCTACAAATGTGAACTGACTTTCAAAAATAAAACATTTGAAAACGGACAATTTTTCACCTTTCTGAAGCATGACGTAATGGGGGGGTGTTATCTCTTTTGTCAAAAATCACCTGTTTTTGCTTGAACATTAAATGCCTCCAAATGGTATTTAATTCACTTCCTGGGCCCCTGGAAGCATGAAAATCACTTTAAACATGCTAATTTTAGCTCTAAAACTGATGATCTACCTACAAATGTGAACTGACGTTCAAAAATAAAACATTTGAAAACGGATCATTTTTCACCTTCCTGAAGCATGACGTAATGGGGGGGTGTTATCACTTTTGTCAAAAATCACCTGTTTTTGCTTGAACATTAAATGCCTCCAAATGGTATTTAATTCACTTCCCGGGGTGAAGAAACACTTTTTGAGACCTCAGAGTGAGTAAATTGGCCATTTTCATGCACTTTTAACCATTCCACAAATCTTGTGTTTTGGGCCCCTGGAAGCATGAAAATCACTTTAAACATGCTAATTTTAGCTCTAAAACTGATGATCTACCTACAAATGTGAACTGACGTTAAAAAATAAAACATTTGAAAACGGACCATTTTTCACCTTTCTGCAGCATGACGTAATGGGGGGGTGTTATCTCTTTTGTCAAAAATCACCTGTTTTTGCTTGAACATTAAATGCCTCCAAATGGTATTTAATTCACTTCCCGGGCCCCTGGAAGCATGAAAATCACTTTAAACGTGCTAATTTTAACTCTACAACTGATGATCTACCTACAAATGTGAACTGACTTTCAAAAATAAAACATTTGAAAACGGACAATTTTTCACCTTTCTGAAGCATGACGTAATGGGGGGGTGTTATCTCTTTTGTCAAAAATCACCTGTTTTTGCTTGAACATTAAATGCCTCCAAATGGTATTTAATTCACTTCCTGGGCCCCTGGAAGCATGAAAAGCACTTTAAACATGCTAATTTTAGCTCTAAAACTGATGATCTACCTACAAATGTGAACTGACGTTCAAAAATAAAACATTTGAAAAAGGACCATTTTTCACCTTTCTGAAGCATGACGTAATGGGGGGGTGTTATCTCTTTTGTCAAAAATCACCTGTTTTTGCTTGAACATTAAATGCCTCCAAATGGTATTTAATTACCTTCCCGGGGTGAAGAAACACTTTTTGAGACCTCAGAGTGAGTAAATTGGCCATTTTCATGCACTTTTAACCATTCCACAAATCTTGTGTTTTGGGCCCCTGGAAGCATGAAAATCACTTTAAACATGCTAATTTTAGCTCTACAACTGATGATCTACCTACAAATGTGAACTGACGTTAAAAAATAAAACATTTAAAAACGGACCATTTTTCACCTTTCTGCAGCATGACGTAATGGGGGGGTGTTATCTCTTTTGTCAAAAATCACCTGTTTTTGCTTGAACATTAAATGCCTCCAAATCGTATTTAATTCACTTCCCGGGCCCCTGGAAGCATGAAAATCACTCTAAACGTGCTAATTTTAGCTCTACAACTGATGATCTACCTACAAATGTGAACTGACTTTCAAAAATAAAACATTTGAAAACGGACAATTTTTCACCTTTCTGAAGCATGACGTAATGGGGGGTGTTATCTCTTTTGTCAAAAATTACCTGTTTTTGCTTGAACATTAAATGCCTCCAAATGGTATTTAATTCACTTCCCGGGCCCCTGGAAGCATGAAAATCACTTTAAACGTGCTAATTTTAGCTCTAAAACTGATGATCTACCTACAAATGTGAACTGACTTTCAAAAATAAAACATTTGAAAACGGACAATTTTTCACCTTTCTGAGGCATGACGTAATGGGGGGGTGTTATCTCTTTTGTCAAAAATCACCTGTTTTTGCTTGAACATTAAATGCCTCAAAATGGTATTTAATTCACTTCCCGGGCCCCTGGTAGCATGAAAATCACTTTAAACATGCTAATTTTAGCTCTAAAACTGATGATCTACCTACAAATGTGAACTGACGTTCAAAAATAAAACATTTGAAAACGGACCATTTTTCACCTTTCTGAAGCATGACGTAATGGGGGGGGGTGTTATCTCTTTTGTCAAAAATCACCTGTTTTTGCTTGAACATTAAATGCCTCCAAATGGTATTAAATTCACTTCCCGGGGTGAAGAAACACTTTTTGAGACTTCAGAGTGAGTAAATTGGCCATTTTCATGCACTTTTAACCAGTCCACAAATCTTGTGTTTTGGGCCCCTGGAAGCATGAAAATCACTTTAAACATGCTAATTTTAGCTCTAAAACTGATGATCTACCTACAAATGTGAACTGACGTTAAAAAACGAAAACATTTGAAAACGGACCATTTTTCACCTTTCTGCAGCATGACGTAATGGGGGGGTGTTATCTCTTTTGTCAAAAATCACCTGTTTTTGCTTGAACATTAAATGCCTCCAAATGGTATTTAATTCACTTCCCGGGCCCCTGGAAGCATGAAAATCACTTTAAACGTGCCAATTTTAGCTCTACAACTGATGATCTGCCTACAAATGTGAACTGACTTTCAAAAATAAAACATTTGAAAACGGACAATTTTTCACCTTTCTGAAGCATGACGTAATGGGGGGATTATATCTCTTTTGTCAAAAATCACCTGTTTTTGCTTGAACATTAAATGCCTCCAAATGGTATTTAATTCACTTCCCGGGCCCCTGGAAGCATGAAAATCACTTTAAACATGCTAATTTTAGCTCTAAAACTGATGATCTACCTACAAATGTGAACTGACGTTCAAAAATAAAACATTTGAAAACGGATCATTTTTCACCTTTCTGAAGCATGACGTAATGGGGGGGTGTTATCACTTTTGTCAAAAATCACCTGTTTTTGCTTGAACATTAAATGCCTCCAAATGGTATTTAATTCACTTCCCGGGGTGAAGAAACACTTTTTGAGACCTCAGAGTGAGTAAATTGGCCATTTTCATGCACTTTTAACCATTCCACAAATCTTGTGTTTTGGGCCCCTGGAAGCATGAAAATCACTTTAAACATGCTAATTTTAGCTCTAAAACTGATGATCTACCTACAAATGTGAACTGACGTTAAAAAATAAAACATTTGAAAACGGACCATTTTTCACCTTTCTGCAGCATGACGTAATGGGGGGGTGTTATCTCTTTTGTCAAAAATCACCTGTTTTTGCTTGAATATTAAATGCCTCCAAATGGTATTTAATTCACTTCCCGGGCCCCTGGAAGCATGAAAATCACTTTAAACGTGCTAATTTTAGCTCTAAAACTGATGATCTACCTACAAATGTGAACTGACTTTCAAAAATAAAACATTTGAAAACGGACAATTTTTCACCTTTCTGAAGCATGACGTAATGGGGGGGTGTTATCTCTTTTGTCAAAAATCACCTGTTTTTGCTTGAACATTAAATGCCTCCAAATGGTATTTAATTCACTTCCCGGGCCCCTGGTAGCATGAAAATCACTTTAAACATGCTAATTTTAGCTCTAAAACTGATGATCTACCTACAAATGTGAACTGACGTTCAAAAATAAAACATTTGAAAACTGACCATTTTTCACCTTTCTGAAGCATGACGTAATGGGGGGGTGTTATCTCTTTTGTCAAAAATCACCTGTTTTTGCTTCAACATTAAATGCCTCCAAATGGTATTTAATTACCTTCCCGGGGTGAAGAAACACTTTTTGAGACCTCAGAGTGAGTAAATTGGCCATTTTCATGCACTTTTAACCATTCCACAAATCTTGTGTTTTGGGCCCCTGGAAGCATGAAAATCACTTTAAACATGCTAATTTTAGCTCTAAAACTGATGATCTACCTACAAATGTGAACTGACGTTAAAAAATAAAACATTTGAAAACTGACCATTTTTCACCTTTCTACAGCATGACGTAATGGGGGGGTGTTATCTCTTTTGTCAAAAATCACCTGTTTTTGCTTGAACATTAAATGCCTCCAAATGGTATTTAATTCACTTCCCGGACCCCTGGAAGCATGAAAATCACTTTAAACGTGCTAATTTTAGCTCTAAAACTGATGATCTACCTACAAATGTGAACTGACTTTCAAAAATAAAACATTTGAAAACGGACAATTTTTCACCTTTCTGAAGCATGACGTAATGGGGGGGTGTTATCTCTTTTGTCAAAAATCACCTGTTTTTGCTTGAACATTAAATGCCTCCAAATGGTATTTAATTCACTTCCCGGGCCCCTGGTAGCATGAAAATCACTTTAAACATGCTAATTTTAGCTCTAAAACTGATGATCTACCTACAAATGTGAACTGACGTTCAAAAATAAAACATTTGAAAAAGGACCATTTTTCACCTTTCTGAAGCATGACGTAATGGGGGGGTGTTATCTCTTTTGTCAAAAATCACCTGTTTTTGCTTGAACATTAAATGCCTCCAAATGGTATTTAATTACCTTCCCGGGGTGAAGAAACACTTTTTGAGACCTCAGAGTGAGTAAATTGGCCATTTTCATGCACTTTTAACCATTCCACAAATCTTGTGTTTTGGGCCCCTGGAAGCATGAAAATCACTTTAAACATGCTAATTTTAGCTCTAAAACTGATGATCTACCTACAAATGTGAACTGACGTTAAAAAATAAAACATTTAAAAACGGACCATTTTTCACCTTTCTGCAGCATGACGTAATGGGGGGTGTTATCTCTTTGGTCAAAAATCACCTGTTTTTGCTTGAACATTAAATGCCTCCAAATGGTATTTAATTCACTTCCCGGGCCCCTGGAAGCATGAAAATCACTCTAAACGTGCTAATTTTAGCTCTAAAACTGATGATCTACCTACAAATGTGATCTGACTTTCAAAAATAAAACATTTGAAAACGGACAATTTTTCACCTTTCTGAAGCATGACGTAATGGGCGGGTGTTATCTCTTTTGTCAAAAATCACCTGTTTTTGCTTGAACATTAAATGCCTCAAAATGGTATTTAATTCACTTCCCGGGCCCCTGGTAGCATGAAAATCACCTTAAACATGCTAATTTTAGCTCTAAAACTGATGATCTACCTACAAATATGAACTGACGTTCAAAAATAAAACATTTGAAAACGGATCATTTTTCACCTTTCTGAAGCATGACGTAATGGGGGGGGGTGTTATCTCTTTTGTCAAAAATCACCTGTTTTTGCTTGAACATTAAATGCCTCCAAATGGTATTAAATTCACTTCCCGGGGTGAAGAAACACTTTTTGAGACCTCAGAGTGAGTAAATTGGCCATTTTCATGCACTTTTAACCATTCCACAAATCTTGTGTTTTGGGCCCCTGGAAGCATGAAAATCACTTTAAACATGCTAATTTTAGCTCTAAAACTGATGATCTACCTACAAATGTGAACTGACGTTAAAAAATAAAACATTTGAAAACGGACCATTTTTCACCTTTCTGCAGCATGACGTAATGGGGGGGGTGTTATCTCTTTTGTCAAAAATCACCTGTTTTTGCTTGAACATTAAATGCCTCCAAATGGTATTTAATTCACTTCCCGGGCCCCTGGAAGCATGAAAATCACTTTAAACGTGCTAATTTTAGCTCTACAACTGATGATCTACCTACAAATGTGAACTGACTTTCAAAAATAAAACATTTGAAAACGGACAATTTTTCACCTTTCTGAAGCATGACGTAATGGGGGGGTGTTATCTCTTTTGTCAAAAATCACCTGTTTTTGCTTGAACATTAAATGCCTCCAAATGGTATTTAATTCACTTCCTGGGCCCCTGGAAGCATGAAAATCACTTTAAACATGCTAATTTTAGCTCTAAAACTGATGATCTACCTACAAATGTGAACTGACGTTCAAAAATAAAACATTTGAAAAAGGACCATTTTTCACCTTTCTGAAGCATGACGTAATGGGGGGGTGTTATCTCTTTTGTCAAAAATCACCTGTTTTTGCTTGAACATTAAATGCCTCCAAATGGTATTTAATTACCTTCCCGGGGTGAAGAAACACTTTTTGAGACCTCAGAGTGAGTAAATTGGCCATTTTCATGCACTTTTAACCATTCCACAAATCTTGTGTTTTGGGCCCCTGGAAGCATGAAAATCACTTTAAACATGCTAATTTTAGCTCTACAACTGATGATCTACCTACAAATGTGAACTGACGTTAAAAAATAAAACATTTAAAAACGGACCATTTGTCACCTTTCTGCAGCATGACGTAATGGGGGGGTGTTATCTCTTTTGTCAAAAATCACCTGTTTTTGCTTGAACATTAAATGCCTCCAAATGGTATTTAATTCACTTCCCGGGCCCCTGGAAGCATGAAAATCACTCTAAACGTGCTAATTTTAGCTCTACAACTGATGATCTACCTACAAATGTGAACTGACTTTCAAAAATAAAACATTTGAAAACGGACAATTTTTCACCTTTCTGAAGCATGACGTAATGGGGGGTGTTATCTCTTTTGTCAAAAATTACCTGTTTTTGCTTGAACATTAAATGCCTCCAAATGGTATTTAATTCACTTCCCGGGCCCCTGGAAGCATGAAAATCACTTTAAACGTGCTAATTTTAGCTCTAAAACTGATGATCTACCTACAAATGTGAACTGACTTTCAAAAATAAAACATTTGAAAACGGACAATTTTTCACCTTTCTGAAGCATGACGTAATGGGGGGGTGTTATCTCTTTTGTCAAAAATCACCTGTTTTTGCTTGAACATTAAATGCCTCAAAATGGTATTTAATTCACTTCCCGGGCCCCTGGTAGCATGAAAATCACTTTAAACATGCTAATTTTAGCTCTAAAACTGATGATCTACCTACAAATGTGAACTGACGTTCAAAAATAAAACATTTGAAAACGGACCATTTTTCACCTTTCTGAAGCATGACGTAATGGGGGGGGGGTGTTATCTCTTTTGTCAAAAATCACCTGTTTTTGCTTGAACATTAAATGCCTCCAAATGGTATTAAATTCACTTCCCGGGGTGAAGAAACACTTTTTGAGACCTCAGAGTGAGTAAATTGGCCATTTTCATGCACTTTTAACCAGTCCACAAATCTTGTGTTTTGGGCCCCTGGAAGCATGAAAATCACTTTAAACATGCTAATTTTAGCTCTAAAACTGATGATCTACCTACAAATGTGAACTGACGTTAAAAAACGAAAACATTTGAAAACGGACCATTTTTCACCTTTCTGCAGCATGACGTAATGGGGGGGTGTTATCTCTTTTGTCAAAAATCACCTGTTTTTGCTTGAACATTAAATGCCTCCAAATGGTATTTAATTCACTTCCCGGGCCCCTGGAAGCATGAAAATCACTTTAAACGTGCTAATTTTAGCTCTACAACTGATGATCTGCCTACAAATGTGAACTGACTTTCAAAAATAAAACATTTGAAAACGGACAATTTTTCACCTTTCTGAAGCATGACGTAATGGGGGGATTATATCTCTTTTGTCAAAAATCACCTGTTTTTGCTTGAACATTAAATGCCTCCAAATGGTATTTAATTCACTTCCCGGGCCCCTGGAAGCATGAAAATCACTTTAAACATGCTAATTTTAGCTCTAAAACTGATGATCTACCTACAAATGTGAACTGACGTTCAAAAATAAAACATTTGAAAACGGATCATTTTTCACCTTTCTGAAGCATGACGTAATGGGGGGGTGTTATCACTTTTGTCAAAAATCACCTGTTTTTGCTTGAACATTAAATGCCTCCAAATGGTATTTAATTCACTTCCCGGGGTGAAGAAACACTTTTTGAGACCTCAGAGTGAGTAAATTGGCCATTTTCATGCACTTTTAACCATTCCACAAATCTTGTGTTTTGGGCCCCTGGAAGCATGAAAATCACTTTAAACATGCTAATTTTAGCTCTAAAACTGATGATCTACCTACAAATGTGAACTGACGTTAAAAAATAAAACATTTGAAAACGGACCATTTTTCACCTTTCTGCAGCATGACGTAATGGGGGGGTGTTATCTCTTTTGTCAAAAATCACCTGTTTTTGCTTGAATATTAAATGCCTCCAAATGGTATTTAATTCACTTCCCGGGCCCCTGGAAGCATGAAAATCACTTTAAACGTGCTAATTTTAGCTCTAAAACTGATGATCTACCTACAAATGTGAACTGACTTTCAAAAATAAAACATTTGAAAACGGACAATTTTTCACCTTTCTGAAGCATGACGTAATGGGGGGGTGTTATCTCTTTTGTCAAAAATCACCTGTTTTTGCTTGAACATTAAATGCCTCCAAATGGTATTTAATTCACTTCCCGGGCCCCTGGTAGCATGAAAATCACTTTAAACATGCTAATTTTAGCTCTAAAACTGATGATCTACCTACAAATGTGAACTGACGTTCAAAAATAAAACATTTGAAAACTGACCATTTTTCACCTTTCTGAAGCATGACGTAATGGGGGGGGGTGTTATCTCTTTTGTCAAAAATCACCTGTTTTTGCTTCAACATTAAATGCCTCCAAATGGTATTTAATTACCTTCCCGGGGTGAAGAAACACTTTTTGAGACCTCAGAGTGAGTAAATTGGCCATTTTCATGCACTTTTAACCATTCCACAAATCTTGTGTTTTGGGCCCCTGGAAGCATGAAAATCACTTTAAACATGCTAATTTTAGCTCTAAAACTGATGATCTACCTACAAATGTGAACTGACGTTAAAAAATAAAACATTTGAAAACTGACCATTTTTCACGTTTCTGCAGCATGACGTAATGGGGGGGTGTTATCTCTTTTGTCAAAAATCACCTGTTTTTGCTTGAACATTAAATGCCTCCAAATGGTATTTAATTCACTTCCCGGACCCCTGGAAGCATGAAAATCACTTTAAACGTGCTAATTTTAGCTCTAAAACTGATGATCTACCTACAAATGTGAACTGACTTTCAAAAATAAAACATTTGAAAACGGACAATTTTTCACCTTTCTGAAGCATGACGTAATGGGGGGGTGTTATCTCTTTTGTCAAAAATCACCTGTTTTTGCTTGAACATTAAATGCCTCCAAATGGTATTTAATTCACTTCCCGGGCCCCTGGTAGCATGAAAATCACTTTAAACATGCTAATTTCAGCTCTAAAACTGATGATCTACCTACAAATGTGAACTGACGTTCAAATATAAAACATTTGAAAAAGGACCATTTTTCACCTTTCTGAAGTATGACGTAATGGGGGGTGTTATCTCTTTTGTCAAAAATCACCTGTTTTTGCTTGAACATTAAATGCCTCCAAATGGTATTTAATTACCTTCCCGGGGTGAAGAAACACTTTTTGAGACCTCAGAGTGAGTAAATTGGCCATTTTCATGCACTTTTAACCATTCCACAAATCTTGTGTTTTGGGCCCCTGGAAGCATGAAAATCACTTTAAACATGCTAATTTTAGCTCTAAAACTGATGATCTACCTACAAATGTGAACTGACGTTAAAAAATAAAACATTTAAAAACGGACCATTTTTCACCTTTCTGCAGCATGACGTAATGGGGGGTGTTATCTCTTTGGTCAAAAATCACCTGTTTTTGCTTGAACATTAAATGCCTCCAAATGGTATTTAATTCACTTCCCGGGCCCCTGGAAGCATGAAAATCACTCTAAACGTGCTAATTTTAGCTCTAAAACTGATGATCTACCTACAAATGTGATCTGACTTTCAAAAATAAAACATTTGAAAACGGACAATTTTTCACCTTTCTGAAGCATGACGTAATGGGCGGGTGTTATCTCTTTTGTCAAAAATCACCTGTTTTTGCTTGAACATTAAATGCCTCAAAATGGTATTTAATTCACTTCCCGGGCCCCTGGTAGCATGAAAATCACCTTAAACATGCTAATTTTAGCTCTAAAACTGATGATCTACCTACAAATATGAACTGACGTTCAAAAATAAAACATTTGAAAACGGATCATTTTTCACCTTTCTGAAGCATGACGTAATGGGGGGGGGTGTTATCTCTTTTGTCAAAAATCACCTGTTTTTGCTTGAACATTAAATGCCTCCAAATGGTATTAAATTCACTTCCCGGGGTGAAGAAACACTTTTTGAGACCTCAGAGTGAGTAAATTGGCCATTTTCATGCACTTTTAACCATTCCACAAATCTTGTGTTTTGGGCCCCTGGAAGCATGAAAATCACTTTAAACATGCTAATTTTAGCTCTAAAACTGATGATCTACCTACAAATGTGAACTGACGTTAAAAAATAAAACATTTGAAAACGGACCATTTTTCACCTTTCTGCAGCATGACGTAATGGGGGGGTGTTATCTCTTTTGTCAAAAATCACCTGTTTTTGCTTGAACATTAAATGCCTCCAAATGGTATTTAATTCACTTCCCGGGCCCCTGGAAGCATGAAAATCACTTTAAACGTGCTAATTTTAGCTCTACAACTGATGATCTACCTACAAATGTGAACTGACTTTCAAAAATAAAACATTTGAAAACGGACAATTTTTCACCTTTCTGAAGCATGACGTAATGGGGGGGTGTTATCTCTTTTGTCAAAAATCACCTGTTTTTGCTTGAACATTAAATGCCTCCAAATGGTGTTTAATTCACTTCCTGGGCCCCTGGAAGCATGAAAATCACTTTAAACATGCTAATTTTAGCTCTAAAACTGATGATCTACCTACAAATGTGAACTGACATTAAAAAATAAAACATTTGAAAACGGACCATTTTTCACCTTTCTGCAGCATGACGTAATGGGGGGGTGTTATCTCTTTTGTCAAAAATCACCTGTTTTTGCTTGAACATTAAATGCCTCCAAATGGTATTTAATTCACTTCCCGGGCCCCTGGAAGCATGAAAATCACTTTAAACGTGCTAATTTTAGCTCTAAAACTGATGATCTACCTACAAATGTGAACTGACTTTCAAAAATAAAACATTTGAAAACGGACAATTTTTCACCTTTCTGAAGCATGACGTAATGGGGGGGTGTTATCTCTTTTGTCAAAAATCACCTGTTTTTGCTTGAACATTAAATGCCTCCAAATGGTATTTAATTCACTTCCCGGGCCCCTGGTAGCATGAAAATCACTTTAAACATGCTAATTTTAGCTCTAAAACTGATGATCTACCTACAAATGTGAACTGACGTTCAAAAATAAAACATTTGAAAACTGACCATTTTTCACCTTTCTGAAGCATGACGTAATGGGGGGGTGTTATCTCTTTTGTCAAAAATCACCTGTTTTTGCTTGAACATTAAATGCCTCCAAATGGTATTTAATTCACTTCCCGGGGTGAAGAAACACTTTTTGAGACCTCAGAGTGAGTAAATTGGCCATTTTCATGCACTTTTAACCATTCCACAAATCTTGTGTTTTGGGCCCCTGGAAGCATGAAAATCACTTTAAACATGCTAATTTTAGCTCTAAAACTGATGATCTACCTACAAATGTGAACTGGCGTTAAAAAATAAAACATTTGAAAACGGACCATTTTTCACCTTTCTGCAGCATAACGTAATGGGGGGGTGTTATCTTTTTGTCAAAAATCACCTGTTTTTGCTTGAACAATAAATGCCTCCAAATGGTATTTAATTCACTTCCCGGGCCCCTGGAAGCATGAAAATCACTTTAAACGTGCTAATTTTAGCTCTAAAACTGTTGATCTACCTACAAATGTGAACTGACTTTCAAAAATAAAACATTTGAAAACGGACAATTTTTCACCTTTCTGAAGCATGACGTAATGGGGGGGTGTTATCTCTTTTGTCAAAAATCACCTGTTTTTGCTTGAACATTAAATGCCTCAAAATGGTATTTAATTTACTTCCCGGCCCCTGGTAGCTTGAAAATCACTTTAAACATGCTAATTTTAGCTCTAAAACTGATGATCTACCAACAAATGTGAACTGACGTTAAAAAATAAAACATTTGAAAACGGACCATTTTTCACCTTTCTGCAGCATGACGTAATGGGGGGGTGTTATCTCTTTTGTCAAAAATCACCTGTTTTTGCTTGAACAATAAATGCCTCCAAATGGTATTTAATTCACTTCCCGGGGTGAAGAAACACTTTTTGAGACCTCAGAGTGAGTAAATTGGCCATTTTCATGCACTTTTAACCATTCCACAAATCTTGTGTTTTGGGCCCCCGGAAGCATGAAAATCACTTTAAACATGCTAATTTTAGCTCTAAAACTGATGATCTACCTACAAATGTGAACTGACGTTAAAAAATAAAACATTTGAAAACGGACCATTTTTCACCTTTCTGCAGCATGACGTAATGGGGGGGTGTTATCTCTTTTGTCAAAAATCACCTGTTTTTGCTTGAACATTAAATGCCTCCAAATGGTATTTAATTCACTTCCCGGGCCCCTGGAAGCATGAAAATCACTTTAAACGTGCTAATTTTAGCTCTAAAACTGATGATCTACCTACAAATGTGAACTGACTTTCAAAAATAAAACATTTGAAAACGGACCATTTTTCACCTTTCTGAAGCATGACGTAATGGGGGGGTGTTATCTCTTTTGTCAAAAATCACCTGTTTTTGCTTGAACATTAAATGCCTCCAAATGGTATTTAATTACCTTCCCGGGGTGAAGAAACACTTTTTGAGACCTCAGAGTGAGTAAATTAGCCATTTTCATGCACTTTTAACCATTCCACAAATCTTGTGTTTTGGGCCCCTGGAAGCATGAAAATCACTTTAAACATGCTAATTTTAGCTCTAAAACTGATGATCTACCTACAAATGTGAACTGACGTTAAAAAATAAAACATTTGAAAACGGACCATTTTTCACCTTTCTGCAGCATGACGTAATGGGGGGGTGTTATCTCTTTTGTCAAAAATCACCTGTTTTTGCTTGAACATTAAATGCCTCCAAATGGTATTTAATTCACTTCCCGGGCCCCTGGAAGCATGAAAATCACTTTAAACATGCTAATTTTAGCTCTAAAACTGATGATCTACCTACAAATGTGAACTGACGTTCAAAAATAAAACATTTGAAAACGGACCATTTTTCACCTTTCTGAAGCATGACGTAATGGGGGGGTGTTATCACTTTTGTCAAAAATCACCTGTTTTTGCTTGAACATTAAATGCCTCCAAATGGTATTTAATTCACTTCCCGGGGTGAAGAAACACTTTTTGAGACCTCAGAGTGAGTAAATTAGCCATTTTCATGCACTTTTAACCATTCCACAAATCTTGTGTTTTGGGCCCCTGGAAGCATGAAAATCACTTTAAACATGCTAATTTTAGCTCTAAAACTGATGATCTACCTACAAATGTGAACTGACGTTATAAAATAAAACATTTGAAAATGGACCATTTTTCACCTTTCTGCAGCATGACGTAATGGGGGGGTGTTATCTCTTTTGTCAAAAATCACCTGTTTTTGCTTGAACATTAAATGCCTCCAAATGGTATTTAATTAACTTCCCGGGCCCCTGGAAGCATGAAAATCACTTTAAACGTGCTAATTTTAGCTCTAAAACTGATGATCTACCTACAAATGTGAACTGACTTTCAAAAATAAAACATTTGAAAACGGACAATTTTTCACCTTTCTGAAGCATGACGTAATGGGGGGGTGTTATCACTTTTGTCAAAAATCACCTGTTTTTGCTTGAACATTAAATGCCTCCAAATGGTATTTAATTCACTTCCCGGGGTGAAGAAACACTTTTTGAGACCTCAGAGTGAGTAAATTAGCCATTTTCATGCACTTTTAACCATTCCACAAATCTTGTGTTTTGGGCCCCTGGAAGCATGAAAATCACTTTAAACATGCTAATTTTAGCTCTAAAACTGATGATCTACCTACAAATGTGAACTGACGTTAAAAAATAAAACATTTGAAAATGGACCATTTTTCACCTTTCTGCAGCATGACGTAATGGGGGGGTGTTATCTCTTTTGTCAAAAATCACCTGTTTTTGCTTGAACATTAAATGCCTCCAAATGGTATTTAATTCACTTCCCGGGCCCCTGGAAGCATGAAAATCACTTTAAACGTGCTAATTTTAGCTCTAAAACTGATGATCTACCTACAAATGTGAACTGACTTTCAAAAATAAAACATTTGAAAACGGACAATTTTTCACCTTTCTGAAGCATGACGTAATGGGGGGGTGTTATCTCTTTTGTCAAAAATCACCTGTTTTTGCTTGAACATTAAATGCCTCAAAATGGTATTTAATTTACTTCCCGGCCCCTGGTAGCTTGAAAATCACTTTAAACATGCTAATTTTAGCTCTAAAACTGATGATCTACCTACAAATGTGAACCGACGTTCAAAAATAAAACATTTGAAAACGGACCATTTTTCACCTTTCTGAAGCATGACGTAATGGGGGGGTGTTATCTCTTTTGTCAAAAATCACCTGTTTTTGCTTGAACATTAAATGCCTCCAAATGGTATTTAATTACCTTCCCGGGGTGAAGAAACACTTTTTGAGACCTCAGAGTGAGTAAATTGGCAATTTTCATGCACTTTTAACCATTCCACAAATCTTGTGTTTTGGGCCCCTGGAAGCATGAAAATCACTTTAAACATGCTAATTTTAGCTCTAAAACTGATGATCTACCAACAAATGTGAACTGACGTTAAAAAATAAAACATTTGAAAACGGACCATTTTTCACCTTTCTGCAGCATGACGTAATGGGGGGGTGTTATCTCTTTTGTCAAAAATCACCTGTTTTTGCTTGAACAATAAATGCCTCCAAATGGTATTTAATTCACTTCCCGGGGTGAAGAAACACTTTTTGAGACCTCAGAGTGAGTAAATTGGCCATTTTCATGCACTTTTAACCATTCCACAAATCTTGTGTTTTGGGCCCCCGGAAGCATGAAAATCACTTTAAACATGCTAATTTTAGCTCTAAAACTGATGATCTACCTACAAAGGTGAACTGACGTTAAAAAATAAAACATTTGAAAACGGACCATTTTTCACCTTTCTGCAGCATGACGTAATGGGGGGGGGGTTATCTCTTTTGTCAAAAATCACCTGTTTTTGCTTGAACATTAAATGCCTCCAAATGGTATTAAATTCACTTCCCGGGGTGAAGAAACACTTTTTGAGACCTCAGAGTGAGTAAATTGGCCATTTTCATGCACTTTTAACCATTCCACAAATCTTGTGTTTTGGGCCCCTGGAAACATGAAAATCACTTTAAACATGCTAATTTTAGCTCTAAAACTGATGATCTACCTACAAATGTGAACTGACGTTAAAAAATAAAACATTTAAAAACGGACCATTTTTCACCTTTCTGCAGCATGACGTAATGGGGGGGTGTTATCTCTTTTGTCAAAAATCACCTGTTTTTGCTTGAACATTAAATGCCTCCAAATGGTATTTAATTCACTTCCCGGTCCCCTGGAAGCATGAAAATCACTTTAATCGTGCTAATTTTAGCTCTAAAACTGATGATCTACCTACAAATGTGAACTGACTTTCAAAAATAAAACATTTGAAAACGGACAATTTTTCACCTTTCTGAAGCATGACGTAATGGGGGGGTGTTATCTCTTTTGTCAAAAATCACCTGTTTTTGCTTGAACATTAAATGCCTCCAAATGGTATTTAATTCACTTCCCGGGCCCCTGGAAGCATGAAAATCACTTTAAACATGCTAATTTTAGCTCTAAAACTGATGATCTACCTACAAATGTGAACTGACGTTCAAAAATAAAACATTTGAAAACGGACCATTTTTCACCTTTCTGAAGCATGACGTAATGGGGGGGTGTTATCTCTTTTGTCAAAAATCACCTGTTTTTGCTTGAACATTAAATGCCTCCAAATGGTATTAAATTCACTTCCCGGGGTGAAGAAACACTTTTTGAGACCTCAGAGTGAGTAAATTGGCCATTTTCATGCACTTTTAACCATTCCACAAATCTTGTGTTTTGGGTCCCTGGAAGCATGAAAATCACTTTAAACATGCTAATTTTAGCTCTAAAACTGATGATCTACCTACAAATGTGAACTGACGTTAAAAAATAAAACATTTGAAAACGGACCATTTTTCACCTTTCTGCAGCATAACGTAATGGGGGGGTGTTATCTTTTTGTCAAAAATCACCTGTTTTTGCTTGAACATTAAATGCCTCCAAATGGTATTTAATTCACTTCCCGGGCCCCTGGAAGCATGAAAATCACTTTAAACGTGCTAATTTTAGCTCTAAAACTGATGATCTACCTACAAATGTGAACTGACTTTCAAAAATAAAACATTTGAAAACGGACAATTTTTCACCTTTCTGAAGCATGACGTAATGGGGGGGTGTTATCTCTTTTGTCAAAAATCACCTGTTTTTGCTTGAACATTAAATGCCTCAAAATGGTATTTAATTTACTTCCCGGGCCCCTGGTAGCTTGAAAATCACTTTAAACATGCTAATTTTAGCTCTAAAACTGATGATCTACCTACAAATGTGAACCGACGTTCAAAAATAAAACATTTGAAAACGGACCATTTTTCACCTTTCTGAAGCATGACGTAATGGGGGGGTGTTATCTCTTTTGTCAAAAATCACCTGTTTTTGCTTGAACATTAAATGCCTCCAAATGGTATTTAATTCACTTCCCGGGGTGAAGAAACACTTTTTGAGACCTCAGAGTGAGTAAATTAGCCATTTTCATGCACTTTTAACCATTCCACAAATCTTGTGTTTTGGGCCCCTGGAAGCATGAAAATCACTTTAAACATGCTAATTTTAGCTCTAAAACTGATGATCTACCTACAAATGTGAACTGACGTTAAAAAATAAAACATTTGAAAACGGACCATTTTTCACCTTTCTGCAGCATGACGTAATGGGGGGGTGTTATCTCTTTTGTCAAAAATCACCTGTTTTTGCTTGAACATTAAATGCCTCCAAATGGTATTTAATTCACTTCCCGGGCCCCTGGAAGCATGAAAATCACTTTAAACGTGCTAATTTTAGCTCTAAAACTGATGATCTACCTACAAATGTGAACTGACTTTCAAAAATAAAACATTTGAAAACGGACAATTTTTCACCTTTCTGAAGCATGACGTAATGGGGGGGTGTTATCTCTTTTGTCAAAAATCACCTGTTTTTGCTTGAACATTAAATGCCTCCAAATGGTATTTAATTCACTTCCCGGGCCCCTGGTAGCATGAAAATCACTTTAAACATGCTAATTTTAGCTCTAAAACTGATGATCTACCTACAAATGTGAACTGACGTTCAAAAATAAAACATTTGAAAACTGACCATTTTTCACCTTTCTGAAGCATGACGTAATGGGGGGGGTGTTATCTCTTTTGTCAAAAATCACCTGTTTTTGCTTGAACATTAAATGCCTCCAAATGGTATTTAATTCACTTCCCAGGGTGAAGAAACACTTTTTGAGACCTCAGAGTGAGTAAATTGGCCATTTTCATGCACTTTTAACCATTCCACAAATCTTGTGTTTTGGGCCCCTGGAAGCATGAAAATCACTTTAAACATGCTAATTTTAGCTCTAAAACTGATGATCTACCTACAAAGGTGAACTGACGTTAAAAAATAAAACATTTGAAAACGGACCATTTTTCACCTTTCTGCAGCATGACGTAATGGGGGGGGGGGGTTATCTCTTTTGTCAAAAATCACCTGTTTTTGCTTGAACATTAAATGCCTCCAAATGGTATTAAATTCACTTCCCGGGGTGAAGAAACACTTTTTGAGACCTCAGAGTGAGTAAATTGGCCATTTTCATGCACTTTTAACCATTCCACAAATCTTGTGTTTTGGGCCCCTGGAAGCATGAAAATCACTTTAAACATGCTAATTTTAGCTCTAAAACTGATGATCTACCTACAAATGTGAACTGACGTTAAAAAATAAAACATTTAAAAAAGGACCATTTTTCACCTTTCTGCAGCATAACGTAATGGGGGGGTGTTATCTTTTTGTCAAAAATCACCTGTTTTTGCTTGAACATTAAATGCCTCCAAATGGTATTTAATTCACTTCCCGGGCCCCTGGAAGCATGAAAATCACTTTAAACGTGCTAATTTTAGCTCTAAAACTGATGATCTACCTACAAATGTGAACTGACTTTCAAAAATAAAACATTTGAAAACGGACAATTTTTCACCTTTCTGAAGCATGACGTAATGGGGGGGTGTTATCTCTTTTGTCAAAAATCACCTGTTTTTGCTTGAACATTAAATGCCTCAAAATGGTATTTAATTTACTTCCCGGCCCCTGGTAGCTTGAAAATCACTTTAAACATGCTAATTTTAGCTCTAAAACTGATGATCTACCTACAAATGTGAACCGACGTTCAAAAATAAAACATTTGAAAACGGACCATTTTTCACCTTTCTGAAGCATGACGTAATGGGGGGGTGTTATCTCTTTTGTCAAAAATCACCTGTTTTTGCTTGAACATTAAATGCCTCCAAATGGTATTTAATTACCTTCCCGGGGTGAAGAAACACTTTTTGAGACCTCAGAGTGAGTAAATTGGCAATTTTCATGCACTTTTAACCATTCCACAAATCTTGTGTTTTGGGCCCCTGGAAGCATGAAAATCACTTTAAACATGCTAATTTTAGCTCTAAAACTGATGATCTACCAACAAATGTGAACTGACGTTAAAAAATAAAACATTTGAAAACGGACCATTTTTCACCTTTCTGCAGCATGACATAATGGGGGGGTGTTATCTCTTTTGTCAAAAATCACCTGTTTTTGCTTGAACAATAAATGCCTCCAAATGGTATTTAATTCACTTCCCGGGGTGAAGAAACACTTTTTGAGACCTCAGAGTGAGTAAATTGGCCATTTTCATGCACTTTTAACCATTCCACAAATCTTGTGTTTTGGGCCCCCGGAAGCATGAAAATCACTTTAAACATGCTAATTTTAGCTCTAAAACTGATGATCTACCTACAAATGTGAACTGACGTTAAAAAATAAAACATTTGAAAACGGACCATTTTTCACCTTTCTGCAGCATGACGTAATGGGGGGTGTTATCTCTTTTGTCAAAAATCACCTGTTTTTGCTTGAACATTAAATGCCTCCAAATGGTATTTAATTCACTTCCCGGGCCCCTGGAAGCATGAAAATCACTTTAAACGTGCTAATTTTAGCTCTAAAACTGATGATCTACCTACAAATGTGAACTGACTTTCAAAAATAAAACATTTGAAAACGGACCATTTTTCACCTTTCTGAAGCATGACGTAATGGGGGGGTGTTATCTCTTTTGTCAAAAATCACCTGTTTTTGCTTGAACATTAAATGCCTCCAAATGGTATTTAATTACCTTCCCGGGGTGAAGAAACACTTTTTGAGACCTCAGAGTGAGTAAATTAGCCATTTTCATGCACTTTTAACCATTCCACAAATCTTGTGTTTTGGGCCCCTGGAAGCATGAAAATCACTTTAAACATGCTAATTTTAGCTCTAAAACTGATGATCTACCTACAAATGTGAACTGACGTTAAAAAATAAAACATTTGAAAACGGACCATTTTTCACCTTTCTGCAGCATGACGTAATGGGGGGGTGTTATCTCTTTTGTCAAAAATCACCTGTTTTTGCTTGAACATTAAATGCCTCCAAATGGTATTTAATTCACTTCCCGGGCCCCTGGAAGCATGAAAATCACTTTAAACGTGCTAATTTTAGCTCTACAACTGATGATCTACCTACAAATGTGAACTGACTTTCAAAAATAAAACATTTGAAAACGGACAATTTTTCACCTTTCTGAAGCATGACGTAATGGGGGGGTGTTATCTCTTTTGTCAAAAATCACCTGTTTTTGCTTGAACATTAAATGCCTCCAAATGGTATTTAATTCACTTCCCGGGCCCCTGGAAGCATGAAAATCACTTTAAACATGCTAATTTTAGCTCTAAAACTGATGATCTACCTACAAATGTGAACTGACGTTCAAAAATAAAACATTTGAAAACGGACCATTTTTCACCTTTCTGAAGCATGACGTAATGGGGGGGTGTTATCACTTTTGTCAAAAATCACCTGTTTTTGCTTGAACATTAAATGCCTCCAAATGGTATTTAATTCACTTCCCGGGGTGAAGAAACACTTTTTGAGACCTCAGAGTGAGTAAATTAGCCATTTTCATGCACTTTTAACCATTCCACAAATCTTGTGTTTTGGGCCCCTGGAAGCATGAAAATCACTTTAAACATGCTAATTTTAGCTCTAAAACTGATGATCTACCTACAAATGTGAACTGACGTTAAAAAATAAAACATTTGAAAATGGACCATTTTTCACCTTTCTGCAGCATGACGTAATGGGGGGGTGTTATCTCTTTTGTCAAAAATCACCTGTTTTTGCTTGAACATTAAATGCCTCCAAATGGTATTTAATTCACTTCCCGGGCCCCTGGAAGCATGAAAATCACTTTAAACGTGCTAATTTTAGCTCTAAAACTGATGATCTACCTACAAATGTGAACTGACTTTCAAAAATAAAACATTTGAAAACGGACAATTTTTCACCTTTCTGAAGCATGACGTAATGGGGGGTGTTATCACTTTTGTCAAAAATCACCTGTTTTTGCTTGAACATTAAATGCCTCCAAATGGTATTTAATTCACTTCCCGGGGTGAAGAAACACTTTTTGAGACCTCAGAGTGAGTAAATTGGCCATTTTCATGCACTTTTAACCATTCCACAAATCTTGTGTTTTGGGCCCCTGGAAGCATGAAAATCACTTTAAACATGCTAATTTTAGCTCTAAAACTGATGATCTACCTACAAATGTGAACTGACGTTAAAAAATAAAACATTTGAAAACGGACCATTTTTCACCTTTCTGCAGCATGACGTAATGGGGGGGTGTTATCTCTTTTGTCAAAAATCACCTGTTTTTGCTTGAACATTAAATGCCTCCAAATGGTATTTAATTCACTTCCCGGGCCCCTGGAAGCATGAAAATCACTTTAAACGTGCTAATTTTAGCTCTAAAACTGATGATCTACCTACAAATGTGAACTGACTTTCAAAAATAAAACATTTGAAAACGGACAATTTTTCACCTTTCTGAAGCATGACGTAATGGGGGGGTGTTATCTCTTTTGTCAAAAATCACCTGTTTTTGCTTGAACATTAAATGCCTCCAAATGGTATTTAATTCACTTCCCGGGCCCCTGGTAGCATGAAAATCACTTTAAACATGCTAATTTTAGCTCTAAAACTGATGATCTACCTACAAATGTGAACTGACGTTCAAAAATAAAACATTTGAAAACTGACCATTTTTCACCTTTCTGAAGCATGACGTAATGGGGGGGTGTTATCTCTTTTGTCAAAAATCACCTGTTTTTGCTTGAACATTAAATGCCTCCAAATGGTATTTAATTCACTTCCCGGGGTGAAGAAACACTTTTTGAGACCTCAGAGTGAGTAAATTGGCCATTTTCATGCACTTTTAACCATTCCACAAATCTTGTGTTTTGGGCCCCTGGAAGCATGAAAATCACTTTAAACATGCTAATTTTAGCTCTAAAACTGATGATCTACCTACAAATGTGAACTGACGTTAAAAAATAAAACATTTGAAAACGGACCATTTTTCACCTTTCTGCAGCATAACGTAATGGGGGGGTGTTATCTTTTTGTCAAAAATCACCTGTTTTTGCTTGAACAATAAATGCCTCCAAATGGTATTTAATTCACTTCCCGGGCCCCTGGAAGCATGAAAATCACTTTAAACGTGCTAATTTTAGCTCTAAAACTGTTGATCTACCTACAAATGTGAACTGACTTTCAAAAATAAAACATTTGAAAACGGACAATTTTTCACCTTTCTGAAGCATGACGTAATGGGGGGGTGTTATCTCTTTTGTCAAAAATCACCTGTTTTTGCTTGAACATTAAATGCCTCAAAATGGTATTTAATTTACTTACCGGCCCCTGGTAGCTTGAAAATCACTTTAAACATGCTAATTTTAGCTCTAAAACTGATGATCTACCTACAAATGTGAACTGACGTTCAAAAATAAAACATTTGAAAACTGACCATTTTTCACCTTTCTGAAGCATGACGTAATGGGGGGGGTGTTATCTCTTTTGTCAAAAATCACCTGTTTTTGCTTGAACATTAAATGCCTCCAAATGGTATTTAATTCACTTCCCAGGGTGAAGAAACACTTTTTGAGACCTCAGAGTGAGTAAATTGGCCATTTTCATGCACTTTTAACCATTCCACAAATCTTGTGTTTTGGGCCCCTGGAAGCATGAAAATCACTTTAAACATGCTAATTTTAGCTCTAAAACTGATGATCTACCTACAAAGGTGAACTGACGTTAAAAAATAAAACATTTGAAAACGGACCATTTTTCACCTTTCTGCAGCATGACGTAATGGGGGGGGGGTTATCTCTTTTGTCAAAAATCACCTGTTTTTGCTTGAACATTAAATGCCTCCAAATGGTATTAAATTCACTTCCCGGGGTGAAGAAACACTTTTTGAGACCTCAGAGTGAGTAAATTGGCCATTTTCATGCACTTTTAACCATTCCACAAATCTTGTGTTTTGGGCCCCTGGAAGCATGAAAATCACTTTAAACATGCTAATTTTAGCTCTAAAACTGATGATCTACCTACAAATGTGAACTGACGTTAAAAAATAAAACATTTAAAAAAGGACCATTTTTCACCTTTCTGCAGCATAACGTAATGGGGGGGTGTTATCTTTTTGTCAAAAATCACCTGTTTTTGCTTGAACATTAAATGCCTCCAAATGGTATTTAATTCACTTCCCGGGCCCCTGGAAGCATGAAAATCACTTTAAACGTGCTAATTTTAGCTCTAAAACTGATGATCTACCTACAAATGTGAACTGACTTTCAAAAATAAAACATTTGAAAACGGACAATTTTTCACCTTTCTGAAGCATGACGTAATGGGGGGGTGTTATCTCTTTTGTCAAAAATCACCTGTTTTTGCTTGAACATTAAATGCCTCAAAATGGTATTTAATTTACTTCCCGGCCCCTGGTAGCTTGAAAATCACTTTAAACATGCTAATTTTAGCTCTAAAACTGATGATCTACCTACAAATGTGAACCGACGTTCAAAAATAAAACATTTGAAAACGGACCATTTTTCACCTTTCTGAAGCATGACGTAATGGGGGGGTGTTATCTCTTTTGTCAAAAATCACCTGTTTTTGCTTGAACATTAAATGCCTCCAAATGGTATTTAATTACCTTCCCGGGGTGAAGAAACACTTTTTGAGACCTCAGAGTGAGTAAATTGGCAATTTTCATGCACTTTTAACCATTCCACAAATCTTGTGTTTTGGGCCCCTGGAAGCATGAAAATCACTTTAAACATGCTAATTTTAGCTCTAAAACTGATGATCTACCAACAAATGTGAACTGACGTTAAAAAATAAAACATTTGAAAACGGACCATTTTTCACCTTTCTGCAGCATGACATAATGGGGGGGTGTTATCTCTTTTGTCAAAAATCACCTGTTTTTGCTTGAACAATAAATGCCTCCAAATGGTATTTAATTCACTTCCCGGGGTGAAGAAACACTTTTTGAGACCTCAGAGTGAGTAAATTGGCCATTTTCATGCACTTTTAACCATTCCACAAATCTTGTGTTTTGGGCCCCCGGAAGCATGAAAATCACTTTAAACATGCTAATTTTAGCTCTAAAACTGATGATCTACCTACAAATGTGAACTGACGTTAAAAAATAAAACATTTGAAAACGGACCATTTTTCACCTTTCTGCAGCATGACGTAATGGGGGGTGTTATCTCTTTTGTCAAAAATCACCTGTTTTTGCTTGAACATTAAATGCCTCCAAATGGTATTTAATTCACTTGCCGGGCCCCTGGAAGCATGAAAATCACTTTAAACGTGCTAATTTTAGCTCTAAAACTGATGATCTACCTACAAATGTGAACTGACTTTCAAAAATAAAACATTTGAAAACGGACCATTTTTCACCTTTCTGAAGCATGACGTAATGGGGGGGTGTTATCTCTTTTGTCAAAAATCACCTGTTTTTGCTTGAACATTAAATGCCTCCAAATGGTATTTAATTCACTTCCCGGGGTGAAGAAACACTTTTTGAGACCTCAGAGTGAGTAAATTAGCCATTTTCATGCACTTTTAACCATTCCACAAATCTTGTGTTTTGGGCCCCTGGAAGCATGAAAATCACTTTAAACATGCTAATTTTAGCTCTAAAACTGATGATCTACCTACAAATGTGAACTGACGTTAAAAAATAAAACATTTGAAAATGGACCATTTTTCACCTTTCTGCAGCATGACGTAATGGGGGGGTGTTATCTCTTTTGTCAAAAATCACCTGTTTTTGCTTGAACATTAAATGCCTCCAAATGGTATTTAATTCACTTCCCGGGCCCCTGGAAGCATGAAAATCACTTTAAACGTGCTAATTTTAGCTCTAAAACTGATGATCTACCTACAAATGTGAACTGACTTTCAAAAATAAAACATTTGAAAACGGACAATTTTTCACCTTTCTGAAGCATGACGTAATGGGGGGTGTTATCACTTTTGTCAAAAATCACCTGTTTTTGCTTGAACATTAAATGCCTCCAAATGGTATTTAATTCACTTCCCGGGGTGAAGAAACACTTTTTGAGACCTCAGAGTGAGTAAATTGGCCATTTTCATGCACTTTTAACCATTCCACAAATCTTGTGTTTTGGGCCCCTGGAAGCATGAAAATCACTTTAAACATGCTAATTTTAGCTCTAAAACTGATGATCTACCTACAAATGTGAACTGACGTTAAAAAATAAAACATTTGAAAACGGACCATTTTTCACCTTTCTGCAGCATGACGTAATGGGGGGGTGTTATCTCTTTTGTCAAAAATCACCTGTTTTTGCTTGAACATTAAATGCCTCCAAATGGTATTTAATTCACTTCCCGGGCCCCTGGAAGCATGAAAATCACTTTAAACGTGCTAATTTTAGCTCTAAAACTGATGATCTACCTACAAATGTGAACTGACTTTCAAAAATAAAACATTTGAAAACGGACAATTTTTCACCTTTCTGAAGCATGACGTAATGGGGGGGTGTTATCTCTTTTGTCAAAAATCACCTGTTTTTGCTTGAACATTAAATGCCTCCAAATGGTATTTAATTCACTTCCCGGGCCCCTGGTAGCATGAAAATCACTTTAAACATGCTAATTTTAGCTCTAAAACTGATGATCTACCTACAAATGTGAACTGACGTTCAAAAATAAAACATTTGAAAACTGACCATTTTTCACCTTTCTGAAGCATGACGTAATGGGGGGGTGTTATCTCTTTTGTCAAAAATCACCTGTTTTTGCTTGAACATTAAATGCCTCCAAATGGTATTTAATTCACTTCCCGGGGTGAAGAAACACTTTTTGAGACCTCAGAGTGAGTAAATTGGCCATTTTCATGCACTTTTAACCATTCCACAAATCTTGTGTTTTGGGCCCCTGGAAGCATGAAAATCACTTTAAACATGCTAATTTTAGCTCTAAAACTGATGATCTACCTACAAATGTGAACTGACGTTAAAAAATAAAACATTTGAAAACGGACCATTTTTCACCTTTCTGCAGCATAACGTAATGGGGGGGTGTTATCTTTTTGTCAAAAATCACCTGTTTTTGCTTGAACAATAAATGCCTCCAAATGGTATTTAATTCACTTCCCGGGCCCCTGGAAGCATGAAAATCACTTTAAACGTGCTAATTTTAGCTCTAAAACTGTTGATCTACCTACAAATGTGAACTGACTTTCAAAAATAAAACATTTGAAAACGGACAATTTTTCACCTTTCTGAAGCATGACGTAATGGGGGGGTGTTATCTCTTTTGTCAAAAATCACCTGTTTTTGCTTGAACATTAAATGCCTCAAAATGGTATTTAATTTACTTACCGGCCCCTGGTAGCTTGAAAATCACTTTAAACATGCTAATTTTAGCTCTAAAACTGATGATCTACCTACAAATGTGAACTGACGTTCAAAAATAAAACATTTGAAAACTGACCATTTTTCACCTTTCTGAAGCATGACGTAATGGGGGGGGTGTTATCTCTTTTGTCAAAAATCACCTGTTTTTGCTTGAACATTAAATGCCTCCAAATGGTATTTAATTCACTTCCCAGGGTGAAGAAACACTTTTTGAGACCTCAGAGTGAGTAAATTGGCCATTTTCATGCACTTTTAACCATTCCACAAATCTTGTGTTTTGGGCCCCTGGAAGCATGAAAATCACTTTAAACATGCTAATTTTAGCTCTAAAACTGATGATCTACCTACAAAGGTGAACTGACGTTAAAAAATAAAACATTTGAAAACGGACCATTTTTCACCTTTCTGCAGCATGACGTAATGGGGGGGGGGTTATCTCTTTTGTCAAAAATCACCTGTTTTTGCTTGAACATTAAATGCCTCCAAATGGTATTAAATTCACTTCCCGGGGTGAAGAAACACTTTTTGAGACCTCAGAGTGAGTAAATTGGCCATTTTCATGCACTTTTAACCATTCCACAAATCTTGTGTTTTGGGCCCCTGGAAGCATGAAAATCACTTTAAACATGCTAATTTTAGCTCTAAAACTGATGATCTACCTACAAATGTGAACTGACGTTAAAAAATAAAACATTTAAAAAAGGACCATTTTTCACCTTTCTGCAGCATAACGTAATGGGGGGGTGTTATCTTTTTGTCAAAAATCACCTGTTTTTGCTTGAACATTAAATGCCTCCAAATGGTATTTAATTCACTTCCCGGGCCCCTGGAAGCATGAAAATCACTTTAAACGTGCTAATTTTAGCTCTAAAACTGATGATCTACCTACAAATGTGAACTGACTTTCAAAAATAAAACATTTGAAAACGGACAATTTTTCACCTTTCTGAAGCATGACGTAATGGGGGGGTGTTATCTCTTTTGTCAAAAATCACCTGTTTTTGCTTGAACATTAAATGCCTCAAAATGGTATTTAATTTACTTCCCGGCCCCTGGTAGCTTGAAAATCACTTTAAACATGCTAATTTTAGCTCTAAAACTGATGATCTACCTACAAATGTGAACCGACGTTCAAAAATAAAACATTTGAAAACGGACCATTTTTCACCTTTCTGAAGCATGACGTAATGGGGGGGTGTTATCTCTTTTGTCAAAAATCACCTGTTTTTGCTTGAACATTAAATGCCTCCAAATGGTATTTAATTACCTTCCCGGGGTGAAGAAACACTTTTTGAGACCTCAGAGTGAGTAAATTGGCAATTTTCATGCACTTTTAACCATTCCACAAATCTTGTGTTTTGGGCCCCTGGAAGCATGAAAATCACTTTAAACATGCTAATTTTAGCTCTAAAACTGATGATCTACCAACAAATGTGAACTGACGTTAAAAAATAAAACATTTGAAAACGGACCATTTTTCACCTTTCTGCAGCATGACATAATGGGGGGGTGTTATCTCTTTTGTCAAAAATCACCTGTTTTTGCTTGAACAATAAATGCCTCCAAATGGTATTTAATTCACTTCCCGGGGTGAAGAAACACTTTTTGAGACCTCAGAGTGAGTAAATTGGCCATTTTCATGCACTTTTAACCATTCCACAAATCTTGTGTTTTGGGCCCCCGGAAGCATGAAAATCACTTTAAACATGCTAATTTTAGCTCTAAAACTGATGATCTACCTACAAATGTGAACTGACGTTAAAAAATAAAACATTTGAAAACGGACCATTTTTCACCTTTCTGCAGCATGACGTAATGGGGGGTGTTATCTCTTTTGTCAAAAATCACCTGTTTTTGCTTGAACATTAAATGCCTCCAAATGGTATTTAATTCACTTGCCGGGCCCCTGGAAGCATGAAAATCACTTTAAACGTGCTAATTTTAGCTCTAAAACTGATGATCTACCTACAAATGTGAACTGACTTTCAAAAATAAAACATTTGAAAACGGACCATTTTTCACCTTTCTGAAGCATGACGTAATGGGGGGGTGTTATCTCTTTTGTCAAAAATCACCTGTTTTTGCTTGAACATTAAATGCCTCCAAATGGTATTTAATTACCTTCCCGGGGTGAAGAAACACTTTTTGAGACCTCAGAGTGAGTAAATTAGCCATTTTCATGCACTTTTAACCATTCCACAAATCTTGTGTTTTGGGCCCCTGGAAGCATGAAAATCACTTTAAACATGCTAATTTTAGCTCTAAAACTGATGATCTACCTACAAATGTGAACTGACGTTAAAAAATAAAACATTTGAAAACGGACCATTTTTCACCTTTCTGCAGCATGACGTAATGGGGGGGTGTTATCTCTTTTGTCAAAAATCACCTGTTTTTGCTTGAACATTAAATGCCTCCAAATGGTATTTAATTCACTTCCCGGGCCCCTGGAAGCATGAAAATCACTTTAAACGTGCTAATTTTAGCTCTACAACTGATGATCTACCTACAAATGTGAACTGACTTTCAAAAATAAAACATTTGAAAACGGACAATTTTTCACCTTTCTGAAGCATGACGTAATGGGGGGGTGTTATCTCTTTTGTCAAAAATCACCTGTTTTTGCTTGAACATTAAATGCCTCCAAATGGTATTTAATTCACTTCCCGGGCCCCTGGAAGCATGAAAATCACTTTAAACATGCTAATTTTAGCTCTAAAACTGATGATCTACCTACAAATGTGAACTGACGTTCAAAAATAAAACATTTGAAAACGGACCATTTTTCACCTTTCTGAAGCATGACGTAATGGGGGGGTGTTATCACTTTTGTCAAAAATCACCTGTTTTTGCTTGAACATTAAATGCCTCCAAATGGTATTTAATTCACTTCCCGGGGTGAAGAAACACTTTTTGAGACCTCAGAGTGAGTAAATTAGCCATTTTCATGCACTTTTAACCATTCCACAAATCTTGTGTTTTGGGCCCCTGGAAGCATGAAAATCACTTTAAACATGCTAATTTTAGCTCTAAAACTGATGATCTACCTACAAATGTGAACTGACGTTAAAAAATAAAACATTTGAAAATGGACCATTTTTCACCTTTCTGCAGCATGACGTAATGGGGGGGTGTTATCTCTTTTGTCAAAAATCACCTGTTTTTGCTTGAACATTAAATGCCTCCAAATGGTATTTAATTCACTTCCCGGGCCCCTGGAAGCATGAAAATCACTTTAAACGTGCTAATTTTAGCTCTAAAACTGATGATCTACCTACAAATGTGAACTGACTTTCAAAAATAAAACATTTGAAAACGGACAATTTTTCACCTTTCTGAAGCATGACGTAATGGGGGGTGTTATCACTTTTGTCAAAAATCACCTGTTTTTGCTTGAACATTAAATGCCTCCAAATGGTATTTAATTCACTTCCCGGGGTGAAGAAACACTTTTTGAGACCTCAGAGTGAGTAAATTGGCCATTTTCATGCACTTTTAACCATTCCACAAATCTTGTGTTTTGGGCCCCTGGAAGCATGAAAATCACTTTAAACATGCTAATTTTAGCTCTAAAACTGATGATCTACCTACAAATGTGAACTGACGTTAAAAAATAAAACATTTGAAAACGGACCATTTTTCACCTTTCTGCAGCATGACGTAATGGGGGGGTGTTATCTCTTTTGTCAAAAATCACCTGTTTTTGCTTGAACATTAAATGCCTCCAAATGGTATTTAATTCACTTCCCGGGCCCCTGGAAGCATGAAAATCACTTTAAACGTGCTAATTTTAGCTCTAAAACTGATGATCTACCTACAAATGTGAACTGACTTTCAAAAATAAAACATTTGAAAACGGACAATTTTTCACCTTTCTGAAGCATGACGTAATGGGGGGGTGTTATCTCTTTTGTCAAAAATCACCTGTTTTTGCTTGAACATTAAATGCCTCCAAATGGTATTTAATTCACTTCCCGGGCCCCTGGTAGCATGAAAATCACTTTAAACATGCTAATTTTAGCTCTAAAACTGATGATCTACCTACAAATGTGAACTGACGTTCAAAAATAAAACATTTGAAAACTGACCATTTTTCACCTTTCTGAAGCATGACGTAATGGGGGGGTGTTATCTCTTTTGTCAAAAATCACCTGTTTTTGCTTGAACATTAAATGCCTCCAAATGGTATTTAATTCACTTCCCGGGGTGAAGAAACACTTTTTGAGACCTCAGAGTGAGTAAATTGGCCATTTTCATGCACTTTTAACCATTCCACAAATCTTGTGTTTTGGGCCCCTGGAAGCATGAAAATCACTTTAAACATGCTAATTTTAGCTCTAAAACTGATGATCTACCTACAAATGTGAACTGACGTTAAAAAATAAAACATTTGAAAACGGACCATTTTTCACCTTTCTGCAGCATAACGTAATGGGGGGGTGTTATCTTTTTGTCAAAAATCACCTGTTTTTGCTTGAACAATAAATGCCTCCAAATGGTATTTAATTCACTTCCCGGGCCCCTGGAAGCATGAAAATCACTTTAAACGTGCTAATTTTAGCTCTAAAACTGTTGATCTACCTACAAATGTGAACTGACTTTCAAAAATAAAACATTTGAAAACGGACAATTTTTCACCTTTCTGAAGCATGACGTAATGGGGGGGTGTTATCTCTTTTGTCAAAAATCACCTGTTTTTGCTTGAACATTAAATGCCTCAAAATGGTATTTAATTTACTTACCGGCCCCTGGTAGCTTGAAAATCACTTTAAACATGCTAATTTTAGCTCTAAAACTGATGATCTACCTACAAATGTGAACCGACGTTCAAAAATAAAACATTTGAAAACGGACCATTTTTCACCTTTCTGAAGCATGACGTAATGGGGGGGTGTTATCTCTTTTGTCAAAAATCACCTGTTTTTGCTTGAACATTAAATGCCTCCAAATGGTATTTAATTACCTTCCCGGGGTGAAGAAACACTTTTTGAGACCTCAGAGTGAGTAAATTGGCAATTTTCATGCACTTTTAACCATTCCACAAATCTTGTGTTTTGGGCCCCTGGAAGCATGAAAATCACTTTAAACATGCTAATTTTAGCTCTAAAACTGATGATCTACCAACAAATGTGAACTGACGTTAAAAAATAAAACATTTGAAAACGGACCATTTTTCACCTTTCTGCAGCATGACGTAATGGGGGGGTGTTATCTCTTTTGTCAAAAATCACCTGTTTTTGCTTGAACAATAAATGCCTCCAAATGGTATTTAATTCACTTCCCGGGGTGAAGAAACACTTTTTGAGACCTCAGAGTGAGTAAATTGGCCATTTTCATGCACTTTTAACCATTCCACAAATCTTGTGTTTTGGGCCCCCGGAAGCATGAAAATCACTTTAAACATGCTAATTTTAGCTCTAAAACTGATGATCTACCTACAAATGTGAACTGACGTTAAAAAATAAAACATTTGAAAACGGACCATTTTTCACCTTTCTGCAGCATGACGTAATGGGGGGGTGTTATCTCTTTTGTCAAAAATCACCTGTTTTTGCTTGAACATTAAATGCCTCCAAATGGTATTTAGATCACTTCCCGGGCCCCTGGAAGCATGAAAATCACTTTAAACGTGCTAATTTTAGCTCTAAAACTGATGATCTACCTACAAATGTGAACTGACTTTCAAAAATAAAACATTTGAAAACGGACCATTTTTCACCTTTCTGAAGCATGACGTAATGGGGGGGTGTTATCTCTTTTGTCAAAAATCACCTGTTTTTGCTTGAACATTAAATGCCTCCAAATGGTATTTAATTCACTTCCCGGGCCCCTGGTAGCATGAAAATCACTTTAAACATGCTAATTTTAGCTCTAAAACTGATGATCTACCTACAAATGTGAACTGACGTTCAAAAATAAAACATTTGAAAAAGGACCATTTTTCACCTTTCTGAAGCATGACGTAATGGAGGGTGTTATCTCTTTTGTCAAAAATCACCTGTTTTTGCTTGAACATTAAATGCCTCCAAATGGTATTTAATTACCTTCCCGGGGTGAAGAAACACTTTTTGAGACCTCAGAGTGAGTAAATTGGCCATTTTCATGCACTTTTAACCATTCCACAAATCTTGTGTTTTGGGCCCCTGGAAGCATGAAAATCACTTTAAACATGCTAATTTTAGCTCTAAAACTGATGATCTACCTACAAATGTGAACTGACGTTAAAAAATAAAACATTTAAAAACGGACCATTTTTCACCTTTCTGCAGCATGACGTAATGGGGGGTGTTATCTCTTTGGTCAAAAATCACCTGTTTTTGCTTGAACATTAAATGCCTCCAAATGGTATTTAATTCACTTCCCGGGCCCCTGTAAGCATGAAAATCACTCTAAACGTGCTAATTTTAGCTCTAAAACTGATGATCTACCTACAAATGTGATCTGACTTTCAAAAATAAAACATTTGAAAACGGACAATTTTTCACCTTTCTGAAGCATGACGTAATGGGCGGGTGTTATCTCTTTTGTCAAAAATCACCTGTTTTTGCTTGAACATTAAATGCCTCCAAATGGTATTTAATTAACTTCCCGGGCCCCTGGAAGCATGAAAATCACTTTAAACGTGCTAAATTTAGCTCTAAAACTGATGATCTACCTACAAATGTGAACTGACTTTCAAAAATAAAACATTTGAAAACGGACAATTTTTCACCTTTCTGAAGCATGACGTAATGGGGGGTGTTATCACTTTTGTCAAAAATCACCTGTTTTTGCTTGAACATTAAATGCCTCCAAATGGTATTTAATTCACTTCCCGGGGTGAAGAAACACTTTTTGAGACCTCAGAGTGAGTAAATTAGCCATTTTCATGCACTTTTAACCATTCCACAAATCTTGTGTTTTGGGCCCCTGGAAGCATGAAAATCACTTTAAACATGCTAATTTTAGCTCTAAAACTGATGATCTACCTACAAATGTGAACTGACGTTAAAAAATAAAACATTTGAAAATGGACCATTTTTCACCTTTCTGCAGCATGGCGTAATGGGGGGGTGTTATCTCTTTTGTCAAAAATCACCTGTTTTTGCTTGAACATTAAATGCCTCCAAATGGTATTTAATTCACTTCCCGGGCCCCTGGAAGCATGAAAATCACTTTAAACGTGCTAATTTTAGCTCTAAAACTGATGATCTACCTACAAATGTGAACTGACTTTCAAAAATAAAACATTTGAAAACGGACAATTTTTCACCTTTCTGAAGCATGACGTAATGGGGGGGTGTTATCTCTTTTGTCAAAAATCACCTGTTTTTGCTTGAACATTAAATGCCTCCAAATGGTATTAAATTCACTTCCCGGGGTGAAGAAACACTTTTTGAGACCTCAGAGTGAGTAAATTGGCCATTTTCATGCACTTTTAACCATTCCACAAATCTTGTGTTTTGGGCCCCTGGAAGCATGAAAATCACTTTAAACATGCTAATTTTAGCTCTAAAACTGATGATCTACCTACAAATGTGAACTGACGTTAAAAAATAAAACATTTGAAAACGGACCATTTTTCACCTTTCTGCAGCATGACGTAATGGGGGGGTGTTATCTCTTTTGTCAAAAATCACCTGTTTTTGCTTGAACATTAAATGCCTCCAAATGGTATTTAATTCACTTCCCGGGCCCCTGGAAGCATGAAAATCACTTTAAACATGCTAATTTTAGCTCTAAAACTGATGATCTACCTACAAATGTGAACTGACGTTCAAAAATAAAACATTTGAAAACGGACCATTTTTCACCTTTCTGAAGCATGACGTAATGGGGGGGTGTTATCACTTTTGTCAAAAATCACCTGTTTTTGCTTGAACATTAAATGCCTCCAAATGGTATTTAATTCACTTCCCGGGGTGAAGAAACACTTTTTGAGACCTCAGAGTGAGTAAATTAGCCATTTTCATGCACTTTTAACCATTCCACAAATCTTGTGTTTTGGGCCCCTGGAAGCATGAAAATCACTTTAAACATGCTAATTTAAGCTCTAAAACTGATGATCTACCTACAAATGTGAACTGACGTTAAAAAATAAAACATTTGAAAATGGACCATTTTTCACCTTTCTGCAGCATGACGTAATGGGGGGTGTTATCTATTTGTCAAAAATCACCTGTTTTTGCTTGAACATTAAATGCCTCCAAATGGTATTTAATTAACTTCCCGGGCCCCTGGAAGCATGAAAATCACTTTAAACGTGCTAATTTTAGCTCTAAAACTGATGATCTACCTACAAATGTGAACTGACTTTCAAAAATAAAACATTTGAAAACGGACAATTTTTCACCTTTCTGAAGCATGACGTAATGGGGGGGTGTTATCACTTTTGTCAAAAATCACCTGTTTTTGCTTGAACATTAAATGCCTCCAAATGGTATTTAATTCACTTCCCGGGGTGAAGAAACACTTTTTGAGACCTCAGAGTGAGTAAATTAGCCATTTTCATGCACTTTTAACCATTCCACAAATCTTGTGTTTTGGGCCCCTGGAAGCATGAAAATCACTTTAAACATGCTAATTTTAGCTCTAAAACTGATGATCTACCTACAAATGTGAACTGACGTTAAAAAATAAAACATTTGAAAATGGACCATTTTTCACCTTTCTGCAGCATGACGTAATGGGGGGGTGTTATCTCTTTTGTCAAAAATCACCTGTTTTTGCTTGAACATTAAATGCCTCCAAATGGTATTTAATTCACTTCCCGGGCCCCTGGAAGCATGAAAATCACTTTAAACGTGCTAATTTTAGCTCTAAAACTGATGATCTACCTACAAATGTGAACTGACTTTCAAAAATAAAACATTTGAAAACGGACAATTTTTCACCTTTCTGAAGCATGACGTAATGGGGGGGTGTTATCTCTTTTGTCAAAAATCACCTGTTTTTGCTTGAACATTAAATGCCTCAAAATGGTATTTAATTTACTTCCCGGCCCCTGGTAGCTTGAAAATCACTTTAAACATGCTAATTTTAGCTCTAAAACTGATGATCTACCTACAAATGTGAACCGACGTTCAAAAATAAAACATTTGAAAACGGACCATTTTTCACCTTTCTGAAGCATGACGTAATGGGGGGGTGTTATCTCTTTTGTCAAAAATCACCTGTTTTTGCTTGAACATTAAATGCCTCCAAATGGTATTTAATTACCTTCCCGGGGTGAAGAAACACTTTTTGAGACCTCAGAGTGAGTAAATTGGCAATTTTCATGCACTTTTAACCATTCCACAAATCTTGTGTTTTGGGCCCCTGGAAGCATGAAAATCACTTTAAACATGCTAATTTTAGCTCTAAAACTGATGATCTACCAACAAATGTGAACTGACGTTAAAAATAAAACATTTGAAAACGGACCATTTTTCACCTTTCTGCAGCATGACGTAATGGGGGGGTGTTATCTCTTTTGTCAAAAATCACCTGTTTTTGCTTGAACAATAAATGCCTCCAAATGGTATTTAATTCACTTCCCGGGGTGAAGAAACACTTTTTGAGACCTCAGAGTGAGTAAATTGGCCATTTTCATGCACTTTTAACCATTCCACAAATCTTGTGTTTTGGGCCCCCGGAAGCATGAAAATCACTTTAAACATGCTAATTTTAGCTCTAAAACTGATGATCTACCTACAAAGGTGAACTGACGTTAAAAAATAAAACATTTGAAAACGGACCATTTTTCACCTTTCTGCAGCATGACGTAATGGGGGGGGGGGGTTATCTCTTTTGTCAAAAATCACCTGTTTTTGCTTGAACATTAAATGCCTCCAAATGGTATTAAATTCACTTCCCGGGGTGAAGAAACACTTTTTGAGACCTCAGAGTGAGTAAATTGGCCATTTTCATGCACTTTTAACCATTCCACAAATCTTGTGTTTTGGGCCCCTGGAAGCATGAAAATCACTTTAAACATGCTAATTTTAGCTCTAAAACTGATGATCTACCTACAAATGTGAACTGACGTTAAAAAATAAAACATTTAAAAACGGACCATTTTTCACCTTTCTGCAGCATGACGTAATGGGGGGGTGTTATCTCTTTTGTCAAAAATCACCTGTTTTTGCTTGAACATTAAATGCCTCCAAATGGTATTTAATTCACTTCCCGGTCCCCTGGAAGCATGAAAATCACTTTAATCGTGCTAATTTTAGCTCTAAAACTGATGATCTACCTACAAATGTGAACTGACTTTCAAAAATAAAACATTTGAAAACGGACCATTTTTCACCTTTCTGAAGCATGACGTAATGGGGGGGTGTTATCTCTTTTGTCAAAAATCACCTGTTTTTGCTTGAACATTAAATGCCTCCAAATGGTATTTAATTACCTTCCCGGGGTGAAGAAACACTTTTTGAGACCTCAGAGTGAGTAAATTAGCCATTTTCATGCACTTTTAACCATTCCACAAATCTTGTGTTTTGGGCCCCTGGAAGCATGAAAATCACTTTAAACATGCTAATTTTAGCTCTAAAACTGATGATCTACCTACAAATGTGAACTGACGTTAAAAAATAAAACATTTGAAAACGGACCATTTTTCACCTTTCTGCAGCATGACGTAATGGGGGGGTGTTATCTCTTTTGTCAAAAATCACCTGTTTTTGCTTGAACATTAAATGCCTCCAAATGGTATTTAATTCACTTCCCGGGCCCCTGGAAGCATGAAAATCACTTTAAACGTGCTAATTTTAGCTCTACAACTGATGATCTACCTACAAATGTGAACTGACTTTCAAAAATAAAACATTTGAAAACGGACAATTTTTCACCTTTCTGAAGCATGACGTAATGGGGGGGTGTTATCTCTTTTGTCAAAAATCACCTGTTTTTGCTTGAACATTAAATGCCTCCAAATGGTATTTAATTCACTTCCCGGGCCCCTGGAAGCATGAAAATCACTTTAAACATGCTAATTTTAGCTCTAAAACTGATGATCTACCTACAAATGTGAACTGACGTTCAAAAATAAAACATTTGAAAACGGACCATTTTTCACCTTTCTGAAGCATGACGTAATGGGGGGGTGTTATCACTTTTGTCAAAAATCACCTGTTTTTGCTTGAACATTAAATGCCTCCAAATGGTATTTAATTCACTTCCCGGGGTGAGGAAACACTTTTTGAGACCTCAGAGTGAGTAAATTAGCCATTTTCATGCACTTTTAACCATTCCACAAATCTTGTGTTTTGGGCCCCTGGAAGCATGAAAATCACTTTAAACATGCTAATTTTAGCTCTAAAACTGATGATCTACCTACAAATGTGAACTGACGTTAAAAAATAAAACATTTGAAAATGGACCATTTTTCACCTTTCTGCAGCATGACGTAATGGGGGGGTGTTATCTCTTTTGTCAAAAATCACCTGTTTTTGCTTGAACATTAAATGCCTCCAAATGGTATTTAATTCACTTCCCGGGCCCCTGGAAGCATGAAAATCACTTTAAACGTGCTAATTTTAGCTCTAAAACTGATGATCTACCTACAAATGTGAACTGACTTTCAAAAATAAAACATTTGAAAACGGACAATTTTTCACCTTTCTGAAGCATGACGTAATGGGGGGTATTATCACTTTTGTCAAAAATCACCTGTTTTTGCTTGAACATTAAATGCCTCCAAATGGTATTTAATTCACTTCCCGGGGTGAAGAAACACTTTTTGAGACCTCAGAGTGAGTAAATTGGCCATTTTCATGCACTTTTAACCATTCCACAAATCTTGTGTTTTGGGCCCCTGGAAGCATGAAAATCACTTTAAACATGCTAATTTTAGCTCTAAAACTGATGATCTACCTACAAATGTGAACTGACGTTAAAAAATAAAACATTTGAAAACGGACCATTTTTCACCTTTCTGCAGCATGACGTAATGGGGGGGTGTTATCTCTTTTGTCAAAAATCACCTGTTTTTGCTTGAACATTAAATGCCTCCAAATGGTATTTAATTCACTTCCCGGGCCCCTGGAAGCATGAAAATCACTTTAAACGTGCTAATTTTAGCTCTAAAACTGATGATCTACCTACAAATGTGAACTGACTTTCAAAAATAAAACATTTGAAAACGGACAATTTTTCACCTTTCTGAAGCATGACGTAATGGGGGGGTGTTATCTCTTTTGTCAAAAATCACCTGTTTTTGCTTGAACATTAAATGCCTCCAAATGGTATTTAATTCACTTCCCGGGCCCCTGGTAGCATGAAAATCACTTTAAACATGCTAATTTTAGCTCTAAAACTGATGATCTACCTACAAATGTGAACTGACGTTCAAAAATAAAACATTTGAAAACTGACCATTTTTCACCTTTCTGAAGCATGACGTAATGGGGGGGTGTTATCTCTTTTGTCAAAAATCACCTGTTTTTGCTTGAACATTAAATACCTCCAAATGGTATTTAATTCACTTCCCGGGGTGAAGAAACACTTTTTGAGACCTCAGAGTGAGTAAATTGGCCATTTTCATGCACTTTTAACCATTCCACAAATCTTGTGTTTTGGGCCCCTGGAAGCATGAAAATCACTTTAAACATGCTAATTTTAGCTCTAAAACTGATGATCTACCTACAAATGTGAACTGACGTTAAAAAATAAAACATTTGAAAACGGACCATTTTTCACCTTTCTGCAGCATAACGTAATGGGGGGGTGTTATCTTTTTGTCAAAAATCACCTGTTTTTGCTTGAACAATAAATGCCTCCAAATGGTATTTAATTCACTTCCCGGGCCCCTGGAAGCATGAAAATCACTTTAAACGTGCTAATTTTAGCTCTAAAACTGTTGATCTACCTACAAATGTGAACTGACTTTCAAAAATAAAACATTTGAAAACGGACAATTTTTCACCTTTCTGAAGCATGACGTAATGGGGGGGTGTTATCTCTTTTGTCAAAAATCACCTGTTTTTGCTTGAACATTAAATGCCTCAAAATGGTATTTAATTTACTTCCCGGCCCCTGGTAGCTTGAAAATCACTTTAAACATGCTAATTTTAGCTCTAAAACTGATGATCTACCTACAAATGTGAACCGACGTTCAAAAATAAAACATTTGAAAACGGACCATTTTTCACCTTTCTGAAGCATGACGTAATGGGGGGGTGTTATCTCTTTTGTCAAAAATCACCTGTTTTTGCTTGAACATTAAATGCCTCCAAATGGTATTTAATTACCTTCCCGGGGTGAAGAAACACTTTTTGAGACCTCAGAGTGAGTAAATTGGCAATTTTCATGCACTTTTAACCATTCCACAAATCTTGTGTTTTGGGCCCCTGGAAGCATGAAAATCACTTTAAACATGCTAATTTTAGCTCTAAAACTGATGATCTACCAACAAATGTGAACTGACGTTAAAAAATAAAACATTTGAAAACGGACCATTTTTCACCTTTCTGCAGCATGACGTAATGGGGGGGTGTTATCTCTTTTGTCAAAAATCACCTGTTTTTGCTTGAACAATAAATGCCTCCAAATGGTATTTAATTCACTTCCCGGGGTGAAGAAACACTTTTTGAGACCTCAGAGTGAGTAAATTGGCCATTTTCATGCACTTTTAACCATTCCACAAATCTTGTGTTTTGGGCCCCCGGAAGCATGAAAATCACTTTAAACATGCTAATTTTAGCTCTAAAACTGATGATCTACCTACAAATGTGAACTGACGTTAAAAAATAAAACATTTGAAAACGGACCATTTTTCACCTTTCTGCAGCATGACGTAATGGGGGGGTGTTATCTCTTTTGTCAAAAATCACCTGTTTTTGCTTGAACATTAAATGCCTCCAAATGGTATTTAATTCACTTCCCGGGCCCCTGGAAGCATGAAAATCACTTTAAACGTGCTAAGTTTAGCTCTAAAACTGATGATCTACCTACAAATGTGAACTGACTTTCAAAAATAAAACATTTGAAAACGGACCATTTTTCACCTTTCTGAAGCATGACGTAATGGGGGGGTGTTATCTCTTTTGTCAAAAATCACCTGTTTTTGCTTGAACATTAAATGCCTCCAAATGGTATTTAATTACCTTCCCGGGGTGAAGAAACACTTTTTGAGACCTCAGAGTGAGTAAATTAGCCATTTTCATGCACTTTTAACCATTCCACAAATCTTGTGTTTTGGGCCCCTGGAAGCATGAAAATCACTTTAAACATGCTAATTTTAGCTCTAAAACTGATGATCTACCTACAAATGTGAACTGACGTTAAAAAATAAAACATTTGAAAACGGACCATTTTTCACCTTTCTGCAGCATGACGTAATGGGGGGGTGTTATCTCTTTTGTCAAAAATCACCTGTTTTTGCTTGAACATTAAATGCCTCCAAATGGTATTTAATTCACTTCCCGGGCCCCTGGAAGCATGAAAATCACTTTAAACATGCTAATTTTAGCTCTAAAACTGATGATCTACCTACAAATGTGAACTGACGTTCAAAAATAAAACATTTGAAAACGGACCATTTTTCACCTTTCTGAAGCATGACGTAATGGGGGGGTGTTATCACTTTTGTCAAAAATCACCTGTTTTTGCTTGAACATTAAATGCCTCCAAATGGTATTTAATTCACTTCCCGGGGTGAAGAAACACTTTTTGAGACCTCAGAGTGAGTAAATTAGCCATTTTCATGCACTTTTAACCATTCCACAAATCTTGTGTTTTGGGCCCCTGGAAGCATGAAAATCACTTTAAACATGCTAATTTAAGCTCTAAAACTGATGATCTACCTACAAATGTGAACTGACGTTAAAAAATAAAACATTTGAAAATGGACCATTTTTCACCTTTCTGCAGCATGACGTAATGGGGGGGTGTTATCTATTTGTCAAAAATCACCTGTTTTTGCTTGAACATTAAATGCCTCCAAATGGTATTTAATTAACTTCCCGGGCCCCTGGAAGCATGAAAATCACTTTAAACGTGCTAATTTTAGCTCTAAAACTGATGATCTACCTACAAATGTGAACTGACTTTCAAAAATAAAACATATGAAAACGGACAATTTTTCACCTTTCTGAAGCATGACGTAATGGGGGGGTGTTATCACTTTTGTCAAAAATCACCTGTTTTTGCTTGAACATTAAATGCCTCCAAATGGTATTTAATTCACTTCCCGGGGTGAAGAAACACTTTTTGAGACCTCAGAGTGAGTAAATTAGCCATTTTCATGCACTTTTAACCATTCCACAAATCTTGTGTTTTGGGCCCCTGGAAGCATGAAAATCACTTTAAACATGCTAATTTTAGCTCTAAAACTGATGATCTACCTACAAATGTGAACTGACGTTAAAAATTAAAACATTTGAAAATGGACCATTTTTCACCTTTCTGCAGCATGACGTAATGGGGGGGTGTTATCTCTTTTGTCAAAAATCACCTGTTTTTGCTTGAACATTAAATGCCTCCAAATGGTATTTAATTCACTTCCCGGGCCCCTGGAAGCATGAAAATCACTTTAAACGTGCTAATTTTAGCTCTAAAACTGATGATCTACCTACAAATGTGAACTGACTTTCAAAAATAAAACATTTGAAAACGGACAATTTTTCACCTTTCTGAAGCATGACGTAATGGGGGGGTGTTATCTCTTTTGTCAAAAATCACCTGTTTTTGCTTGAACATTAAATGACTCAAAATGGTATTTAATTTACTTCCCGGCCCCTGGTAGCTTGAAAATCACTTTAAACATGCTAATTTTAGCTCTAAAACTGATGATCTACCTACAAATGTGAACCGACGTTCAAAAATAAAACATTTGAAAACGGACCATTTTTCACCTTTCTGAAGCATGACGTAATGGGGGGGTGTTATCTCTTTTGTCAAAAATCACCTGTTTTTGCTTGAACATTAAATGCCTCCAAATGGTATTTAATTACCTTCCCGGGGTGAAGAAACACTTTTTGAGACCTCAGAGTGAGTAAATTGGCAATTTTCATGCACTTTTAACCATTCCACAAATCTTGTGTTTTGGGCCCCTGGAAGCATGAAAATCACTTTAAACATGCTAATTTTAGCTCTAAAACTGATGATCTACCAACAAATGTGAACTGACGTTAAAAAATAAAACATTTGAAAACGGACCATTTTTCACCTTTCTGCAGCATGACGTAATGGGGGGGGTGTTATCTCTTTTGTCAAAAATCACCTGTTTTTGCTTGAACAATAAATGCCTCCAAATGGTATTTAATTCACTTCCCGGGGTGAAGAAACACTTTTTGAGACCTCAGAGTGAGTAAATTGGCCATTTTCATGCACTTTTAACCATTCCACAAATCTTGTGTTTTGGGCCCCCGGAAGCATGAAAATCACTTTAAACATGCTAATTTTAGCTCTAAAACTGATGATCTACCTACAAAGGTGAACTGACGTTAAAAAATAAAACATTTGAAAACGGACAATTTTTCACCTTTCTGCAGCATGACGTAATGGGGGGGGGGGTTATCTCTTTTGTCAAAAATCACCTGTTTTTGCTTGAACATTAAATGCCTCCAAATGGTATTAAATTCACTTCCCGGGGTGAAGAAACACTTTTTGAGACCTCAGAGTGAGTAAATTGGCCATTTTCATGCACTTTTAACCATTCCACAAATCTTGTGTTTTGGGCCCCTGGAAGCATGAAAATCACTTTAAACATGCTAATTTTAGCTCTAAAACTGATGATCTACCTACAAATGTGAACTGACGTTAAAAAATAAAACATTTAAAAACGGACCATTTTTCACCTTTCTGCAGCATGACGTAATGGGGGGGTGTTATCTCTTTTGTCAAAAATCACCTGTTTTTGCTTGAACATTAAATGCCTCCAAATGGTATTTAATTCACTTCCCGGTCCCCTGGAAGCATGAAAATCACTTTAATCGTGCTAATTTTAGCTCTAAAACTGATGATCTACCTACAAATGTGAACTGACTTTCAAAAATAAAACATTTGAAAACGGACAATTTTTCACCTTTCTGAAGCATGACGTAATGGGGGGGTGTTATCTCTTTTGTCAAAAATCACCTGTTTTTGCTTGAACATTAAATGCCTCCAAATGGTATTTAATTCACTTCCCGGGCCCCTGGAAGCATGAAAATCACTTTAAACATGCTAATTTTAGCTCTAAAACTGATGATCTACCTACAAATGTGAACTGACGTTAAAAAATAAAACATTTGAAAACGGACCATTTTTCACCTTTCTGCAGCATGACGTAATGGGGGGGTGTTATCTCTTTTGTCAAAAATCACCTGTTTTTGCTTGAACATTAAATGCCTCCAAATGGTATTTAATTCACTTCCCGGGCCCCTGGAAGCATGAAAATCACTTTAAACGTGCTAATTTTAGCTCTAAAACTGATGATCTACCTACAAATGTGAACTGACTTTCAAAAATAAAACATTTGAAAACGGACAATTTTTCACCTTTCTGAAGCATGACGTAATGGGGGGGTGTTATCTCTTTTGTCAAAAATCACCTGTTTTTGCTTGAACATTAAATGCCTCCAAATGGTATTTAATTCACTTCCCGGGCCCCTGGTAGCATGAAAATCACTTTAAACATGCTAATTTTAGCTCTAAAACTGATGATCTACCTACAAATGTGAACTGACGTTCAAAAATAAAACATTTGAAAACTGACCATTTTTCACCTTTCTGAAGCATGACGTAATGGGGGGGTGTTATCTCTTTTGTCAAAAATCACCTGTTTTTGCTTGAACATTAAATGCCTCCAAATGGTATTTAATTCACTTCCCGGGGTGAAGAAACACTTTTTGAGACCTCAGAGTGAGTAAATTGGCCATTTTCATGCACTTTTAACCATTCCACAAATCTTGTGTTTTGGGCCCCTGGAAGCATGAAAATCACTTTAAACATGCTAATTTTAGCTCTAAAACTGATGATCCACCTACAAAGGTGAACTGACGTTAAAAAATAAAACATTTGAAAACGGACCATTTTTCACCTTTCTGCAGCATGACGTAATGGGCGGGGGGGTTATCTCTTTTGTCAAAAATCACCTGTTTTTGCTTGAACATTAAATGCCTCCAAATGGTATTAAATTCACTTCCCGGGGTGAAGAAACACTTTTTGAGACCTCAGAGTGAGTAAATTGGCCATTTTCATGCACTTTTAACCATTCCACAAATCTTGTGTTTTGGGCCCCTGGAAGCATGAAAATCACTTTAAACATGCTAATTTTAGCTCTAAAACTGATGATCTACCTACAAATGTGAACTGACGTTAAAAAATAAAACATTTAAAAAAGGACCATTTTTCACCTTTCTGCAGCATAACGTAATGGGGGGGTGTTATCTTTTTGTCAAAAATCACCTGTTTTTGCTTGAACATTAAATGCCTCCAAATGGTATTTAATTCACTTCCCGGGCCCCTGGAAGCATGAAAATCACTTTAAACGTGCTAATTTTAGCTCTAAAACTGATGATCTACCTACAAATGTGAACTGACTTTCAAAAATAAAACATTTGAAAACGGACAATTTTTCACCTTTCTGAAGCATGACGTAATGGGGGGGTGTTATCTCTTTTGTCAAAAATCACCTGTTTTTGCTTGAACATTAAATGCCTCAAAATGGTATTTAATTTACTTCCCGGCCCCTGGTAGCTTGAAAATCACTTTAAACATGCTAATTTTAGCTCTAAAACTGATGATCTACCTACAAATGTGAACCGACGTTCAAAAATAAAACATTTGAAAACGGACCATTTTTCACCTTTCTGAAGCATGACGTAATGGGGGGGTGTTATCTCTTTTGTCAAAAATCACCTGTTTTTGCTTGAACATTAAATGCCTCCAAATGGTATTTAATTACCTTCCCGGGGTGAAGAAACACTTTTTGAGACCTCAGAGTGAGTAAATTGGCAATTTTCATGCACTTTTAACCATTCCACAAATCTTGTGTTTTGGGCCCCTGGAAGCACGAAAATCACTTTAAACATGCTAATTTTAGCTCTAAAACTGATGATCTACCAACAAATGTGAACTGACGTTAAAAAATAAAACATTTGAAAACGGACCATTTTTCACCTTTCTGCAGCATGACATAATGGGGGGGTGTTATCTCTTTTGTCAAAAATCACCTGTTTTTGCTTGAACAATAAATGCCTCCAAATGGTATTTAATTCACTTCCCGGGGTGAAGAAACACTTTTTGAGACCTCAGAGTGAGTAAATTGGCCATTTTCATGCACTTTTAACCATTCCACAAATCTTGTGTTTTGGGCCCCCGGAAGCATGAAAATCACTTTAAACATGCTAATTTTAGCTCTAAAACTGATGATCTACCTACAAATGTGAACTGACGTTAAAAAATAAAACATTTGAAAACGGACCATTTTTCACCTTTCTGCAGCATGACGTAATGGGGGGTGTTATCTCTTTTGTCAAAAATCACCTGTTTTTGCTTGAACATTAAATGCCTCCAAATGGTATTTAATTCACTTCCCGGGCCCCTCGAAGCATGAAAATCACTTTAAACGTGCTAATTTTAGCTCTAAAACTGATGATCTACCTACAAATGTGAACTGACTTTCAAAAATAAAACATTTGAAAACGGACCATTTTTCACCTTTCTGAAGCATGACGTAATGGGGGGGTGTTATCTCTTTTGTCAAAAATCACCTGTTTTTGCTTGAACATTAAATGCCTCCAAATGGTATTTAATTACCTTCCCGGGGTGAAGAAACACTTTTTGAGACCTCAGAGTGAGTAAATTAGCCATTTTCATGCACTTTTAACCATTCCACAAATCTTGTGTTTTGGGCCCCTGGAAGCATGAAAATCACTTTAAACATGCTAATTTTAGCTCTAAAACTGATGATCTACCTACAAATGTGAACTGACGTTAAAAAATAAAACATTTGAAAACGGACCATTTTTCACCTTTCTGCAGCATGACGTAATGGGGGGGTGTTATCTCTTTTGTCAAAAATCACCTGTTTTTGCTTGAACATTAAATGCCTCCAAATGGTATTTAATTCACTTCCCGGGCCCCTGGAAGCATGAAAATCACTTTAAACGTGCTAATTTTAGCTCTACAACTGATGATCTACCTACAAATGTGAACTGACTTTCAAAAATAAAACATTTGAAAACGGACAATTTTTCACCTTTCTGAAGCATGACGTAATGGGGGGGTGTTATCTCTTTTGTCAAAAATCACCTGTTTTTGCTTGAACATTAAATGCCTCCAAATGGTATTTAATTCACTTCCCGGGCCCCTGGAAGCATGAAAATCACTTTAAACATGCTAATTTTAGCTCTAAAACTGATGATCTACCTACAAATGTGAACTGACGTTCAAAAATAAAACATTTGAAAACGGACCATTTTTCACCTTTCTGAAGCATGACGTAATGGGGGGGTGTTATCACTTTTGTCAAAAATCACCTGTTTTTGCTTGAACATTAAATGCCTCCAAATGGTATTTAATTCACTTCCCGGGGTGAAGAAACACTTTTTGAGACCTCAGAGTGAGTAAATTAGCCATTTTCATGCACTTTTAACCATTCCACAAATCTTGTGTTTTGGGCCCCTGGAAGCATGAAAATCACTTTAAACATGCTAATTTTAGCTCTAAAACTGATGATCTACCTACAAATGTGAACTGACGTTAAAAAATAAAACATTTGAAAATGGACCATTTTTCACCTTTCTGCAGCATGACGTAATGGGGGGGTGTTATCTCTTTTGTCAAAAATCACCTGTTTTTGCTTGAACATTAAATGCCTCCAAATGGTATTTAATTCACTTCCCGGGCCCCTGGAAGCATGAAAATCACTTTAAACGTGCTAATTTTAGCTCTAAAACTGATGATCTACCTACAAATGTGAACTGACTTTCAAAAATAAAACATTTGAAAACGGACAATTTTTCACCTTTCTGAAGCATGACGTAATGGGGGGTGTTATCACTTTTGTCAAAAATCACCTGTTTTTGCTTGAACATTAAATGCCTCCAAATGGTATTTAATTCACTTCCCGGGGTGAAGAAACACTTTTTGAGACCTCAGAGTGAGTAAATTGGCCATTTTCATGCACTTTTAACCATTCCACAAATCTTGTGTTTTGGGCCCCTGGAAGCATGAAAATCACTTTAAACATGCTAATTTAAGCTCTAAAACTGATGATCTACCTACAAATGTGAACTGACGTTAAAAAATAAAACATTTGAAAACGGACCATTTTTCACCTTTCTGCAGCATGACGTAATGGGGGGGGGGTGTTATCTCTTTTGTCAAAAATCACCTGTTTTTGCTTGAACATTAAATGCCTCCAAATGGTATTAAATTCACTTCCCAGGGTGAAGAAACACTTTTTGAGACCTCAGAGTGAGTAAATTGGCCATTTTCATGCACTTTTAACCATTCCACAAATCTTGTGTTTTGGGCCCCTGGAAGCATGAAAATCACTTTAAACATGCTAATTTTAGCTCTAAAACTGATGATCTACCTACAAATGTGAACTGACGTTAAAAAATAAAACATTTGAAAACGGACCATTTTTCACCTTTCTGCAGCATGACGTAATGGGGGGGTGTTATCTCTTTTGTCAAAAATCACCTGTTTTTGCTTGAACATTAAATGCCTCCAAATGGTATTTAATTCACTTCCCGGGCCCCTGGTAGCATGAAAATCACTTTAAACATGCTAATTTTAGCTCTAAAACTGATGATCTACCTACAAATGTGAACTGACGTTCAAAAATAAAACATTTGAAAAAGGACCATTTTTCACCTTTCTGAAGCATGACGTAATGGGGGGGTGTTATCTCTTTTGTCAAAAATCACCTGTTTTTGCTTGAACATTAAATGCCTCCAAATGGTATTTAATTACCTTCCCGGGGTGAAGAAACACTTTTTGAGACCTCAGAGTGAGTAAATTGGCCATTTTCATGCACTTTTAACCATTCCACAAATCTTGTGTTTTGGGCCCCTGGAAGCATGAAAATCACTTTAAACATGCTAATTTTAGCTCTAAAACTGATGATCTACCTACAAATGTGAACTGACGTTAAAAAATAAAACATTTAAAAACGGCCCATTTTTCACCTTTCTGCAGCATGACGTAATGGGGGGGTGTTATCTCTTTTGTCAAAAATCACCTGTTTTTGCTTGAACATTAAATGCCTCCAAATGGTATTTAATTCACTTCCCGGTCCCCTGGAAGCATGAAAATCACTTTAATCGTGCTAATTTTAGCTCTAAAACTGATGATCTACCTACAAATGTGAACTGACTTTCAAAAATAAAACATTTGAAAACGGACAATTTTTCACCTTTCTGAAGCATGACGTAATGGGGGGGTGTTATCTCTTTTGTCAAAAATCACCTGTTTTTGCTTGAACATTAAATGCCTCCAAATGGTATTTAATTCACTTCCCGGGCCCCTGGAAGCATGAAAATCACTTTAAACGTGCTAATTTTAGCTCTAAAACTGATGATCTACCTACAAATGTGAACTGACTTTCAAAAATAAAACATTTGAAAACGGACAATTTTTCACCTTTCTGAAGCATGACGTAATGGGGGGGTGTTATCTCTTTTGTCAAAAATCACCTGTTTTTGCTTGAACATTAAATGCTTCAAAATGGTATTTAATTCACTTCCCGGGCCCCTGGTAGCATGAAAATCACTTTAAACATGCTAATTTTAGCTCTAAAACTGATGATCTACCTACAAATGTGAACTGACGTTCAAAAATAAAACATTTGAAAACGGACCATTTTTCACCTTTCTGAAGCATGACGTAATGGGGGGGTGTTATCTCTTTTGTCAAAAATCACCTGTTTTTGCTTGAACATTAAATGCCTCCAAATGGTATTAAATTCACTTCCCGGGGTGAAGAAACACTTTTTGAGACCTCAGAGTGAGTAAATTGGCCATTTTCATGCACTTTTAACCATTCCACAAATCTTGTGTTTTGGGCCCCTGGAAGCATGAAAATCACTTTAAACATGCTAATTTTAGCTCTAAAACTGATGATCTACCTACAAATGTGAACTGACGTTAAAAAATAAAACATTTGAAAACGGACCATTTTTCACCTTTCTGCAGCATAACGTAATGGGGGGGTGTTATCTTTTTGTCAAAAATCACCTGTTTTTGCTTGAACATTAAATGCCTCCAAATGGTATTTAATTCACTTCCCGGGCCCCTGGAAGCATGAAAATCACTTTAAACGTGCTAATTTGAGCTCTAAAACTGATGATCTACCTACAAATGTGAACTGACTTTCAAAAATAAAACATTTGAAAACGGACAATTTTTCACCTTTCTGAAGCATGACGTAATGGGGGGGTGTTATCTCTTTTGTCAAAAATCACCTGTTTTTGCTTGAACATTAAATGCCTCAAAATGGTATTTAATTTACTTCCCGGGCCCCTGGTAGCTTGAAAATCACTTTAAACATGCTAATTTTAGCTCTAAAACTGATGATCTACCTACAAATGTGAACCGACGTTCAAAAATAAAACATTTGAAAACGGACCATTTTTCACCTTTCTGAAGCATGACGTAATGGGGGGGTGTTATCTCTTTTGTCAAAAATCACCTGTTTTTGCTTGAACATTAAATGCCTCCAAATGGTATTTAATTACCTTCCCGGGGTGAAGAAACACTTTTTGAGACCTCAGAGTGAGTAAATTGGCAATTTTCATGCACTTTTAACCATTCCACAAATCTTGTGTTTTGGGCCCCTGGAAGCATGAAAATCACTTTAAACATGCTAATTTTAGCTCTAAAACTGATGATCTACCAACAAATGTGAACTGACGTTAAAAAATAAAACATTTGAAAACGGACCATTTTTCACCTTTCTGCAGCATGACGTAATGGGGGGGGTGTTATCTCTTTTGTCAAAAATCACCTGTTTTTGCTTGAACATTAAATGCCTCCAAATGGTATTTAATTCACTTCCCGGTCCCCTGGAAGCATGAAAATCACTTTAATCGTGCTAATTTTAGCTCTAAAACTGATGATCTACCTACAAATGTGAACTGACTTTCAAAAATAAAACATTTGAAAACGGACAATTTTTCACCTTTCTGAAGCATGACGTAATGGGGGGGTGTTATCTCTTTTGTCAAAAATCACCTGTTTTTGCTTGAACATTAAATGCCTCCAAATGGTATTTAATTCACTTCCCGGGCCCCTGGAAGCATGAAAATCACTTTAAACGTGCTAATTTTAGCTCTAAAACTGATGATCTACCTACAAATGTGAACTGACTTTCAAAAATAAAACATTTGAAAACGGACAATTTTTCACCTTTCTGAAGCATGACGTAATGGGGGGGTGTTATCTCTTTTGTCAAAAATCACCTGTTTTTGCTTGAACATTAAATGCTTCAAAATGGTATTTAATTCACTTCCCGGGCCCCTGGTAGCATGAAAATCACTTTAAACATGCTAATTTTAGCTCTAAAACTGATGATCTACCTACAAATGTGAACTGACGTTCAAAAATAAAACATTTGAAAACGGACCATTTTTCACCTTTCTGAAGCATGACGTAATGGGGGGGTGTTATCTCTTTTGTCAAAAATCACCTGTTTTTGCTTGAACATTAAATGCCTCCAAATGGTATTAAATTCACTTCCCGGGGTGAAGAAACACTTTTTGAGACCTCAGAGTGAGTAAATTGGCCATTTTCATGCACTTTTAACCATTCCACAAATCTTGTGTTTTGGGCCCCTGGAAGCATGAAAATCACTTTAAACATGCTAATTTTAGCTCTAAAACTGATGATCTACCTACAAATGTGAACTGACGTTAAAAAATAAAACATTTGAAAACGGACCATTTTTCACCTTTCTGCAGCATAACGTAATGGGGGGGTGTTATCTTTTTGTCAAAAATCACCTGTTTTTGCTTGAACATTAAATGCCTCAAAATGGTATTTAATTTACTTCCCGGGCCCCTGGTAGCTTGAAAATCACTTTAAACATGCTAATTTTAGCTCTAAAACTGATGATCTACCTACAAATGTGAACCGACGTTCAAAAATAAAACATTTGAAAATGGACCATTTTTCACCTTTCTGAAGCATGACGTAATGGGGGGGTGTTATCTCTTTTGTCAAAAATCACCTGTTTTTGCTTGAACATTAAATGCCTCCAAATGGTATTTAATTACCTTCCCGGGGTGAAGAAACACTTTTTGAGACCTCAGAGTGAGTAAATTGGCAATTTTCATGCACTTTTAACCATTCCACAAATCTTGTGTTTTGGGCCCCTGGAAGCATGAAAATCACTTTAAACATGCTAATTTTAGCTCTAAAACTGATGATCTACCAACAAATGTGAACTGACGTTAAAAAATAAAACATTTGAAAACGGACCATTTTTCACCTTTCTGCAGCATGACGTAATGGGGGGGGTGTTATCTCTTTTGTCAAAAATCACCTGTTTTTGCTTGAACAATAAATGCCTCCAAATGGTATTTAATTCACTTCCCGGGGTGAAGAAACACTTTTTGAGACCTCAGAGTGAGTAAATTGGCCATTTTCATGCACTTTTAACCATTCCACAAATCTTGTGTTTTGGGCCCCCGGAAGCATGAAAATCACTTTAAACATGCTAATTTTAGCTCTAAAACTGATGATCTACCTACAAATGTGAACTGACGTTAAAAAATAAAACATTTGAAAACGGACCATTTTTCACCTTTCTGCAGAATGACGTAATGGGGGGGTGTTATCTCTTTTGTCAAAAATCACCTGTTTTTGCTTGAACATTAAATGCCTCCAAATGGTATTTAATTCACTTCCCGGGCCCCTGGAAGCATGAAAATCACTTTAAACGTGCTAATTTTAGCTCTAAAACTGATGATCTACCTACAAATGTGAACTGACTTTCAAAAATAAAACATTTGAAAACGGACCATTTTTCACCTTTCTGAAGCATGACGTAATGGGGGGGTGTTATCTCTTTTGTCAAAAATCACCTGTTTTTGCTTGAACATTAAATGCCTCCAAATGGTATTTAATTCACTTCCCGGGCCCCTGGTAGCATGAAAATCACTTTAAACATGCTAATTTTAGCTCTAAAACTGATGATCTACCTACAAATGTGAACTGACGTTAAAAAATAAAACATTTGAAAACGGACCATTTTTCACCTTTCTGCAGCATGACGTAATGGGGGGGTGTTATCTCTTTTGTCAAAAATCACCTGTTTTTGCTTGAACATTAAATGCCTCCAAATGGTATTTAATTCACTTCCCGGGCCCCTGGTAGCATGAAAATCACTTTAAACATGCTAATTTTAGCTCTAAAACTGATGATCTACCTACAAATGTGAACTGACGTTCAAAAATAAAACATTTGAAAAAGGACCATTTTTCACCTTTCTGAAGCATGACGTAATGGGGGGGTGTTATCTCTTTTGTCAAAAATCACCTGTTTTTGCTTGAACATTAAATGCCTCCAAATGGTATTTAATTACCTTCCCGGGGTGAAGAAACACTTTTTGAGACCTCAGAGTGAGTAAATTGGCCATTTTCATGCACTTTTAACCATTCCACAAATCTTGTGTTTTGGGCCCCTGGAAGCATGAAAATCACTTTAAACATGCTAATTTTAGCTCTAAAACTGATGATCTACCTACAAATGTGAACTGACGTTAAAAAATAAAACATTTAAAAACGGACCATTTTTCACCTTTCTGCAGCATGACGTAATGGGGGGGTGTTATCTCTTTTGTCAAAAATCACCTGTTTTTGCTTGAACATTAAATGCCTCCAAATGGTATTTAATTCACTTCCCGGTCCCCTGGAAGCATGAAAATCACTTTAATCGTGCTAATTTTAGCTCTAAAACTGATGATCTACCTACAAATGTGAACTGACTTTCAAAAATAAAACATTTGAAAACGGACAATTTTTCACCTTTCTGAAGCATGACGTAATGGGGGGGTGTTATCTCTTTTGTCAAAAATCACCTGTTTTTGCTTGAACATTAAATGCCTCCAAATGGTATTTAATTCACTTCCCGGGCCCCTGGAAGCATGAAAATCACTTTAAACGTGCTAATTTTAGCTCTAAAACTGATGATCTACCTACAAATGTGAACTGACTTTCAAAAATAAAACATTTGAAAACGGACAATTTTTCACCTTTCTGAAGCATGACGTAATGGGGGGTGTTATCTCTTTTGTCAAAAATCACCTGTTTTTGCTTGAACATTAAATGCTTCAAAATGGTATTTAATTCACTTCCCGGGCCCCTGGTAGCATGAAAATCACTTTAAACATGCTAATTTTAGCTCTAAAACTGATGATCTACCTACAAATGTGAACTGACGTTCAAAAATAAAACATTTGAAAACGGACCATTTTTCACCTTTCTGAAGCATGACGTAATGGGGGGGTGTTATCTCTTTTGTCAAAAATCACCTGTTTTTGCTTGAACATTAAATGCCTCCAAATGGTATTTAATTCACTTCCCGGGCCCCTGGAAGCATGAAAATCACTTTAAACGTGCTAATTTTAGCTCTAAAACTGATGATCTACCTACAAATGTGAACTGACTTTCAAAAATAAAACATTTGAAAACGGACAATTTTTCACCTTTCTGAAGCATGACGTAATGGGGGGGTGTTATCTCTTTTGTCAAAAATCACCTGTTTTTGCTTGAACATTAAATGCTTCAAAATGGTATTTAATTCACTTCCCGGGCCCCTGGTAGCATGAAAATCACTTTAAACATGCTAATTTTAGCTCTAAAACTGATGATCTACCTACAAATGTGAACTGACGTTCAAAAATAAAACATTTGAAAACGGACCATTTTTCACCTTTCTGAAGCATGACGTAATGGGGGGGTGTTATCTCTTTTGTCAAAAATCACCTGTTTTTGCTTGAACATTAAATGCCTCCAAATGGTATTAAATTCACTTCCCGGGGTGAAGAAACACTTTTTGAGACCTCAGAGTGAGTAAATTGGCCATTTTCATGCACTTTTAACCATTCCACAAATCTTGTGTTTTGGGCCCCTGGAAGCATGAAAATCACTTTAAACATGCTAATTTTAGCTCTAAAACTGATGATCTACCTACAAATGTGAACTGACGTTAAAAAATAAAACATTTGAAAACGGACCATTTTTCACCTTTCTGCAGCATAACGTAATGGGGGGGTGTTATCTTTTTGTCAAAAATCACCTGTTTTTGCTTGAACATTAAATGCCTCCAAATGGTATTTAATTCACTTCCCGGGCCCCTGGAAGCATGAAAATCACTTTAAACGTGCTAATTTGAGCTCTAAAACTGATGATCTACCTACAAATGTGAACTGACTTTCAAAAATAAAACATTTGAAAACGGACAATTTTTCACCTTTCTGAAGCATGACGTAATGGGGGGGTGTTATCTCTTTTGTCAAAAATCACCTGTTTTTGCTTGAACATTAAATGCCTCAAAATGGTATTTAATTTACTTCCCGGGCCCCTGGTAGCTTGAAAATCACTTTAAACATGCTAATTTTAGCTCTAAAACTGATGATCTACCTACAAATGTGAACCGACGTTCAAAAATAAAACATTTGAAAACGGACCATTTTTCACCTTTCTGAAGCATGACGTAATGGGGGGGTGTTATCTCTTTTGTCAAAAATCACCTGTTTTTGCTTGAACATTAAATGCCTCCAAATGGTATTTAATTACCTTCCCGGGGTGAAGAAACACTTTTTGAGACCTCAGAGTGAGTAAATTGGCAATTTTCATGCACTTTTAACCATTCCACAAATCTTGTGTTTTGGGCCCCTGGAAGCATGAAAATCACTTTAAACATGCTAATTTTAGCTCTAAAACTGATGATCTACCAACAAATGTGAACTGACGTTAAAAAATAAAACATTTGAAAACGGACCATTTTTCACCTTTCTGCAGCATGACGTAATGGGGGGGGTGTTATCTCTTTTGTCAAAAATCACCTGTTTTTGCTTGAACATTAAATGCCTCCAAATGGTATTTAATTCACTTCCCGGTCCCCTGGAAGCATGAAAATCACTTTAATCGTGCTAATTTTAGCTCTAAAACTGATGATCTACCTACAAATGTGAACTGACTTTCAAAAATAAAACATTTGAAAACGGACAATTTTTCACCTTTCTGAAGCATGACGTAATGGGGGGGTGTTATCTCTTTTGTCAAAAATCACCTGTTTTTGCTTGAACATTAAATGCCTCCAAATGGTATTTAATTCACTTCCCGGGCCCCTGGAAGCATGAAAATCACTTTAAACGTGCTAATTTTAGCTCTAAAACTGATGATCTACCTACAAATGTGAACTGACTTTCAAAAATAAAACATTTGAAAACGGACAATTTTTCACCTTTCTGAAGCATGACGTAATGGGGGGGTGTTATCTCTTTTGTCAAAAATCACCTGTTTTTGCTTGAACATTAAATGCTTCAAAATGGTATTTAATTCACTTCCCGGGCCCCTGGTAGCATGAAAATCACTTTAAACATGCTAATTTTAGCTCTAAAACTGATGATCTACCTACAAATGTGAACTGACGTTCAAAAATAAAACATTTGAAAACGGACCATTTTTCACCTTTCTGAAGCATGACGTAATGGGGGGGTGTTATCTCTTTTGTCAAAAATCACCTGTTTTTGCTTGAACATTAAATGCCTCCAAATGGTATTAAATTCACTTCCCGGGGTGAAGAAACACTTTTTGAGACCTCAGAGTGAGTAAATTGGCCATTTTCATGCACTTTTAACCATTCCACAAATCTTGTGTTTTGGGCCCCTGGAAGCATGAAAATCACTTTAAACATGCTAATTTTAGCTCTAAAACTGATGATCTACCTACAAATGTGAACTGACGTTAAAAAATAAAACATTTGAAAACGGACCATTTTTCACCTTTCTGCAGCATAACGTAATGGGGGGGTGTTATCTTTTTGTCAAAAATCACCTGTTTTTGCTTGAACATTAAATGCCTCAAAATGGTATTTAATTTACTTCCCGGGCCCCTGGTAGCTTGAAAATCACTTTAAACATGCTAATTTTAGCTCTAAAACTGATGATCTACCTACAAATGTGAACCGACGTTCAAAAATAAAACATTTGAAAATGGACCATTTTTCACCTTTCTGAAGCATGACGTAATGGGGGGGTGTTATCTCTTTTGTCAAAAATCACCTGTTTTTGCTTGAACATTAAATGCCTCCAAATGGTATTTAATTACCTTCCCGGGGTGAAGAAACACTTTTTGAGACCTCAGAGTGAGTAAATTGGCAATTTTCATGCACTTTTAACCATTCCACAAATCTTGTGTTTTGGGCCCCTGGAAGCATGAAAATCACTTTAAACATGCTAATTTTAGCTCTAAAACTGATGATCTACCAACAAATGTGAACTGACGTTAAAAAATAAAACATTTGAAAACGGACCATTTTTCACCTTTCTGCAGCATGACGTAATGGGGGGGGTGTTATCTCTTTTGTCAAAAATCACCTGTTTTTGCTTGAACAATAAATGCCTCCAAATGGTATTTAATTCACTTCCCGGGGTGAAGAAACACTTTTTGAGACCTCAGAGTGAGTAAATTGGCCATTTTCATGCACTTTTAACCATTCCACAAATCTTGTGTTTTGGGCCCCCGGAAGCATGAAAATCACTTTAAACATGCTAATTTTAGCTCTAAAACTGATGATCTACCTACAAATGTGAACTGACGTTAAAAAATAAAACATTTGAAAACGGACCATTTTTCACCTTTCTGCAGCATGACGTAATGGGGGGGTGTTATCTCTTTTGTCAAAAATCACCTGTTTTTGCTTGAACATTAAATGCCTCCAAATGGTATTTAATTCACTTCCCGGGCCCCTGGAAGCATGAAAATCACTTTAAACGTGCTAATTTTAGCTCTAAAACTGATGATCTACCTACAAATGTGAACTGACTTTCAAAAATAAAACATTTGAAAACGGACCATTTTTCACCTTTCTGAAGCATGACGTAATGGGGGGGTGTTATCTCTTTTGTCAAAAATCACCTGTTTTTGCTTGAACATTAAATGCCTCCAAATGGTATTTAATTCACTTCCCGGGCCCCTGGTAGCATGAAAATCACTTTAAACATGCTAATTTTAGCTCTAAAACTGATGATCTACCTACAAATGTGAACTGACGTTAAAAAATAAAACATTTGAAAACGGACCATTTTTCACCTTTCTGCAGCATGACGTAATGGGGGGGTGTTATCTCTTTTGTCAAAAATCACCTGTTTTTGCTTGAACATTAAATGCCTCCAAATGGTATTTAATTCACTTCCCGGGCCCCTGGTAGCATGAAAATCACTTTAAACATGCTAATTTTAGCTCTAAAACTGATGATCTACCTACAAATGTGAACTGACGTTCAAAAATAAAACATTTGAAAAAGGACCATTTTTCACCTTTCTGAAGCATGACGTAATGGGGGGGTGTTATCTCTTTTGTCAAAAATCACCTGTTTTTGCTTGAACATTAAATGCCTCCAAATGGTATTTAATTACCTTCCCGGGGTGAAGAAACACTTTTTGAGACCTCAGAGTGAGTAAATTGGCCATTTTCATGCACTTTTAACCATTCCACAAATCTTGTGTTTTGAGCCCCTGGAAGCATGAAAATCACTTTAAACATGCTAATTTTAGCTCTAAAACTGATGATCTACCTACAAATGTGAACTGACGTTAAAAAATAAAACATTTAAAAACGGACCATTTTTCACCTTTCTGCAGCATGACGTAATGGGGGGGTGTTATCTCTTTTGTCAAAAATCACCTGTTTTTGCTTGAACATTAAATGCCTCCAAATGGTATTTAATTCACTTCCCGGTCCCCTGGAAGCATGAAAATCACTTTAATCGTGCTAATTTTAGCTCTAAAACTGATGATCTACCTACAAATGTGAACTGACTTTCAAAAATAAAACATTTGAAAACGGACAATTTTTCACCTTTCTGAAGCATGACGTAATGGGGGGGTGTTATCTCTTTTGTCAAAAATCACCTGTTTTTGCTTGAACATTAAATGCCTCCAAATGGTATTTAATTCACTTCCCGGGCCCCTGGAAGCATGAAAATCACTTTAAACGTGCTAATTTTAGCTCTAAAACTGATGATCTACCTACAAATGTGAACTGACTTTCAAAAATAAAACATTTGAAAACGGACAATTTTTCACCTTTCTGAAGCATGACGTAATGGGGGGTGTTATCTCTTTTGTCAAAAATCACCTGTTTTTGCTTGAACATTAAATGCTTCAAAATGGTATTTAATTCACTTCCCGGGCCCCTGGTAGCATGAAAATCACTTTAAACATGCTAATTTTAGCTCTAAAACTGATGATCTACCTACAAATGTGAACTGACGTTCAAAAATAAAACATTTGAAAACGGACCATTTTTCACCTTTCTGAAGCATGACGTAATGGGGGGGTGTTATCTCTTTTGTCAAAAATCACCTGTTTTTGCTTGAACATTAAATGCCTCCAAATGGTATTAAATTCACTTCCCGGGGTGAAGAAACACTTTTTGAGACCTCAGAGTGAGTAAATTGGCCATTTTCATGCACTTTTAACCATTCCACAAATCTTGTGTTTTGGGCCCCTGGAAGCATGAAAATCACTTTAAACATGCTAATTTTAGCTCTAAAACTGATGATCTACCTACAAATGTGAACTGACGTTAAAAAATAAAACATTTGAAAACGGACCATTTTTCACCTTTCTGCAGCATAACGTAATGGGGGGGTGTTATCTTTTTGTCAAAAATCACCTGTTTTTGCTTGAACATTAAATGCCTCCAAATGGTATTTAATTCACTTCCCGGGCCCCTGGAAGCATGAAAATCACTTTAAACGTGCTAATTTGAGCTCTAAAACTGATGATCTACCTACAAATGTGAACTGACTTTCAAAAATAAAACATTTGAAAACGGACAATTTTTCACCTTTCTGAAGCATGACGTAATGGGGGGGTGTTATCTCTTTTGTCAAAAATCACCTGTTTTTGCTTGAACATTAAATGCCTCAAAATGGTATTTAATTTACTTCCCGGGCCCCTGGTAGCTTGAAAATCACTTTAAACATGCTAATTTTAGCTCTAAAACTGATGATCTACCTACAAATGTGAACCGACGTTCAAAAATAAAACATTTGAAAACGGACCATTTTTCACCTTTCTGAAGCATGACGTAATGGGGGGGTGTTATCTCTTTTGTCAAAAATCACCTGTTTTTGCTTGAACATTAAATGCCTCCAAATGGTATTTAATTACCTTCCCGGGGTGAAGAAACACTTTTTGAGACCTCAGAGTGAGTAAATTGGCAATTTTCATGCACTTTTAACCATTCCACAAATCTTGTGTTTTGGGCCCCTGGAAGCATGAAAATCACTTTAAACATGCTAATTTTAGCTCTAAAACTGATGATCTACCAACAAATGTGAACTGACGTTAAAAAATAAAACATTTGAAAACGGACCATTTTTCACCTTTCTGCAGCATGACGTAATGGGGGGGGTGTTATCTCTTTTGTCAAAAATCACCTGTTTTTGCTTGAACATTAAATGCCTCCAAATGGTATTTAATTCACTTCCCGGTCCCCTGGAAGCATGAAAATCACTTTAATCGTGCTAATTTTAGCTCTAAAACTGATGATCTACCTACAAATGTGAACTGACTTTCAAAAATAAAACATTTGAAAACGGACAATTTTTCACCTTTCTGAAGCATGACGTAATGGGGGGGTGTTATCTCTTTTGTCAAAAATCACCTGTTTTTGCTTGAACATTAAATGCCTCCAAATGGTATTTAATTCACTTCCCGGGCCCCTGGAAGCATGAAAATCACTTTAAACGTGCTAATTTTAGCTCTAAAACTGATGATCTACCTACAAATGTGAACTGACTTTCAAAAATAAAACATTTGAAAACGGACAATTTTTCACCTTTCTGAAGCATGACGTAATGGGGGGGTGTTATCTCTTTTGTCAAAAATCACCTGTTTTTGCTTGAACATTAAATGCTTCAAAATGGTATTTAATTCACTTCCCGGGCCCCTGGTAGCATGAAAATCACTTTAAACATGCTAATTTTAGCTCTAAAACTGATGATCTACCTACAAATGTGAACTGACGTTCAAAAATAAAACATTTGAAAACGGACCATTTTTCACCTTTCTGAAGCATGACGTAATGGGGGGGTGTTATCTCTTTTGTCAAAAATCACCTGTTTTTGCTTGAACATTAAATGCCTCCAAATGGTATTAAATTCACTTCCCGGGGTGAAGAAACACTTTTTGAGACCTCAGAGTGAGTAAATTGGCCATTTTCATGCACTTTTAACCATTCCACAAATCTTGTGTTTTGGGCCCCTGGAAGCATGAAAATCACTTTAAACATGCTAATTTTAGCTCTAAAACTGATGATCTACCTACAAATGTGAACTGACGTTAAAAAATAAAACATTTGAAAACGGACCATTTTTCACCTTTCTGCAGCATAACGTAATGGGGGGGTGTTATCTTTTTGTCAAAAATCACCTGTTTTTGCTTGAACATTAAATGCCTCCAAATGGTATTTAATTCACTTCCCGGGCCCCTGGAAGCATGAAAATCACTTTAAACGTGCTAATTTTAGCTCTAAAACTGATGATCTACCTACAAATGTGAACTGACTTTCAAAAATAAAACATTTGAAAACGGACAATTTTTCACCTTTCTGAAGCATGACGTAATGGGGGGGTGTTATCTCTTTTGTCAAAAATCACCTGTTTTTGCTTGAACATTAAATGCCTCAAAATGGTATTTAATTTACTTCCCGGGCCCCTGGTAGCTTGAAAATCACTTTAAACATGCTAATTTTAGCTCTAAAACTGATGATCTACCTACAAATGTGAACCGACGTTCAAAAATAAAACATTTGAAAATGGACCATTTTTCACCTTTCTGAAGCATGACGTAATGGGGGGGTGTTATCTCTTTTGTCAAAAATCACCTGTTTTTGCTTGAACATTAAATGCCTCCAAATGGTATTTAATTACCTTCCCGGGGTGAAGAAACACTTTTTGAGACCTCAGAGTGAGTAAATTGGCAATTTTCATGCACTTTTAACCATTCCACAAATCTTGTGTTTTGGGCCCCTGGAAGCATGAAAATCACTTTAAACATGCTAATTTTAGCTCTAAAACTGATGATCTACCAACAAATGTGAACTGACGTTAAAAAATAAAACATTTGAAAACGGACCATTTTTCACCTTTCTGCAGCATGACGTAATGGGGGGGGTGTTATCTCTTTTGTCAAAAATCACCTGTTTTTGCTTGAACAATAAATGCCTCCAAATGGTATTTAATTCACTTCCCGGGGTGAAGAAACACTTTTTGAGACCTCAGAGTGAGTAAATTGGCCATTTTCATGCACTTTTAACCATTCCACAAATCTTGTGTTTTGGGCCCCCGGAAGCATGAAAATCACTTTAAACATGCTAATTTTAGCTCTAAAACTGATGATCTACCTACAAATGTGAACTGACGTTAAAAAATAAAACATTTGAAAACGGACCATTTTTCACCTTTCTGCAGCATGACGTAATGGGGGGGTGTTATCTCTTTTGTCAAAAATCACCTGTTTTTGCTTGAACATTAAATGCCTCCAAATGGTATTTAATTCACTTCCCGGGCCCCTGGAAGCATGAAAATCACTTTAAACGTGCTAATTTTAGCTCTAAAACTGATGATCTACCTACAAATGTGAACTGACTTTCAAAAATAAAACATTTGAAAATGGACCATTTTTCACCTTTCTGAAGCATGACGTAATGGGGGGGTGTTATCTCTTTTGTCAAAAATCACCTGTTTTTGCTTGAACATTAAATGCCTCCAAATGGTATTTAATTCACTTCCCGGGCCCCTGGTAGCATGAAAATCACTTTAAACATGCTAATTTTAGCTCTAAAACTGATGATCTACCTACAAATGTGAACTGACGTTCAAAAATGAAACATTTGAAAACGGACCATTTTTCACCTTTCTGAAGCATGACGTGATGGGGGGGTGTTATCTCTTTTGTCAAAAATCACCTGTTTTTGCTTGAACATTAAATGCCTCCAAATGGTATTTAATTCACTTCCCGGTCCCCTGGAAGCATGAAAATCACTTTAATCGTGCTAATTTTAGCTCTAAAACTGATGATCTACCTACAAATGTGAACTGACTTTCAAAAATAAAACATTTGAAAACGGACAATTTTTCACCTTTCTGAAGCATGACGTAATGGGGGGGTGTTATCTCTTTTGTCAAAAATCACCTGTTTTTGCTTGAACATTAAATGCTTCAAAATGGTATTTAATTCACTTCCCGGGCCCCTGGTAGCATGAAAATCACTTTAAACATGCTAATTTTAGCTCTAAAACTGATGATCTACCTACAAATGTGAACTGACGTTCAAAAATAAAACATTTGAAAACGGACCATTTTTCACCTCTCTGAAGCATGACGTAATGGGGGGGTGTTATCTCTTTTGTCAAAAATCACCTGTTTTTGCTTGAACATTAAATGCCTCCAAATGGTATTAAATTCACTTCCCGGGGTGAAGAAACACTTTTTGAGACCTCAGAGTGAGTAAATTGGCCATTTTCATGCACTTTTAACCATTCCACAAATCTTGTGTTTTGGGCCCCTGGAAGCATGAAAATCACTTTAAACATGCTAATTTTAGCTCTAAAACTGATGATCTACCTACAAATGTGAACTGACGTTAAAAAATAAAACATTTGAAAACGGACCATTTTTCACCTTTCTGCAGCATAACGTAATGGGGGGGTGTTATCTTTTTGTCAAAAATCACCTGTTTTTGCTTGAACATTAAATGCCTCCAAATGGTATTTAATTCACTTCCCGGGCCCCTGGAAGCATGAAAATCACTTTAAACGTGCTAATTTTAGCTCTAAAACTGATGATCTACCTACAAATGTGAACTGACTTTCAAAAATAAAACATTTGAAAACGGACAATTTTTCACCTTTCTGAAGCATGACGTAATGGGGGGGTGTTATCTCTTTTGTCAAAAATCACCTGTTTTTGCTTGAACATTAAATGCCTCAAAATGGTATTTAATTTACTTCCCGGGCCCCTGGTAGCTTGAAAATCACTTTAAACATGCTAATTTTAGCTCTAAAACTGATGATCTACCTACAAATGTGAACCGACGTTCAAAAATAAAACATTTGAAAATGGACCATTTTTCACCTTTCTGAAGCATGACGTAATGGGGGGGTGTTATCTCTTTTGTCAAAAATCACCTGTTTTTGCTTGAACATTAAATGCCTCCAAATGGTATTTAATTACCTTCCCGGGGTGAAGAAACACTTTTTGAGACCTCAGAGTGAGTAAATTGGCAATTTTCATGCACTTTTAACCATTCCACAAATCTTGTGTTTTGGGCCCCTGGAAGCATGAAAATCACTTTAAACATGCTAATTTTAGCTCTAAAACTGATGATCTACCAACAAATGTGAACTGACGTTAAAAAATAAAACATTTGAAAACGGACCATTTTTCACCTTTCTGCAGCATGACGTAATGGGGGGGGTGTTATCTCTTTTGTCAAAAATCACCTGTTTTTGCTTGAACAATAAATGCCTCCAAATGGTATTTAATTCACTTCCCGGGGTGAAGAAACACTTTTTGAGACCTCAGAGTGAGTAAATTGGCCATTTTCATGCACTTTTAACCATTCCACAAATCTTGTGTTTTGGGCCCCCGGAAGCATGAAAATCACTTTAAACATGCTAATTTTAGCTCTAAAACTGATGATCTACCTACAAATGTGAACTGACGTTAAAAAATAAAACATTTGAAAACGGACCATTTTTCACCTTTCTGCAGCATGACGTAATGGGGGGGTGTTATCTCTTTTGTCAAAAATCACCTGTTTTTGCTTGAACATTAAATGCCTCCAAATGGTATTTAATTCACTTCCCGGGCCCCTGGTAGCATGAAAATCACTTTAAACATGCTAATTTTAGCTCTAAAACTGATGATCTACCTACAAATGTGAACTGACGTTCAAAAATAAAACATTTGAAAAAGGACCATTTTTCACCTTTCTGAAGCATGACGTAATGGGGGGGTGTTATCTCTTTTGTCAAAAATCACCTGTTTTTGCTTGAACATTAAATGCCTCCAAATGGTATTTAATTACCTTCCCGGGGTGAAGAAACACTTTTTGAGACCTCAGAGTGAGTAAATTGGCCATTTTCATGCACTTTTAACCATTCCACAAATCTTGTGTTTTGGGCCCCTGGAAGCATGAAAATCACTTTAAACATGCTAATTTTAGCTCTAAAACTGATGATCTACCTACAAATGTGAACTGACGTTAAAAAATAAAACATTTAAAAACGGACCATTTTTCACCTTTCTGCAGCATGACGTAATGGGGGGGTGTTATCTCTTTTGTCAAAAATCACCTGTTTTTGCTTGAACATTAAATGCCTCCAAATGGTATTTAATTCACTTCCCGGTCCCCTGGAAGCATGAAAATCACTTTAATCGTGCTAATTTTAGCTCTAAAACTGATGATCTACCTACAAATGTGAACTGACTTTCAAAAATAAAACATTTGAAAACGGACAATTTTTCACCTTTCTGAAGCATGACGTAATGGGGGGGTGTTATCTCTTTTGTCAAAAATCACCTGTTTTTGCTTGAACATTAAATGCCTCCAAATGGTATTTAATTCACTTCCCGGGCCCCTGGAAGCATGAAAATCACTTTAAACGTGCTAATTTTAGCTCTAAAACTGATGATCTACCTACAAATGTGAACTGACTTTCAAAAATAAAACATTTGAAAACGGACAATTTTTCACCTTTCTGAAGCATGACGTAATGGGGGGGTGTTATCTCTTTTGTCAAAAATCACCTGTTTTTGCTTGAACATTAAATGCTTCAAAATGGTATTTAATTCACTTCCCGGGCCCCTGGTAGCATGAAAATCACTTTAAACATGCCAATTTTAGCTCTAAAACTGATGATCTACCTACAAATGTGAACTGACGTTCAAAAATAAAACATTTGAAAACGGACCATTTTTCACCTTTCTGAAGCATGACGTAATGGGGGGGTGTTATCTCTTTTGTCAAAAATCACCTGTTTTTGCTTGAACATTAAATGCCTCCAAATGGTATTAAATTCACTTCCCGGGGTGAAGAAACACTTTTTGAGACCTCAGAGTGAGTAAATTGGCCATTTTCATGCACTTTTAACCATTCCACAAATCTTGTGTTTTGGGCCCCTGGAAGCATGAAAATCACTTTAAACATGCTAATTTTAGCTCTAAAACTGATGATCTACCTACAAATGTGAACTGACGTTAAAAAATAAAACATTTGAAAACGGACCATTTTTCACCTTTCTGCAGCATAACGTAATGGGGGGGTGTTATCTTTTTGTCAAAAATCACCTGTTTTTGCTTGAACATTAAATGCCTCCAAATGGTATTTAATTCACTTCCCGGGCCCCTGGAAGCATGAAAATCACTTTAAACGTGCTAATTTGAGCTCTAAAACTGATGATCTACCTACAAATGTGAACTGACTTTCAAAAATAAAACATTTGAAAACGGACAATTTTTCACCTTTCTGAAGCATGACGTAATGGGGGGGTGTTATCTCTTTTGTCAAAAATCACCTGTTTTTGCTTGAACATTAAATGCCTCAAAATGGTATTTAATTTACTTCCCGGGCCCCTGGTAGCTTGAAAATCACTTTAAACATGCTAATTTTAGCTCTAAAACTGATGATCTACCTACAAATGTGAACCGACGTTCAAAAATAAAACATTTGAAAACGGACCATTTTTCACCTTTCTGAAGCATGACGTAATGGGGGGGTGTTATCTCTTTTGTCAAAAATCACCTGTTTTTGCTTGAACATTAAATGCCTCCAAATGGTATTTAATTACCTTCCCGGGGTGAAGAAACACTTTTTGAGACCTCAGAGTGAGTAAATTGGCAATTTTCATGCACTTTTAACCATTCCACAAATCTTGTGTTTTGGGCCCCTGGAAGCATGAAAATCACTTTAAACATGCTAATTTTAGCTCTAAAACTGATGATCTACCAACAAATGTGAACTGACGTTAAAAAATAAAACATTTGAAAACGGACCATTTTTCACCTTTCTGCAGCATGACGTAATGGGGGGGTGTTATCTCTTTTGTCAAAAATCACCTGTTTTTGCTTGAACAATAAATGCCTCCAAATGGTATTTAATTCACTTCCCGGGGTGAAGAAACACTTTTTGAGACCTCAGAGTGAGTAAATTGGCCATTTTCATGCACTTTTAACCATTCCACAAATCTTGTGTTTTGGGCCCCCGGAAGCATGAAAATCACTTTAAACATGCTAATTTTAGCTCTAAAACTGATGATCTACCTACAAATGTGAACTGACGTTAAAAAATAAAACATTTGAAAACGGACCATTTTTCACCTTTCTGCAGCATGACGTAATGGGGGGGTGTTATCTCTTTTGTCAAAAATCACCTGTTTTTGCTTGAACATTAAATGCCTCCAAATGGTATTTAATTCACTTCCCGGGCCCCTGGAAGCATGAAAATCACTTTAAACGTGCTAAGTTTAGCTCTAAAACTGATGATCTACCTACAAATGTGAACTGACTTTCAAAAATAAAACATTTGAAAACGGACCATTTTTCACCTTTCTGAAGCATGACGTAATGGGGGGGTGTTATCTCTTTTGTCAAAAATCACCTGTTTTTGCTTGAACATTAAATGCCTCCAAATGGTATTTAATTACCTTCCCGGGGTGAAGAAACACTTTTTGAGACCTCAGAGTGAGTAAATTAGCCATTTTCATGCACTTTTAACCATTCCACAAATCTTGTGTTTTGGGCCCCTGGAAGCATGAAAATCACTTTAAACATGCTAATTTTAGCTCTAAAACTGATGATCTACCTACAAATGTGAACTGACGTTAAAAAATAAAACATTTGAAAACGGACCATTTTTCACCTTTCTGCAGCATGACGTAATGGGGGGGTGTTATCTCTTTTGTCAAAAATCACCTGTTTTTGCTTGAACATTAAATGCCTCCAAATGGTATTTAATTCACTTCCCGGGCCCCTGGAAGCATGAAAATCACTTTAAACATGCTAATTTTAGCTCTAAAACTGATGATCTACCTACAAATGTGAACTGACGTTCAAAAATAAAACATTTGAAAACGGACCATTTTTCACCTTTCTGAAGCATGACGTAATGGGGGGGTGTTATCACTTTTGTCAAAAATCACCTGTTTTTGCTTGAACATTAAATGCCTCCAAATGGTATTTAATTCACTTCCCGGGGTGAAGAAACACTTTTTGAGACCTCAGAGTGAGTAAATTAGCCATTTTCATGCACTTTTAACCATTCCACAAATCTTGTGTTTTGGGCCCCTGGAAGCATGAAAATCACTTTAAACATGCTAATTTAAGCTCTAAAACTGATGATCTACCTACAAATGTGAACTGACGTTAAAAAATAAAACATTTGAAAATGGACCATTTTTCACCTTTCTGCAGCATGACGTAATGGGGGGGTGTTATCTATTTGTCAAAAATCACCTGTTTTTGCTTGAACATTAAATGCCTCCAAATGGTATTTAATTAACTTCCCGGGCCCCTGGAAGCATGAAAATCACTTTAAACGTGCTAATTTTAGCTCTAAAACTGATGATCTACCTACAAATGTGAACTGACTTTCAAAAATAAAACATATGAAAACGGACAATTTTTCACCTTTCTGAAGCATGACGTAATGGGGGGGTGTTATCACTTTTGTCAAAAATCACCTGTTTTTGCTTGAACATTAAATGCCTCCAAATGGTATTTAATTCACTTCCCGGGGTGAAGAAACACTTTTTGAGACCTCAGAGTGAGTAAATTAGCCATTTTCATGCACTTTTAACCATTCCACAAATCTTGTGTTTTGGGCCCCTGGAAGCATGAAAATCACTTTAAACATGCTAATTTTAGCTCTAAAACTGATGATCTACCTACAAATGTGAACTGACGTTAAAAATTAAAACATTTGAAAATGGACCATTTTTCACCTTTCTGCAGCATGACGTAATGGGGGGGTGTTATCTCTTTTGTCAAAAATCACCTGTTTTTGCTTGAACATTAAATGCCTCCAAATGGTATTTAATTCACTTCCCGGGCCCCTGGAAGCATGAAAATCACTTTAAACGTGCTAATTTTAGCTCTAAAACTGATGATCTACCTACAAATGTGAACTGACTTTCAAAAATAAAACATTTGAAAACGGACAATTTTTCACCTTTCTGAAGCATGACGTAATGGGGGGGTGTTATCTCTTTTGTCAAAAATCACCTGTTTTTGCTTGAACATTAAATGCCTCAAAATGGTATTTAATTTACTTCCCGGCCCCTGGTAGCTTGAAAATCACTTTAAACATGCTAATTTTAGCTCTAAAACTGATGATCTACCTACAAATGTGAACCGACGTTCAAAAATAAAACATTTGAAAACGGACCATTTTTCACCTTTCTGAAGCATGACGTAATGGGGGGGTGTTATCTCTTTTGTCAAAAATCACCTGTTTTTGCTTGAACATTAAATGCCTCCAAATGGTATTTAATTACCTTCCCGGGGTGAAGAAACACTTTTTGAGACCTCAGAGTGAGTAAATTGGCAATTTTCATGCACTTTTAACCATTCCACAAATCTTGTGTTTTGGGCCCCTGGAAGCATGAAAATCACTTTAAACATGCTAATTTTAGCTCTAAAACTGATGATCTACCAACAAATGTGAACTGACGTTAAAAAATAAAACATTTGAAAACGGACCATTTTTCACCTTTCTGCAGCATGACGTAATGGGGGGGGTGTTATCTCTTTTGTCAAAAATCACCTGTTTTTGCTTGAACAATAAATGCCTCCAAATGGTATTTAATTCACTTCCCGGGGTGAAGAAACACTTTTTGAGACCTCAGAGTGAGTAAATTGGCCATTTTCATGCACTTTTAACCATTCCACAAATCTTGTGTTTTGGGCCCCCGGAAGCATGAAAATCACTTTAAACATGCTAATTTTAGCTCTAAAACTGATGATCTACCTACAAAGGTGAACTGACGTTAAAAAATAAAACATTTGAAAACGGACAATTTTTCACCTTTCTGCAGCATGACGTAATGGGGGGGGGGTTATCTCTTTTGTCAAAAATCACCTGTTTTTGCTTGAACATTAAATGCCTCCAAATGGTATTAAATTCACTTCCCGGGGTGAAGAAACACTTTTTGAGACCTCAGAGTGAGTAAATTGGCCATTTTCATGCACTTTTAACCATTCCACAAATCTTGTGTTTTGGGCCCCTGGAAGCATGAAAATCACTTTAAACATGCTAATTTTAGCTCTAAAACTGATGATCTACCTACAAATGTGAACTGACGTTAAAAAATAAAACATTTAAAAACGGACCATTTTTCACCTTTCTGCAGCATGACGTAATGGGGGGGTGTTATCTCTTTTGTCAAAAATCACCTGTTTTTGCTTGAACATTAAATGCCTCCAAATGGTATTTAATTCACTTCCCGGTCCCCTGGAAGCATGAAAATCACTTTAATCGTGCTAATTTTAGCTCTAAAACTGATGATCTACCTACAAATGTGAACTGACTTTCAAAAATAAAACATTTGAAAACGGACAATTTTTCACCTTTCTGAAGCATGACGTAATGGGGGGGTGTTATCTCTTTTGTCAAAAATCACCTGTTTTTGCTTGAACATTAAATGCCTCCAAATGGTATTTAATTCACTTCCCGGGCCCCTGGAAGCATGAAAATCACTTTAAACATGCTAATTTTAGCTCTAAAACTGATGATCTACCTACAAATGTGAACTGACGTTAAAAAATAAAACATTTGAAAACGGACCATTTTTCACCTTTCTGCAGCATGACGTAATGGGGGGGTGTTATCTCTTTTGTCAAAAATCACCTGTTTTTGCTTGAACATTAAATGCCTCCAAATGGTATTTAATTCACTTCCCGGGCCCCTGGAAGCATGAAAATCACTTTAAACGTGCTAATTTTAGCTCTAAAACTGATGATCTACCTACAAATGTGAACTGACTTTCAAAAATAAAACATTTGAAAACGGACAATTTTTCACCTTTCTGAAGCATGACGTAATGGGGGGGTGTTATCTCTTTTGTCAAAAATCACCTGTTTTTGCTTGAACATTAAATGCCTCCAAATGGTATTTAATTCACTTCCCGGGCCCCTGGTAGCATGAAAATCACTTTAAACATGCTAATTTTAGCTCTAAAACTGATGATCTACCTACAAATGTGAACTGACGTTCAAAAATAAAACATTTGAAAACTGACCATTTTTCACCTTTCTGAAGCATGACGTAATGGGGGGGTGTTATCTCTTTTGTCAAAAATCACCTGTTTTTGCTTGAACATTAAATGCCTCCAAATGGTATTTAATTCACTTCCCGGGGTGAAGAAACACTTTTTGAGACCTCAGAGTGAGTAAATTGGCCATTTTCATGCACTTTTAACCATTCCACAAATCTTGTGTTTTGGGCCCCTGGAAGCATGAAAATCACTTTAAACATGCTAATTTTAGCTCTAAAACTGATGATCCACCTACAAAGGTGAACTGACGTTAAAAAATAAAACATTTGAAAACGGACCATTTTTCACCTTTCTGCAGCATGACGTAATGGGGGGGGGGTTATCTCTTTTGTCAAAAATCACCTGTTTTTGCTTGAACATTAAATGCCTCCAAATGGTATTAAATTCACTTCCCGGGGTGAAGAAACACTTTTTGAGACCTCAGAGTGAGTAAATTGGCCATTTTCATGCACTTTTAACCATTCCACAAATCTTGTGTTTTGGGCCCCTGGAAGCATGAAAATCACTTTAAACATGCTAATTTTAGCTCTAAAACTGATGATCTACCTACAAATGTGAACTGACGTTAAAAAATAAAACATTTAAAAAAGGACCATTTTTCACCTTTCTGCAGCATAACGTAATGGGGGGGTGTTATCTTTTTGTCAAAAATCACCTGTTTTTGCTTGAACATTAAATGCCTCCAAATGGTATTTAATTCACTTCCCAGGCCCCTGGAAGCATGAAAATCACTTTAAACGTGCTAATTTTAGCTCTAAAACTGATGATCTACCTACAAATGTGAACTGACTTTCAAAAATAAAACATTTGAAAACGGACAATTTTTCACCTTTCTGAAGCATGACGTAATGGGGGGGTGTTATCTCTTTTGTCAAAAATCACCTGTTTTTGCTTGAACATTAAATGCCTCAAAATGGTATTTAATTTACTTCCCGGCCCCTGGTAGCTTGAAAATCACTTTAAACATGCTAATTTTAGCTCTAAAACTGATGATCTACCTACAAATGTGAACCGACGTTCAAAAATAAAACATTTGAAAACGGACCATTTTTCACCTTTCTGAAGCATGACGTAATGGGGGGGTGTTATCTCTTTTGTCAAAAATCACCTGTTTTTGCTTGAACATTAAATGCCTCCAAATGGTATTTAATTACCTTCCCGGGGTGAAGAAACACTTTTTGAGACCTCAGAGTGAGTAAATTGGCAATTTTCATGCACTTTTAACCATTCCACAAATCTTGTGTTTTGGGCCCCTGGAAGCACGAAAATCACTTTAAACATGCTAATTTTAGCTCTAAAACTGATGATCTACCAACAAATGTGAACTGACGTTAAAAAATAAAACATTTGAAAACGGACCATTTTTCACCTTTCTGCAGCATGACATAATGGGGGGGTGTTATCTCTTTTGTCAAAAATCACCTGTTTTTGCTTGAACAATAAATGCCTCCAAATGGTATTTAATTCACTTCCCGGGGTGAAGAAACACTTTTTGAGACCTCAGAGTGAGTAAATTGGCCATTTTCATGCACTTTTAACCATTCCACAAATCTTGTGTTTTGGGCCCACGGAAGCATGAAAATCACTTTAAACATGCTAATTTTAGCTCTAAAACTGATGATCTACCTACAAATGTGAACTGACGTTAAAAAATAAAACATTTGAAAACGGACCATTTTTCACCTTTCTGCAGCATGACGTAATGGGGGGTGTTATCTCTTTTGTCAAAAATCACCTGTTTTTGCTTGAACATTAAATGCCTCCAAATGGTATTTAATTCACTTCCCGGGCCCCTGGAAGCATGAAAATCACTTTAAACGTGCTAATTTTAGCTCTAAAACTGATGATCTACCTACAAATGTGAACTGACTTTCAAAAATAAAACATTTGAAAACGGACCATTTTTCACCTTTCTGAAGCATGACGTAATGGGGGGGTGTTATCTCTTTTGTCAAAAATCACCTGTTTTTGCTTGAACATTAAATGCCTCCAAATGGTATTTAATTACCTTCCCGGGGTGAAGAAACACTTTTTGAGACCTCAGAGTGAGTAAATTAGCCATTTTCATGCACTTTTAACCATTCCACAAATCTTGTGTTTTGGGCCCCTGGAAGCATGAAAATCACTTTAAACATGCTAATTTTAGCTCTAAAACTGATGATCTACCTACAAATGTGAACTGACGTTAAAAAATAAAACATTTGAAAACGGACCATTTTTCACCTTTCTGCAGCATGACGTAATGGGGGGGTGTTATCTCTTTTGTCAAAAATCACCTGTTTTTGCTTGAACATTAAATGCCTCCAAATGGTATTTAATTCACTTCCCGGGCCCCTGGAAGCATGAAAATCACTTTAAACGTGCTAATTTTAGCTCTACAACTGATGATCTACCTACAAATGTGAACTGACTTTCAAAAATAAAACATTTGAAAACGGACAATTTTTCACCTTTCTGAAGCATGACGTAATGGGGGGGTGTTATCTCTTTTGTCAAAAATCACCTGTTTTTGCTTGAACATTAAATGCCTCCAAATGGTATTTAATTCACTTCCCGGGCCCCTGGAAGCATGAAAATCACTTTAAACATGCTAATTTTAGCTCTAAAACTGATGATCTACCTACAAATGTGAACTGACGTTCAAAAATAAAACATTTGAAAACGGACCATTTTTCACCTTTCTGAAGCATGACGTAATGGGGGGGTGTTATCACTTTTGTCAAAAATCACCTGTTTTTGCTTGAACATTAAATGCCTCCAAATGGTATTTAATTCACTTCCCGGGGTGAAGAAACACTTTTTGAGACCTCAGAGTGAGTAAATTAGCCATTTTCATGCACTTTTAACCATTCCACAAATCTTGTGTTTTGGGCCCCTGGAAGCATGAAAATCACTTTAAACATGCTAATTTTAGCTCTAAAACTGATCTACCTACAAATGTGAACTGACGTTAAAAAATAAAACATTTGAAAATGGACCATTTTTCACCTTTCTGCAGCATGACGTAATGGGGGGGTGTTATCTCTTTTGTCAAAAATCACCTGTTTTTGCTTGAACATTAAATGCCTCCAAATGGTATTTAATTCACTTCCCGGGCCCCTGGAAGCATGAAAATCACTTTAAACGTGCTAATTTTAGCTCTAAAACTGATGATCTACCTACAAATGTGAACTGACTTTCAAAAATAAAACATTTGAAAACGGACAATTTTTCACCTTTCTGAAGCATGACGTAATGGGGGGTGTTATCACTTTTGTCAAAAATCACCTGTTTTTGCTTGAACATTAAATGCCTCCAAATGGTATTTAATTCACTTCCCGGGGTGAAGAAACACTTTTTGAGACCTCAGAGTGAGTAAATTGGCCATTTTCATGCACTTTTAACCATTCCACAAATCTTGTGTTTTGGGCCCCTGGAAGCATGAAAATCACTTTAAACATGCTAATTTAAGCTCTAAAACTGATGATCTACCTACAAATGTGAACTGACGTTAAAAAATAAAACATTTGAAAACGGACCATTTTTCACCTTTCTGCAGCATGACGTAATGGGGGGGGGGTGTTATCTCTTTTGTCAAAAATCACCTGTTTTTGCTTGAACATTAAATGCCTCCAAATGGTATTAAATTCACTTCCCAGGGTGAAGAAACACTTTTTGAGACCTCAGAGTGAGTAAATTGGCCATTTTCATGCACTTTTAACCATTCCACAAATCTTGTGTTTTGGGCCCCTGGAAGCATGAAAATCACTTTAAACATGCTAATTTTAGCTCTAAAACTGATGATCTACCTACAAATGTGAACTGACGTTAAAAAATAAAACATTTGAAAACGGACCATTTTTCACCTTTCTGCAGCATGACGTAATGGGGGGGTGTTATCTCTTTTGTCAAAAATCACCTGTTTTTGCTTGAACATTAAATGCCTCCAAATGGTATTTAATTCACTTCCCGGGCCCCTGGTAGCATGAAAATCACTTTAAACATGCTAATTTTAGCTCTAAAACTGATGATCTACCTACAAATGTGAACTGACGTTCAAAAATAAAACATTTGAAAAAGGACCATTTTTCACCTTTCTGAAGCATGACGTAATGGGGGGGTGTTATCTCTTTTGTCAAAAATCACCTGTTTTTGCTTGAACATTAAATGCCTCCAAATGGTATTTAATTACCTTCCCGGGGTGAAGAAACACTTTTTGAGACCTCAGAGTGAGTAAATTGGCCATTTTCATGCACTTTTAACCATTCCACAAATCTTGTGTTTTGGGCCCCTGGAAGCATGAAAATCACTTTAAACATGCTAATTTTAGCTCTAAAACTGATGATCTACCTACAAATGTGAACTGACGTTAAAAAATAAAACATTTAAAAACGGACCATTTTTCACCTTTCTGCAGCATGACGTAATGGGGGGGTGTTATCTCTTTTGTCAAAAATCACCTGTTTTTGCTTGAACATTAAATGCCTCCAAATGGTATTTAATTCACTTCCCGGTCCCCTGGAAGCATGAAAATCACTTTAATCGTGCTAATTTTAGCTCTAAAACTGATGATCTACCTACAAATGTGAACTGACTTTCAAAAATAAAACATTTGAAAACGGACAATTTTTCACCTTTCTGAAGCATGACGTAATGGGGGGGTGTTATCTCTTTTGTCAAAAATCACCTGTTTTTGCTTGAACATTAAATGCCTCCAAATGGTATTTAATTCACTTCCCGGGCCCCTGGAAGCATGAAAATCACTTTAAACGTGCTAATTTTAGCTCTAAAACTGATGATCTACCTACAAATGTGAACTGACTTTCAAAAATAAAACATTTGAAAACGGACAATTTTTCACCTTTCTGAAGCATGACGTAATGGGGGGGTGTTATCTCTTTTGTCAAAAATCACCTGTTTTTGCTTGAACATTAAATGCTTCAAAATGGTATTTAATTCACTTCCCGGGCCCCTGGTAGCATGAAAATCACTTTAAACATGCTAATTTTAGCTCTAAAACTGATGATCTACCTACAAATGTGAACTGACGTTCAAAAATAAAACATTTGAAAACGGACCATTTTTCACCTTTCTGAAGCATGACGTAATGGGGGGGTGTTATCTCTTTTGTCAAAAATCACCTGTTTTTGCTTGAACATTAAATGCCTCCAAATGGTATTAAATTCACTTCCCGGGGTGAAGAAACACTTTTTGAGACCTCAGAGTGAGTAAATTGGCCATTTTCATGCACTTTTAACCATTCCACAAATCTTGTGTTTTGGGCCCCTGGAAGCATGAAAATCACTTTAAACATGCTAATTTTAGCTCTAAAACTGATGATCTACCTACAAATGTGAACTGACGTTAAAAAATAAAACATTTGAAAACGGACCATTTTTCACCTTTCTGCAGCATAACGTAATGGGGGGGTGTTATCTTTTTGTCAAAAATCACCTGTTTTTGCTTGAACATTAAATGCCTCCAAATGGTATTTAATTCACTTCCCGGGCCCCTGGAAGCATGAAAATCACTTTAAACATGCTAATTTTAGCTCTAAAACTGATGATCTACCAACAAATGTGAACTGACGTTAAAAAATAAAACATTTGAAAACGGACCATTTTTCACCTTTCTGCAGCATGACGTAATGGGGGGGGTGTTATCTCTTTTGTCAAAAATCACCTGTTTTTGCTTGAACAATAAATGCCTCCAAATGGTATTTAATTCACTTCCCGGGGTGAAGAAACACTTTTTGAGACCTCAGAGTGAGTAAATTGGCCATTTTCATGCACTTTTAACCATTCCACAAATCTTGTGTTTTGGGCCCCCGGAAGCATGAAAATCACTTTAAACATGCTAATTTTAGCTCTAAAACTGATGATCTACCTACAAAGGTGAACTGACGTTAAAAAATAAAACATTTGAAAACGGACAATTTTTCACCTTTCTGCAGCATGACGTAATGGGGGGGGGGGTTATCTCTTTTGTCAAAAATCACCTGTTTTTGCTTGAACATTAAATGCCTCCAAATGGTATTAAATTCACTTCCCGGGGTGAAGAAACACTTTTTGAGACCTCAGAGTGAGTAAATTGGCCATTTTCATGCACTTTTAACCATTCCACAAATCTTGTGTTTTGGGCCCCTGGAAGCATGAAAATCACTTTAAACATGCTAATTTTAGCTCTAAAACTGATGATCTACCTACAAATGTGAACTGACGTTAAAAAATAAAACATTTAAAAACGGACCATTTTTCACCTTTCTGCAGCATGACGTAATGGGGGGGTGTTATCTCTTTTGTCAAAAATCACCTGTTTTTGCTTGAACATTAAATGCCTCCAAATGGTATTTAATTCACTTCCCGGTCCCCTGGAAGCATGAAAATCACTTTAATCGTGCTAATTTTAGCTCTAAAACTGATGATCTACCTACAAATGTGAACTGACTTTCAAAAATAAAACATTTGAAAACGGACAATTTTTCACCTTTCTGAAGCATGACGTAATGGGGGGGTGTTATCTCTTTTGTCAAAAATCACCTGTTTTTGCTTGAACATTAAATGCCTCCAAATGGTATTTAATTCACTTCCCGGGCCCCTGGAAGCATGAAAATCACTTTAAACATGCTAATTTTAGCTCTAAAACTGATGATCTACCTACAAATGTGAACTGACGTTAAAAAATAAAACATTTGAAAACGGACCATTTTTCACCTTTCTGCAGCATGACGTAATGGGGGGGTGTTATCTCTTTTGTCAAAAATCACCTGTTTTTGCTTGAACATTAAATGCCTCCAAATGGTATTTAATTCACTTCCCGGGCCCCTGGTAGCATGAAAATCACTTTAAACATGCTAATTTTAGCTCTAAAACTGATGATCTACCTACAAATGTGAACTGACGTTCAAAAATAAAACATTTGAAAACTGACCATTTTTCACCTTTCTGAAGCATGACGTAATGGGGGGGTGTTATCTCTTTTGTCAAAAATCACCTGTTTTTGCTTGAACATTAAATGCCTCCAAATGGTATTTAATTCACTTCCCGGGGTGAAGAAACACTTTTTGAGACCTCAGAGTGAGTAAATTGGCCATTTTCATGCACTTTTAACCATTCCACAAATCTTGTGTTTTGGGCCCCTGGAAGCATGAAAATCACTTTAAACATGCTAATTTTAGCTCTAAAACTGATGATCCACCTACAAAGGTGAACTGACGTTAAAAAATAAAACATTTGAAAACGGACCATTTTTCACCTTTCTGCAGCATGACGTAATGGGGGGGGGGGTTATCTCTTTTGTCAAAAATCACCTGTTTTTGCTTGAACATTAAATGCCTCCAAATGGTATTAAATTCACTTCCCGGGGTGAAGAAACACTTTTTGAGACCTCAGAGTGAGTAAATTGGCCATTTTCATGCACTTTTAACCATTCCACAAATCTTGTGTTTTGGGCCCCTGGAAGCATGAAAATCACTTTAAACATGCTAATTTTAGCTCTAAAACTGATGATCTACCTACAAATGTGAACTGACGTTAAAAAATAAAACATTTAAAAAAGGACCATTTTTCACCTTTCTGCAGCATAACGTAATGGGGGGGTGTTATCTTTTTGTCAAAAATCACCTGTTTTTGCTTGAACATTAAATGCCTCCAAATGGTATTTAATTCACTTCCCGGGCCCCTGGAAGCATGAAAATCACTTTAAACGTGCTAATTTTAGCTCTAAAACTGATGATCTACCTACAAATGTGAACTGACTTTCAAAAATAAAACATTTGAAAACGGACAATTTTTCACCTTTCTGAAGCATGACGTAATGGGGGGGTGTTATCTCTTTTGTCAAAAATCACCTGTTTTTGCTTGAACATTAAATGCCTCAAAATGGTATTTAATTTACTTCCCGGCCCCTGGTAGCTTGAAAATCACTTTAAACATGCTAATTTTAGCTCTAAAACTGATGATCTACCTACAAATGTGAACCGACGTTCAAAAATAAAACATTTGAAAACGGACCATTTTTCACCTTTCTGAAGCATGACGTAATGGGGGGGTGTTATCTCTTTTGTCAAAAATCACCTGTTTTTGCTTGAACATTAAATGCCTCCAAATGGTATTTAATTACCTTCCCGGGGTGAAGAAACACTTTTTGAGACCTCAGAGTGAGTAAATTGGCAATTTTCATGCACTTTTAACCATTCCACAAATCTTGTGTTTTGGGCCCCTGGAAGCACGAAAATCACTTTAAACATGCTAATTTTAGCTCTAAAACTGATGATCTACCAACAAATGTGAACTGACGTTAAAAAATAAAACATTTGAAAACGGACCATTTTTCACCTTTCTGCAGCATGACATAATGGGGGGGTGTTATCTCTTTTGTCAAAAATCACCTGTTTTTGCTTGAACAATAAATGCCTCCAAATGGTATTTAATTCACTTCCCGGGGTGAAGAAACACTTTTTGAGAACTTAGAGTGAGTAAATTGGCCATTTTCATGCACTTTTAACCATTCCACAAATCTTGTGTTTTGGGCCCACGGAAGCATGAAAATCACTTTAAACATGCTAATTTTAGCTCTAAAACTGATGATCTACCTACAAATGTGAACTGACGTTAAAAAATAAAACATTTGAAAACGGACCATTTTTCACCTTTCTGCAGCATGACGTAATGGGGGGTGTTATCTCTTTTGTCAAAAATCACCTGTTTTTGCTTGAACATTAAATGCCTCCAAATGGTATTTAATTCACTTCCCGGGCCCCTGGAAGCATGAAAATCACTTTAAACGTGCTAATTTTAGCTCTAAAACTGATGATCTACCTACAAATGTGAACTGACTTTCAAAAATAAAACATTTGAAAACGGACCATTTTTCACCTTTCTGAAGCATGACGTAATGGGGGGGTGTTATCTCTTTTGTCAAAAATCACCTGTTTTTGCTTGAACATTAAATGCCTCCAAATGGTATTTAATTACCTTCCCGGGGTGAAGAAACACTTTTTGAGACCTCAGAGTGAGTAAATTAGCCATTTTCATGCACTTTTAACCATTCCACAAATCTTGTGTTTTGGGCCCCTGGAAGCATGAAAATCACTTTAAACATGCTAATTTTAGCTCTAAAACTGATGATCTACCTACAAATGTGAACTGACGTTAAAAAATAAAACATTTGAAAACGGACCATTTTTCACCTTTCTGCAGCATGACGTAATGGGGGGGTGTTATCTCTTTTGTCAAAAATCACCTGTTTTTGCTTGAACATTAAATGCCTCCAAATGGTATTTAATTCACTTCCCGGGCCCCTGGAAGCATGAAAATCACTTTAAACGTGCTAATTTTAGCTCTACAACTGATGATCTACCTACAAATGTGAACTGACTTTCAAAAATAAAACATTTGAAAACGGACAATTTTTCACCTTTCTGAAGCATGACGTAATGGGGGGGTGTTATCTCTTTTGTCAAAAATCACCTGTTTTTGCTTGAACATTAAATGCCTCCAAATGGTATTTAATTCACTTCCCGGGCCCCTGGAAGCATGAAAATCACTTTAAACATGCTAATTTTAGCTCTAAAACTGATGATCTACCTACAAATGTGAACTGACGTTCAAAAATAAAACATTTGAAAACGGACCATTTTTCACCTTTCTGAAGCATGACGTAATGGGGGGGTGTTATCACTTTTGTCAAAAATCACCTGTTTTTGCTTGAACATTAAATGCCTCCAAATGGTATTTAATTCACTTCCCGGGGTGAAGAAACACTTTTTGAGACCTCAGAGTGAGTAAATTAGCCATTTTCATGCACTTTTAACCATTCCACAAATCTTGTGTTTTGGGCCCCTGGAAGCATGAAAATCACTTTAAACATGCTAATTTTAGCTCTAAAACTGATCTACCTACAAATGTGAACTGACGTTAAAAAATAAAACATTTGAAAATGGACCATTTTTCACCTTTCTGCAGCATGACGTAATGGGGGGGTGTTATCTCTTTTGTCAAAAATCACCTGTTTTTGCTTGAACATTAAATGCCTCCAAATGGTATTTAATTCACTTCCCGGGCCCCTGGAAGCATGAAAATCACTTTAAACGTGCTAATTTTAGCTCTAAAACTGATGATCTACCTACAAATGTGAACTGACTTTCAAAAATAAAACATTTGAAAACGGACAATTTTTCACCTTTCTGAAGCATGACGTAATGGGGGGTGTTATCACTTTTGTCAAAAATCACCTGTTTTTGCTTGAACATTAAATGCCTCCAAATGGTATTTAATTCACTTCCCGGGGTGAAGAAACACTTTTTGAGACCTCAGAGTGAGTAAATTGGCCATTTTCATGCACTTTTAACCATTCCACAAATCTTGTGTTTTGGGCCCCTGGAAGCATGAAAATCACTTTAAACATGCTAATTTAAGCTCTAAAACTGATGATCTACCTACAAATGTGAACTGACGTTAAAAAATAAAACATTTGAAAACGGACCATTTTTCACCTTTCTGCAGCATGACGTAATGGGGGGGGGGTGTTATCTCTTTTGTCAAAAATCACCTGTTTTTGCTTGAACATTAAATGCCTCCAAATGGTATTAAATTCACTTCCCAGGGTGAAGAAACACTTTTTGAGACCTCAGAGTGAGTAAATTGGCCATTTTCATGCACTTTTAACCATTCCACAAATCTTGTGTTTTGGGCCCCTGGAAGCATGAAAATCACTTTAAACATGCTAATTTTAGCTCTAAAACTGATGATCTACCTACAAATGTGAACTGACGTTAAAAAATAAAACATTTGAAAACGGACCATTTTTCACCTTTCTGCAGCATGACGTAATGGGGGGGTGTTATCTCTTTTGTCAAAAATCACCTGTTTTTGCTTGAACATTAAATGCCTCCAAATGGTATTTAATTCACTTCCCGGGCCCCTGGTAGCATGAAAATCACTTTAAACATGCTAATTTTAGCTCTAAAACTGATGATCTACCTACAAATGTGAACTGACGTTCAAAAATAAAACATTTGAAAAAGGACCATTTTTCACCTTTCTGAAGCATGACGTAATGGGGGGGTGTTATCTCTTTTGTCAAAAATCACCTGTTTTTGCTTGAACATTAAATGCCTCCAAATGGTATTTAATTACCTTCCCGGGGTGAAGAAACACTTTTTGAGACCTCAGAGTGAGTAAATTGGCCATTTTCATGCACTTTTAACCATTCCACAAATCTTGTGTTTTGGGCCCCTGGAAGCATGAAAATCACTTTAAACATGCTAATTTTAGCTCTAAAACTGATGATCTACCTACAAATGTGAACTGACGTTAAAAAATAAAACATTTAAAAACGGACCATTTTTCACCTTTCTGCAGCATGACGTAATGGGGGGGTGTTATCTCTTTTGTCAAAAATCACCTGTTTTTGCTTGAACATTAAATGCCTCCAAATGGTATTTAATTCACTTCCCGGTCCCCTGGAAGCATGAAAATCACTTTAATCGTGCTAATTTTAGCTCTAAAACTGATGATCTACCTACAAATGTGAACTGACTTTCAAAAATAAAACATTTGAAAACGGACAATTTTTCACCTTTCTGAAGCATGACGTAATGGGGGGGTGTTATCTCTTTTGTCAAAAATCACCTGTTTTTGCTTGAACATTAAATGCCTCCAAATGGTATTTAATTCACTTCCCGGGCCCCTGGAAGCATGAAAATCACTTTAAACGTGCTAATTTTAGCTCTAAAACTGATGATCTACCTACAAATGTGAACTGACTTTCAAAAATAAAACATTTGAAAACGGACAATTTTTCACCTTTCTGAAGCATGACGTAATGGGGGGGTGTTATCTCTTTTGTCAAAAATCACCTGTTTTTGCTTGAACATTAAATGCTTCAAAATGGTATTTAATTCACTTCCCGGGCCCCTGGTAGCATGAAAATCACTTTAAACATGCTAATTTTAGCTCTAAAACTGATGATCTACCTACAAATGTGAACTGACGTTCAAAAATAAAACATTTGAAAACGGACCATTTTTCACCTTTCTGAAGCATGACGTAATGGGGGGGTGTTATCTCTTTTGTCAAAAATCACCTGTTTTTGCTTGAACATTAAATGCCTCCAAATGGTATTAAATTCACTTCCCGGGGTGAAGAAACACTTTTTGAGACCTCAGAGTGAGTAAATTGGCCATTTTCATGCACTTTTAACCATTCCACAAATCTTGTGTTTTGGGCCCCTGGAAGCATGAAAATCACTTTAAACATGCTAATTTTAGCTCTAAAACTGATGATCTACCTACAAATGTGAACTGACGTTAAAAAATAAAACATTTGAAAACGGACCATTTTTCACCTTTCTGCAGCATAACGTAATGGGGGGGTGTTATCTTTTTGTCAAAAATCACCTGTTTTTGCTTGAACATTAAATGCCTCCAAATGGTATTTAATTCACTTCCCGGGCCCCTGGAAGCATGAAAATCACTTTAAACGTGCTAATTTGAGCTCTAAAACTGATGATCTACCTACAAATGTGAACTGACTTTCAAAAATAAAACATTTGAAAACGGACCATTTTTCACCTTTCTGCAGCATAACGTAATGGGGGGGTGTTATCTCTTTTGTCAAAAATCACCTGTTTTTGCTTGAACATTAAATGCCTCAAAATGGTATTTAATTTACTTCCCGGGCCCCTGGTAGCTTGAAAATCACTTTAAACATGCTAATTTTAGCTCTAAAACTGATGATCTACCTACAAATGTGAACCGACGTTCAAAAATAAAACATTTGAAAACGGACCATTTTTCACCTTTCTGAAGCATGACGTAATGGGGGGGTGTTATCTCTTTTGTCAAAAATCACCTGTTTTTGCTTGAACATTAAATGCCTCCAAATGGTATTTAATTACCTTCCCGGGGTGAAGAAACACTTTTTGAGACCTCAGAGTGAGTAAATTGGCAATTTTCATGCACTTTTAACCATTCCACAAATCTTGTGTTTTGGGCCCCTGGAAGCATGAAAATCACTTTAAACATGCTAATTTTAGCTCTAAAACTGATGATCTACCAACAAATGTGAACTGACGTTAAAAAATAAAACATTTGAAAACGGACCATTTTTCACCTTTCTGCAGCATGACGTAATGGGGGGGGTGTTATCTCTTTTGTCAAAAATCACCTGTTTTTGCTTGAACATTAAATGCCTCCAAATGGTATTTAATTCACTTCCCGGTCCCCTGGAAGCATGAAAATCACTTTAATCGTGCTAATTTTAGCTCTAAAACTGATGATCTACCTACAAATGTGAACTGACTTTCAAAAATAAAACATTTGAAAACGGACAATTTTTCACCTTTCTGAAGCATGACGTAATGGGGGGGTGTTATCTCTTTTGTCAAAAATCACCTGTTTTTGCTTGAACATTAAATGCCTCCAAATGGTATTTAATTCACTTCCCGGGCCCCTGGAAGCATGAAAATCACTTTAAACGTGCTAATTTTAGCTCTAAAACTGATGATCTACCTACAAATGTGAACTGACTTTCAAAAATAAAACATTTGAAAACGGACAATTTTTCACCTTTCTGAAGCATGACGTAATGGGGGGGTGTTATCTCTTTTGTCAAAAATCACCTGTTTTTGCTTGAACATTAAATGCTTCAAAATGGTATTTAATTCACTTCCCGGGCCCCTGGTAGCATGAAAATCACTTTAAACATGCTAATTTTAGCTCTAAAACTGATGATCTACCTACAAATGTGAACTGACGTTCAAAAATAAAACATTTGAAAACGGACCATTTTTCACCTTTCTGAAGCATGACGTAATGGGGGGGTGTTATCTCTTTTGTCAAAAATCACCTGTTTTTGCTTGAACATTAAATGCCTCCAAATGGTATTAAATTCACTTCCCGGGGTGAAGAAACACTTTTTGAGACCTCAGAGTGAGTAAATTGGCCATTTTCATGCACTTTTAACCATTCCACAAATCTTGTGTTTTGGGCCCCTGGAAGCATGAAAATCACTTTAAACATGCTAATTTTAGCTCTAAAACTGATGATCTACCTACAAATGTGAACTGACGTTAAAAAATAAAACATTTGAAAACGGACCATTTTTCACCTTTCTGCAGCATAACGTAATGGGGGGGTGTTATCTTTTTGTCAAAAATCACCTGTTTTTGCTTGAACATTAAATGCCTCAAAATGGTATTTAATTTACTTCCCGGGCCCCTGGTAGCTTGAAAATCACTTTAAACATGCTAATTTTAGCTCTAAAACTGATGATCTACCTACAAATGTGAACCGACGTTCAAAAATAAAACATTTGAAAATGGACCATTTTTCACCTTTCTGAAGCATGACGTAATGGGGGGGTGTTATCTCTTTTGTCAAAAATCACCTGTTTTTGCTTGAACATTAAATGCCTCCAAATGGTATTTAATTACCTTCCCGGGGTGAAGAAACACTTTTTGAGACCTCAGAGTGAGTAAATTGGCAATTTTCATGCACTTTTAACCATTCCACAAATCTTGTGTTTTGGGCCCCTGGAAGCATGAAAATCACTTTAAACATGCTAATTTTAGCTCTAAAACTGATGATCTACCAACAAATGTGAACTGACGTTAAAAAATAAAACATTTGAAAACGGACCATTTTTCACCTTTCTGCAGCATGACGTAATGGGGGGGGTGTTATCTCTTTTGTCAAAAATCACCTGTTTTTGCTTGAACAATAAATGCCTCCAAATGGTATTTAATTCACTTCCCGGGGTGAAGAAACACTTTTTGAGACCTCAGAGTGAGTAAATTGGCCATTTTCATGCACTTTTAACCATTCCACAAATCTTGTGTTTTGGGCCCCCGGAAGCATGAAAATCACTTTAAACATGCTAATTTTAGCTCTAAAACTGATGATCTACCTACAAATGTGAACTGACGTTAAAAAATAAAACATTTGAAAACGGACCATTTTTCACCTTTCTGCAGAATGACGTAATGGGGGGGTGTTATCTCTTTTGTCAAAAATCACCTGTTTTTGCTTGAACATTAAATGCCTCCAAATGGTATTTAATTCACTTCCCGGGCCCCTGGAAGCATGAAAATCACTTTAAACGTGCTAATTTTAGCTCTAAAACTGATGATCTACCTACAAATGTGAACTGACGTTAAAAAATAAAACATTTGAAAACGGACCATTTTTCACCTTTCTGCAGCATGACGTAATGGGGGGGTGTTATCTCTTTTGTCAAAAATCACCTGTTTTTGCTTGAACATTAAATGCCTCCAAATGGTATTTAATTCACTTCCCGGGCCCCTGGTAGCATGAAAATCACTTTAAACATGCTAATTTTAGCTCTAAAACTGATGATCTACCTACAAATGTGAACTGACGTTCAAAAATAAAACATTTGAAAAAGGACCATTTTTCACCTTTCTGAAGCATGACGTAATGGGGGGGTGTTATCTCTTTTGTCAAAAATCACCTGTTTTTGCTTGAACATTAAATGCCTCCAAATGGTATTTAATTACCTTCCCGGGGTGAAGAAACACTTTTTGAGACCTCAGAGTGAGTAAATTGGCCATTTTCATGCACTTTTAACCATTCCACAAATCTTGTGTTTTGGGCCCCTGGAAGCATGAAAATCACTTTAAACATGCTAATTTTAGCTCTAAAACTGATGATCTACCTACAAATGTGAACTGACGTTAAAAAATAAAACATTTAAAAACGGACCATTTTTCACCTTTCTGCAGCATGACGTAATGGGGGGGTGTTATCTCTTTTGTCAAAAATCACCTGTTTTTGCTTGAACATTAAATGCCTCCAAATGGTATTTAATTCACTTCCCGGTCCCCTGGAAGCATGAAAATCACTTTAATCGTGCTAATTTTAGCTCTAAAACTGATGATCTACCTACAAATGTGAACTGACTTTCAAAAATAAAACATTTGAAAACGGACAATTTTTCACCTTTCTGAAGCATGACGTAATGGGGGGGTGTTATCTCTTTTGTCAAAAATCACCTGTTTTTGCTTGAACATTAAATGCCTCCAAATGGTATTTAATTCACTTCCCGGGCCCCTGGAAGCATGAAAATCACTTTAAACGTGCTAATTTTAGCTCTAAAACTGATGATCTACCTACAAATGTGAACTGACTTTCAAAAATAAAACATTTGAAAACGGACAATTTTTCACCTTTCTGAAGCATGACGTAATGGGGGGTGTTATCTCTTTTGTCAAAAATCACCTGTTTTTGCTTGAACATTAAATGCTTCAAAATGGTATTTAATTCACTTCCCGGGCCCCTGGTAGCATGAAAATCACTTTAAACATGCTAATTTTAGCTCTAAAACTGATGATCTACCTACAAATGTGAACTGACGTTCAAAAATAAAACATTTGAAAACGGACCATTTTTCACCTTTCTGAAGCATGACGTAATGGGGGGGTGTTATCTCTTTTGTCAAAAATCACCTGTTTTTGCTTGAACATTAAATGCCTCCAAATGGTATTTAATTCACTTCCCGGGCCCCTGGAAGCATGAAAATCACTTTAAACGTGCTAATTTTAGCTCTAAAACTGATGATCTACCTACAAATGTGAACTGACTTTCAAAAATAAAACATTTGAAAACGGACAATTTTTCACCTTTCTGAAGCATGACGTAATGGGGGGGTGTTATCTCTTTTGTCAAAAATCACCTGTTTTTGCTTGAACATTAAATGCTTCAAAATGGTATTTAATTCACTTCCCGGGCCCCTGGTAGCATGAAAATCACTTTAAACATGCTAATTTTAGCTCTAAAACTGATGATCTACCTACAAATGTGAACTGACGTTCAAAAATAAAACATTTGAAAACGGACCATTTTTCACCTTTCTGAAGCATGACGTAATGGGGGGGTGTTATCTCTTTTGTCAAAAATCACCTGTTTTTGCTTGAACATTAAATGCCTCCAAATGGTATTAAATTCACTTCCCGGGGTGAAGAAACACTTTTTGAGACCTCAGAGTGAGTAAATTGGCCATTTTCATGCACTTTTAACCATTCCACAAATCTTGTGTTTTGGGCCCCTGGAAGCATGAAAATCACTTTAAACATGCTAATTTTAGCTCTAAAACTGATGATCTACCTACAAATGTGAACTGACGTTAAAAAATAAAACATTTGAAAACGGACCATTTTTCACCTTTCTGCAGCATAACGTAATGGGGGGGTGTTATCTTTTTGTCAAAAATCACCTGTTTTTGCTTGAACATTAAATGCCTCCAAATGGTATTTAATTCACTTCCCGGGCCCCTGGAAGCATGAAAATCACTTTAAACGTGCTAATTTGAGCTCTAAAACTGATGATCTACCTACAAATGTGAACTGACTTTCAAAAATAAAACATTTGAAAACGGACAATTTTTCACCTTTCTGAAGCATGACGTAATGGGGGGGTGTTATCTCTTTTGTCAAAAATCACCTGTTTTTGCTTGAACATTAAATGCCTCAAAATGGTATTTAATTTACTTCCCGGGCCCCTGGTAGCTTGAAAATCACTTTAAACATGCTAATTTTAGCTCTAAAACTGATGATCTACCTACAAATGTGAACCGACGTTCAAAAATAAAACATTTGAAAACGGACCATTTTTCACCTTTCTGAAGCATGACGTAATGGGGGGGTGTTATCTCTTTTGTCAAAAATCACCTGTTTTTGCTTGAACATTAAATGCCTCCAAATGGTATTTAATTACCTTCCCGGGGTGAAGAAACACTTTTTGAGACCTCAGAGTGAGTAAATTGGCAATTTTCATGCACTTTTAACCATTCCACAAATCTTGTGTTTTGGGCCCCTGGAAGCATGAAAATCACTTTAAACATGCTAATTTTAGCTCTAAAACTGATGATCTACCAACAAATGTGAACTGACGTTAAAAAATAAAACATTTGAAAACGGACCATTTTTCACCTTTCTGCAGCATGACGTAATGGGGGGGTGTTATCTCTTTTGTCAAAAATCACCTGTTTTTGCTTGAACATTAAATGCCTCCAAATGGTATTTAATTCACTTCCCGGTCCCCTGGAAGCATGAAAATCACTTTAATCGTGCTAATTTTAGCTCTAAAACTGATGATCTACCTACAAATGTGAACTGACTTTCAAAAATAAAACATTTGAAAACGGACAATTTTTCACCTTTCTGAAGCATGACGTAATGGGGGGGTGTTATCTCTTTTGTCAAAAATCACCTGTTTTTGCTTGAACATTAAATGCCTCCAAATGGTATTTAATTCACTTCCCGGGCCCCTGGAAGCATGAAAATCACTTTAAACGTGCTAATTTTAGCTCTAAAACTGATGATCTACCTACAAATGTGAACTGACTTTCAAAAATAAAACATTTGAAAACGGACAATTTTTCACCTTTCTGAAGCATGACGTAATGGGGGGGTGTTATCTCTTTTGTCAAAAATCACCTGTTTTTGCTTGAACATTAAATGCTTCAAAATGGTATTTAATTCACTTCCCGGGCCCCTGGTAGCATGAAAATCACTTTAAACATGCTAATTTTAGCTCTAAAACTGATGATCTACCTACAAATGTGAACTGACGTTCAAAAATAAAACATTTGAAAACGGACCATTTTTCACCTTTCTGAAGCATGACGTAATGGGGGGGTGTTATCTCTTTTGTCAAAAATCACCTGTTTTTGCTTGAACATTAAATGCCTCCAAATGGTATTAAATTCACTTCCCGGGGTGAAGAAACACTTTTTGAGACCTCAGAGTGAGTAAATTGGCCATTTTCATGCACTTTTAACCATTCCACAAATCTTGTGTTTTGGGCCCCTGGAAGCATGAAAATCACTTTAAACATGCTAATTTTAGCTCTAAAACTGATGATCTACCTACAAATGTGAACTGACGTTAAAAAATAAAACATTTGAAAACGGACCATTTTTCACCTTTCTGCAGCATAACGTAATGGGGGGGTGTTATCTTTTTGTCAAAAATCACCTGTTTTTGCTTGAACATTAAATGCCTCAAAATGGTATTTAATTTACTTCCCGGGCCCCTGGTAGCTTGAAAATCACTTTAAACATGCTAATTTTAGCTCTAAAACTGATGATCTACCTACAAATGTGAACCGACGTTCAAAAATAAAACATTTGAAAATGGACCATTTTTCACCTTTCTGAAGCATGACGTAATGGGGGGGTGTTATCTCTTTTGTCAAAAATCACCTGTTTTTGCTTGAACATTAAATGCCTCCAAATGGTATTTAATTACCTTCCCGGGGTGAAGAAACACTTTTTGAGACCTCAGAGTGAGTAAATTGGCAATTTTCATGCACTTTTAACCATTCCACAAATCTTGTGTTTTGGGCCCCTGGAAGCATGAAAATCACTTTAAACATGCTAATTTTAGCTCTAAAACTGATGATCTACCAACAAATGTGAACTGACGTTAAAAAATAAAACATTTGAAAACGGACCATTTTTCACCTTTCTGCAGCATGACGTAATGGGGGGGGTGTTATCTCTTTTGTCAAAAATCACCTGTTTTTGCTTGAACAATAAATGCCTCCAAATGGTATTTAATTCACTTCCCGGGGTGAAGAAACACTTTTTGAGACCTCAGAGTGAGTAAATTGGCCATTTTCATGCACTTTTAACCATTCCACAAATCTTGTGTTTTGGGCCCCCGGAAGCATGAAAATCACTTTAAACATGCTAATTTTAGCTCTAAAACTGATGATCTACCTACAAATGTGAACTGACGTTAAAAAATAAAACATTTGAAAACGGACCATTTTTCACCTTTCTGCAGCATGACGTAATGGGGGGGTGTTATCTCTTTTGTCAAAAATCACCTGTTTTTGCTTGAACATTAAATGCCTCCAAATGGTATTTAATTCACTTCCCGGGCCCCTGGAAGCATGAAAATCACTTTAAACGTGCTAATTTTAGCTCTAAAACTGATGATCTACCTACAAATGTGAACTGACTTTCAAAAATAAAACATTTGAAAACGGACCATTTTTCACCTTTCTGAAGCATGACGTAATGGGGGGGTGTTATCTCTTTTGTCAAAAATCACCTGTTTTTGCTTGAACATTAAATGCCTCCAAATGGTATTTAATTCACTTCCCGGGCCCCTGGTAGCATGAAAATCACTTTAAACATGCTAATTTTAGCTCTAAAACTGATGATCTACCTACAAATGTGAACTGACGTTAAAAAATAAAACATTTGAAAACGGACCATTTTTCACCTTTCTGCAGCATGACGTAATGGGGGGGTGTTATCTCTTTTGTCAAAAATCACCTGTTTTTGCTTGAACATTAAATGCCTCCAAATGGTATTTAATTCACTTCCCGGGCCCCTGGTAGCATGAAAATCACTTTAAACATGCTAATTTTAGCTCTAAAACTGATGATCTACCTACAAATGTGAACTGACGTTCAAAAATAAAACATTTGAAAAAGGACCATTTTTCACCTTTCTGAAGCATGACGTAATGGGGGGGTGTTATCTCTTTTGTCAAAAATCACCTGTTTTTGCTTGAACATTAAATGCCTCCAAATGGTATTTAATTACCTTCCCGGGGTGAAGAAACACTTTTTGAGACCTCAGAGTGAGTAAATTGGCCATTTTCATGCACTTTTAACCATTCCACAAATCTTGTGTTTTGAGCCCCTGGAAGCATGAAAATCACTTTAAACATGCTAATTTTAGCTCTAAAACTGATGATCTACCTACAAATGTGAACTGACGTTAAAAAATAAAACATTTAAAAACGGACCATTTTTCACCTTTCTGCAGCATGACGTAATGGGGGGGTGTTATCTCTTTTGTCAAAAATCACCTGTTTTTGCTTGAACATTAAATGCCTCCAAATGGTATTTAATTCACTTCCCGGTCCCCTGGAAGCATGAAAATCACTTTAATCGTGCTAATTTTAGCTCTAAAACTGATGATCTACCTACAAATGTGAACTGACTTTCAAAAATAAAACATTTGAAAACGGACAATTTTTCACCTTTCTGAAGCATGACGTAATGGGGGGGTGTTATCTCTTTTGTCAAAAATCACCTGTTTTTGCTTGAACATTAAATGCCTCCAAATGGTATTTAATTCACTTCCCGGGCCCCTGGAAGCATGAAAATCACTTTAAACGTGCTAATTTTAGCTCTAAAACTGATGATCTACCTACAAATGTGAACTGACTTTCAAAAATAAAACATTTGAAAACGGACAATTTTTCACCTTTCTGAAGCATGACGTAATGGGGGGTGTTATCTCTTTTGTCAAAAATCACCTGTTTTTGCTTGAACATTAAATGCTTCAAAATGGTATTTAATTCACTTCCCGGGCCCCTGGTAGCATGAAAATCACTTTAAACATGCTAATTTTAGCTCTAAAACTGATGATCTACCTACAAATGTGAACTGACGTTCAAAAATAAAACATTTGAAAACGGACCATTTTTCACCTTTCTGAAGCATGACGTAATGGGGGGGTGTTATCTCTTTTGTCAAAAATCACCTGTTTTTGCTTGAACATTAAATGCCTCCAAATGGTATTAAATTCACTTCCCGGGGTGAAGAAACACTTTTTGAGACCTCAGAGTGAGTAAATTGGCCATTTTCATGCACTTTTAACCATTCCACAAATCTTGTGTTTTGGGCCCCTGGAAGCATGAAAATCACTTTAAACATGCTAATTTTAGCTCTAAAACTGATGATCTACCTACAAATGTGAACTGACGTTAAAAAATAAAACATTTGAAAACGGACCATTTTTCACCTTTCTGCAGCATAACGTAATGGGGGGGTGTTATCTTTTTGTCAAAAATCACCTGTTTTTGCTTGAACATTAAATGCCTCCAAATGGTATTTAATTCACTTCCCGGGCCCCTGGAAGCATGAAAATCACTTTAAACGTGCTAATTTGAGCTCTAAAACTGATGATCTACCTACAAATGTGAACTGACTTTCAAAAATAAAACATTTGAAAACGGACAATTTTTCACCTTTCTGAAGCATGACGTAATGGGGGGGTGTTATCTCTTTTGTCAAAAATCACCTGTTTTTGCTTGAACATTAAATGCCTCAAAATGGTATTTAATTTACTTCCCGGGCCCCTGGTAGCTTGAAAATCACTTTAAACATGCTAATTTTAGCTCTAAAACTGATGATCTACCTACAAATGTGAACCGACGTTCAAAAATAAAACATTTGAAAACGGACCATTTTTCACCTTTCTGAAGCATGACGTAATGGGGGGGTGTTATCTCTTTTGTCAAAAATCACCTGTTTTTGCTTGAACATTAAATGCCTCCAAATGGTATTTAATTACCTTCCCGGGGTGAAGAAACACTTTTTGAGACCTCAGAGTGAGTAAATTGGCAATTTTCATGCACTTTTAACCATTCCACAAATCTTGTGTTTTGGGCCCCTGGAAGCATGAAAATCACTTTAAACATGCTAATTTTAGCTCTAAAACTGATGATCTACCAACAAATGTGAACTGACGTTAAAAAATAAAACATTTGAAAACGGACCATTTTTCACCTTTCTGCAGCATGACGTAATGGGGGGGGTGTTATCTCTTTTGTCAAAAATCACCTGTTTTTGCTTGAACATTAAATGCCTCCAAATGGTATTTAATTCACTTCCCGGTCCCCTGGAAGCATGAAAATCACTTTAATCGTGCTAATTTTAGCTCTAAAACTGATGATCTACCTACAAATGTGAACTGACTTTCAAAAATAAAACATTTGAAAACGGACAATTTTTCACCTTTCTGAAGCATGACGTAATGGGGGGGTGTTATCTCTTTTGTCAAAAATCACCTGTTTTTGCTTGAACATTAAATGCCTCCAAATGGTATTTAATTCACTTCCCGGGCCCCTGGAAGCATGAAAATCACTTTAAACGTGCTAATTTTAGCTCTAAAACTGATGATCTACCTACAAATGTGAACTGACTTTCAAAAATAAAACATTTGAAAACGGACAATTTTTCACCTTTCTGAAGCATGACGTAATGGGGGGGTGTTATCTCTTTTGTCAAAAATCACCTGTTTTTGCTTGAACATTAAATGCTTCAAAATGGTATTTAATTCACTTCCCGGGCCCCTGGTAGCATGAAAATCACTTTAAACATGCTAATTTTAGCTCTAAAACTGATGATCTACCTACAAATGTGAACTGACGTTCAAAAATAAAACATTTGAAAACGGACCATTTTTCACCTTTCTGAAGCATGACGTAATGGGGGGGTGTTATCTCTTTTGTCAAAAATCACCTGTTTTTGCTTGAACATTAAATGCCTCCAAATGGTATTAAATTCACTTCCCGGGGTGAAGAAACACTTTTTGAGACCTCAGAGTGAGTAAATTGGCCATTTTCATGCACTTTTAACCATTCCACAAATCTTGTGTTTTGGGCCCCTGGAAGCATGAAAATCACTTTAAACATGCTAATTTTAGCTCTAAAACTGATGATCTACCTACAAATGTGAACTGACGTTAAAAAATAAAACATTTGAAAACGGACCATTTTTCACCTTTCTGCAGCATAACGTAATGGGGGGGTGTTATCTTTTTGTCAAAAATCACCTGTTTTTGCTTGAACATTAAATGCCTCCAAATGGTATTTAATTCACTTCCCGGGCCCCTGGAAGCATGAAAATCACTTTAAACGTGCTAATTTTAGCTCTAAAACTGATGATCTACCTACAAATGTGAACTGACTTTCAAAAATAAAACATTTGAAAACGGACAATTTTTCACCTTTCTGAAGCATGACGTAATGGGGGGGTGTTATCTCTTTTGTCAAAAATCACCTGTTTTTGCTTGAACATTAAATGCCTCAAAATGGTATTTAATTTACTTCCCGGGCCCCTGGTAGCTTGAAAATCACTTTAAACATGCTAATTTTAGCTCTAAAACTGATGATCTACCTACAAATGTGAACCGACGTTCAAAAATAAAACATTTGAAAATGGACCATTTTTCACCTTTCTGAAGCATGACGTAATGGGGGGGTGTTATCTCTTTTGTCAAAAATCACCTGTTTTTGCTTGAACATTAAATGCCTCCAAATGGTATTTAATTACCTTCCCGGGGTGAAGAAACACTTTTTGAGACCTCAGAGTGAGTAAATTGGCAATTTTCATGCACTTTTAACCATTCCACAAATCTTGTGTTTTGGGCCCCTGGAAGCATGAAAATCACTTTAAACATGCTAATTTTAGCTCTAAAACTGATGATCTACCAACAAATGTGAACTGACGTTAAAAAATAAAACATTTGAAAACGGACCATTTTTCACCTTTCTGCAGCATGACGTAATGGGGGGGGTGTTATCTCTTTTGTCAAAAATCACCTGTTTTTGCTTGAACAATAAATGCCTCCAAATGGTATTTAATTCACTTCCCGGGGTGAAGAAACACTTTTTGAGACCTCAGAGTGAGTAAATTGGCCATTTTCATGCACTTTTAACCATTCCACAAATCTTGTGTTTTGGGCCCCCGGAAGCATGAAAATCACTTTAAACATGCTAATTTTAGCTCTAAAACTGATGATCTACCTACAAATGTGAACTGACGTTAAAAAATAAAACATTTGAAAACGGACCATTTTTCACCTTTCTGCAGCATGACGTAATGGGGGGGTGTTATCTCTTTTGTCAAAAATCACCTGTTTTTGCTTGAACATTAAATGCCTCCAAATGGTATTTAATTCACTTCCCGGGCCCCTGGAAGCATGAAAATCACTTTAAACGTGCTAATTTTAGCTCTAAAACTGATGATCTACCTACAAATGTGAACTGACTTTCAAAAATAAAACATTTGAAAATGGACCATTTTTCACCTTTCTGAAGCATGACGTAATGGGGGGGTGTTATCTCTTTTGTCAAAAATCACCTGTTTTTGCTTGAACATTAAATGCCTCCAAATGGTATTTAATTCACTTCCCGGGCCCCTGGTAGCATGAAAATCACTTTAAACATGCTAATTTTAGCTCTAAAACTGATGATCTACCTACAAATGTGAACTGACGTTCAAAAATGAAACATTTGAAAACGGACCATTTTTCACCTTTCTGAAGCATGACGTGATGGGGGGGTGTTATCTCTTTTGTCAAAAATCACCTGTTTTTGCTTGAACATTAAATGCCTCCAAATGGTATTTAATTCACTTCCCGGTCCCCTGGAAGCATGAAAATCACTTTAATCGTGCTAATTTTAGCTCTAAAACTGATGATCTACCTACAAATGTGAACTGACTTTCAAAAATAAAACATTTGAAAACGGACAATTTTTCACCTTTCTGAAGCATGACGTAATGGGGGGGTGTTATCTCTTTTGTCAAAAATCACCTGTTTTTGCTTGAACATTAAATGCTTCAAAATGGTATTTAATTCACTTCCCGGGCCCCTGGTAGCATGAAAATCACTTTAAACATGCTAATTTTAGCTCTAAAACTGATGATCTACCTACAAATGTGAACTGACGTTCAAAAATAAAACATTTGAAAACGGACCATTTTTCACCTCTCTGAAGCATGACGTAATGGGGGGGTGTTATCTCTTTTGTCAAAAATCACCTGTTTTTGCTTGAACATTAAATGCCTCCAAATGGTATTAAATTCACTTCCCGGGGTGAAGAAACACTTTTTGAGACCTCAGAGTGAGTAAATTGGCCATTTTCATGCACTTTTAACCATTCCACAAATCTTGTGTTTTGGGCCCCTGGAAGCATGAAAATCACTTTAAACATGCTAATTTTAGCTCTAAAACTGATGATCTACCTACAAATGTGAACTGACGTTAAAAAATAAAACATTTGAAAACGGACCATTTTTCACCTTTCTGCAGCATAACGTAATGGGGGGGTGTTATCTTTTTGTCAAAAATCACCTGTTTTTGCTTGAACATTAAATGCCTCCAAATGGTATTTAATTCACTTCCCGGGCCCCTGGAAGCATGAAAATCACTTTAAACGTGCTAATTTTAGCTCTAAAACTGATGATCTACCTACAAATGTGAACTGACTTTCAAAAATAAAACATTTGAAAACGGACAATTTTTCACCTTTCTGAAGCATGACGTAATGGGGGGGTGTTATCTCTTTTGTCAAAAATCACCTGTTTTTGCTTGAACATTAAATGCCTCAAAATGGTATTTAATTTACTTCCCGGGCCCCTGGTAGCTTGAAAATCACTTTAAACATGCTAATTTTAGCTCTAAAACTGATGATCTACCTACAAATGTGAACCGACGTTCAAAAATAAAACATTTGAAAATGGACCATTTTTCACCTTTCTGAAGCATGACGTAATGGGGGGGTGTTATCTCTTTTGTCAAAAATCACCTGTTTTTGCTTGAACATTAAATGCCTCCAAATGGTATTTAATTACCTTCCCGGGGTGAAGAAACACTTTTTGAGACCTCAGAGTGAGTAAATTGGCAATTTTCATGCACTTTTAACCATTCCACAAATCTTGTGTTTTGGGCCCCTGGAAGCATGAAAATCACTTTAAACATGCTAATTTTAGCTCTAAAACTGATGATCTACCAACAAATGTGAACTGACGTTAAAAAATAAAACATTTGAAAACGGACCATTTTTCACCTTTCTGCAGCATGACGTAATGGGGGGGGTGTTATCTCTTTTGTCAAAAATCACCTGTTTTTGCTTGAACAATAAATGCCTCCAAATGGTATTTAATTCACTTCCCGGGGTGAAGAAACACTTTTTGAGACTTCAGAGTGAGTAAATTGGCCATTTTCATGCACTTTTAACCATTCCACAAATCTTGTGTTTTGGGCCCCCGGAAGCATGAAAATCACTTTAAACATGCTAATTTTAGCTCTAAAACTGATGATCTACCTACAAATGTGAACTGACGTTAAAAAATAAAACATTTGAAAACGGACCATTTTTCACCTTTCTGCAGCATGACGTAATGGGGGGGTGTTATCTCTTTTGTCAAAAATCACCTGTTTTTGCTTGAACATTAAATGCCTCCAAATGGTATTTAATTCACTTCCCGGGCCCCTGGTAGCATGAAAATCACTTTAAACATGCTAATTTTAGCTCTAAAACTGATGATCTACCTACAAATGTGAACTGACGTTCAAAAATAAAACATTTGAAAAAGGACCATTTTTCACCTTTCTGAAGCATGACGTAATGGGGGGGTGTTATCTCTTTTGTCAAAAATCACCTGTTTTTGCTTGAACATTAAATGCCTCCAAATGGTATTTAATTACCTTCCCGGGGTGAAGAAACACTTTTTGAGACCTCAGAGTGAGTAAATTGGCCATTTTCATGCACTTTTAACCATTCCACAAATCTTGTGTTTTGGGCCCCTGGAAGCATGAAAATCACTTTAAACATGCTAATTTTAGCTCTAAAACTGATGATCTACCTACAAATGTGAACTGACGTTAAAAAATAAAACATTTAAAAACGGACCATTTTTCACCTTTCTGCAGCATGACGTAATGGGGGGGTGTTATCTCTTTTGTCAAAAATCACCTGTTTTTGCTTGAACATTAAATGCCTCCAAATGGTATTTAATTCACTTCCCGGTCCCCTGGAAGCATGAAAATCACTTTAATCGTGCTAATTTTAGCTCTAAAACTGATGATCTACCTACAAATGTGAACTGACTTTCAAAAATAAAACATTTGAAAACGGACAATTTTTCACCTTTCTGAAGCATGACGTAATGGGGGGGTGTTATCTCTTTTGTCAAAAATCACCTGTTTTTGCTTGAACATTAAATGCCTCCAAATGGTATTTAATTCACTTCCCGGGCCCCTGGAAGCATGAAAATCACTTTAAACGTGCTAATTTTAGCTCTAAAACTGATGATCTACCTACAAATGTGAACTGACTTTCAAAAATAAAACATTTGAAAACGGACAATTTTTCACCTTTCTGAAGCATGACGTAATGGGGGGGTGTTATCTCTTTTGTCAAAAATCACCTGTTTTTGCTTGAACATTAAATGCTTCAAAATGGTATTTAATTCACTTCCCGGGCCCCTGGTAGCATGAAAATCACTTTAAACATGCCAATTTTAGCTCTAAAACTGATGATCTACCTACAAATGTGAACTGACGTTCAAAAATAAAACATTTGAAAACGGACCATTTTTCACCTTTCTGAAGCATGACGTAATGGGGGGGTGTTATCTCTTTTGTCAAAAATCACCTGTTTTTGCTTGAACATTAAATGCCTCCAAATGGTATTAAATTCACTTCCCGGGGTGAAGAAACACTTTTTGAGACCTCAGAGTGAGTAAATTGGCCATTTTCATGCACTTTTAACCATTCCACAAATCTTGTGTTTTGGGCCCCTGGAAGCATGAAAATCACTTTAAACATGCTAATTTTAGCTCTAAAACTGATGATCTACCTACAAATGTGAACTGACGTTAAAAAATAAAACATTTGAAAACGGACCATTTTTCACCTTTCTGCAGCATAACGTAATGGGGGGGTGTTATCTTTTTGTCAAAAATCACCTGTTTTTGCTTGAACATTAAATGCCTCCAAATGGTATTTAATTCACTTCCCGGGCCCCTGGAAGCATGAAAATCACTTTAAACGTGCTAATTTGAGCTCTAAAACTGATGATCTACCTACAAATGTGAACTGACTTTCAAAAATAAAACATTTGAAAACGGACAATTTTTCACCTTTCTGAAGCATGACGTAATGGGGGGGTGTTATCTCTTTTGTCAAAAATCACCTGTTTTTGCTTGAACATTAAATGCCTCAAAATGGTATTTAATTTACTTCCCGGGCCCCTGGTAGCTTGAAAATCACTTTAAACATGCTAATTTTAGCTCTAAAACTGATGATCTACCTACAAATGTGAACCGACGTTCAAAAATAAAACATTTGAAAACGGACCATTTTTCACCTTTCTGAAGCATGACGTAATGGGGGGGTGTTATCTCTTTTGTCAAAAATCACCTGTTTTTGCTTGAACATTAAATGCCTCCAAATGGTATTTAATTACCTTCCCGGGGTGAAGAAACACTTTTTGAGACCTCAGAGTGAGTAAATTGGCAATTTTCATGCACTTTTAACCATTCCACAAATCTTGTGTTTTGGGCCCCTGGAAGCATGAAAATCACTTTAAACATGCTAATTTTAGCTCTAAAACTGATGATCTACCAACAAATGTGAACTGACGTTAAAAAATAAAACATTTGAAAACGGACCATTTTTCACCTTTCTGCAGCATGACGTAATGGGGGGGTGTTATCTCTTTTGTCAAAAATCACCTGTTTTTGCTTGAACAATAAATGCCTCCAAATGGTATTTAATTCACTTCCCGGGGTGAAGAAACACTTTTTGAGACCTCAGAGTGAGTAAATTGGCCATTTTCATGCACTTTTAACCATTCCACAAATCTTGTGTTTTGGGCCCCCGGAAGCATGAAAATCACTTTAAACATGCTAATTTTAGCTCTAAAACTGATGATCTACCTACAAATGTGAACTGACGTTAAAAAATAAAACATTTGAAAACGGACCATTTTTCACCTTTCTGCAGCATGACGTAATGGGGGGGTGTTATCTCTTTTGTCAAAAATCACCTGTTTTTGCTTGAACATTAAATGCCTCCAAATGGTATTTAATTCACTTCCCGGGCCCCTGGAAGCATGAAAATCACTTTAAACGTGCTAAGTTTAGCTCTAAAACTGATGATCTACCTACAAATGTGAACTGACTTTCAAAAATAAAACATTTGAAAACGGACCATTTTTCACCTTTCTGAAGCATGACGTAATGGGGGGGTGTTATCTCTTTTGTCAAAAATCACCTGTTTTTGCTTGAACATTAAATGCCTCCAAATGGTATTTAATTACCTTCCCGGGGTGAAGAAACACTTTTTGAGACCTCAGAGTGAGTAAATTAGCCATTTTCATGCACTTTTAACCATTCCACAAATCTTGTGTTTTGGGCCCCTGGAAGCATGAAAATCACTTTAAACATGCTAATTTTAGCTCTAAAACTGATGATCTACCTACAAATGTGAACTGACGTTAAAAAATAAAACATTTGAAAACGGACCATTTTTCACCTTTCTGCAGCATGACGTAATGGGGGGGTGTTATCTCTTTTGTCAAAAATCACCTGTTTTTGCTTGAACATTAAATGCCTCCAAATGGTATTTAATTCACTTCCCGGGCCCCTGGAAGCATGAAAATCACTTTAAACATGCTAATTTTAGCTCTAAAACTGATGATCTACCTACAAATGTGAACTGACGTTCAAAAATAAAACATTTGAAAACGGACCATTTTTCACCTTTCTGAAGCATGACGTAATGGGGGGGTGTTATCACTTTTGTCAAAAATCACCTGTTTTTGCTTGAACATTAAATGCCTCCAAATGGTATTTAATTCACTTCCCGGGGTGAAGAAACACTTTTTGAGACCTCAGAGTGAGTAAATTAGCCATTTTCATGCACTTTTAACCATTCCACAAATCTTGTGTTTTGGGCCCCTGGAAGCATGAAAATCACTTTAAACATGCTAATTTAAGCTCTAAAACTGATGATCTACCTACAAATGTGAACTGACGTTAAAAAATAAAACATTTGAAAATGGACCATTTTTCACCTTTCTGCAGCATGACGTAATGGGGGGGTGTTATCTATTTGTCAAAAATCACCTGTTTTTGCTTGAACATTAAATGCCTCCAAATGGTATTTAATTAACTTCCCGGGCCCCTGGAAGCATGAAAATCACTTTAAACGTGCTAATTTTAGCTCTAAAACTGATGATCTACCTACAAATGTGAACTGACTTTCAAAAATAAAACATATGAAAACGGACAATTTTTCACCTTTCTGAAGCATGACGTAATGGGGGGGTGTTATCACTTTTGTCAAAAATCACCTGTTTTTGCTTGAACATTAAATGCCTCCAAATGGTATTTAATTCACTTCCCGGGGTGAAGAAACACTTTTTGAGACCTCAGAGTGAGTAAATTAGCCATTTTCATGCACTTTTAACCATTCCACAAATCTTGTGTTTTGGGCCCCTGGAAGCATGAAAATCACTTTAAACATGCTAATTTTAGCTCTAAAACTGATGATCTACCTACAAATGTGAACTGACGTTAAAAATTAAAACATTTGAAAATGGACCATTTTTCACCTTTCTGCAGCATGACGTAATGGGGGGGTGTTATCTCTTTTGTCAAAAATCACCTGTTTTTGCTTGAACATTAAATGCCTCCAAATGGTATTTAATTCACTTCCCGGGCCCCTGGAAGCATGAAAATCACTTTAAACGTGCTAATTTTAGCTCTAAAACTGATGATCTACCTACAAATGTGAACTGACTTTCAAAAATAAAACATTTGAAAACGGACAATTTTTCACCTTTCTGAAGCATGACGTAATGGGGGGGTGTTATCTCTTTTGTCAAAAATCACCTGTTTTTGCTTGAACATTAAATGCCTCAAAATGGTATTTAATTTACTTCCCGGCCCCTGGTAGCTTGAAAATCACTTTAAACATGCTAATTTTAGCTCTAAAACTGATGATCTACCTACAAATGTGAACCGACGTTCAAAAATAAAACATTTGAAAACGGACCATTTTTCACCTTTCTGAAGCATGACGTAATGGGGGGGTGTTATCTCTTTTGTCAAAAATCACCTGTTTTTGCTTGAACATTAAATGCCTCCAAATGGTATTTAATTACCTTCCCGGGGTGAAGAAACACTTTTTGAGACCTCAGAGTGAGTAAATTGGCAATTTTCATGCACTTTTAACCATTCCACAAATCTTGTGTTTTGGGCCCCTGGAAGCATGAAAATCACTTTAAACATGCTAATTTTAGCTCTAAAACTGATGATCTACCAACAAATGTGAACTGACGTTAAAAAATAAAACATTTGAAAACGGACCATTTTTCACCTTTCTGCAGCATGACGTAATGGGGGGGGTGTTATCTCTTTTGTCAAAAATCACCTGTTTTTGCTTGAACAATAAATGCCTCCAAATGGTATTTAATTCACTTCCCGGGGTGAAGAAACACTTTTTGAGACCTCAGAGTGAGTAAATTGGCCATTTTCATGCACTTTTAACCATTCCACAAATCTTGTGTTTTGGGCCCCCGGAAGCATGAAAATCACTTTAAACATGCTAATTTTAGCTCTAAAACTGATGATCTACCTACAAAGGTGAACTGACGTTAAAAAATAAAACATTTGAAAACGGACAATTTTTCACCTTTCTGCAGCATGACGTAATGGGGGGGGGGTTATCTCTTTTGTCAAAAATCACCTGTTTTTGCTTGAACATTAAATGCCTCCAAATGGTATTAAATTCACTTCCCGGGGTGAAGAAACACTTTTTGAGACCTCAGAGTGAGTAAATTGGCCATTTTCATGCACTTTTAACCATTCCACAAATCTTGTGTTTTGGGCCCCTGGAAGCATGAAAATCACTTTAAACATGCTAATTTTAGCTCTAAAACTGATGATCTACCTACAAATGTGAACTGACGTTAAAAAATAAAACATTTAAAAACGGACCATTTTTCACCTTTCTGCAGCATGACGTAATGGGGGGGTGTTATCTCTTTTGTCAAAAATCACCTGTTTTTGCTTGAACATTAAATGCCTCCAAATGGTATTTAATTCACTTCCCGGTCCCCTGGAAGCATGAAAATCACTTTAATCGTGCTAATTTTAGCTCTAAAACTGATGATCTACCTACAAATGTGAACTGACTTTCAAAAATAAAACATTTGAAAACGGACAATTTTTCACCTTTCTGAAGCATGACGTAATGGGGGGGTGTTATCTCTTTTGTCAAAAATCACCTGTTTTTGCTTGAACATTAAATGCCTCCAAATGGTATTTAATTCACTTCCCGGGCCCCTGGAAGCATGAAAATCACTTTAAACATGCTAATTTTAGCTCTAAAACTGATGATCTACCTACAAATGTGAACTGACGTTAAAAAATAAAACATTTGAAAACGGACCATTTTTCACCTTTCTGCAGCATGACGTAATGGGGGGGTGTTATCTCTTTTGTCAAAAATCACCTGTTTTTGCTTGAACATTAAATGCCTCCAAATGGTATTTAATTCACTTCCCGGGCCCCTGGAAGCATGAAAATCACTTTAAACGTGCTAATTTTAGCTCTAAAACTGATGATCTACCTACAAATGTGAACTGACTTTCAAAAATAAAACATTTGAAAACGGACAATTTTTCACCTTTCTGAAGCATGACGTAATGGGGGGGTGTTATCTCTTTTGTCAAAAATCACCTGTTTTTGCTTGAACATTAAATGCCTCCAAATGGTATTTAATTCACTTCCCGGGCCCCTGGTAGCATGAAAATCACTTTAAACATGCTAATTTTAGCTCTAAAACTGATGATCTACCTACAAATGTGAACTGACGTTCAAAAATAAAACATTTGAAAACTGACCATTTTTCACCTTTCTGAAGCATGACGTAATGGGGGGGTGTTATCTCTTTTGTCAAAAATCACCTGTTTTTGCTTGAACATTAAATGCCTCCAAATGGTATTTAATTCACTTCCCGGGGTGAAGAAACACTTTTTGAGACCTCAGAGTGAGTAAATTGGCCATTTTCATGCACTTTTAACCATTCCACAAATCTTGTGTTTTGGGCCCCTGGAAGCATGAAAATCACTTTAAACATGCTAATTTTAGCTCTAAAACTGATGATCCACCTACAAAGGTGAACTGACGTTAAAAAATAAAACATTTGAAAACGGACCATTTTTCACCTTTCTGCAGCATGACGTAATGGGGGGGGGGTTATCTCTTTTGTCAAAAATCACCTGTTTTTGCTTGAACATTAAATGCCTCCAAATGGTATTAAATTCACTTCCCGGGGTGAAGAAACACTTTTTGAGACCTCAGAGTGAGTAAATTGGCCATTTTCATGCACTTTTAACCATTCCACAAATCTTGTGTTTTGGGCCCCTGGAAGCATGAAAATCACTTTAAACATGCTAATTTTAGCTCTAAAACTGATGATCTACCTACAAATGTGAACTGACGTTAAAAAATAAAACATTTAAAAAAGGACCATTTTTCACCTTTCTGCAGCATAACGTAATGGGGGGGTGTTATCTTTTTGTCAAAAATCACCTGTTTTTGCTTGAACATTAAATGCCTCCAAATGGTATTTAATTCACTTCCCAGGCCCCTGGAAGCATGAAAATCACTTTAAACGTGCTAATTTTAGCTCTAAAACTGATGATCTACCTACAAATGTGAACTGACTTTCAAAAATAAAACATTTGAAAACGGACAATTTTTCACCTTTCTGAAGCATGACGTAATGGGGGGGTGTTATCTCTTTTGTCAAAAATCACCTGTTTTTGCTTGAACATTAAATGCCTCAAAATGGTATTTAATTTACTTCCCGGCCCCTGGTAGCTTGAAAATCACTTTAAACATGCTAATTTTAGCTCTAAAACTGATGATCTACCTACAAATGTGAACCGACGTTCAAAAATAAAACATTTGAAAACGGACCATTTTTCACCTTTCTGAAGCATGACGTAATGGGGGGGTGTTATCTCTTTTGTCAAAAATCACCTGTTTTTGCTTGAACATTAAATGCCTCCAAATGGTATTTAATTACCTTCCCGGGGTGAAGAAACACTTTTTGAGACCTCAGAGTGAGTAAATTGGCAATTTTCATGCACTTTTAACCATTCCACAAATCTTGTGTTTTGGGCCCCTGGAAGCACGAAAATCACTTTAAACATGCTAATTTTAGCTCTAAAACTGATGATCTACCAACAAATGTGAACTGACGTTAAAAAATAAAACATTTGAAAACGGACCATTTTTCACCTTTCTGCAGCATGACATAATGGGGGGGTGTTATCTCTTTTGTCAAAAATCACCTGTTTTTGCTTGAACAATAAATGCCTCCAAATGGTATTTAATTCACTTCCCGGGGTGAAGAAACACTTTTTGAGACCTCAGAGTGAGTAAATTGGCCATTTTCATGCACTTTTAACCATTCCACAAATCTTGTGTTTTGGGCCCACGGAAGCATGAAAATCACTTTAAACATGCTAATTTTAGCTCTAAAACTGATGATCTACCTACAAATGTGAACTGACGTTAAAAAATAAAACATTTGAAAACGGACCATTTTTCACCTTTCTGCAGCATGACGTAATGGGGGGTGTTATCTCTTTTGTCAAAAATCACCTGTTTTTGCTTGAACATTAAATGCCTCCAAATGGTATTTAATTCACTTCCCGGGCCCCTGGAAGCATGAAAATCACTTTAAACGTGCTAATTTTAGCTCTAAAACTGATGATCTACCTACAAATGTGAACTGACTTTCAAAAATAAAACATTTGAAAACGGACCATTTTTCACCTTTCTGAAGCATGACGTAATGGGGGGGTGTTATCTCTTTTGTCAAAAATCACCTGTTTTTGCTTGAACATTAAATGCCTCCAAATGGTATTTAATTACCTTCCCGGGGTGAAGAAACACTTTTTGAGACCTCAGAGTGAGTAAATTAGCCATTTTCATGCACTTTTAACCATTCCACAAATCTTGTGTTTTGGGCCCCTGGAAGCATGAAAATCACTTTAAACATGCTAATTTTAGCTCTAAAACTGATGATCTACCTACAAATGTGAACTGACGTTAAAAAATAAAACATTTGAAAACGGACCATTTTTCACCTTTCTGCAGCATGACGTAATGGGGGGGTGTTATCTCTTTTGTCAAAAATCACCTGTTTTTGCTTGAACATTAAATGCCTCCAAATGGTATTTAATTCACTTCCCGGGCCCCTGGAAGCATGAAAATCACTTTAAACGTGCTAATTTTAGCTCTACAACTGATGATCTACCTACAAATGTGAACTGACTTTCAAAAATAAAACATTTGAAAACGGACAATTTTTCACCTTTCTGAAGCATGACGTAATGGGGGGGTGTTATCTCTTTTGTCAAAAATCACCTGTTTTTGCTTGAACATTAAATGCCTCCAAATGGTATTTAATTCACTTCCCGGGCCCCTGGAAGCATGAAAATCACTTTAAACATGCTAATTTTAGCTCTAAAACTGATGATCTACCTACAAATGTGAACTGACGTTCAAAAATAAAACATTTGAAAACGGACCATTTTTCACCTTTCTGAAGCATGACGTAATGGGGGGGTGTTATCACTTTTGTCAAAAATCACCTGTTTTTGCTTGAACATTAAATGCCTCCAAATGGTATTTAATTCACTTCCCGGGGTGAAGAAACACTTTTTGAGACCTCAGAGTGAGTAAATTAGCCATTTTCATGCACTTTTAACCATTCCACAAATCTTGTGTTTTGGGCCCCTGGAAGCATGAAAATCACTTTAAACATGCTAATTTTAGCTCTAAAACTGATCTACCTACAAATGTGAACTGACGTTAAAAAATAAAACATTTGAAAATGGACCATTTTTCACCTTTCTGCAGCATGACGTAATGGGGGGGTGTTATCTCTTTTGTCAAAAATCACCTGTTTTTGCTTGAACATTAAATGCCTCCAAATGGTATTTAATTCACTTCCCGGGCCCCTGGAAGCATGAAAATCACTTTAAACGTGCTAATTTTAGCTCTAAAACTGATGATCTACCTACAAATGTGAACTGACTTTCAAAAATAAAACATTTGAAAACGGACAATTTTTCACCTTTCTGAAGCATGACGTAATGGGGGGTGTTATCACTTTTGTCAAAAATCACCTGTTTTTGCTTGAACATTAAATGCCTCCAAATGGTATTTAATTCACTTCCCGGGGTGAAGAAACACTTTTTGAGACCTCAGAGTGAGTAAATTGGCCATTTTCATGCACTTTTAACCATTCCACAAATCTTGTGTTTTGGGCCCCTGGAAGCATGAAAATCACTTTAAACATGCTAATTTAAGCTCTAAAACTGATGATCTACCTACAAATGTGAACTGACGTTAAAAAATAAAACATTTGAAAACGGACCATTTTTCACCTTTCTGCAGCATGACGTAATGGGGGGGGGGTGTTATCTCTTTTGTCAAAAATCACCTGTTTTTGCTTGAACATTAAATGCCTCCAAATGGTATTAAATTCACTTCCCAGGGTGAAGAAACACTTTTTGAGACCTCAGAGTGAGTAAATTGGCCATTTTCATGCACTTTTAACCATTCCACAAATCTTGTGTTTTGGGCCCCTGGAAGCATGAAAATCACTTTAAACATGCTAATTTTAGCTCTAAAACTGATGATCTACCTACAAATGTGAACTGACGTTAAAAAATAAAACATTTGAAAACGGACCATTTTTCACCTTTCTGCAGCATGACGTAATGGGGGGGTGTTATCTCTTTTGTCAAAAATCACCTGTTTTTGCTTGAACATTAAATGCCTCCAAATGGTATTTAATTCACTTCCCGGGCCCCTGGTAGCATGAAAATCACTTTAAACATGCTAATTTTAGCTCTAAAACTGATGATCTACCTACAAATGTGAACTGACGTTCAAAAATAAAACATTTGAAAAAGGACCATTTTTCACCTTTCTGAAGCATGACGTAATGGGGGGGTGTTATCTCTTTTGTCAAAAATCACCTGTTTTTGCTTGAACATTAAATGCCTCCAAATGGTATTTAATTACCTTCCCGGGGTGAAGAAACACTTTTTGAGACCTCAGAGTGAGTAAATTGGCCATTTTCATGCACTTTTAACCATTCCACAAATCTTGTGTTTTGGGCCCCTGGAAGCATGAAAATCACTTTAAACATGCTAATTTTAGCTCTAAAACTGATGATCTACCTACAAATGTGAACTGACGTTAAAAAATAAAACATTTAAAAACGGACCATTTTTCACCTTTCTGCAGCATGACGTAATGGGGGGGTGTTATCTCTTTTGTCAAAAATCACCTGTTTTTGCTTGAACATTAAATGCCTCCAAATGGTATTTAATTCACTTCCCGGTCCCCTGGAAGCATGAAAATCACTTTAATCGTGCTAATTTTAGCTCTAAAACTGATGATCTACCTACAAATGTGAACTGACTTTCAAAAATAAAACATTTGAAAACGGACAATTTTTCACCTTTCTGAAGCATGACGTAATGGGGGGGTGTTATCTCTTTTGTCAAAAATCACCTGTTTTTGCTTGAACATTAAATGCCTCCAAATGGTATTTAATTCACTTCCCGGGCCCCTGGAAGCATGAAAATCACTTTAAACGTGCTAATTTTAGCTCTAAAACTGATGATCTACCTACAAATGTGAACTGACTTTCAAAAATAAAACATTTGAAAACGGACAATTTTTCACCTTTCTGAAGCATGACGTAATGGGGGGGTGTTATCTCTTTTGTCAAAAATCACCTGTTTTTGCTTGAACATTAAATGCTTCAAAATGGTATTTAATTCACTTCCCGGGCCCCTGGTAGCATGAAAATCACTTTAAACATGCTAATTTTAGCTCTAAAACTGATGATCTACCTACAAATGTGAACTGACGTTCAAAAATAAAACATTTGAAAACGGACCATTTTTCACCTTTCTGAAGCATGACGTAATGGGGGGGTGTTATCTCTTTTGTCAAAAATCACCTGTTTTTGCTTGAACATTAAATGCCTCCAAATGGTATTAAATTCACTTCCCGGGGTGAAGAAACACTTTTTGAGACCTCAGAGTGAGTAAATTGGCCATTTTCATGCACTTTTAACCATTCCACAAATCTTGTGTTTTGGGCCCCTGGAAGCATGAAAATCACTTTAAACATGCTAATTTTAGCTCTAAAACTGATGATCTACCTACAAATGTGAACTGACGTTAAAAAATAAAACATTTGAAAACGGACCATTTTTCACCTTTCTGCAGCATAACGTAATGGGGGGGTGTTATCTTTTTGTCAAAAATCACCTGTTTTTGCTTGAACATTAAATGCCTCCAAATGGTATTTAATTCACTTCCCGGGCCCCTGGAAGCATGAAAATCACTTTAAACATGCTAATTTTAGCTCTAAAACTGATGATCTACCAACAAATGTGAACTGACGTTAAAAAATAAAACATTTGAAAACGGACCATTTTTCACCTTTCTGCAGCATGACGTAATGGGGGGGGTGTTATCTCTTTTGTCAAAAATCACCTGTTTTTGCTTGAACAATAAATGCCTCCAAATGGTATTTAATTCACTTCCCGGGGTGAAGAAACACTTTTTGAGACCTCAGAGTGAGTAAATTGGCCATTTTCATGCACTTTTAACCATTCCACAAATCTTGTGTTTTGGGCCCCCGGAAGCATGAAAATCACTTTAAACATGCTAATTTTAGCTCTAAAACTGATGATCTACCTACAAAGGTGAACTGACGTTAAAAAATAAAACATTTGAAAACGGACAATTTTTCACCTTTCTGCAGCATGACGTAATGGGGGGGGGGGTTATCTCTTTTGTCAAAAATCACCTGTTTTTGCTTGAACATTAAATGCCTCCAAATGGTATTAAATTCACTTCCCGGGGTGAAGAAACACTTTTTGAGACCTCAGAGTGAGTAAATTGGCCATTTTCATGCACTTTTAACCATTCCACAAATCTTGTGTTTTGGGCCCCTGGAAGCATGAAAATCACTTTAAACATGCTAATTTTAGCTCTAAAACTGATGATCTACCTACAAATGTGAACTGACGTTAAAAAATAAAACATTTAAAAACGGACCATTTTTCACCTTTCTGCAGCATGACGTAATGGGGGGGTGTTATCTCTTTTGTCAAAAATCACCTGTTTTTGCTTGAACATTAAATGCCTCCAAATGGTATTTAATTCACTTCCCGGTCCCCTGGAAGCATGAAAATCACTTTAATCGTGCTAATTTTAGCTCTAAAACTGATGATCTACCTACAAATGTGAACTGACTTTCAAAAATAAAACATTTGAAAACGGACAATTTTTCACCTTTCTGAAGCATGACGTAATGGGGGGGTGTTATCTCTTTTGTCAAAAATCACCTGTTTTTGCTTGAACATTAAATGCCTCCAAATGGTATTTAATTCACTTCCCGGGCCCCTGGAAGCATGAAAATCACTTTAAACATGCTAATTTTAGCTCTAAAACTGATGATCTACCTACAAATGTGAACTGACGTTAAAAAATAAAACATTTGAAAACGGACCATTTTTCACCTTTCTGCAGCATGACGTAATGGGGGGGTGTTATCTCTTTTGTCAAAAATCACCTGTTTTTGCTTGAACATTAAATGCCTCCAAATGGTATTTAATTCACTTCCCGGGCCCCTGGTAGCATGAAAATCACTTTAAACATGCTAATTTTAGCTCTAAAACTGATGATCTACCTACAAATGTGAACTGACGTTCAAAAATAAAACATTTGAAAACTGACCATTTTTCACCTTTCTGAAGCATGACGTAATGGGGGGGTGTTATCTCTTTTGTCAAAAATCACCTGTTTTTGCTTGAACATTAAATGCCTCCAAATGGTATTTAATTCACTTCCCGGGGTGAAGAAACACTTTTTGAGACCTCAGAGTGAGTAAATTGGCCATTTTCATGCACTTTTAACCATTCCACAAATCTTGTGTTTTGGGCCCCTGGAAGCATGAAAATCACTTTAAACATGCTAATTTTAGCTCTAAAACTGATGATCCACCTACAAAGGTGAACTGACGTTAAAAAATAAAACATTTGAAAACGGACCATTTTTCACCTTTCTGCAGCATGACGTAATGGGGGGGGGGGTTATCTCTTTTGTCAAAAATCACCTGTTTTTGCTTGAACATTAAATGCCTCCAAATGGTATTAAATTCACTTCCCGGGGTGAAGAAACACTTTTTGAGACCTCAGAGTGAGTAAATTGGCCATTTTCATGCACTTTTAACCATTCCACAAATCTTGTGTTTTGGGCCCCTGGAAGCATGAAAATCACTTTAAACATGCTAATTTTAGCTCTAAAACTGATGATCTACCTACAAATGTGAACTGACGTTAAAAAATAAAACATTTAAAAAAGGACCATTTTTCACCTTTCTGCAGCATAACGTAATGGGGGGGTGTTATCTTTTTGTCAAAAATCACCTGTTTTTGCTTGAACATTAAATGCCTCCAAATGGTATTTAATTCACTTCCCGGGCCCCTGGAAGCATGAAAATCACTTTAAACGTGCTAATTTTAGCTCTAAAACTGATGATCTACCTACAAATGTGAACTGACTTTCAAAAATAAAACATTTGAAAACGGACAATTTTTCACCTTTCTGAAGCATGACGTAATGGGGGGGTGTTATCTCTTTTGTCAAAAATCACCTGTTTTTGCTTGAACATTAAATGCCTCAAAATGGTATTTAATTTACTTCCCGGCCCCTGGTAGCTTGAAAATCACTTTAAACATGCTAATTTTAGCTCTAAAACTGATGATCTACCTACAAATGTGAACCGACGTTCAAAAATAAAACATTTGAAAACGGACCATTTTTCACCTTTCTGAAGCATGACGTAATGGGGGGGTGTTATCTCTTTTGTCAAAAATCACCTGTTTTTGCTTGAACATTAAATGCCTCCAAATGGTATTTAATTACCTTCCCGGGGTGAAGAAACACTTTTTGAGACCTCAGAGTGAGTAAATTGGCAATTTTCATGCACTTTTAACCATTCCACAAATCTTGTGTTTTGGGCCCCTGGAAGCACGAAAATCACTTTAAACATGCTAATTTTAGCTCTAAAACTGATGATCTACCAACAAATGTGAACTGACGTTAAAAAATAAAACATTTGAAAACGGACCATTTTTCACCTTTCTGCAGCATGACATAATGGGGGGGTGTTATCTCTTTTGTCAAAAATCACCTGTTTTTGCTTGAACAATAAATGCCTCCAAATGGTATTTAATTCACTTCCCGGGGTGAAGAAACACTTTTTGAGAACTTAGAGTGAGTAAATTGGCCATTTTCATGCACTTTTAACCATTCCACAAATCTTGTGTTTTGGGCCCACGGAAGCATGAAAATCACTTTAAACATGCTAATTTTAGCTCTAAAACTGATGATCTACCTACAAATGTGAACTGACGTTAAAAAATAAAACATTTGAAAACGGACCATTTTTCACCTTTCTGCAGCATGACGTAATGGGGGGTGTTATCTCTTTTGTCAAAAATCACCTGTTTTTGCTTGAACATTAAATGCCTCCAAATGGTATTTAATTCACTTCCCGGGCCCCTGGAAGCATGAAAATCACTTTAAACGTGCTAATTTTAGCTCTAAAACTGATGATCTACCTACAAATGTGAACTGACTTTCAAAAATAAAACATTTGAAAACGGACCATTTTTCACCTTTCTGAAGCATGACGTAATGGGGGGGTGTTATCTCTTTTGTCAAAAATCACCTGTTTTTGCTTGAACATTAAATGCCTCCAAATGGTATTTAATTACCTTCCCGGGGTGAAGAAACACTTTTTGAGACCTCAGAGTGAGTAAATTAGCCATTTTCATGCACTTTTAACCATTCCACAAATCTTGTGTTTTGGGCCCCTGGAAGCATGAAAATCACTTTAAACATGCTAATTTTAGCTCTAAAACTGATGATCTACCTACAAATGTGAACTGACGTTAAAAAATAAAACATTTGAAAACGGACCATTTTTCACCTTTCTGCAGCATGACGTAATGGGGGGGTGTTATCTCTTTTGTCAAAAATCACCTGTTTTTGCTTGAACATTAAATGCCTCCAAATGGTATTTAATTCACTTCCCGGGCCCCTGGAAGCATGAAAATCACTTTAAACGTGCTAATTTTAGCTCTACAACTGATGATCTACCTACAAATGTGAACTGACTTTCAAAAATAAAACATTTGAAAACGGACAATTTTTCACCTTTCTGAAGCATGACGTAATGGGGGGGTGTTATCTCTTTTGTCAAAAATCACCTGTTTTTGCTTGAACATTAAATGCCTCCAAATGGTATTTAATTCACTTCCCGGGCCCCTGGAAGCATGAAAATCACTTTAAACATGCTAATTTTAGCTCTAAAACTGATGATCTACCTACAAATGTGAACTGACGTTCAAAAATAAAACATTTGAAAACGGACCATTTTTCACCTTTCTGAAGCATGACGTAATGGGGGGGTGTTATCACTTTTGTCAAAAATCACCTGTTTTTGCTTGAACATTAAATGCCTCCAAATGGTATTTAATTCACTTCCCGGGGTGAAGAAACACTTTTTGAGACCTCAGAGTGAGTAAATTAGCCATTTTCATGCACTTTTAACCATTCCACAAATCTTGTGTTTTGGGCCCCTGGAAGCATGAAAATCACTTTAAACATGCTAATTTTAGCTCTAAAACTGATCTACCTACAAATGTGAACTGACGTTAAAAAATAAAACATTTGAAAATGGACCATTTTTCACCTTTCTGCAGCATGACGTAATGGGGGGGTGTTATCTCTTTTGTCAAAAATCACCTGTTTTTGCTTGAACATTAAATGCCTCCAAATGGTATTTAATTCACTTCCCGGGCCCCTGGAAGCATGAAAATCACTTTAAACGTGCTAATTTTAGCTCTAAAACTGATGATCTACCTACAAATGTGAACTGACTTTCAAAAATAAAACATTTGAAAACGGACAATTTTTCACCTTTCTGAAGCATGACGTAATGGGGGGTGTTATCACTTTTGTCAAAAATCACCTGTTTTTGCTTGAACATTAAATGCCTCCAAATGGTATTTAATTCACTTCCCGGGGTGAAGAAACACTTTTTGAGACCTCAGAGTGAGTAAATTGGCCATTTTCATGCACTTTTAACCATTCCACAAATCTTGTGTTTTGGGCCCCTGGAAGCATGAAAATCACTTTAAACATGCTAATTTAAGCTCTAAAACTGATGATCTACCTACAAATGTGAACTGACGTTAAAAAATAAAACATTTGAAAACGGACCATTTTTCACCTTTCTGCAGCATGACGTAATGGGGGGGGGGTGTTATCTCTTTTGTCAAAAATCACCTGTTTTTGCTTGAACATTAAATGCCTCCAAATGGTATTAAATTCACTTCCCAGGGTGAAGAAACACTTTTTGAGACCTCAGAGTGAGTAAATTGGCCATTTTCATGCACTTTTAACCATTCCACAAATCTTGTGTTTTGGGCCCCTGGAAGCATGAAAATCACTTTAAACATGCTAATTTTAGCTCTAAAACTGATGATCTACCTACAAATGTGAACTGACGTTAAAAAATAAAACATTTGAAAACGGACCATTTTTCACCTTTCTGCAGCATGACGTAATGGGGGGGTGTTATCTCTTTTGTCAAAAATCACCTGTTTTTGCTTGAACATTAAATGCCTCCAAATGGTATTTAATTCACTTCCCGGGCCCCTGGTAGCATGAAAATCACTTTAAACATGCTAATTTTAGCTCTAAAACTGATGATCTACCTACAAATGTGAACTGACGTTCAAAAATAAAACATTTGAAAAAGGACCATTTTTCACCTTTCTGAAGCATGACGTAATGGGGGGGTGTTATCTCTTTTGTCAAAAATCACCTGTTTTTGCTTGAACATTAAATGCCTCCAAATGGTATTTAATTACCTTCCCGGGGTGAAGAAACACTTTTTGAGACCTCAGAGTGAGTAAATTGGCCATTTTCATGCACTTTTAACCATTCCACAAATCTTGTGTTTTGGGCCCCTGGAAGCATGAAAATCACTTTAAACATGCTAATTTTAGCTCTAAAACTGATGATCTACCTACAAATGTGAACTGACGTTAAAAAATAAAACATTTAAAAACGGACCATTTTTCACCTTTCTGCAGCATGACGTAATGGGGGGGTGTTATCTCTTTTGTCAAAAATCACCTGTTTTTGCTTGAACATTAAATGCCTCCAAATGGTATTTAATTCACTTCCCGGTCCCCTGGAAGCATGAAAATCACTTTAATCGTGCTAATTTTAGCTCTAAAACTGATGATCTACCTACAAATGTGAACTGACTTTCAAAAATAAAACATTTGAAAACGGACAATTTTTCACCTTTCTGAAGCATGACGTAATGGGGGGGTGTTATCTCTTTTGTCAAAAATCACCTGTTTTTGCTTGAACATTAAATGCCTCCAAATGGTATTTAATTCACTTCCCGGGCCCCTGGAAGCATGAAAATCACTTTAAACGTGCTAATTTTAGCTCTAAAACTGATGATCTACCTACAAATGTGAACTGACTTTCAAAAATAAAACATTTGAAAACGGACAATTTTTCACCTTTCTGAAGCATGACGTAATGGGGGGGTGTTATCTCTTTTGTCAAAAATCACCTGTTTTTGCTTGAACATTAAATGCTTCAAAATGGTATTTAATTCACTTCCCGGGCCCCTGGTAGCATGAAAATCACTTTAAACATGCTAATTTTAGCTCTAAAACTGATGATCTACCTACAAATGTGAACTGACGTTCAAAAATAAAACATTTGAAAACGGACCATTTTTCACCTTTCTGAAGCATGACGTAATGGGGGGGTGTTATCTCTTTTGTCAAAAATCACCTGTTTTTGCTTGAACATTAAATGCCTCCAAATGGTATTAAATTCACTTCCCGGGGTGAAGAAACACTTTTTGAGACCTCAGAGTGAGTAAATTGGCCATTTTCATGCACTTTTAACCATTCCACAAATCTTGTGTTTTGGGCCCCTGGAAGCATGAAAATCACTTTAAACATGCTAATTTTAGCTCTAAAACTGATGATCTACCTACAAATGTGAACTGACGTTAAAAAATAAAACATTTGAAAACGGACCATTTTTCACCTTTCTGCAGCATAACGTAATGGGGGGGTGTTATCTTTTTGTCAAAAATCACCTGTTTTTGCTTGAACATTAAATGCCTCCAAATGGTATTTAATTCACTTCCCGGGCCCCTGGAAGCATGAAAATCACTTTAAACGTGCTAATTTGAGCTCTAAAACTGATGATCTACCTACAAATGTGAACTGACTTTCAAAAATAAAACATTTGAAAACGGACCATTTTTCACCTTTCTGCAGCATAACGTAATGGGGGGGTGTTATCTCTTTTGTCAAAAATCACCTGTTTTTGCTTGAACATTAAATGCCTCAAAATGGTATTTAATTTACTTCCCGGGCCCCTGGTAGCTTGAAAATCACTTTAAACATGCTAATTTTAGCTCTAAAACTGATGATCTACCTACAAATGTGAACCGACGTTCAAAAATAAAACATTTGAAAACGGACCATTTTTCACCTTTCTGAAGCATGACGTAATGGGGGGGTGTTATCTCTTTTGTCAAAAATCACCTGTTTTTGCTTGAACATTAAATGCCTCCAAATGGTATTTAATTACCTTCCCGGGGTGAAGAAACACTTTTTGAGACCTCAGAGTGAGTAAATTGGCAATTTTCATGCACTTTTAACCATTCCACAAATCTTGTGTTTTGGGCCCCTGGAAGCATGAAAATCACTTTAAACATGCTAATTTTAGCTCTAAAACTGATGATCTACCAACAAATGTGAACTGACGTTAAAAAATAAAACATTTGAAAACGGACCATTTTTCACCTTTCTGCAGCATGACGTAATGGGGGGGGTGTTATCTCTTTTGTCAAAAATCACCTGTTTTTGCTTGAACATTAAATGCCTCCAAATGGTATTTAATTCACTTCCCGGTCCCCTGGAAGCATGAAAATCACTTTAATCGTGCTAATTTTAGCTCTAAAACTGATGATCTACCTACAAATGTGAACTGACTTTCAAAAATAAAACATTTGAAAACGGACAATTTTTCACCTTTCTGAAGCATGACGTAATGGGGGGGTGTTATCTCTTTTGTCAAAAATCACCTGTTTTTGCTTGAACATTAAATGCCTCCAAATGGTATTTAATTCACTTCCCGGGCCCCTGGAAGCATGAAAATCACTTTAAACGTGCTAATTTTAGCTCTAAAACTGATGATCTACCTACAAATGTGAACTGACTTTCAAAAATAAAACATTTGAAAACGGACAATTTTTCACCTTTCTGAAGCATGACGTAATGGGGGGGTGTTATCTCTTTTGTCAAAAATCACCTGTTTTTGCTTGAACATTAAATGCTTCAAAATGGTATTTAATTCACTTCCCGGGCCCCTGGTAGCATGAAAATCACTTTAAACATGCTAATTTTAGCTCTAAAACTGATGATCTACCTACAAATGTGAACTGACGTTCAAAAATAAAACATTTGAAAACGGACCATTTTTCACCTTTCTGAAGCATGACGTAATGGGGGGGTGTTATCTCTTTTGTCAAAAATCACCTGTTTTTGCTTGAACATTAAATGCCTCCAAATGGTATTAAATTCACTTCCCGGGGTGAAGAAACACTTTTTGAGACCTCAGAGTGAGTAAATTGGCCATTTTCATGCACTTTTAACCATTCCACAAATCTTGTGTTTTGGGCCCCTGGAAGCATGAAAATCACTTTAAACATGCTAATTTTAGCTCTAAAACTGATGATCTACCTACAAATGTGAACTGACGTTAAAAAATAAAACATTTGAAAACGGACCATTTTTCACCTTTCTGCAGCATAACGTAATGGGGGGGTGTTATCTTTTTGTCAAAAATCACCTGTTTTTGCTTGAACATTAAATGCCTCAAAATGGTATTTAATTTACTTCCCGGGCCCCTGGTAGCTTGAAAATCACTTTAAACATGCTAATTTTAGCTCTAAAACTGATGATCTACCTACAAATGTGAACCGACGTTCAAAAATAAAACATTTGAAAATGGACCATTTTTCACCTTTCTGAAGCATGACGTAATGGGGGGGTGTTATCTCTTTTGTCAAAAATCACCTGTTTTTGCTTGAACATTAAATGCCTCCAAATGGTATTTAATTACCTTCCCGGGGTGAAGAAACACTTTTTGAGACCTCAGAGTGAGTAAATTGGCAATTTTCATGCACTTTTAACCATTCCACAAATCTTGTGTTTTGGGCCCCTGGAAGCATGAAAATCACTTTAAACATGCTAATTTTAGCTCTAAAACTGATGATCTACCAACAAATGTGAACTGACGTTAAAAAATAAAACATTTGAAAACGGACCATTTTTCACCTTTCTGCAGCATGACGTAATGGGGGGGGTGTTATCTCTTTTGTCAAAAATCACCTGTTTTTGCTTGAACAATAAATGCCTCCAAATGGTATTTAATTCACTTCCCGGGGTGAAGAAACACTTTTTGAGACCTCAGAGTGAGTAAATTGGCCATTTTCATGCACTTTTAACCATTCCACAAATCTTGTGTTTTGGGCCCCCGGAAGCATGAAAATCACTTTAAACATGCTAATTTTAGCTCTAAAACTGATGATCTACCTACAAATGTGAACTGACGTTAAAAAATAAAACATTTGAAAACGGACCATTTTTCACCTTTCTGCAGCATGACGTAATGGGGGGGTGTTATCTCTTTTGTCAAAAATCACCTGTTTTTGCTTGAACATTAAATGCCTCCAAATGGTATTTAATTCACTTCCCGGGCCCCTGGAAGCATGAAAATCACTTTAAACGTGCTAATTTTAGCTCTAAAACTGATGATCTACCTACAAATGTGAACTGACTTTCAAAAATAAAACATTTGAAAACGGACCATTTTTCACCTTTCTGAAGCATGACGTAATGGGGGGGTGTTATCTCTTTTGTCAAAAATCACCTGTTTTTGCTTGAACATTAAATGCCTCCAAATGGTATTTAATTCACTTCCCGGGCCCCTGGTAGCATGAAAATCACTTTAAACATGCTAATTTTAGCTCTAAAACTGATGATCTACCTACAAATGTGAACTGACGTTAAAAAATAAAACATTTGAAAACGGACCATTTTTCACCTTTCTGCAGCATGACGTAATGGGGGGGTGTTATCTCTTTTGTCAAAAATCACCTGTTTTTGCTTGAACATTAAATGCCTCCAAATGGTATTTAATTCACTTCCCGGGCCCCTGGTAGCATGAAAATCACTTTAAACATGCTAATTTTAGCTCTAAAACTGATGATCTACCTACAAATGTGAACTGACGTTCAAAAATAAAACATTTGAAAAAGGACCATTTTTCACCTTTCTGAAGCATGACGTAATGGGGGGGTGTTATCTCTTTTGTCAAAAATCACCTGTTTTTGCTTGAACATTAAATGCCTCCAAATGGTATTTAATTACCTTCCCGGGGTGAAGAAACACTTTTTGAGACCTCAGAGTGAGTAAATTGGCCATTTTCATGCACTTTTAACCATTCCACAAATCTTGTGTTTTGGGCCCCTGGAAGCATGAAAATCACTTTAAACATGCTAATTTTAGCTCTAAAACTGATGATCTACCTACAAATGTGAACTGACGTTAAAAAATAAAACATTTAAAAACGGACCATTTTTCACCTTTCTGCAGCATGACGTAATGGGGGGGTGTTATCTCTTTTGTCAAAAATCACCTGTTTTTGCTTGAACATTAAATGCCTCCAAATGGTATTTAATTCACTTCCCGGTCCCCTGGAAGCATGAAAATCACTTTAATCGTGCTAATTTTAGCTCTAAAACTGATGATCTACCTACAAATGTGAACTGACTTTCAAAAATAAAACATTTGAAAACGGACAATTTTTCACCTTTCTGAAGCATGACGTAATGGGGGGGTGTTATCTCTTTTGTCAAAAATCACCTGTTTTTGCTTGAACATTAAATGCCTCCAAATGGTATTTAATTCACTTCCCGGGCCCCTGGAAGCATGAAAATCACTTTAAACGTGCTAATTTTAGCTCTAAAACTGATGATCTACCTACAAATGTGAACTGACTTTCAAAAATAAAACATTTGAAAACGGACAATTTTTCACCTTTCTGAAGCATGACGTAATGGGGGGGTGTTATCTCTTTTGTCAAAAATCACCTGTTTTTGCTTGAACATTAAATGCTTCAAAATGGTATTTAATTCACTTCCCGGGCCCCTGGTAGCATGAAAATCACTTTAAACATGCTAATTTTAGCTCTAAAACTGATGATCTACCTACAAATGTGAACTGACGTTCAAAAATAAAACATTTGAAAACGGACCATTTTTCACCTTTCTGAAGCATGACGTAATGGGGGGGTGTTATCTCTTTTGTCAAAAATCACCTGTTTTTGCTTGAACATTAAATGCCTCCAAATGGTATTAAATTCACTTCCCGGGGTGAAGAAACACTTTTTGAGACCTCAGAGTGAGTAAATTGGCCATTTTCATGCACTTTTAACCATTCCACAAATCTTGTGTTTTGGGCCCCTGGAAGCATGAAAATCACTTTAAACATGCTAATTTTAGCTCTAAAACTGATGATCTACCTACAAATGTGAACTGACGTTAAAAAATAAAACATTTGAAAACGGACCATTTTTCACCTTTCTGCAGCATAACGTAATGGGGGGGTGTTATCTTTTTGTCAAAAATCACCTGTTTTTGCTTGAACATTAAATGCCTCCAAATGGTATTTAATTCACTTCCCGGGCCCCTGGAAGCATGAAAATCACTTTAAACGTGCTAATTTGAGCTCTAAAACTGATGATCTACCTACAAATGTGAACTGACTTTCAAAAATAAAACATTTGAAAACGGACAATTTTTCACCTTTCTGAAGCATGACGTAATGGGGGGGTGTTATCTCTTTTGTCAAAAATCACCTGTTTTTGCTTGAACATTAAATGCCTCAAAATGGTATTTAATTTACTTCCCGGGCCCCTGGTAGCTTGAAAATCACTTTAAACATGCTAATTTTAGCTCTAAAACTGATGATCTACCTACAAATGTGAACCGACGTTCAAAAATAAAACATTTGAAAACGGACCATTTTTCACCTTTCTGAAGCATGACGTAATGGGGGGGTGTTATCTCTTTTGTCAAAAATCACCTGTTTTTGCTTGAACATTAAATGCCTCCAAATGGTATTTAATTACCTTCCCGGGGTGAAGAAACACTTTTTGAGACCTCAGAGTGAGTAAATTGGCAATTTTCATGCACTTTTAACCATTCCACAAATCTTGTGTTTTGGGCCCCTGGAAGCATGAAAATCACTTTAAACATGCTAATTTTAGCTCTAAAACTGATGATCTACCAACAAATGTGAACTGACGTTAAAAAATAAAACATTTGAAAACGGACCATTTTTCACCTTTCTGCAGCATGACGTAATGGGGGGGGTGTTATCTCTTTTGTCAAAAATCACCTGTTTTTGCTTGAACATTAAATGCCTCCAAATGGTATTTAATTCACTTCCCGGTCCCCTGGAAGCATGAAAATCACTTTAATCGTGCTAATTTTAGCTCTAAAACTGATGATCTACCTACAAATGTGAACTGACTTTCAAAAATAAAACATTTGAAAACGGACAATTTTTCACCTTTCTGAAGCATGACGTAATGGGGGGGTGTTATCTCTTTTGTCAAAAATCACCTGTTTTTGCTTGAACATTAAATGCCTCCAAATGGTATTTAATTCACTTCCCGGGCCCCTGGAAGCATGAAAATCACTTTAAACGTGCTAATTTTAGCTCTAAAACTGATGATCTACCTACAAATGTGAACTGACTTTCAAAAATAAAACATTTGAAAACGGACAATTTTTCACCTTTCTGAAGCATGACGTAATGGGGGGGTGTTATCTCTTTTGTCAAAAATCACCTGTTTTTGCTTGAACATTAAATGCTTCAAAATGGTATTTAATTCACTTCCCGGGCCCCTGGTAGCATGAAAATCACTTTAAACATGCTAATTTTAGCTCTAAAACTGATGATCTACCTACAAATGTGAACTGACGTTCAAAAATAAAACATTTGAAAACGGACCATTTTTCACCTTTCTGAAGCATGACGTAATGGGGGGGTGTTATCTCTTTTGTCAAAAATCACCTGTTTTTGCTTGAACATTAAATGCCTCCAAATGGTATTAAATTCACTTCCCGGGGTGAAGAAACACTTTTTGAGACCTCAGAGTGAGTAAATTGGCCATTTTCATGCACTTTTAACCATTCCACAAATCTTGTGTTTTGGGCCCCTGGAAGCATGAAAATCACTTTAAACATGCTAATTTTAGCTCTAAAACTGATGATCTACCTACAAATGTGAACTGACGTTAAAAAATAAAACATTTGAAAACGGACCATTTTTCACCTTTCTGCAGCATAACGTAATGGGGGGGTGTTATCTTTTTGTCAAAAATCACCTGTTTTTGCTTGAACATTAAATGCCTCCAAATGGTATTTAATTCACTTCCCGGGCCCCTGGAAGCATGAAAATCACTTTAAACGTGCTAATTTTAGCTCTAAAACTGATGATCTACCTACAAATGTGAACTGACTTTCAAAAATAAAACATTTGAAAACGGACAATTTTTCACCTTTCTGAAGCATGACGTAATGGGGGGGTGTTATCTCTTTTGTCAAAAATCACCTGTTTTTGCTTGAACATTAAATGCCTCAAAATGGTATTTAATTTACTTCCCGGGCCCCTGGTAGCTTGAAAATCACTTTAAACATGCTAATTTTAGCTCTAAAACTGATGATCTACCTACAAATGTGAACCGACGTTCAAAAATAAAACATTTGAAAATGGACCATTTTTCACCTTTCTGAAGCATGACGTAATGGGGGGGTGTTATCTCTTTTGTCAAAAATCACCTGTTTTTGCTTGAACATTAAATGCCTCCAAATGGTATTTAATTACCTTCCCGGGGTGAAGAAACACTTTTTGAGACCTCAGAGTGAGTAAATTGGCAATTTTCATGCACTTTTAACCATTCCACAAATCTTGTGTTTTGGGCCCCTGGAAGCATGAAAATCACTTTAAACATGCTAATTTTAGCTCTAAAACTGATGATCTACCAACAAATGTGAACTGACGTTAAAAAATAAAACATTTGAAAACGGACCATTTTTCACCTTTCTGCAGCATGACGTAATGGGGGGGGTGTTATCTCTTTTGTCAAAAATCACCTGTTTTTGCTTGAACAATAAATGCCTCCAAATGGTATTTAATTCACTTCCCGGGGTGAAGAAACACTTTTTGAGACCTCAGAGTGAGTAAATTGGCCATTTTCATGCACTTTTAACCATTCCACAAATCTTGTGTTTTGGGCCCCCGGAAGCATGAAAATCACTTTAAACATGCTAATTTTAGCTCTAAAACTGATGATCTACCTACAAATGTGAACTGACGTTAAAAAATAAAACATTTGAAAACGGACCATTTTTCACCTTTCTGCAGCATGACGTAATGGGGGGGTGTTATCTCTTTTGTCAAAAATCACCTGTTTTTGCTTGAACATTAAATGCCTCCAAATGGTATTTAATTCACTTCCCGGGCCCCTGGAAGCATGAAAATCACTTTAAACGTGCTAATTTTAGCTCTAAAACTGATGATCTACCTACAAATGTGAACTGACTTTCAAAAATAAAACATTTGAAAATGGACCATTTTTCACCTTTCTGAAGCATGACGTAATGGGGGGGTGTTATCTCTTTTGTCAAAAATCACCTGTTTTTGCTTGAACATTAAATGCCTCCAAATGGTATTTAATTCACTTCCCGGGCCCCTGGTAGCATGAAAATCACTTTAAACATGCTAATTTTAGCTCTAAAACTGATGATCTACCTACAAATGTGAACTGACGTTCAAAAATGAAACATTTGAAAACGGACCATTTTTCACCTTTCTGAAGCATGACGTGATGGGGGGGTGTTATCTCTTTTGTCAAAAATCACCTGTTTTTGCTTGAACATTAAATGCCTCCAAATGGTATTTAATTCACTTCCCGGTCCCCTGGAAGCATGAAAATCACTTTAATCGTGCTAATTTTAGCTCTAAAACTGATGATCTACCTACAAATGTGAACTGACTTTCAAAAATAAAACATTTGAAAACGGACAATTTTTCACCTTTCTGAAGCATGACGTGATGGGGGGGTGTTATCTCTTTTGTCAAAAATCACCTGTTTTTGCTTGAACATTAAATGCCTCCAAATGGTATTTAATTCACTTCCCGGGCCCCTGGTAGCATGAAAATCACTTTAAACATGCTAATTTTAGCTCTAAAACTGATGATCTACCTACAAATGTGAACTGACGTTCAAAAATGAAACATTTGAAAACGGACCATTTTTCACCTTTCTGAAGCATGACGTGATGGGGGGGTGTTATCTCTTTTGTCAAAAATCACCTGTTTTTGCTTGAACATTAAATGCCTCCAAATGGTATTTAATTCACTTCCCGGTCCCCTGGAAGCATGAAAATCACTTTAATCGTGCTAATTTTAGCTCTAAAACTGATGATCTACCTACAAATGTGAACTGACTTTCAAAAATAAAACATTTGAAAACGGACAATTTTTCACCTTTCTGAAGCATGACGTAATGGGGGGGTGTTATCTCTTTTGTCAAAAATCACCTGTTTTTGCTTGAACATTAAATGCTTCAAAATGGTATTTAATTCACTTCCCGGGCCCCTGGTAGCATGAAAATCACTTTAAACATGCTAATTTTAGCTCTAAAACTGATGATCTACCTACAAATGTGAACTGACGTTCAAAAATAAAACATTTGAAAACGGACCATTTTTCACCTTTCTGAAGCATGACGTAATGGGGGGGTGTTATCTCTTTTGTCAAAAATCACCTGTTTTTGCTTGAACATTAAATGCCTCCAAATGGTATTAAATTCACTTCCCGGGGTGAAGAAACACTTTTTGAGACCTCAGAGTGAGTAAATTGGCCATTTTCATGCACTTTTAACCATTCCACAAATCTTGTGTTTTGGGCCCCTGGAAGCATGAAAATCACTTTAAACATGCTAATTTTAGCTCTAAAACTGATGATCTACCTACAAATGTGAACTGACGTTAAAAAATAAAACATTTGAAAACGGACCATTTTTCACCTTTCTGCAGCATAACGTAATGGGGGGGTGTTATCTTTTTGTCAAAAATCACCTGTTTTTGCTTGAACATTAAATGCCTCCAAATGGTATTTAATTCACTTCCCGGGCCCCTGGAAGCATGAAAATCACTTTAAACGTGCTAATTTTAGCTCTAAAACTGATGATCTACCTACAAATGTGAACTGACTTTCAAAAATAAAACATTTGAAAACGGACAATTTTTCACCTTTCTGAAGCATGACGTAATGGGGGGGTGTTATCTCTTTTGTCAAAAATCACCTGTTTTTGCTTGAACATTAAATGCCTCAAAATGGTATTTAATTTACTTCCCGGGCCCCTGGTAGCTTGAAAATCACTTTAAACATGCTAATTTTAGCTCTAAAACTGATGATCTACCTACAAATGTGAACCGACGTTCAAAAATAAAACATTTGAAAATGGACCATTTTTCACCTTTCTGAAGCATGACGTAATGGGGGGGTGTTATCTCTTTTGTCAAAAATCACCTGTTTTTGCTTGAACATTAAATGCCTCCAAATGGTATTTAATTACCTTCCCGGGGTGAAGAAACACTTTTTGAGACCTCAGAGTGAGTAAATTGGCAATTTTCATGCACTTTTAACCATTCCACAAATCTTGTGTTTTGGGCCCCTGGAAGCATGAAAATCACTTTAAACATGCTAATTTTAGCTCTAAAACTGATGATCTACCAACAAATGTGAACTGACGTTAAAAAATAAAACATTTGAAAACGGACCATTTTTCACCTTTCTGCAGCATGACGTAATGGGGGGGGTGTTATCTCTTTTGTCAAAAATCACCTGTTTTTGCTTGAACAATAAATGCCTCCAAATGGTATTTAATTCACTTCCCGGGGTGAAGAAACACTTTTTGAGACCTCAGAGTGAGTAAATTGGCCATTTTCATGCACTTTTAACCATTCCACAAATCTTGTGTTTTGGGCCCCCGGAAGCATGAAAATCACTTTAAACATGCTAATTTTAGCTCTAAAACTGATGATCTACCTACAAATGTGAACTGACGTTAAAAAATAAAACATTTGAAAACGGACCATTTTTCACCTTTCTGCAGCATGACGTAATGGGGGGGTGTTATCTCTTTTGTCAAAAATCACCTGTTTTTGCTTGAACATTAAATGCCTCCAAATGGTATTTAATTCACTTCCCGGGCCCCTGGTAGCATGAAAATCACTTTAAACATGCTAATTTTAGCTCTAAAACTGATGATCTACCTACAAATGTGAACTGACGTTCAAAAATAAAACATTTGAAAAAGGACCATTTTTCACCTTTCTGAAGCATGACGTAATGGGGGGGTGTTATCTCTTTTGTCAAAAATCACCTGTTTTTGCTTGAACATTAAATGCCTCCAAATGGTATTTAATTACCTTCCCGGGGTGAAGAAACACTTTTTGAGACCTCAGAGTGAGTAAATTGGCCATTTTCATGCACTTTTAACCATTCCACAAATCTTGTGTTTTGGGCCCCTGGAAGCATGAAAATCACTTTAAACATGCTAATTTTAGCTCTAAAACTGATGATCTACCTACAAATGTGAACTGACGTTAAAAAATAAAACATTTAAAAACGGACCATTTTTCACCTTTCTGCAGCATGACGTAATGGGGGGGTGTTATCTCTTTTGTCAAAAATCACCTGTTTTTGCTTGAACATTAAATGCCTCCAAATGGTATTTAATTCACTTCCCGGTCCCCTGGAAGCATGAAAATCACTTTAATCGTGCTAATTTTAGCTCTAAAACTGATGATCTACCTACAAATGTGAACTGACTTTCAAAAATAAAACATTTGAAAACGGACAATTTTTCACCTTTCTGAAGCATGACGTAATGGGGGGGTGTTATCTCTTTTGTCAAAAATCACCTGTTTTTGCTTGAACATTAAATGCCTCCAAATGGTATTTAATTCACTTCCCGGGCCCCTGGAAGCATGAAAATCACTTTAAACGTGCTAATTTTAGCTCTAAAACTGATGATCTACCTACAAATGTGAACTGACTTTCAAAAATAAAACATTTGAAAACGGACAATTTTTCACCTTTCTGAAGCATGACGTAATGGGGGGGTGTTATCTCTTTTGTCAAAAATCACCTGTTTTTGCTTGAACATTAAATGCTTCAAAATGGTATTTAATTCACTTCCCGGGCCCCTGGTAGCATGAAAATCACTTTAAACATGCTAATTTTAGCTCTAAAACTGATGATCTACCTACAAATGTGAACTGACGTTCAAAAATAAAACATTTGAAAACGGACCATTTTTCACCTTTCTGAAGCATGACGTAATGGGGGGGTGTTATCTCTTTTGTCAAAAATCACCTGTTTTTGCTTGAACATTAAATGCCTCCAAATGGTATTAAATTCACTTCCCGGGGTGAAGAAACACTTTTTGAGACCTCAGAGTGAGTAAATTGGCCATTTTCATGCACTTTTAACCATTCCACAAATCTTGTGTTTTGGGCCCCTGGAAGCATGAAAATCACTTTAAACATGCTAATTTTAGCTCTAAAACTGATGATCTACCTACAAATGTGAACTGACGTTAAAAAATAAAACATTTGAAAACGGACCATTTTTCACCTTTCTGCAGCATAACGTAATGGGGGGGTGTTATCTTTTTGTCAAAAATCACCTGTTTTTGCTTGAACATTAAATGCCTCCAAATGGTATTTAATTCACTTCCCGGGCCCCTGGAAGCATGAAAATCACTTTAAACGTGCTAATTTGAGCTCTAAAACTGATGATCTACCTACAAATGTGAACTGACTTTCAAAAATAAAACATTTGAAAACGGACAATTTTTCACCTTTCTGAAGCATGACGTAATGGGGGGGTGTTATCTCTTTTGTCAAAAATCACCTGTTTTTGCTTGAACATTAAATGCCTCAAAATGGTATTTAATTTACTTCCCGGGCCCCTGGTAGCTTGAAAATCACTTTAAACATGCTAATTTTAGCTCTAAAACTGATGATCTACCTACAAATGTGAACCGACGTTCAAAAATAAAACATTTGAAAACGGACCATTTTTCACCTTTCTGAAGCATGACGTAATGGGGGGGTGTTATCTCTTTTGTCAAAAATCACCTGTTTTTGCTTGAACATTAAATGCCTCCAAATGGTATTTAATTACCTTCCCGGGGTGAAGAAACACTTTTTGAGACCTCAGAGTGAGTAAATTGGCAATTTTCATGCACTTTTAACCATTCCACAAATCTTGTGTTTTGGGCCCCTGGAAGCATGAAAATCACTTTAAACATGCTAATTTTAGCTCTAAAACTGATGATCTACCAACAAATGTGAACTGACGTTAAAAAATAAAACATTTGAAAACGGACCATTTTTCACCTTTCTGCAGCATGACGTAATGGGGGGGGTGTTATCTCTTTTGTCAAAAATCACCTGTTTTTGCTTGAACATTAAATGCCTCCAAATGGTATTTAATTCACTTCCCGGTCCCCTGGAAGCATGAAAATCACTTTAATCGTGCTAATTTTAGCTCTAAAACTGATGATCTACCTACAAATGTGAACTGACTTTCAAAAATAAAACATTTGAAAACGGACAATTTTTCACCTTTCTGAAGCATGACGTAATGGGGGGGTGTTATCTCTTTTGTCAAAAATCACCTGTTTTTGCTTGAACATTAAATGCCTCCAAATGGTATTTAATTCACTTCCCGGGCCCCTGGAAGCATGAAAATCACTTTAAACGTGCTAATTTTAGCTCTAAAACTGATGATCTACCTACAAATGTGAACTGACTTTCAAAAATAAAACATTTGAAAACGGACAATTTTTCACCTTTCTGAAGCATGACGTAATGGGGGGGTGTTATCTCTTTTGTCAAAAATCACCTGTTTTTGCTTGAACATTAAATGCTTCAAAATGGTATTTAATTCACTTCCCGGGCCCCTGGTAGCATGAAAATCACTTTAAACATGCTAATTTTAGCTCTAAAACTGATGATCTACCTACAAATGTGAACTGACGTTCAAAAATAAAACATTTGAAAACGGACCATTTTTCACCTTTCTGAAGCATGACGTAATGGGGGGGTGTTATCTCTTTTGTCAAAAATCACCTGTTTTTGCTTGAACATTAAATGCCTCCAAATGGTATTAAATTCACTTCCCGGGGTGAAGAAACACTTTTTGAGACCTCAGAGTGAGTAAATTGGCCATTTTCATGCACTTTTAACCATTCCACAAATCTTGTGTTTTGGGCCCCTGGAAGCATGAAAATCACTTTAAACATGCTAATTTTAGCTCTAAAACTGATGATCTACCTACAAATGTGAACTGACGTTAAAAAATAAAACATTTGAAAACGGACCATTTTTCACCTTTCTGCAGCATAACGTAATGGGGGGGTGTTATCTTTTTGTCAAAAATCACCTGTTTTTGCTTGAACATTAAATGCCTCCAAATGGTATTTAATTCACTTCCCGGGCCCCTGGAAGCATGAAAATCACTTTAAACGTGCTAATTTTAGCTCTAAAACTGATGATCTACCTACAAATGTGAACTGACTTTCAAAAATAAAACATTTGAAAACGGACAATTTTTCACCTTTCTGAAGCATGACGTAATGGGGGGGTGTTATCTCTTTTGTCAAAAATCACCTGTTTTTGCTTGAACATTAAATGCCTCAAAATGGTATTTAATTTACTTCCCGGGCCCCTGGTAGCTTGAAAATCACTTTAAACATGCTAATTTTAGCTCTAAAACTGATGATCTACCTACAAATGTGAACCGACGTTCAAAAATAAAACATTTGAAAATGGACCATTTTTCACCTTTCTGAAGCATGACGTAATGGGGGGGTGTTATCTCTTTTGTCAAAAATCACCTGTTTTTGCTTGAACATTAAATGCCTCCAAATGGTATTTAATTACCTTCCCGGGGTGAAGAAACACTTTTTGAGACCTCAGAGTGAGTAAATTGGCAATTTTCATGCACTTTTAACCATTCCACAAATCTTGTGTTTTGGGCCCCTGGAAGCATGAAAATCACTTTAAACATGCTAATTTTAGCTCTAAAACTGATGATCTACCAACAAATGTGAACTGACGTTAAAAAATAAAACATTTGAAAACGGACCATTTTTCACCTTTCTGCAGCATGACGTAATGGGGGGGGTGTTATCTCTTTTGTCAAAAATCACCTGTTTTTGCTTGAACAATAAATGCCTCCAAATGGTATTTAATTCACTTCCCGGGGTGAAGAAACACTTTTTGAGACCTCAGAGTGAGTAAATTGGCCATTTTCATGCACTTTTAACCATTCCACAAATCTTGTGTTTTGGGCCCCCGGAAGCATGAAAATCACTTTAAACATGCTAATTTTAGCTCTAAAACTGATGATCTACCTACAAATGTGAACTGACGTTAAAAAATAAAACATTTGAAAACGGACCATTTTTCACCTTTCTGCAGCATGACGTAATGGGGGGGTGTTATCTCTTTTGTCAAAAATCACCTGTTTTTGCTTGAACATTAAATGCCTCCAAATGGTATTTAATTCACTTCCCGGGCCCCTGGAAGCATGAAAATCACTTTAAACGTGCTAATTTTAGCTCTAAAACTGATGATCTACCTACAAATGTGAACTGACTTTCAAAAATAAAACATTTGAAAACGGACCATTTTTCACCTTTCTGAAGCATGACGTAATGGGGGGGTGTTATCTCTTTTGTCAAAAATCACCTGTTTTTGCTTGAACATTAAATGCCTCCAAATGGTATTTAATTCACTTCCCGGGCCCCTGGTAGCATGAAAATCACTTTAAACATGCTAATTTTAGCTCTAAAACTGATGATCTACCTACAAATGTGAACTGACGTTCAAAAATGAAACATTTGAAAACGGACCATTTTTCACCTTTCTGAAGCATGACGTGATGGGGGGGTGTTATCTCTTTTGTCAAAAATCACCTGTTTTTGCTTGAACATTAAATGCCTCCAAATGGTATTTAATTCACTTCCCGGTCCCCTGGAAGCATGAAAATCACTTTAATCGTGCTAATTTTAGCTCTAAAACTGATGATCTACCTACAAATGTGAACTGACTTTCAAAAATAAAACATTTGAAAACGGACAATTTTTCACCTTTCTGAAGCATGACGTAATGGGGGGGTGTTATCTCTTTTGTCAAAAATCACCTGTTTTTGCTTGAACATTAAATGCTTCAAAATGGTATTTAATTCACTTCCCGGGCCCCTGGTAGCATGAAAATCACTTTAAACATGCTAATTTTAGCTCTAAAACTGATGATCTACCTACAAATGTGAACTGACGTTCAAAAATAAAACATTTGAAAACGGACCATTTTTCACCTTTCTGAAGCATGACGTAATGGGGGGGTGTTATCTCTTTTGTCAAAAATCACCTGTTTTTGCTTGAACATTAAATGCCTCCAAATGGTATTAAATTCACTTCCCGGGGTGAAGAAACACTTTTTGAGACCTCAGAGTGAGTAAATTGGCCATTTTCATGCACTTTTAACCATTCCACAAATCTTGTGTTTTGGGCCCCTGGAAGCATGAAAATCACTTTAAACATGCTAATTTTAGCTCTAAAACTGATGATCTACCTACAAATGTGAACTGACGTTAAAAAATAAAACATTTGAAAACGGACCATTTTTCACCTTTCTGCAGCATAACGTAATGGGGGGGTGTTATCTTTTTGTCAAAAATCACCTGTTTTTGCTTGAACATTAAATGCCTCCAAATGGTATTTAATTCACTTCCCGGGCCCCTGGAAGCATGAAAATCACTTTAAACGTGCTAATTTTAGCTCTAAAACTGATGATCTACCTACAAATGTGAACTGACTTTCAAAAATAAAACATTTGAAAACGGACAATTTTTCACCTTTCTGAAGCATGACGTAATGGGGGGGTGTTATCTCTTTTGTCAAAAATCACCTGTTTTTGCTTGAACATTAAATGCCTCAAAATGGTATTTAATTTACTTCCCGGGCCCCTGGTAGCTTGAAAATCACTTTAAACATGCTAATTTTAGCTCTAAAACTGATGATCTACCTACAAATGTGAACCGACGTTCAAAAATAAAACATTTGAAAATGGACCATTTTTCACCTTTCTGAAGCATGACGTAATGGGGGGGTGTTATCTCTTTTGTCAAAAATCACCTGTTTTTGCTTGAACATTAAATGCCTCCAAATGGTATTTAATTACCTTCCCGGGGTGAAGAAACACTTTTTGAGACCTCAGAGTGAGTAAATTGGCAATTTTCATGCACTTTTAACCATTCCACAAATCTTGTGTTTTGGGCCCCTGGAAGCATGAAAATCACTTTAAACATGCTAATTTTAGCTCTAAAACTGATGATCTACCAACAAATGTGAACTGACGTTAAAAAATAAAACATTTGAAAACGGACCATTTTTCACCTTTCTGCAGCATGACGTAATGGGGGGGGTGTTATCTCTTTTGTCAAAAATCACCTGTTTTTGCTTGAACAATAAATGCCTCCAAATGGTATTTAATTCACTTCCCGGGGTGAAGAAACACTTTTTGAGACCTCAGAGTGAGTAAATTGGCCATTTTCATGCACTTTTAACCATTCCACAAATCTTGTGTTTTGGGCCCCCGGAAGCATGAAAATCACTTTAAACATGCTAATTTTAGCTCTAAAACTGATGATCTACCTACAAATGTGAACTGACGTTAAAAAATAAAACATTTGAAAACGGACCATTTTTCACCTTTCTGCAGCATGACGTAATGGGGGGGTGTTATCTCTTTTGTCAAAAATCACCTGTTTTTGCTTGAACATTAAATGCCTCCAAATGGTATTTAATTCACTTCCCGGGCCCCTGGAAGCATGAAAATCACTTTAAACGTGCTAATTTTAGCTCTAAAACTGATGATCTACCTACAAATGTGAACTGACTTTCAAAAATAAAACATTTGAAAACGGACCATTTTTCACCTTTCTGAAGCATGACGTAATGGGGGGGTGTTATCTCTTTTGTCAAAAATCACCTGTTTTTGCTTGAACATTAAATGCCTCCAAATGGTATTTAATTCACTTCCCGGGCCCCTGGTAGCATGAAAATCACTTTAAACATGCTAATTTTAGCTCTAAAACTGATGATCTACCTACAAATGTGAACTGACGTTCAAAAATGAAACATTTGAAAACGGACCATTTTTCACCTTTCTGAAGCATGACGTGATGGGGGGGTGTTATCTCTTTTGTCAAAAATCACCTGTTTTTGCTTGAACATTAAATGCCTCCAAATGGTATTTAATTCACTTCCCGGTCCCCTGGAAGCATGAAAATCACTTTAATCGTGCTAATTTTAGCTCTAAAACTGATGATCTACCTACAAATGTGAACTGACTTTCAAAAATAAAACATTTGAAAACGGACAATTTTTCACCTTTCTGAAGCATGACGTAATGGGGGGGTGTTATCTCTTTTGTCAAAAATCACCTGTTTTTGCTTGAACATTAAATGCCTCCAAATGGTATTTAATTCACTTCCCGGGCCCCTGGAAGCATGAAAATCACTCTAAACGTGCTAATTTTAGCTCTAAAACTGATGATCTACCTACAAATGTGAACTGACTTTCAAAAATAAAACATTTGAAAACGGACAATTTTTCACCTTTCTGAAGCATGACGTAATGGGGGGGTGTTATCTCTTTTGTCAAAAATCACCTGTTTTTGCTTGAACATTAAATGCCTCCAAATGGTATTTAATTCACTTCCCGGGCCCCTGGAAGCATGAAAATCACTTTAAACGTGCTAATTTTAGCTCTAAAACTGATGATCTACCTACAAATGTGAACTGACTTTCAAAAATAAAACATTTGAAAACGGACAATTTTTCACCTTTCTGAAGCATGACGTAATGGGGTGGTGTTATCTCTTTTGTCAAAAATCACCTGTTTTTGCTTGAACATTAAATGCTTCAAAATGGTATTTAATTCACTTCCCGGGCCCCTGGTAGCATGAAAATCACTTTAAACATGCTAATATTAGCTCTAAAACTGATGATCTACCTACAAATGTGAACTGACGTTCAAAAATAAAACATTTGAAAACGGACCATTTTTCACCTTTCTGAAGCATGACGTAATGGGGGGGTGTTATCTCTTTTGTCAAAAATCACCTGTTTTTGCTTGAACATTAAATGCCTCCAAATGGTATTAAATTCACTTCCCGGGGTGAAGAAACACTTTTTGAGACCTCAGAGTGAGTAAATTGGCCATTTTCATGCACTTTTAACCATTCCACAAATCTTGTGTTTTGGGCCCCTGGAAGCATGAAAATCACTTTAAACATGCTAATTTTAGCTCTAAAACTGATGATCTACCTACAAATGTGAACTGACGTTAAAAAATAAAACATTTGAAAACGGACCATTTTTCACCTTTCTGCAGCATAACGTAATGGGGGGGTGTTATCTTTTTGTCAAAAATCACCTGTTTTTGCTTGAACATTAAATGCCTCCAAATGGTATTTAATTCACTTCCCGGGCCCCTGGAAGCATGAAAATCACTTTAAACGTGCTAATTTTAGCTCTAAAACTGATGATCTACCTACAAATGTGAACTGACTTTCAAAAATAAAACATTTGAAAACAAACAATTTTTCACCTTTCTGAAGCATGACGTAATGGGGGGGTGTTATCTCTTTTGTCAAAAATCACCTGTTTTTGCTTGAACATTAAATGCCTCAAAATGGTATTTAATTTACTTCCCGGGCCCCTGGTAGCTTGAAAATCACTTTAAACATGCTAATTTTAGCTCTAAAACTGATGATCTACCTACAAATGTGAACCGACGTTCAAAAATAAAACATTTGAAAACGGACCATTTTTCACCTTTCTGAAGCATGACGTAATGGGGGGGTGTTATCTCTTTTGTCAAAAATCACCTGTTTTTGCTTGAACATTAAATGCCTCCAAATGGTATTTAATTACCTTCCCGGGGTGAAGAAACACTTTTTGAGACCTCAGAGTGAGTAAATTGGCAATTTTCATGCACTTTTAACCATTCCACAAATCTTGTGTTTTGGGCCCCTGGAAGCATGAAAATCACTTTAAACATGCTAATTTTAGCTCTAAAACTGATGATCTACCAACAAATGTGAACTGACGTTAAAAAATAAAACATTTGAAAACGGACCATTTTTCACCTTTCTGCAGCATGACTTAATGGGGGGGTGTTATCTCTTTTGTCAAAAATCACCTGTTTTTGCTTGAACAATAAATGCCTCCAAATGGTATTTAATTCACTTCCCGGGGTGAAGAAACACTTTTTGAGACCTCAGAGTGAGTAAATTGGCCATTTTCATGCACTTTTAACCATTCCACAAATCTTGTGTTTTGGGCCCCCGGAAGCATGAAAATCCCTTTAAACATGCTAATTTTAGCTCTAAAACTGATGATCTACCTACAAATGTGAACTGACGTTAAAAAATAAAACATTTGAAAACGGACCATTTTTCACCTTTCTGCAGCATGACGTAATGGGGGGGTGTTATCTCTTTTGTCAAAAATCACCTGTTTTTGCTTGAACATTAAATGCCTCCAAATGGTATTTAATTCACTTCCCGGGCCCCTGGAAGCATGAAAATCACTTTAAACGTGCTAATTTTAGCTCTAAAACTGATGATCTACCTACAAATGTGAACTGACTTTCAAAAATAAAACATTTGAAAACGGACCATTTTTCACCTTTCTGAAGCATGACGTAATGGGGGGGTGTTATCTCTTTTGTCAAAAATCACCAGTTTTTGCTTGAACATTAAATGCCTCCAAATGGTATTTAATTCACTTCCCGGGCCCCTGGTAGCATGAAAATCACTTTAAACATGCTAATTTTAGCTCTAAAACTGATGATCTACCTACAAATGTGAACTGACGTTCAAAAATAAAACATTTGAAAACGGACCATTTTTCACCTTTCTGAAGCATGACGTGATGGGGGGGTGTTATCTCTTTTGTCAAAAATCACCTGTTTTTGCTTGAACATTAAATGCCTCCAAATGGTATTTAATTACCTTCCCGGGGTGAAGAAACACTTTTTGAGACCTCAGAGTGAGTAAATTAGCCATTTTCATGCACTTTTAACCATTCCACAAATCTTGTGTTTTTGGCCCCTGGAAGCATGAAAATCACTTTAAACATGCTAATTTTAGCTCTAAAACTGATGATCTACCTACAAATGTGAACTGACGTTAAAAAATAAAACATTTGAAAACGGACCATTTTTCACCTTTCTGCAGCATGACGTAATGGGGGGGTGTTATCTCTTTTGTCAAAAATCACCTGTTTTTGCTTGAACATTAAATGCCTCCAAATGGTATTTAATTCACTTCCCGGGCCCCTGGAAGCATGAAAATCACTTTAAATGTGCTAATTTTAGCTCTACAACTGATGATCTACCTACAAATGTGAACTGACTTTCAAAAATAAAACATTTGAAAACGGACAATTTTTCACCTTTCTGAAGCATGACGTAATGGGGGGGTGTTATCTCTTTTGTCAAAAATCACCTGTTTTTGCTTGAACATTAAATGCCTCCAAATGGTATTTAATTCACTTCCCGGGCCCCTGGAAGCATGAAAATCACTTTAAACATGCTAATTTTAGCTCTAAAACTGATGATCTACCTACAAATGTGAACTGACGTTCAAAAATAAAACATTTGAAAACGGACCATTTTTCACCTTTCTGAAGCATGACGTAATGGGGGGGTGTTATCACTTTTGTCAAAAATCACCTGTTTTTGCTTGAACATTAAATGCCTCCAAATGGTATTTAATTCACTTCCCGGGGTGAAGAAACACTTTTTGAGACCTCAGAGTGAGTAAATTGGCCATTTTCATGCACTTTTAACCATTCCACAAATCTTGTGTTTTGGGCCCCTGGAAGCATGAAAATCACTTTAAACATGCTAATTTTAGCTCTAAAACTGATGATCTACCTACAAATGTGAACTGACGTTAAAAAATAAAACATTTGAAAACGGACCATTTTTCACCTTTCTGCAGCATGACGTAATGAGGGGGTGTTATCTCTTTTGTCAAAAATCACCTGTTTTTGCTTGAACATTAAATGCCTCCAAATGGTATTTAATTCACTTCCCGGGCCCCTGGAAGCATGAAAATCACTTTAAACGTGCTAATTTTAGCTCTACAACTGATGATCTACCTACAAATGTGAACTGACTTTCAAAAATAAAACATTTGAAAACGGACAATTTTTCACCTTTCTGAAGCATGACGTAATGGGGGGGTGTTATCTCTTTTGTCAAAAATCACCTGTTTTTGCTTGAACATTAAATGCCTCCAAATGGTATTTAATTCACTTCCCGGGCCCCTGGAAGCATGAAAATCACTTTAAACATGCTAATTTTAGCTCTAAAACTGATGATCTACCTACAAATGTGAACTGACGTTCAAAAATAAAACATTTGAAAACGGACCATTTTTCACCTTTCTGAAGCATGACGTAATGGGGCGGTGTTATCACTTTTGTCAAAAATCACCTGTTTTTGCTTGAACATTAAATGCCTCCAAATGGTATTTAATTCACTTCCCGGGGTGAAGAAACACTTTTTGAGACCTCAGAGTGAGTAAATTGGCCATTTTCATGCACTTTTAACCATTCCACAAATCTTGTGTTTTGGGCCCCTGGAAGCATGAAAATCACTTTAAACATGCTAATTTTAGCTCTAAAACTGATGATCTACCTACAAATGTGAACTGACGTTAAAAAATAAAACATTTGAAAACGGACCATTTTTCACCTTTCTGCAGCATGACGTAATGGGGGGGGGGTGTTATCTCTTTTGTCAAAAATCACCTGTTTTTGCTTGAACATTAAATGCCTCCAAATGGTATTAAATTCACTTCTCGGGGTGAAGAAACACTTTTTGAGACCTCAGAGTGAGTAAATTGGCCATTTTCATGCACTTTTAACCATTCCACAAATCTTGTGTTTTGGGCCCCTGGAAGCATGAAAATCACTTTAAACATGCTAATTTTAGCTCTAAAACTGATGATCTACCTACAAATGTGAACTGACGTTAAAAAATAAAACATTTGAAAACGGACCATTTTTCACCTTTCTGCAGCATGACGTAATGGGGGGGTGTTATCTCTTTTGTCAAAAATCACCTGTTTTTGCTTGAACAATAAATGCCTCCAAATGGTATTTAATTCACTTCCCGGGGTGAAGAAACACTTTTTGAGACCTCAGAGTGAGTAAATTGGCCATTTTCATGCACTTTTAACCATTCCACAAATCTTGTGTTTTGGGCCCCCGGAAGCATGAAAATCCCTTTAAACATGCTAATTTTAGCTCTAAAACTGATGATCTACCTACAAATGTGAACTGACGTTAAAAAATAAAACATTTGAAAACGGACCATTTTTCACCTTTCTGCAGCATGACGTAATGGGGGGGTGTTATCTCTTTTGTCAAAAATCACCTGTTTTTGCTTGAACATTAAATGCCTCCAAATGGTATTTAATTCACTTCCCGGGCCCCTGGAAGCATGAAAATCACTTTAAACGTGCTAATTTTAGCTCTAAAACTGATGATCTACCTACAAATGTGAACTGACGTTCAAAAATAAAACATTTGAAAACGGACCATTTTTCACCTTTCTGAAGCATGACGTGATGGGGGGGTGTTATCTCTTTTGTCAAAAATCACCTGTTTTTGCTTGAACATTAAATGCCTCCAAATGGTATTTAATTACCTTCCCGGGGTGAAGAAACACTTTTTGAGACCTCAGAGTGAGTAAATTAGCCATTTTCATGCACTTTTAACCATTCCACAAATCTTGTGTTTTGGGCCCCTGGAAGCATGAAAATCACTTTAAACATGCTAATTTTAGCTCTAAAACTGATGATCTACCTACAAATGTGAACTGACGTTAAAAAATAAAACATTTGAAAACGGACCATTTTTCACCTTTCTGCAGCATGACGTAATGGGGGGTGTTATCTCTTTTGTCAAAAATCACCTGTTTTTGCTTGAACATTAAATGCCTCCAAATGGTATTTAATTCACTTCCCGGGCCCCTGGAAGCATGAAAATCACTTTAAATGTGCTAATTTTAGCTCTACAACTGATGATCTACCTACAAATGTGAACTGACTTTCAAAAATAAAACATTTGAAAACGGACAATTTTTCACCTTTCTGAAGCATGACGTAATGGGGGGGTGTTATCTCTTTTGTCAAAAATCACCTGTTTTTGCTTGAACATTAAATGCCTCCAAATGGTATTTAATTCACTTCCCGGGCCCCTGGAAGCATGAAAATCACTTTAAACATGCTAATTTTAGCTCTAAAACTGATGATCTACCTACAAATGTGAACTGACGTTCAAAAATAAAACATTTGAAAACGGACCATTTTTCACCTTTCTGAAGCATGACGTAATGGGGGGGTGTTATCACTTTTGTCAAAAATCACCTGTTTTTGCTTGAACATTAAATGCCTCCAAATGGTATTTAATTCACTTCCCGGGGTGAAGAAACACTTTTTGAGACCTCAGAGTGAGTAAATTGGCCATTTTCATGCACTTTTAACCATTCCACAAATCTTGTGTTTTGGGCCCCTGGAAGCATGAAAATCACTTTAAACATGCTAATTTTAGCTCTAAAACTGATGATCTACCTACAAATGTGAACTGACGTTAAAAAATAAAACATTTGAAAACGGACCATTTTTCACCTTTCTGCAGCATGACGTAATGAGGGGGTGTTATCTCTTTTGTCAAAAATCACCTGTTTTTGCTTGAACATTAAATGCCTCCAAATGGTATTTAATTCACTTCCCGGGCCCCTGGAAGCATGAAAATCACTTTAAACGTGCTAATTTTAGCTCTACAACTGATGATCTACCTACAAATGTGAACTGACTTTCAAAAATAAAACATTTGAAAACGGACAATTTTTCACCTTTCTGAAGCATGACGTAATGGGGGGGTGTTATCTCTTTTGTCAAAAATCACCTGTTTTTGCTTGAACATTAAATGCCTCCAAATGGTATTTAATTCACTTCCCGGGCCCCTGGAAGCATGAAAATCACTTTAAACATGCTAATTTTAGCTCTAAAACTGATGATCTACCTACAAATGTGAACTGACGTTCAAAAATAAAACATTTGAAAACGGACCATTTTTCACCTTTCTGAAGCATGACGTAATGGGGCGGTGTTATCACTTTTGTCAAAAATCACCTGTTTTTGCTTGAACATTAAATGCCTCCAAATGGTATTTAATTCACTTCCCGGGGTGAAGAAACACTTTTTGAGACCTCAGAGTGAGTAAATTGGCCATTTTCATGCACTTTTAACCATTCCACAAATCTTGTGTTTTGGGCCCCTGGAAGCATGAAAATCACTTTAAACATGCTAATTTAAGCTCTAAAACTGATGATCTACCTACAAATGTGAACTGACGTTAAAAAATAAAACATTTGAAAACGGACCATTTTTCACCTTTCTGCAGCATGACGTAATGGGGGGTGGTGTTATCTCTTTTGTCAAAAATCACCTGTTTTTGCTTGAACATTAAATGCCTCCAAATGGTATTAAATTCACTTCTCGGGGTGAAGAAACACTTTTTGAGACCTCAGAGTGAGTAAATTGGCCATTTTCATGCACTTTTAACCATTCCACAAATCTTGTGTTTTGGGCCCCTGGAAGCATGAAAATCACTTTAAACATGCTAATTTTAGCTCTAAAACTGATGATCTACCTACAAATGTGAACTGACGTTAAAAAATAAAACATTTGAAAACGGACCATTTTTCACCTTTCTGCAGCATGACGTAATGGGGGGGTGTTATCTCTTTTGTCAAAAATCACCTGTTTTTGCTTGAACATTAAATGCCTCCAAATGGTATTTAATTCACTTCCCGGGCCCCTGGAAGCATGAAAATCACTTTAAACGTGCTAATTTTAGCTCTAAAACTGATGATCTACCTACAAATGTGAACTGACTTTCAAAAATAAAACATTTGAAAACGGACAATTTTTCACCTTTCTGAAGCATGACGTAATGGGGGGGTGTTATCTCTTTTGTCAAAAATCACCTGTTTTTGCTTGAACATTAAATGCCTCCAAATGGTATTTAATTCACTTCCCGGGCCCCTGGTAGCATGAAAATCACTTTAAACATGCTAATCTTAGCTCTAAAACTGATGATCTACCTACAAATGTGAACTGACTTTCAAAAATAAAACATTTGAAAACGGACAATTTTTCACCTTTCTGAAGCATGACGTAATGGGGGGGTGTTATCTCTTTTGTCAAAAATCACCTGTTTTTGCTTGAACATTAAATGCCTCCAAATGGTATTTAATTCACTTCCCGGGCCCCTGGTAGCATGAAAATCACTTTAAACATGCTAATCTTAGCTCTAAAACTGATGATCTACCTACAAATGTGAACTGACGTTCAAAAATAAAACATTTGAAAACGGACCATTTTTCACCTTTCTGAAGCATGACGTAATGGGGGGGTGTTATCTCTTTTGTCAAAAATCACCTGTTTTTGCTTGAACATTAAATGCCTCCAAATGGTATTTAATTACCTTCCCGGGGTGAAGAAACACTTTTTGAGACCTCAGAGTGAGTAAATTAGCCATTTTCATGCACTTTTAACCATTCCACAAATCTTGTGTTTTGGGCCCCTGGAAGCATGAAAATCACTTTAAACATGCTAATTTTAGCTCTAAAACTGATGATCTACCTACAAATGTGAACTGACGTTAAAAAATAAAACATTTGAAAACGGACCATTTTTCACCTTTCTGCAGCATGACGTAATGGGGGGTGTTATCTCTTTTGTCAAAAATCACCTGTTTTTGCTTGAACATTAAATGCCTCCAAATGGTATTTAATTCACTTCCCGGGCCCCTGGAAGCATGAAAATCACTTTAAACGTGCTAATTTTAGCTCTAAAACTGATGATCTACCTACAAATGTGAACTGACGTTCAAAAATAAAACATTTGAAAACGGACCATTTTTCACCTTTCTGAAGCATGACGTGATGGGGGGGTGTTATCTCTTTTGTCAAAAATCACCTGTTTTTGCTTGAACATTAAATGCCTCCAAATGGTATTTAATTACCTTCCCGGGGTGAAGAAACACTTTTTGAGACCTCAGAGTGAGTAAATTAGCCATTTTCATGCACTTTTAACCATTCCACAAATCTTGTGTTTTGGGCCCCTGGAAGCATGAAAATCACTTTAAACATGCTAATTTTAGCTCTAAAACTGATGATCTACCTACAAATGTGAACTGACGTTAAAAAATAAAACATTTGAAAACGGACCATTTTTCACCTTTCTGCAGCATGACGTAATGGGGGGTGTTATCTCTTTTGTCAAAAATCACCTGTTTTTGCTTGAACATTAAATGCCTCCAAATGGTATTTAATTCACTTCCCGGGCCCCTGGAAGCATGAAAATCACTTTAAATGTGCTAATTTTAGCTCTACAACTGATGATCTACCTACAAATGTGAACTGACTTTCAAAAATAAAACATTTGAAAACGGACAATTTTTCACCTTTCTGAAGCATGACGTAATGGGGGGGTGTTATCTCTTTTGTCAAAAATCACCTGTTTTTGCTTGAACATTAAATGCCTCCAAATGGTATTTAATTCACTTCCCGGGCCCCTGGAAGCATGAAAATCACTTTAAACATGCTAATTTTAGCTCTAAAACTGATGATCTACCTACAAATGTGAACTGACGTTCAAAAATAAAACATTTGAAAACGGACCATTTTTCACCTTTCTGAAGCATGACGTAATGGGGGGGTGTTATCACTTTTGTCAAAAATCACCTGTTTTTGCTTGAACATTAAATGCCTCCAAATGGTATTTAATTCACTTCCCGGGGTGAAGAAACACTTTTTGAGACCTCAGAGTGAGTAAATTGGCCATTTTCATGCACTTTTAACCATTCCACAAATCTTGTGTTTTGGGCCCCTGGAAGCATGAAAATCACTTTAAACATGCTAATTTTAGCTCTAAAACTGATGATCTACCTACAAATGTGAACTGACGTTAAAAAATAAAACATTTGAAAACGGACCATTTTTCACCTTTCTGCAGCATGACGTAATGAGGGGGTGTTATCTCTTTTGTCAAAAATCACCTGTTTTTGCTTGAACATTAAATGCCTCCAAATGGTATTTAATTCACTTCCCGGGCCCCTGGAAGCATGAAAATCACTTTAAACGTGCTAATTTTAGCTCTACAACTGATGATCTACCTACAAATGTGAACTGACTTTCAAAAATAAAACATTTGAAAACGGACAATTTTTCACCTTTCTGAAGCATGACGTAATGGGGGGGTGTTATCTCTTTTGTCAAAAATCACCTGTTTTTGCTTGAACATTAAATGCCTCCAAATGGTATTTAATTCACTTCCCGGGCCCCTGGAAGCATGAAAATCACTTTAAACATGCTAATTTTAGCTCTAAAACTGATGATCTACCTACAAATGTGAACTGACGTTCAAAAATAAAACATTTGAAAACGGACCATTTTTCACCTTTCTGAAGCATGACGTAATGGGGCGGTGTTATCACTTTTGTCAAAAATCACCTGTTTTTGCTTGAACATTAAATGCCTCCAAATGGTATTTAATTCACTTCCCGGGGTGAAGAAACACTTTTTGAGACCTCAGAGTGAGTAAATTGGCCATTTTCATGCACTTTTAACCATTCCACAAATCTTGTGTTTTGGGCCCCTGGAAGCATGAAAATCACTTTAAACATGCTAATTTAAGCTCTAAAACTGATGATCTACCTACAAATGTGAACTGACGTTAAAAAATAAAACATTTGAAAACGGACCATTTTTCACCTTTCTGCAGCATGACGTAATGGGGGGTGGTGTTATCTCTTTTGTCAAAAATCACCTGTTTTTGCTTGAACATTAAATGCCTCCAAATGGTATTAAATTCACTTCTCGGGGTGAAGAAACACTTTTTGAGACCTCAGAGTGAGTAAATTGGCCATTTTCATGCACTTTTAACCATTCCACAAATCTTGTGTTTTGGGCCCCTGGAAGCATGAAAATCACTTTAAACATGCTAATTTTAGCTCTAAAACTGATGATCTACCTACAAATGTGAACTGACGTTAAAAAATAAAACATTTGAAAACGGACCATTTTTCACCTTTCTGCAGCATGACGTAATGGGGGGGTGTTATCTCTTTTGTCAAAAATCACCTGTTTTTGCTTGAACATTAAATGCCTCCAAATGGTATTTAATTCACTTCCCGGGCCCCTGGAAGCATGAAAATCACTTTAAACGTGCTAATTTTAGCTCTAAAACTGATGATCTACCTACAAATGTGAACTGACTTTCAAAAATAAAACATTTGAAAACGGACAATTTTTCACCTTTCTGAAGCATGACGTAATGGGGGGGTGTTATCTCTTTTGTCAAAAATCACCTGTTTTTGCTTGAACATTAAATGCCTCCAAATGGTATTTAATTCACTTCCCGGGCCCCTGGTAGCATGAAAATCACTTTAAACATGCTAATCTTAGCTCTAAAACTGATGATCTACCTACAAATGTGAACTGACTTTCAAAAATAAAACATTTGAAAACGGACAATTTTTCACCTTTCTGAAGCATGACGTAATGGGGGGGTGTTATCTCTTTTGTCAAAAATCACCTGTTTTTGCTTGAACATTAAATGCCTCCAAATGGTATTTAATTCACTTCCCGGGCCCCTGGTAGCATGAAAATCACTTTAAACATGCTAATCTTAGCTCTAAAACTGATGATCTACCTACAAATGTGAACTGACGTTCAAAAATAAAACATTTGAAAACGGACCATTTTTCACCTTTCTGAAGCATGACGTAATGGGGGGGTGTTATCTCTTTTGTCAAAAATCACCTGTTTTTGCTTGAACATTAAATGCCTCCAAATGGTATTTAATTACCTTCCCGGGGTGAAGAAACACTTTTTGAGACCTCAGAGTGAGTAAATTGGCCATTTTCATGCACTTTTAACCATTCCACAAATCTTGTGTTTTGGGCCCCTTGAAGCATGAAAATCACTTTAAACATGCTAATTTTAGCTCTAAAACTGATGATCTACCTACAAATGTGAACTGACGTTAAAAAAGTAAAACATTTGAAAACTGACCATTTTTCACCTTTCTGCAGCATGACGTAATGGGGGGGTGTTATCTCTTTTGTCAAAAATCACCTGTTTTTGCTTGAACATTAAATGCCTCCAAATGGTATTTAATTCACTTCCCGGGCCCCTGGAAGCATGAAAATCACTTTAAACGTGCTAATTTTATCTCTAAAACTGATGATCTACCTACAAATGTGAACTGACTTTCAAAAATAAAACATTTGAAAACGGACAATTTTTCACCTTTCTGAAGCATGACGTAATGGGGGGGTGTTATCTCTTTTGTCAAAAATCACCTGTTTTTGCTTGAACATTAAATGCCTCCAAATGGTATTTAATTCACTTCCCGGGCCCCTGGTAGCATGAAAATCACTTTAAACATGCTAATTTTAGCTCTAAAACTGATGATCTACCTACAAATGTGAACTGACGTTCAAAAATAAAACATTTGAAAAAGGACCATTTTTCACCTTTCTGAAGCATGACGTAATGGGGGGGTGTTATCTCTTTTGTCAAAAATCACCTGTTTTTGCTTGAACATTAAATGCCTCCAAATGGTATTTAATTACCTTCCCGGGGTGAAGAAACACTTTTTGAGACCTCAGAGTGAGTAAATTGGCCATTTTCATGCACTTTTAACCATTCCACAAATCTTGTGTTTTGGGCCCCTGGAAGCATGAAAATCACTTTAAACATGCTAATTTTAGCTCTAAAACTGATGATCTACCTACAAATGTGAACTGACGTTAAAAAATAAAACATTTAAAAACGGACCATTTTTCACCTTTCTGCAGCATGACGTAATGGGGGGGTGTTATCTCTTTTGTCAAAAATCACCTGTTTTTGCTTGTACATTAAATGCCTCCAAATGGCATTTAATTCACTTCCTGGGCCCCTGGAAGCATGAAAATCACTTTAAACGTGCTAATTTTAGCTCTAAAACTGATGATCTACCTACAAATGTGAACTGACTTTCAAAAATAAAACATTTGAAAACGGACAATTTTTCACCTTTCTGAAGCATGACGTAATGGGGGGGGGGTGTTATCTCTTTTGTCAAAAATCACCTGTTTTTGCTTGAACATTAAATGCCTCCAAATGGTATTTAATTCACTTCTCGGGCCCCTGGAAGCATGAAAATCACTCTAAACGTGCTAATTTTAGCTCTAAAACTGATGATCTACCTACAAATGTGAACTGACTTTCAAAAATAAAACATTTGAAAACGGACAATTTTTCACCTTTCTGAAGCATGACGTAATGGGGGGTGTTATCTCTTTTGTCAAAAATTACCTGTTTTTGCTTGAACATTAAATGCCTCCAAATGGTATTTAATTCACTTCCCGGGCCCCTGGAAGCATGAAAATCACTTTAAACGTGCTAATTTTAGCTCTAAAACTGATGATCTACCTACAAATGTGAACTGACGTTCAAAAATAAAACATTTGAAAACGGACAATTTTTCACCTTTCTGAAGCATGACGTAATGGGGGGGTGTTATCTCTTTTGTCAAAAATCACCTGTTTTTGCTTGAACATTAAATGCCTCAAAATGGTATTTAATTCACTTCCCGGGCCCCTGGTAGCATGAAAATCACTTTAAACATGCTAATTTTAGCTCTAAAACTGATGATCTACCTACAAATGTGAACTGACGTTCAAAAATAAAACATTTGAAAACTGACCATTTTTCACCTGTCTGAAGCATGACGTAATGGGGCGGGTGTTATCTCTTTTGTCAAAAATCACCTGTTTTTGCTTGAACATTAAATGCCTCCAAATGGTATTAAATTCACTTCCCGGGGTGAAGAAACACTTTTTGAGACCTCAGAGTGAGTAAATTGGCCATTTTCATGCACTTTTAACCATTCCACAAATCTTGTGTTTTGGGCCCCTGGAAGCATGAAAATCACTTTAAACATGCAAATTTTAGCTCTAAAACTGATGATCTACCTACAAATGTGAACTGACGTTAAAAAATAAAACATTTGAAAACGGACCATTTTTCACCTTTCTGCAGCATGACGTAATGGGGGGGTGTTATCTCTTTTGTCAAAAATCACCTGTTTTTGCTTGAACATTAAATGCCTCCAAATTGTATTTAATTCACTTCCCGGGCCCCTGGATGCATGAAAATCACTTTAAACGTGCTAATTTTAGCTCTACAACTGATGATCTACCTACAAATGTGAACTGACTTTCAAAAATAAAACATTTGAAAACGGACAATTTTTCACCTTTCTGAAGCATGACGTAATGGGGGGTGTTATCTCTTTTGTCAAAAATCACCTGTTTTTGCTTGAACATTAAATGCCTCCAAATGGTATTTAATTCACTTCCCGGGCCCCTGGAAGCATGAAAATCACTTTAAACATGCTAATTTTAGCTCTAAAACTGATGATCTACCTACAAATGTGAACTGACGTTCAAAAATAAAACATTTGAAAACGGATCATTTTTCACCTTTCTGAAGCATGAAGTAATGGGGGGGTGTTATCACTTTTGTCAAAAATCACCTGTTTTTGCTTGAACATTAAATGCCTCCAAATGGTATTTAATTCACTTCCCGGGGTGAAGAAACACTTTTTGAGACCTCAGAGTGAGTAAATTGGCCATTTTCATGCACTTTTAACCATTCCACAAATCTTGTGTTTTGGGCCCCTGGAAGCATGAAAATCACTTTAAACATGCTAATTTTAGCTCTAAAACTGATGATCTACCAACAAATGTGAACTGACGTTAAAAAATAAAACATTTGAAAACGGACCATTTTTCACCTTTCTGCAGCATGACGTAATGGGGGGGTGTTATCTCTTTTGTCAAAAATCACCTGTTTTTGCTTGAACAATAAATGCCTCCAAATGGTATTTAATTCACTTCCCGGGGTGAAGAAACACTTTTTGAGACCTCAGAGTGAGTAAATTGGCCATTTTCATGCACTTTTAACCATTCCACAAATCTTGTGTTTTGGGCCCCCGGAAGCATGAAAATCCCTTTAAACATGCTAATTTTAGCTCTAAAACTGATGATCTACCTACAAATGTGAACTGACTTTCAAAAATAAAACATTTGAAAACGGACAATTTTTCACCTTTCTGAAGCATGACGTAATGGGGGGGGTGTTATCTCTTTTGTCAAAAATCACCTGTTTTTGCTTGAACATTAAATGCCTCCAAATGGTATTTAATTCACTTCCCGGGCCCCTGGAAGCATGAAAATCCCTTTAAACGTGCTAATTTTAGCTCTAAAACTGATGATCTACCTACAAATGTGAACTGACTTTCAAAAATAAAACATTTGAAAACGGACCATTTTTCACCTTTCTGAAGCATGACGTAATGGGGGGGGTGTTATCTCTTTTGTCAAAAATCACCAGTTTTTGCTTGAACATTAAATGCCTCCAAATGGTATTTAATTCACTTCCCGGGCCCCTGGTAGCATGAAAATCACTTTAAACATGCTAATTTTAGCTCTAAAACTGATGATCTACCTACAAATGTGAACTGACGTTCAAAAATAAAACATTTGAAAACGGACCATTTTTCACCTTTCTGAAGCATGACGTGATGGGGGGGTGTTATCTCTTTTGTCAAAAATCACCTGTTTTTGCTTGAACATTAAATGCCTCCAAATGGTATTTAATTGCCTTCCCGGGGTGAAGAAACACTTTTTGAGACCTCAGAGTGAGTAAATTAGCCATTTTCATGCACTTTTAACCATTCCACAAATCTTGTGTTTTGGGCCCCTGGAAGCATGAAAATCACTTTAAACATGATAATTTTAGCTCTAAAACTGATGATCTACCTACAAATGTGAACTGACGTTAAAAAATAAAACATTTGAAAACGGACCATTTTTCACCTTTCTGCAGCATGACGTAATGGGGGGGGTGTTATCTCTTTTGTCAAAAATCACCTGTTTTTGCTTGAACATTAAATGCCTCCAAATGGTATTTAATTCACTTCCCGGGCCCCTGGAAGCATGAAAATCACTTTAAATGTGCTAATTTTAGCTCTACAACTGATGATCTACCTACAAATGTGAACTGACTTTCAAAAATAAAACATTTGAAAACGGACAATTTTTCACCTTTCTGAAGCATGACGTAATGGGGGGGTGTTATCTCTTTTGTCAAAAATCACCTGTTTTTGCTTGAACATTAAATGCCTCCAAATGGTATTTAATTCACTTCCCGGGCCCCTGGAAGCATGAAAATCACTTTAAACATGCTAATTTTAGCTCTAAAACTGATGATCTACCTACAAATGTGAACTGATGTTCAAAAATAAAACATTTGAAAACGGACCATTTTTCACCTTTCTGAAGCATGACGTAATGGGGGGGTGTTATCACTTTTGTCAAAAATCACCTGTTTTTGCTTGAACATTAAATGCCTCCAAATGGTATTTAATTCACTTCCCGGGGTGAAGAAACACTTTTTGAGACCTCAGAGTGAGTAAATTGGCCATTTTCATGCACTTTTAACCATTCCACAAATCTTGTGTTTTGGGCCCCTGGAAGCATGAAAATCACTTTAAACATGCTAATTTTAGCTCTAAAACTGATGATCTACCTACAAATGTGAACTGACGTTAAAAAATAAAACATTTGAAAACGGACCATTTTTCACCTTTCTGCAGCATGACGTAATGAGGGGGTGTTATCTCTTTTGTCAAAAATCACCTGTTTTTGCTTGAACATTAAATGCCTCCAAATGGTATTTAATTCACTTCCCGGGCCCCTGGAAGCATGAAAATCACTTTAAACGTGCTAATTTTAGCTCTACAACTGATGATCTACCTACAAATGTGAACTGACTTTCAAAAATAAAACATTTGAAAACGGACAATTTTTCACCTTTCTGAAGCATGACGTAATGGGGGGGGGGTGTTATCTCTTTTGTCAAAAATCACCTGTTTTTGCTTGAACATTAAATGCCTCCAAATGGTATTTAATTCACTTCCCGGGCCCCTGGAAGCATGAAAATCACTTTAAACATGCTAATTTTAGCTCTAAAACTGATGATCTACCTACAAATGTGAACTGACGTTCAAAAATAAAACATTTGAAAACGGACCATTTTTCACCTTTCTGAAGCATGACGTAATGGGGCGGTGTTATCACTTTTGTCAAAAATCACCTGTTTTTGCTTGAACATTAAATGCCTCCAAATGGTATTTAATTCACTTCCCGGGGTGAAGAAACACTTTTTGAGACCTCAGAGTGAGTAAATTGGCCATTTTCATGCACTTTTAACCATTCCACAAATCTTGTGTTTTGGGCCCCTGGAAGCATGAAAATCACTTTAAACATGCTAATTTTAGCTCTAAAACTGATGATCTACCTACAAATGTGAACTGACGTTAAAAAATAAAACATTTGAAAACGGACCATTTTTCACCTTTCTGCAGCATGACGTAATGAGGGGGGTGTTATCTCTTTTGTCAAAAATCACCTGTTTTTGCTTGAACATTAAATGCCTCCAAATGGTATTAAATTCACTTCTCGGGGTGAAGAAACACTTTTTGAGACCTCAGAGTGAGTAAATTGGCCATTTTCATGCACTTTTAACCATTCCACAAATCTTGTGTTTTGGGCCCCTGGAAGCATGAAAATCACTTTAAACATGCTAATTTTAGCTCTAAAACTGATGATCTACCTACAAATGTGAACTGACGTTAAAAAATAAAACATTTGAAAACGGACCATTTTTCACCTTTCTGCAGCATGACGTAATGGGGGGGTGTTATCTCTTTTGTCAAAAATCACCTGTTTTTGCTTGAACATTAAATGCCTCCAAATGGTATTTAATTCATTTCCCGGGCCCCTGGTAGCATGAAAATCACTTTAAACATGCTAATCTTAGCTCTAAAACTGATGATCTACCTACAAATGTGAACTGACGTTCAAAAATAAAACATTTGAAAACGGACCATTTTTCACCTTTCTGAAGCATGACGTAATGGGGGGGTGTTATCTCTTTTGTCAAAAATCACCTGTTTTTGCTTGAACATTAAATGCCTCCAAATGGTATTTAATTACCTTCCCGGGGTGAAGAAACACTTTTTGAGACCTCAGAGTGAGTAAATTGGCCATTTTCATGCACTTTTAACCATTCCACAAATCTTGTGTTTTGGGCCCCTGGAAGCATGAAAATCACTTTAAACATGCTAATTTTAGCTCTAAAACTGATGATCTACCTACAAATGTGAACTGACGTTAAAAAATAAAACATTTGAAAACTGACCATTTTTCACCTTTCTGCAGCATGACGTAATGGGGGGGTGTTATCTCTTTTGTCAAAAATCACCTGTTTTTGCTTGAACATTAAATGCCTCCAAATGGTATTCAATTCACTTCCCGGGCCCCTGGAAGCATGAAAATCACTTTAAACGTGCTAATTTTAGCTCTAAAACTGATGATCTACCTACAAATGTGAACTGACTTTCAAAAATAAAACATTTGAAAACGGACAATTTTTCACCTTTCTGAAGCATGACGTAATGGGGGGGTGTTATCTCTTTTGTCAAAAATCACCTGTTTTTGCTTGAACATTAAATGCCTCCAAATGGTATTTAATTCACTTCCCGGGCCCCTGGTAGCATGAAAATCACTTTAAACATGCTAATTTTAGCTCTAAAACTGATGATCTACCTACAAATGTGAACTGACGTTCAAAAATAAAACATTTGAAAACGGACCATTTTTCACCTTTCTGAAGCATGACGTGATGGGGGGGTGTTATCTCTTTTGTCAAAAATCACCTGTTTTTGCTTGAACATTAAATGCCTCCAAATGGTATTTAATTACCTTCCCGGGGTGAAGAAACACTTTTTGAGACCTCAGAGTGAGTAAATTAGCCATTTTCATGCACTTTTAACCATTCCACAAATCTTGTGTTTTGGGCCCCTGGAAGCATGAAAATCACTTTAAACATGCTAATTTTAGCTCTAAAACTGATGATCTACCTACAAATGTGAACTGACGTTAAAAAATAAAACATTTGAAAACGGACCATTTTTCACCTTTCTGCAGCATGACGTAATGGGGGGGTGTTATCTCTTTTGTCAAAAATCACCTGTTTTTGCTTGAACATTAAATGCCTCCAAATGGTATTTAATTCACTTCCCGGGCCCCTGGAAGCATGAAAATCACTTTAAATGTGCTAATTTTAGCTCTACAACTGATGATCTACCTACAAATGTGAACTGACTTTCAAAAATAAAACATTTGAAAACGGACAATTTTTCACCTTTCTGAAGCATGACGTAATGGGGGGGTGTTATCTCTTTTGTCAAAAATCACCTGTTTTTGCTTGAACATTAAATGCCTCCAAATGGTATTTAATTCACTTCCCGGGCCCCTGGAAGCATGAAAATCACTTTAAACATGCTAATTTTAGCTCTAAAACTGATGATCTACCTACAAATGTGAACTGACGTTCAAAAATAAAACATTTGAAAACGGACCATTTTTCACCTTTCTGAAGCATGACGTAATGGGGGGGTGTTATCACTTTTGTCAAAAATCACCTGTTTTTGCTTGAACATTAAATGCCTCCAAATGGTATTTAATTCACTTCCCGGGGTGAAGAAACACTTTTTGAGACCTCGGAGTGAGTAAATTGGCCATTTTCATGCACTTTTAACCATTCCACAAATCTTGTGTTTTGGGCCCCTGGAAGCATGAAAATCACTTTAAACATGCTAATTTTAGCTCTAAAACTGATGATCTACCTACAAATGTGAACTGACGTTAAAAAATAAAACATTTGAAAACGGACCATTTTTCACCTTTCTGCAGCATGACGTAATGAGGGGGTGTTATCTCTTTTGTCAAAAATCACCTGTTTTTGCTTGAACATTAAATGCCTCCAAATGGTATTTAATTCACTTCCCGGGCCCCTGGAAGCATGAAAATCACTTTAAACGTGCTAATTTTAGCTCTACAACTGATGGTCTACCTACAAATGTGAACTGACTTTCAAAAATAAAACATTTGAAAACGGACAATTTTTCACCTTTCTGAAGCATGACGTAATGGGGGGGTGTTATCTCTTTTGTCAAAAATCACCTGTTTTTGCTTGAACATTAAATGCCTCCAAATGGTATTTAATTCACTTCCCGGGCCCCTGGAAGCATGAAAATCACTTTAAACATGCTAATTTTAGCTCTAAAACTGATGATCTACCTACAAATGTGAATTGACGTTCAAAAATAAAACATTTGAAAACGGACCATTTTTCACCTTTCTGAAGCATGACGTAATGGGGCGGTGTTATCACTTTTGTCAAAAATCACCTGTTTTTGCTTGAACATTAAATGCCTCCAAATGGTATTTAATTCACTTCCCGGGGTGAAGAAACACTTTTTGAGACCTCAGAGTGAGTAAATTGGCCATTTTCATGCACTTTTAACCATTCCACAAATCTTGTGTTTTGGGCCCCTGGAAGCATGAAAATCACTTTAAACATGCTAATTTTAGCTCTAAAACTGATGATCTACCTACAAATGTGAACTGACGTTAAAAAATAAAACATTTGAAAACGGACCATTTTTCACCTTTCTGCAGCATGACGTAATGGGGGGGGTGTTATCTCTTTTGTCAAAAATCACCTGTTTTTGCTTGAACATTAAATGCCTCCAAATGGTATTAAATTCACTTCTCGGGGTGAAGAAACACTTTTTGAGACCTCAGAGTGAGTAAATTGGCCATTTTCATGCACTTTTAACCATTCCACAAATCTTGTGTTTTGGGCCCCTGGAAGCATGAAAATCACTTTAAACATGCTAATTTTAGCTCTAAAACTGATGATCTACCTACAAATGTGAACTGACGTTAAAAAATAAAACATTTGAAAACGGACCATTTTTCACCTTTCTGCAGCATGACGTAATGGGGGGGTGTTATCTCTTTTGTCAAAAATCACCTGTTTTTGCTTGAACATTAAATGCCTCCAAATGGTATTTAATTCACTTCCCGGGCCCCTGGAAGCATGAAAATCACTTTAAACGTGCTAATTTTAGCTCTAAAACTGATGATCTACCTACAAATGTGAACTGACTTTCAAAAATAAAACATTTGAAAACGGACAATTTTTCACCTTTCTGAAGCATGACGTAATGGGGGGGTGTTATCTCTTTTGTCAAAAATCACCTGTTTTTGCTTGAACATTAAATGCCTCCAAATGGTATTTAATTCACTTCCCGGGCCCCTGGTAGCATGAAAATCACTTTAAACATGCTAATCTTAGCTCTAAAACTGATGATCTACCTACAAATGTGAACTGACGTTCAAAAATAAAACATTTGAAAACGGACCATTTTTCACCTTTCTGAAGCATGACGTAATGGGGGGGTGTTATCTCTTTTGTCAAAAATCACCTGTTTTTGCTTGAACATTAAATGCCTCCAAATGGTATTTAATTACCTTCCCGGGGTGAAGAAACACTTTTTGAGACCTCAGAGTGAGTAAATTGGCCATTTTCATGCACTTTTAACCATTCCACAAATCTTGTGTTTTGGGCCCCTGGAAGCATGAAAATCACTTTAAACATGCTAATTTTAGCTCTAAAACTGATGATCTACCTACAAATGTGAACTGACGTTAAAAAATAAAACATTTGAAAACTGACCATTTTTCACCTTTCTGCAGCATGACGTAATGGGGGGGTGTTATCTCTTTTGTCCAAAATCACCTGTTTTTGCTTGAACATTAAATGCCTCCAAATGGTATTTAATTCACTTCCCGGGCCCCTGGAAGCATGAAAATCACTTTAAACATGCTAATTTTAGCTCTAAAACTGATGATCTACCTACAAATGTGAACTGACGTTCAAAAATAAAACATTTGAAAAAGGACCATTTTTCACCTTTCTGAAGCATGACGTAATGGGGGGGTGTTATCTCTTTTGTCAAAAATCACCTGTTTTTGCTTGAACATTAAATGCCTCCAAATGGTAATTAATTACCTTCCCGGGGTGAAGAAACACTTTTTGAGACCTCAGAGTGAGTAAATTGGCCATTTTCATGCACTTTTAACCATTCCACAAATCTTGTGTTTTGGGCCCCTGGAAGCATGAAAATCACTTTAAACATGCTAATTTTAGCCCTAAAACTGATGATCTACCTACAAATGTGAACTGACGTTAAAAAATAAAACATTTAAAAACGGACCATTTTTCACCTTTCTGCAGCATGACGTAATGGGGGGGTGTTATCTCTTTTGTCAAAAATCACCTGTTTTTGCTTGTACATTAAATGCCTCCAAATGGCATTTAATTCACTTCCTGGGCCCCTGGAAGCATGAAAATCACTTTAAACGTGCTAATTTTAGCTCTAAAACTGATGATCTACCTACAAATGTGAACTGACTTTCAAAAATAAAACATTTGAAAACGGACAATTTTTCACCTTTCTGAACCATGACGTAATGGGGGGGGGTGTTATCTCTTTTGTCAAAAATCACCTGTTTTTGCTTGAACATTAAATGCCTCCAAATGGTATTTAATTCACTTCTCGGGCCCCTGGAAGCATGAAAATCACTCTAAACGTGCTAATTTTAGCTCTAAAACTGATGATCTACCTACAAATGTGAACTGACTTTCAAAAATAAAACATTTGAAAACGGACAATTTTTCACCTTTCTGAAGCATGACGTAATGGGGGGGTGTTATCTCTTTTGTCAAAAATTACCTGTTTTTGCTTGAACATTAAATGCCTCCAAATGGTATTTAATTCACTTCCCGGGCCCCTGGAAGCATGAAAATCACTTTAAACGTGCTAATTTTAGCTCTAAAACTGATGATCTACCTACAAATGTGAACTGACTTTCAAAAATAAAACATTTGAAAACGGACAATTTTTCACCTTTCTGAAGCATGACGTAATGGGGGGGTGTTATCTCTTTTGTCAAAAATCACCTGTTTTTGCTTGAACATTAAATGCCTCAAAATGGTATTTAATTCACTTCCCGGGCCCCTGGTAGCATGAAAATCACTTTAAACATGCTAATTTTAGCTCTAAAACTGATGATCTACCTACAAATGTGAACTGACGTTCAAAAATAAAACATTTGAAAACTGACCATTTTTCACCTGTCTGAAGCATGACGTAATGGGGGGGGTGTTATCTCTTTTGTCAAAAATCACCTGTTTTTGCTTGAACATTAAATGCCTCCAAATGGTATTAAATTCACTTCCCAGGGTGAAGAAACACTTTTTGAGACCTCAGAGTGAGTAAATTGGCCATTTTCATGCACTTTTAACCATTCCACAAATCTTGTGTTTTGGGCCCCTGGAAGCATGAAAATCACTTTAAACATGCTAATTTTAGCTCTAAAACTGATGATCTACCTACAAATGTGAACTGACGTTAAAAAATAAAACATTTGAAAACGGACCATTTTTCACCTTTCTGCAGCATGACGTAATGAGGGGGTGTTATCTCTTTTGTCAAAAATCACCTGTTTTTGCTTGAACATTAAATGCCTCCAAATGGTATTTAATTCACTTCCCGGGCCCCTGGAAGCATGAAAATCACTTTAAACGTGCTAATTTTAGCTCTACAACTGATGGTCTACCTACAAATGTGAACTGACTTTCAAAAATAAAACATTTGAAAACGGACAATTTTTCACCTTTCTGAAGCATGACGTAATGGGGGGGTGTTATCTCTTTTGTCAAAAATCACCTGTTTTTGCTTGAACATTAAATGCCTCCAAATGGTATTTAATTCACTTCCCGGGCCCCTGGAAGCATGAAAATCACTTTAAACATGCTAATTTTAGCTCTAAAACTGATGATCTACCTACAAATGTGAACTGACGTTCAAAAATAAAACATTTGAAAACGGACCATTTTTCACCTTTCTGAAGCATGACGTAATGGGGCGGTGTTATCACTTTTGTCAAAAATCACCTGTTTTTGCTTGTACATTAAATGCCTCCAAATGGTATTTAATTCACTTCCCGGGGTGAAGAAACACTTTTTGAGACCTCAGAGTGAGTAAATTGGCCATTTTCATGCACTTTTAACCATTCCACAAATCTTGTGTTTTGGGCCCCTGGAAGCATGAAAATCACTTTAAACATGCTAATTTTAGCTCTAAAACTGATGATCTACCTACAAATGTGAACTGACGTTAAAAAATAAAACATTTGAAAACGGACCATTTTTCACCTTTCTGCAGCATGACGTAATGGGGGGGGGGTGTTATCTCTTTTGTCAAAAATCACCTGTTTTTGCTTGAACATTAAATGCCTCCAAATGGTATTTAATTCACTTCCCGGGACCCTGGAAGCATGAAAATCACTTTAAACGTGCTAATTTTAGCTCTAAAACTGATGATCTACCTACAAATGTGAACTGACTTTCAAAAATAAAACATTTGAAAATGGACAATTTTTCACCTTTCTGAAGCATGACGTAATGGGGGGGTGTTATCTCTTTTGTCAAAAATCACCTGTTTTTGCTTGAACATTAAATGCCTCCAAATGGTATTTAATTCACTTCCCGGGCCCCTGGTAGCATGAAAATCACTTTAAACATGCTAATCTTAGCTCTAAAACTGATGATCTACCTACAAATGTGAACTGACGTTCAAAAATAAAACATTTGAAAACGGACCATTTTTCACCTTTCTGAAGCATGACGTAATGGGGGGGTGTTATCTCTTTTGTCAAAAATCACCTATTTTTGCTTGAACATTAAATGCCTCCAAATGGTATTTAATTACCTTCCCGGGGTGAAGAAACACTTTTTGAGACCTCAGAGTGAGTAAATTGGACATTTTCATGCACTTTTAACCATTCCACAAATCTTGTGTTTTGGGCCCCTGGAAGCATGAAAATCACTTTAAACATGCTAATTTTAGCTCTAAAACTGATGATCTACCTACAAATGTGAACTGACGTTAAAAAATAAAACATTTGAAAACTGACCATTTTTCACCTTTCTGCAGCATGACGTAATGGGGGGGTGTTATCTCTTTTGTCAAAAATCACCTGTTTTTGCTTGAACATTAAATGCCTCCAAATGGTATTTAATTCACTTCCCGGGCCCCTGGAAGCATGAAAATCACTTTAAACGTGCTAATTTTAGCTCTAAAACTGATGATCTACCTACAAATGTGAACTGACTTTCAAAAATAAAACATTTGAAAACGGACAATTTTTCACCTTTCTGAAGCATGACGTAATGGGGGGGTGTTATCTCTTTTGTCAAAAATCACCTGTTTTTGCTTGAACATTAAATGCCTCCAAATGGTATTTAATTCACTTCCCGGGCCCCTGGTAGCATGAAAATCACTTTAAACATGCTAATTTTAGCTCTAAAACTGATGATCTACCTACAAATGTGAACTGACGTTCAAAAATAAAACATTTGAAAAAGGACCATTTTTCACCTTTCTGAAGCATGACGTAATGGGGGGGTGTTATCTCTTTTGTCAAAAATCACCTGTTTTTGCTTGAACATTAAATGCCTCCAAATGGTATTTAATTACCTTCCCGGGGTGAAGAAACACTTTTTGAGACCTCAGAGTGAGTAAATTGGCCATTTTCATGCACTTTTAACCATTCCACAAATCTTGTGTTTTGGGCCCCTGGAAGCATGAAAATCACTTTAAACATGCTAATTTTAGCTCTAAAACTGATGATCTACCTACAAATGTGAACTGACGTTAAAAAATAAAACATTTAAAAACGGACCATTTTTCACCTTTCTGCAGCATGACGTAATGGGGGGGTGTTATCTCTTTTGTCAAAAATCACCTGTTTTTGCTTGTACATTAAATGCCTCCAAATGGCATTTAATTCACTTCCTGGGCCCCTGGAAGCATGAAAATCACTTTAAACGTGCTAATTTTAGCTCTAAAACTGATGATCTACCTACAAATGTGAACTGACTTTCAAAAATAAAACATTTGAAAACGGACAATTTTTCACCTTTCTGAAGCATGACGTAATGGGGGGGGTGTTATCTCTTTTGTCAAAAATCACCTGTTTTTGCTTGAACATTAAATGCCTCCAAATGGTATTTAATTCACTTCTCGGGCCCCTGGAAGCATGAAAATCACTCTAAACGTGCTAATTTTAGCTCTAAAACTGATGATCTACCTACAAATGTGAACTGACTTTCAAAAATAAAACATTTGAAAACGGACAATTTTTCACCTTTCTGAAGCATGACGTAATGGGGGGGTGTTATCTCTTTTGTCAAAAATTACCTGTTTTTGCTTGAACATTAAATGCCTCCAAATGGTATTTAATTCACTTCCCGGGCCCCTGGAAGCATGAAAATCACTTTAAACGTGCTAATTTTAGCTCTAAAACTGATGATCTACCTACAAATGTGAACTGACTTTCAAAAATAAAACATTTGAAAACGGACAATTTTTCACCTTTCTGAAGCATGACGTAATGGGGGGGTGTTATCTCTTTTGTCAAAAATCACCTGTTTTTGCTTGAACATTAAATGCCTCAAAATGGTATTTAATTCACTTCCCGGGCCCCTGGTAGCATGAAAATCACTTTAAACATGCTAATTTTAGCTCTAAAACTGATGATCTACCTACAAATGTGAACTGACGTTCAAAAATAAAACATTTGAAAACTGACCATTTTTCACCTGTCTGAAGCATGACGTAATGGGGGGGTGTTATCTCTTTTGTCAAAAATCACCTGTTTTTGCTTGAACATTAAATGCCTCCAAATGGTATTAAATTCACTTCCCGGGGTGAAGAAACACTTTTTGAGACCTCAGAGTGAGTAAATTGGCCATTTTCATGCACTTTTAACCATTCCACAAATCTTGTGTTTTGGGCCCCTGGAAGCATGAAAATCACTTTAAACATGCTAATTTTAGCTCTAAAACTGATGATCTACCAACAAATGTGAACTGACGTTAAAAAATAAAACATTTGAAAACGGACCATTTTTCACCTTTCTGCAGCATGACGTAATGGGGGGGTGTTATCTCTTTTGTCAAAAATCACCTGTTTTTGCTTGAACAATAAATGCCTCCAAATGGTATTTAATTCACTTCCCGGGGTGAAGAAACACTTTTTGAGACCTCAGAGTGAGTAAATTGGCCATTTTCATGCACTTTTAACCATTCCACAAATCTTGTGTTTTGGGCCCCCGGAAGCATGAAAATCCCTTTAAACATGCTAATTTTAGCTCTAAAACTGATGATCTACCTACAAATGTGAACTGACGTTAAAAAATAAAACATTTGAAAACGGACCATTTTTCACCTTTCTGCAGCATGACGTAATGGGGGGGTGTTATCTCTTTTGTCAAAAATCACCTGTTTTTGCTTGAACATTAAATGCCTCCAAATGGTATTTAATTCACTTCCCGGGCCCCTGGAAGCATGAAAATCACTTTAAACGTGCTAATTTTAGCTCTAAAACTGATGATCTACCTACAAATGTGAACTGACTTTCAAAAATAAAACATTTGAAAACGGACCATTTTTCACCTTTCTGAAGCATGACGTAATGGGGGGGTGTTATCTCTTTTGTCAAAAATCACCAGTTTTTGCTTGAACATTAAATGCCTCCAAATGGTATTTAATTCACTTCCCGGGCCCCTGGTAGCATGAAAATCACTTTAAACATGCTAATTTTAGCTCTAAAACTGATGATCTACCTACAAATGTGAACTGACGTTCAAAAATAAAACATTTGAAAACGGACCATTTTTCACCTTTCTGAAGCATGACGTGATGGGGGGGTGTTATCTCTTTTGTCAAAAATCACCTGTTTTTGCTTGAACATTAAATGCCTCCAAATGGTATTTAATTACCTTCCCGGGGTGAAGAAACACTTTTTGAGACCTCAGAGTGAGTAAATTAGCCATTTTCATGCACTTTTAACCATTCCACAAATCTTGTGTTTTGGGCCCCTGGAAGCATGAAAATCACTTTAAACATGCTAATTTTAGCTCTAAAACTGATGATCTACCTACAAATGTGAACTGACGTTAAAAAATAAAACATTTGAAAACGGACCATTTTTCACCTTTCTGCAGCATGACGTAATGGGGGGGTGTTATCTCTTTTGTCAAAAATCACCTGTTTTTGCTTGAACATTAAATGCCTCCAAATGGTATTTAATTCACTTCCCGGGCCCCTGGAAGCATGAAAATCACTTTAAATGTGCTAATTTTAGCTCTACAACTGATGATCTACCTACAAATGTGAACTGACTTTCAAAAATAAAACATTTGAAAACTGACAATTTTTCACCTTTCTGAAGCATGACGTAATGGGGGGGTGTTATCTCTTTTGTCAAAAATCACCTGTTTTTGCTTGAACATTAAATGCCTCCAAATGGTATTTAATTCACTTCCCGGGCCCCTGGAAGCATGAAAATCACTTTAAACATGCTAATTTTAGCTCTAAAACTGATGATCTACCTACAAATGTGAACTGACGTTCAAAAATAAAACATTTGAAAACGGACCATTTTTCACCTTTCTGAAGCATGACGTAATGGGGGGGTGTTATCACTTTTGTCAAAAATCACCTGTTTTTGCTTGAACATTAAATGCCTCCAAATGGTATTTAATTACCTTCCCGGGGTGAAGAAACACTTTTTGAGACCTCAGAGTGAGTAAATTGGCCATTTTCATGCACTTTTAACCATTCCACAAATCTTGTGTTTTGGGCCCCTGGAAGCATGAAAATCACTTTAAACATGCTAATTTTAGCTCTAAAACTGATGATCTACCTACAAATGTGAACTGACGTTAAAAAATAAAACATTTGAAAACTGACCATTTTTCACCTTTCTGCAGCATGACGTAATGGGGGGGTGTTATCTCTTTTGTCAAAAATCACCTGTTTTTGCTTGAACATTAAATGCCTCCAAATGGTATTTAATTCACTTCCCAGGCCCCTGGAAGCATGAAAATCACTTTAAACATGCTAATTTTAGCTCTAAAACTGATGATCTACCTACAAATGTGAACTGACGTTCAAAAATAAAACATTTGAAAACGGACCATTTTTCACCTTTCTGAAGCATGACGTAATGGGGCGGTGTTATCACTTTTGTCAAAAATCACCTGTTTTTGCTTGAACATTAAATGCCTCCAAATGGTATTTAATTCACTTCCCGGGGTGAAGAAACACTTTTTGAGACCTCAGAGTGAGTAAATTGGCCATTTTCATGCACTTTTAACCATTCCACAAATCTTGTGTTTTGGGCCCCTGGAAGCATGAAAATCACTTTAAACATGCTAATTTTAGCTCTAAAACTGATGATCTACCTACAAATGTGAACTGACGTTAAAAAATAAAACATTTGAAAACGGACCATTTTTCACCTTTCTGCAGCATGACGTAATGGGGGGGTGTTATCTCTTTTGTCAAAAATCACCTGTTTTTGCTTGAACATTAAATGCCTCCAAATGGTATTAAATTCACTTCTCGGGGTGAAGAAACACTTTTTGAGACCTCAGAGTGAGTAAATTGGCCATTTTCATGCACTTTTAACCATTCCACAAATCTTGTGTTTTGGGCCCCTGGAAGCATGAAAATCACTTTAAACATGCTAATTTTAGCTCTAAAACTGATGATCTACCTACAAATGTGAACTGACGTTAAAAAATAAAACATTTGAAAACGGACCATTTTTCACCTTTCTGCAGCATGACGTAATGGGGGGGTGTTATCTCTTTTGTCAAAAATCACCTGTTTTTGCTTGAACATTAAATGCCTCCAAATGGTATTTAATTCACTTCCCGGGCCCCTGGAAGCATGAAAATCACTTTAAACGTGCTAATTTTAGCTCTAAAACTGATGATCTACCTACAAATGTGAACTGACTTTCAAAAATAAAACATTTGAAAACGGACAATTTTTCACCTTTCTGAAGCATGACGTAATGGGGGGGTGTTATCTCTTTTGTCAAAAATCACCTGTTTTTGCTTGAACATTAAATGCCTCCAAATGGTATTTAATTCACTTCCCGAGCCCCTGGTAGCATGAAAATCACTTTAAACATGCTAATCTTAGCTCTAAAACTGATGATCTACCTACAAATGTGAACTGACGTTCAAAAATAAAACATTTGAAAACGGACCATTTTTCACCTTTCTGAAGCATGACGTAATGGGGGGGTGTTATCTCTTTTGTCAAAAATCACCTGTTTTTGCTTGAACATTAAATGCCTCCAAATGGTATTTAATTACCTTCCCGGGGTGAAGAAACACTTTTTGAGACCTCAGAGTGAGTAAATTGGCCATTTTCATGCACTTTTAACCATTCCACAAATCTTGTGTTTTGGGCCCCTGGAAGCATGAAAATCACTTTAAACATGCTAATTTTAGCTCTAAAACTGATGATCTACCTACAAATGTGAACTGACGTTAAAAAATAAAACATTTGAAAACTGACCATTTTTCACCTTTCTGCAGCATGACGTAATGGGGGGGGTGTTATCTCTTTTGTCAAAAATCACCTGTTTTTGCTCTGAACATTAAATGCCTCCAAATGGTATTTAATTCACTTCCCGGGCCCCTGGAAGCATGAAAATCACTTTAAACGTGCTAATTTTAGCTCTAAAACTGATGATCTACCTACAAATGTGAACTGACTTTCAAAAATAAAACATTTGAAAACGGAAAAATTTTCACCTTTCTGAAGCATGACGTAATGGGGGGGTGTTATCTCTTTTGTCAAAAATCACCTGTTTTTGCTTGAACATTAAATGCCTCCAAATGGTATTTAATTCACTTCCCGGGCCCCTGGTAGCATGAAAATCACTTTAAACATGCTAATTTTAGCTCTAAAACTGATGATCTACCTACAAATGTGAACTGACGTTCAAAAATAAAACATTTGAAAAAGGACCATTTTTCACCTTTCTGAAGCATGACGTAATGGGGGTGTGTTATCTCTTTTGTCAAAAATCACCTGTTTTTGCTTGAACATTAAATGCCTCCAAATGGTATTTAATTACCTTCCCGGGGTGAAGAAACACTTTTTGAGACCTCAGAGTGAGTAAATTGGCCATTTTCATGCACTTTTAACCATTCCACAAATCTTGTGTTTTGGGCCCCTGGAAGCATGAAAATCACTTTAAACATGCTAATTTTATCTCTAAAACTGATGATCTACCTACAAATGTGAACTGACGTTAAAAAATAAAACATTTAAAAACGGACCATTTTTCACCTTTCTGCAGCATGACGTAATGGGGGGTGTTATCTCTTTTGTCAAAAATCACCTGTTTTTGCTTGTACATTAAATGCCTCCAAATGGCATTTAATTCACTTCCTGGGCCCCTGGAAGCATGAAAATCACTTTAAACGTGCTAATTTTAGCTCTAAAACTGATGATCTACCTACAAATGTGAACTGACTTTCAAAAATAAAACATTTGAAAACGGACAATTTTTCACCTTTCTGAAGCATGACGTAATGGGGGGGGGGGTGTTATCTCTTTTGTCAAAAATCACCTGTTTTTGCTTGAACATTAAATGCCTCCAAATGGTATTTAATTCACTTCTCGGGCCCCTGGAAGCATGAAAATCACTCTAAACGTGCTAATTTTAGCTCTAAAACTGATGATCTACCTACAAATGTGAACTGACTTTCAAAAATAAAACATTTGAAAACGGACAATTTTTCACCTTTCTGAAGCATGACGTAATGGGGGGGTGTTATCTCTTTTGTCAAAAATTACCTGTTTTTGCTTGAACATTAAATGCCTCCAAATGGTATTTAATTCACTTCCCGGGCCCCTGGAAGCATGAAAATCACTTTAAACGTGCTAATTTTAGCTCTAAAACTGATGATCTACCTACAAATGTGAACTGACTTTCAAAAATAAAACATTTGAAAACGGACAATTTTTCACCTTTCTGAAGCATGACGTAATGGGGGGTGTTATCTCTTTTGTCAAAAATCACCTGTTTTTGCTTGAACATTAAATGCCTCAAAATGGTATTTAATTCACTTCCCGGGCCCCTGGTAGCATGAAAATCACTTTAAACATGCTAATTTTAGCTCTAAAACTGATGATCTACCTACAAATGTGAACTGACGTTCAAAAATAAAACATTTGAAAACTGACCATTTTTCACCTGTCTGAAGCATGACGTAATGGGGGGGGGTGTTATCTCTTTTGTCATAAATCACCTGTTTTTGCTTGAACATTAAATGCCTCCAAATGGTATTAAATTCACTTCCCGGGGTGAAGAAACACTTTTTGAGACCTCAGAGTGAGTAAATTGGCCATTTTCATGCACTTTTAACCATTCCACAAATCTTGTGTTTTGGGCCCCTGGAAGCATGAAAATCACTTTAAACATGCTAATTTTAGCTCTAAAACTGATGATCTACCTACAAATGTGAACTGACGTTAAAAAATAAAACATTTGAAAACGGACAATTTTTCACCTTTCTGAAGCATGACGTAATGGGTGGGTGTTATCTCTTTTGTCAAAAATCACCTGTTTTTGCTTCAACATTAAATGCCTCCAAATGGTATTTAATTCACTTCCCGGGCCCCTGGAAGCATGAAAATCACTTTAAACATGCTAATTTTAGCTCTAAAACTGATGATCTACCTACAAATGTGAACTGACGTTCAAAAATAAAACATTTGAAAACGGATCATTTTTCACCTTTCTGAAGCATGACGTAATGGGGGGGTGTTATCACTTTTGTCAAAAATCACCTGTTTTTGCTTGAACATTAAATGCCTCCAAATGGTATTTAATTCACTTCCCGGGGTGAAGAAACACTTTTTGAGACCTCAGAGTGAGTAAATTGGCCATTTTCATGCACTTTTAACCATTCCACAAATCTTGTGTTTTGGGCCCTTGGAAGCATGAAAATCACTTTAAACATGCTAATTTTAGCTCTAAAACTGATGATCTACCAACAAATGTGAACTGACGTTAAAAAATAAAACATTTGAAAACGGACCATTTTTCACCTTTCTGCAGCATGACGTAATGGGGGGGTGTTATCTCTTTTGTCAAAAATCACCTGTTTTTGCTTGAACAATAAATGCCTCCAAATGGCATTTAATTCACTTCCCGGGGTGAAGAAACACTTTTTGAGACCTCAGAGTGAGTAAATTGGCCATTTTCATGCACTTTTAACCATTCCACAAATCTTGTGTTTTGGGCCCCCGGAAGCATGAAAATCCCTTTAAACATGCTAATTTTAGCTCTAAAACTGATGATCTACCTACAAATGTGAACTGACGTTAAAAAATAAAACATTTGAAAACGGACCATTTTTCACCTTTCTGCAGCATGACGTAATGGGGGGGTGTTATCTCTTATGTCAAAAATCACCTGTTTTTGCTTGAACATTAAATGCCTCCAAATGGTATTTAATTCACTTCCCGGGCCCCTGGAAGCATGAAAATCACTTTAAACGTGCTAATTTTAGCTCTAAAACTGATGATCTACCTACAAATGTGAACTGACTTTCAAAAATAAAACATTTGAAAACGGACCATTTTTCACCTTTCTGAAGCATGACGTAATGGGGGGGTGTTATCTCTTTTGTCAAAAATCACCAGTTTTTGCTTGAACATTAAATGCCTCCAAATGGTATTTAATTCACTTCCCGGGCCCCTGGTAGCATGAAAATCACTTTAAACATGCTAATTTTAGCTCTAAAACTGATGATCTACCTACAAATGTGAACTGACGTTCAAAAATAAAACATTTGAAAACGGACCATTTTTCACCTTTCTGAAGCATGACGTGATGGGGGGGTGTTATCTCTTTTGTCAAAAATCACCTGTTTTTGCTTGAACATTAAATGCCTCCAAATGGTATTTAATTACCTTCCCGGGTGAAGAAACACTGTTTGAGACCTCAGAGTGAGTAAATTAGCCATTTTCATGCACTTTTAACCATTCCACAAATCTTGTGTTTTGGGCCCCTGGAAGCATGAAAATCACTTTAAACATGCTAATTTTAGCTCTAAAACTGATGATCTACCTACAAATGTGAACTGACGTTAAAAAATAAAACATTTGAAAACGGACCATTTTTCACCTTTCTGCAGCATGACGTAATGGGGGGGTGTTATCTCTTTTGTCAAAAATCACCTGTTTTTGCTTGAACATTAAATGCCTCCAAATGGTATTTAATTCACTTCCCGGGCCCCTGGAAGCATGAAAATCACTTTAAATGTGCTAATTTTAGCTCTACAACTGATGATCTACCTACAAATGTGAACTGACTTTCAAAAATAAAACATTTGAAAACGGACAATTTTTCACCTTTCTGAAGCATGACGTAATGGGGGGGTGTTATCTCTTTTGTCAAAAATCACCTGTTTTTGCTTGAACATTAAATGCCTCCAAATGGTATTTAATTCACTTCCCGGGCCCCTGGAAGCATGAAAATCACTTTAAACATGCTAATTTTAGCTCTAAAACTGATGATCTACCTACAAATGTGAACTGACGTTCAAAAATAAAACATTTGAAAACGGACCATTTTTCACCTTTCTGAAGCATGACGTAATGGGGGGGTGTTATCACTTTTGTCAAAAATCACCTGTTTTTGCTTGAACATTAAATGCCTCCAAATGGTATTTAATTCACTTCCCGGGGTGAAGAAACACTTTTTGAGACCTCAGAGTGAGTAAATTGGCCATTTTCATGCACTTTTAACCATTCCACAAATCTTGTGTTTTGGGCCCCTGGAAGCATGAAAATCACTTTAAACATGCTAATTTTAGCTCTAAAACTGATGATCTACCTACAAATGTGAACTGACGTTAAAAAATAAAACATTTGAAAACGGACCATTTTTCACCTTTCTGCAGCATGACGTAATGAGGGGGTGTTATCTCTTTTGTCAAAAATCACCTGTTTTTGCTTGAACATTAAATGCCTCCAAATGGTATTTAATTCACTTCCCGGGCCCCTGGAAGCATGAAAATCACTTTAAACGTGCTAATTTTAGCTCTACAACTGATGATCTACCTACAAATGTGAACTGACTTTCAAAAATAAAACGTTTGAAAACGGACAATTTTTCACCTTTCTGAAGCATGACGTAATGGGGGGGTGTTATCTCTTTTGTCAAAAATCACCTGTTTTTGCTTGAACATTAAATGCCTCCAAATGGTATTTAATTCACTTCCCGGGCCCCTGGAAGCATGAAAATCACTTTAAACATGCTAATTTTAGCTCTAAAACTGATGATCTACCTACAAATGTGAACTGACGTTCAAAAATAAAACATTTGAAAACGGACCATTTTTCACCTTTCTGAAGCATGACGTAATGGGGCGGTGTTATCACTTTTGTCAAAAATCACCTGTTTTTGCTTGAACATTAAATGCCTCCAAATGGTATTTAATTCACTTCCCGGGGTGAAGAAACACTTTTTGAGACCTCAGAGTGAGTAAATTGGCCATTTTCATGCACTTTTAACCATTCCACAAATCTTGTGTTTTGGGCCCCTGGAAGCATGAAAATCACTTTAAACATGCTAATTTTAGCTCTAAAACTGATGATCTACCTACAAATGTGAACTGACGTTAAAAAATAAAACATTTGAAAACGGACCATTTTTCACCTTTCTGCAGCATGACGTAATGGGGGGGGGTGTTATCTCTTTTGTCAAAAATCACCTGTTTTTGCTTGAACATTAAATGCCTCCAAATGGTATTAAATTCACTTCTCGGGGTGAAGAAACACTTTTTGAGACCTCAGAGTGAGTAAATTGGCCATTTTCATGCACTTTTAACCATTCCACAAATCTTGTGTTTTGGGCCCCTGGAAGCATGAAAATCACTTTAAACATGCTAATTTTAGCTCTAAAACTGATGATCTACCTACAAATGTGAACTGACGTTAAAAAATAAAACATTTGAAAACGGACCATTTTTCACCTTTCTGCAGCATGACGTAATGAGGGGGTGTTATCTCTTTTGTCAAAAATCACCTGTTTTTGCTTGAACATTAAATGCCTCCAAATGGTATTTAATTCACTTCCCGGGCCCCTGGAAGCATGAAAATCACTTTAAACGTGCTAATTTTAGCTCTACAACTGATGATCTACCTACAAATGTGAACTGACTTTCAAAAATAAAACATTTGAAAACGGACAATTTTTCACCTTTCTGAAGCATGACGTAATGGGGGGGTGTTATCTCTTTTGTCAAAAATCACCTGTTTTTGCTTGAACATTAAATGCCTCCAAATGGTATTTAATTCACTTCCCGGGCCCCTGGAAGCATGAAAATCACTTTAAACATGCTAATTTTAGCTCTAAAACTGATGATCTACCTACAAATGTGAACTGACGTTCAAAAATAAAACATTTGAAAACGGACCATTTTTCACCTTTCTGAAGCATGACGTAATGGGGCGGTGTTATCACTTTTGTCAAAAATCACCTGTTTTTGCTTGAACATTAAATGCCTCCAAATGGTATTTAATTCACTTCCCGGGGTGAAGAAACAGTTTTTGAGACCTCAGAGTGAGTAAATTGGCCATTTTCATGCACTTTTAACCATTCCACAAATCTTGTGTTTTGGGCCCCTGGAAGCATGAAAATCACTTTAAACATGCTAATTTTAGCTCTAAAACTGATGATCTACCTACAAATGTGAACTGACGTTAAAAAATAAAACATTTGAAAACGGACCATTTTTCACCTTTCTGCAGCATGACGTAATGGGGGGGTGTTATCTCTTTTGTCAAAAATCACCTGTTTTTGCTTGAACATTAAATGCCTCCAAATGGTATTAAATTCACTTCTCGGGGTGAAGAAACACTTTTTGAGACCTCAGAGTGAGTAAATTGGCCATTTTCATGCACTTTTAACCATTCCACAAATCTTGTGTTTTGGGCCCCTGGAAGCATGAAAATCACTTTAAACATGCTAATTTTAGCTCTAAAACTGATGATCTACCTACAAATGTGAACTGACGTTAAAAAATAAAACATTTGAAAACGGACCATTTTTCACCTTTCTGCAGCATGACGTAATGGGGGGGTGTTATCTCTTTTGTCAAAAATCACCTGTTTTTGCTTGAACATTAAATGCCTCCAAATGGTATTTAATTCACTTCCCGGGCCCCTGGAAGCATGAAAATCACTTTAAACGTGCTAATTTTAGCTCTAAAACTGATGATCTACCTACAAATGTGAACTGACTTTCAAAAATAAAACATTTGAAAACGGACAATTTTTCACCTTTCTGAAGCATGACGTAATGGGGGGGGTGTTATCTCTTTTGTCAAAAATCACCTGTTTTTGCTTGAACATTAAATGCCTCAAAATGGTATTTAATTCACTTCCCGGGCCCCTGGTAGCATGAAAATCACTTTAAACATGCTAATTTTAGCTCTAAAACTGATGATCTACCTACAAATGTGAACTGACGTTCAAAAATAAAACATTTGAAAAAGGACAATTTTTCACCTTTCTGAAGCATGACGTAATGGGGGGGTGTTATCTCTTTTGTCAAAAATCACCTGTTTTTGCTTGAACATTAAATGCCTCCAAATGGTATTTAATTACCTTCCCGGGGTGAAGAAACACTTTTTGAGACCTCAGAGTGAGTAAATTGGCCATTTTCATGCACTTTTAACCATTCCACAAATCTTGTGTTTTGGGCCCCTGGAAGCATGAAAATCACTTTAAACATGCTAATTTTAGCTCTAAAACTGATGATCTACCTACAAATGTGAACTGACGTTAAAAAATAAAACATTTAAAAACGGACCATTTTTCACCTTTCTGCAGCATGACGTAATGGGGGGGTGTTATCTCTTTTGTCAAAAATCACCTGTTTTTGCTTGTACATTAAATGCCTCCAAATGGCATTTAATTCACTTCCTGGGCCCCTGGAAGCATGAAAATCACTTTAAACGTGCTAATTTTAGCTCTAAAACTGATGATCTACCTACAAATGTGAACTGACTTTCAAAAATAAAACATTTGAAAACGGACAATTTTTCACCTTTCTGAAGCATGACGTAATGGGGGGGTGTTATCTCTTTTGTCAAAAATTACCTGTTTTTGCTTGAACATTAAATGCCTCCAAATGGTATTTAATTCACTTCCCGGGCCCCTGGAAGCATGAAAATCACTTTAAACGTGCTAATTTTAGCTCTAAAACTGATGATCTACCTACAAATGTGAACTGACTTTCAAAAATAAAACATTTGAAAACGGACAATTTTTCACCTTTCTGAAGCATGACGTATGGGGGGGTGTTATCTCTTTTGTCAAAAATCACCTGTTTTTGCTTGAACATTAAATGCCTCCAAATTATATTTAATTCACTTCCCGGGCCCCTGGAAGCATGAAAATCACTTTAAACGTGCTAATTTTAGCTCTACAACTGATGATCTACCTACAAATGTGAACTGACGTTAAAAAATAAAACATTTGAAAACGGCCAATTTTTCACCTTTCTGCAGCATGACGTAATGGGGGGGGTGTTATCTCTTTTGTCAAAAATCACCTGTTTTTGCTTGAACATTAAATGCCTCCAAATTATATTTAATTCACTTCCCGGGCCCCTGGAAGCATGAAAATCACTTTAAACGTGCTAATTTTAGCTCTACAACTGATGATCTACCTACAAATGTGAACTGACTTTCAAAAATAAAACATTTGAAAACGGACAATTTTTCACCTTTCTGAAGCATGACGTAATGGGGGGGTGTTATCTCTTTTGTCAAAAATCACCTGTTTTTGCTTGAACATTAAATGCCTCCAAATGGTATTTAATTCACTTCCCGGGCCCCTGGAAGCATGAAAATCACTTTAAACGTGCTAATTTTAGCTCTAAAACTGATGATCTACCTACAAATGTGAACTGACGTTCAAAAATAAAACATTTGAAAACGGATCATTTTTCACCTTTCTGAAGCATGACGTAATGGGGGGGTGTTATCACTTTTGTCAAAAATCACCTGTTTTTGCTTGAACATTAAATGCCTCCAAATGGTATTTAATTCACTTCCCGGGGTGAAGAAACACTTTTTGAGACCTCAGAGTGAGTAAATTGGCCATTTTCATGCACTTTTAACCATTCCACAAATCTTGTGTTTTGGGCCACTGGAAGCATGAAAATCACTTTAAACATGCTAATTTTAGCTCTAAAACTGATGATCTACCAACAAATGTGAACTGACGTTAAAAAATAAAACATTTGAAAACGGACCATTTTTCACCTTTCTGCAGCATGACGTAATGGGGGGGTGTTATCTCTTTTGTCAAAAATCACCTGTTTTTGCTTGAACAATAAATGCCTCCAAATGGTATTTAATTCACTTCCCGGGGTGAAGAAACACTTTTTGAGACCTCAGAGTGAGTAAATTGGCCCTTTTCATGCACTTTTAACCATTCCACAAATCTTGTGTTTTGGGCCCCCGGAAGCATGAAAATCCCTTTAAACATGCTAATTTTAGCTCTAAAACTGATGATCTACCTACAAATGTGAACTGACGTTAAAAAATAAAACATTTGAAAACGGACCATTTTTCACCTTTCTGCAGCATGACGTAATGGGGGGGTGTTATCTCTTATGTCAAAAATCACCTGTTTTTGCTTGAACATTAAATGCCTCCAAATGGTATTTAATTCACTTCCCGGGCCCCTGGAAGCATGAAAATCACTTTAAACGTGCTAATTTTAGCTCTAAAACTGATGATCTACCTACAAATGTGAACTGACTGTCAAAAATAAAACATTTGAAAACGGACCATTTTTCACCTTTCTGAAGCATGACGTAATGGGGGGGTGTTATCTCTTTTGTCAAAAATCACCAGTTTTTGCTTGAACATTAAATGCCTCCAAATGGTATTTAATTCACTTCCCGGGCCCCTGGTAGCATGAAAATCACTTTAAACATGCTAATTTTAGCTCTAAAACTGATGATCTACCTACAAATGTGAACTGACGTTCAAAAATAAAACATTTGAAAACGGACCATTTTTCACCTTTCTGAAGCATGACGTGATGGGGGGGTGTTATCTCTTTTGTCAAAAATCACCTGTTTTTGCTTGAACATTAAATGCCTCCAAATGGTATTTAATTACCTTCCCGGGGTGAAGAAACACTTTTTGAGACCTCAGAGTGAGTAAATTAGCCATTTTCATGCACTTTTAACCATTCCACAAATCTTGTGTTTTGGGCCCCTGGAAGCATGAAAATCACTTTAAACATGCTAATTTTAGCTCTAAAACTGATGATCTACCTACAAATGTGAACTGACGTTAAAAAATAAAACATTTGAAAACGGACCATTTTTCACCTTTCTGCAGCATGACGTAATGGGGGGGTGTTATCTCTTTTGTCAAAAATCACCTGTTTTTGCTTGAACATTAAATGCCTCCAAATGGTATTTAATTCACTTCCCGGGCCCCTGGAAGCATGAAAATCACTTTAAATGTGCTAATTTTAGCTCTACAACTGATGATCTACCTACAAATGTGAACTGACTTTCAAAAATAAAACATTTGAAAACGGACAATTTTTCACCTTTCTGAAGCATGACGTAATGGGGGGGTGTTATCTCTTTTGTCAAAAATCACCTGTTTTTGCTTGAACATTAAATGCCTCCAAATGGTATTTAATTCACTTCCCGGGCCCCTGGAAGCATGAAAATCACTTTAAACATGCTAATTTTAGCTCTAAAACTGATGATCTACCTACAAATGTGAACTGACGTTCAAAAATAAAACATTTGAAAACGGACCATTTTTCACCTTTCTGAAGCATGACGTAATGGGGGGGTGTTATCACTTTTGTCAAAAATCACCTGTTTTTGCTTGAACATTAAATGCCTCCAAATGGTATTTAATTCACTTCCCGGGGTGAAGAAACACTTTTTGAGACCTCAGAGTGAGTAAATTGGCCATTTTCATGCACTTTTAACCATTCCACAAATCTTGTGTTTTGGGCCCCTGGAAGCATGAAAATCACTTTAAACATGCTAATTTTAGCTCTAAAACTGATGATCTACCTACAAATGTGAACTGACGTTAAAAAATAAAACATTTGAAAACGGACCATTTTTCACCTTTCTGCAGCATGACGTAATGAGGGGGTGTTATCTCTTTTGTCAAAAATCACCTGTTTTTGCTTGAACATTAAATGCCTCCAAATGGTATTTAATTCACTTCCCGGGCCCCTGGAAGCATGAAAATCACTTTAAACGTGCTAATTTTAGCTCTACAACTGATGATCTACCTACAAATGTGAACTGACTTTCAAAAATAAAACATTTGAAAACGGACAATTTTTCACCTTTCTGAAGCATAACGTAATGGGGGGGTGTTATCTCTTTTGTCAAAAATCACCTGTTTTTGCTTGAACATTAAATGCCTCCAAATGGTATTTAATTCACTTCCCGGGCCCCTGGAAGCATGAAAATCACTTTAAACATGCTAATTTTAGCTCTAAAACTGATGATCTACCTACAAATGTGAACTGACGTTCAAAAATAAAACATTTGAAAACGGACCATTTTTCACCTTTCTGAAGCATGACGTAATGGGGCGGTGTTATCACTTTTGTCAAAAATCACCTGTTTTTGCTTGAACATTAAATGCCTCCAAATGGTATTTAATTCACTTCCCGGGGTGAAGAAACACTTTTTGAGACCTCAGAGTGAGTAAATTGGCCATTTTCATGCACTTTTAACCATTCCACAAATCTTGTGTTTTGGGCCCCTGGAAGCATGAAAATCACTTTAAACATGCTAATTTTAGCTCTAAAACTGATGATCTACCTACAAATGTGAACTGACGTTAAAAAATAAAACATTTGAAAACGGACCATTTTTCACCTTTCTGCAGCATGACGTAATGGGGGGGGTGTTATCTCTTTTGTCAAAAATCACCTGTTTTTGCTTGAACATTAAATGCCTCCAAATGGTATTAAATTCACTTCTCGGGGTGAAGAAACACTTTTTGAGACCTCAGAGTGAGTAAATTGGCCATTTTCATGCACTTTTAACCATTCCACAAATCTTGTGTTTTGGGCCCCTGGAAGCATGAAAATCACTTTAAACATGCTAATTTTAGCTCTAAAACTGATGATCTACCTACAAATGTGAACTGACGTTAAAAAATAAAACATTTGAAAACGGACCATTTTTCACCTTTCTGCAGCATGACGTAATGAGGGGGTGTTATCTCTTTTGTCAAAAATCACCTGTTTTTGCTTGAACATTAAATGCCTCCAAATGGTATTTAATTCACTTCCCGGGCCCCTGGAAGCATGAAAATCACTTTAAACGTGCTAATTTTAGCTCTACAACTGATGATCTACCTACAAATGTGAACTGACTTTCAAAAATAAAACATTTGAAAACGGACAATTTTTCACCTTTCTGAAGCATGACGTAATGGGGGGGTGTTATCTCTTTTGTCAAAAATCACCTGTTTTTGCTTGAACATTAAATGCCTCCAAATGGTATTTAATTCACTTCCCGGGCCCCTGGAAGCATGAAAATCACTTTAAACATGCTAATTTTAGCTCTAAAACTGATGATCTACCTACAAATGTGAACTGACGTTCAAAAATAAAACATTTGAAAACGGACCATTTTTCACCTTTCTGAAGCATGACGTAATGGGGCGGTGTTATCACTTTTGTCAAAAATCACCTGTTTTTGCTTGAACATTAAATGCCTCCAAATGGTATTTAATTCACTTCCCGGGGTGAAGAAACACTTTTTGAGACCTCAGAGTGAGTAAATTGGCCATTTTCATGCACTTTTAACCATTCCACAAATCTTGTGTTTTGGGCCCCTGGAAGCATGAAAATCACTTTAAACATGCTAATTTTAGCTCTAAAACTGATGATCTACCTACAAATGTGAACTGACGTTAAAAAATAAAACATTTGAAAACGGACCATTTTTCACCTTTCTGCAGCATGACGTAATGGGGGGGGGTGTTATCTCTTTTGTCAAAAATCACCTGTTTTTGCTTGAACATTAAATGCCTCCAAATGGTATTAAATTCACTTCTCGGGGGGAAGAAACACTTTTTGAGACCTCAGAGTGAGTAAATTGGCCATTTTCATGCACTTTTAACCATTCCACAAATCTTGTGTTTTGGGCCCCTGGAAGCATGAAAATCACTTTAAACATGCTAATTTTAGCTCTAAAACTGATGATCTACCTACAAATGTGAACTGACGTTAAAAAATAAAACATTTGAAAACGGACCATTTTTCACCTTTCTGCAGCATGACGTAATGGGGGGGTGTTATCTCTTTTGTCAAAAATCACCTGTTTTTGCTTGAACATTAAATGCCTCCAAATGGTATTTAATTCACTTCCCGGGCCCCTGGAAGCATGAAAATCACTTTAAACGTGCTAATTTTAGCTCTAAAACTGATGATCTACCTACAAATGTGAACTGACTTTCAAAAATAAAACATTTGAAAACGGACCATTTTTCACCTTTCTGCAGCATGACGTAATGAGGGGGTGTTATCTCTTTTGTCAAAAATCACCTGTTTTTGCTTGAACATTAAATGCCTCCAAATGGTATTTAATTCACTTCCCGGGCCCCTGGAAGCATGAAAATCACTTTAAACGTGCTAATTTTAGCTCTACAACTGATGATCTACCTACAAATGTGAACTGACTTTCAAAAATAAAACATTTGAAAACGGACAATTTTTCACCTTTCTGAAGCATGACGTAATGGGGGGGTGTTATCTCTTTTGTCAAAAATCACCTGTTTTTGCTTGAACATTAAATGCCTCCAAATGGTATTTAATTCACTTCCCGGGCCCCTGGAAGCATGAAAATCACTTTAAACATGCTAATTTTAGCTCTAAAACTGATGATCTACCTACAAATGTGAACTGACGTTCAAAAATAAAACATTTGAAAACGGACCATTTTTCACCTTTCTGAAGCATGACGTAATGGGGCGGTGTTATCACTTTTGTCAAAAATCACCTGTTTTTGCTTGAACATTAAATGCCTCCAAATGGTATTTAATTCACTTCCCGGGGTGAAGAAACACTTTTTGAGACCTCAGAGTGAGTAAATTGGCCATTTTCATGCACTTTTAACCATTCCACAAATCTTGTGTTTTGGGCCCCTGGAAGCATGAAAATCACTTTAAACATGCTAATTTTAGCTCTAAAACTGATGATCTACCTACAAATGTGAACTGACGTTAAAAAATAAAACATTTGAAAACGGACCATTTTTCACCTTTCTGCAGCATGACGTAATGGGGGGGGTGTTATCTCTTTTGTCAAAAATCACCTGTTTTTGCTTGAACATTAAATGCCTCCAAATGGTATTAAATTCACTTCTCGGGGGGAAGAAACACTTTTTGAGACCTCAGAGTGAGTAAATTGGCCATTTTCATGCACTTTTAACCATTCCACAAATCTTGTGTTTTGGGCCCCTGGAAGCATGAAAATCACTTTAAACATGCTAATTTTAGCTCTAAAACTGATGATCTACCTACAAATGTGAACTGACGTTAAAAAATAAAACATTTGAAAACGGACCATTTTTCACCTTTCTGCAGCATGACGTAATGGGGGGGTGTTATCTCTTTTGTCAAAAATCACCTGTTTTTGCTTGAACATTAAATGCCTCCAAATGGTATTTAATTCACTTCCCGGGCCCCTGGAAGCATGAAAATCACTTTAAACGTGCTAATTTTAGCTCTAAAACTGATGATCTACCTACAAATGTGAACTGACTTTCAAAAATAAAACATTTGAAAACGGACAATTTTTCACCTTTCTGAAGCATGACGTAATGGGGGGGTGTTATCTCTTTTGTCAAAAATCACCTGTTTTTGCTTGAACATTAAATGCCTCCAAATGGTATTTAATTACCTTCCCAGGGTGAAGAAACACTTTTTGAGACCTCAGAGTGAGTAAATTGGCCATTTTCATGCACTTTTAACCATTCCACAAATCTTGTGTTTTGGGCCCCTGGAAGCATGAAAATCACTTTAAACATGCTAATTTTAGCTCTAAAACTGATGATCTACCTACAAATGTGAACTGATGTTAAAAAATAAAACATTTGAAAACTGACCATTTTTCACCTTTCTGCAGCATGACGTAATGGGGGGGTGTTATCTCTTTTGTCAAAAATCACCTGTTTTTGCTTGAACATTAAATGCCTCCAAATGGTATTTAATTCACTTCCCGGGCCCCTGGAAGCATGAAAATCACTTTAAACGTGCCAATTTTTTGCTCTAAAACTGATGATCTACCTACAAATGTGAACTGACTTTCAAAAATAAAACATTTGAAAACGGACAATTTTTCACCTTTCTGAAGCATGACGTAATGGGGGGGTGTTATCTCTTTTGTCAAAAATCACCTGTTTTTGCTTGAACATTAAATGCCTCCAAATGGTATTTAATTCACTTCCCGGGCCCCTGGTAGCATGAAAATCACTTTAAACATGCTAATTTTAGCTCTAAAACTGATGATCTACCTACAAATGTGAACTGACGTTCAAAAATAAAACATTTGAAAAAGGACAATTTTTCACCTTTCTGAAGCATGACGTAATGGGGGGGTGTTATCTCTTTTGTCAAAAATCACCTGTTTTTGCTTGAACATTAAATGCCTCCAAATGGTATTTAATTACCTTCCCGGGGTGAAGAAACACTTTTTGAGACCTCAGAGTGAGTAAATTGGCCATTTTCATGCACTTTTAACCATTCCACAAATCTTGTGTTTTGGGCCCCTGGAAGCATGAAAATCACTTTAAACATGCTAATTTTAGCTCTAAAACTGATGATCTACCTACAAATGTGAACTGACGTTAAAAAATAAAACATTTAAAAACGGACCATTTTTCACCTTTCTGCAGCATGACGTAATGGGGGGGTGTTATCTCTTTTGTCAAAAATCACCTGTTTTTGCTTGTACATTAAATGCCTCCAAATGGCATTTAATTCACTTCCTGGGCCCCTGGAAGCATGAAAATCACTTTAAACGTGCTAATTTTAGCTCTAAAACTGATGATCTACCTACAAATGTGAACTGACTTTCAAAAATAAAACATTTGAAAACGGACAATTTTTCACCTTTCTGAAGCATGACGTAATGGGGGGGGGGGTGTTATCTCTTTTGTCAAAAATCACCTGTTTTTGCTTGAACATTAAATGCCTCCAAATGGTATTTAATTCACTTCTCGGGCCCCTGGAAGCATGAAAATCACTCTAAACGTGCTAATTTTAGCTCTAAAACTGATGATCTACCTACAAATGTGAACTGACTTTCAAAAATAAAACATTTGAAAACGGACAATTTTTCACCTTTCTGAAGCATGACGTAATGGGGGGGTGTTATCTCTTTTGTCAAAAATTACCTGTTTTTGCTTGAACATTAAATGCCTCCAAATGGTATTTAATTCACTTCCCGGGCCCCTGGAAGCATGAAAATCACTTTAAACGTGCTAATTTTAGCTCTAAAACTGATGATCTACCTACAAATGTGAACTGACTTTCAAAAATAAAACATTTGAAAACGGACAATTTTTCACCTTTCTGAAGCATGACGTAATGGGGGGGTGTTATCTCTTTTGTCAAAAATCACCTGTTTTTGCTTGAACATTAAATGCCTCAAAATGGTATTTAATTCACTTCCCGGGCCCCTGGTAGCATGAAAATCACTTTAAACATGCTAATTTTAGCTCTAAAACTGATGATCTACCTACAAATGTGAAATGACGTTCAAAAATAAAACATTTGAAAACTGACCATTTTTCACCTGTCTGAAGCATGACGTAATGGGGGGGGTGTTATCTCTTTTGTCAAAAATCACCTGTTTTTGCTTGAACATTAAATGCCTCCAAATGGTATTAAATTCACTTCCCGGGGTGAAGAAACACTTTTTGAGACCTCAGAGTGAGTAAATTGGCCATTTTCATGCACTTTTAACCATTCCACAAATCTTGTGTTTTGGGCCCCTGGAAGCATGAAAATCACTTTAAACATGCTAATTTTAGCTCTAAAACTGATGATCTACCTACAAATGTGAACTGACGTTAAAAAATAAAACATTTGAAAACGGACCATTTTTCACCTTTCTGCAGCATGACGTAATGGGGGGGTGTTATCTCTTTTGTCAAAAATCACCTGTTTTTGCTTGAACATTAAATGCCTCCAAATTATATTTAATTCACTTCCCGGGCCCCTGGAAGCATGAAAATCACTTTAAACGTGCTAATTTTAGCTCTACAACTGATGATCTACCTACAAATGTGAACTGACTTTCAAAAATAAAACATTTGAAAACGGACAATTTTTCACCTTTCTGAAGCATGACGTAATGGGGGGGTGTTATCTCTTTTGTCAAAAATCACCTGTTTTTGCTTGAACATTAAATGCCTCCAAATGGTATTTAATTCACTTCCCGGGCCCCTGGAAGCATGAAAATCACTTTAAACATGCTAATTTTAGCTCTAAAACTGATGATCTACCTACAAATGTGAACTGACGTTCAAAAATAAAACATTTGAAAACGGATCATTTTTCACCTTTCTGAAGCATGACGTAATGGGGGGGTGTTATCACTTTTGTCAAAAATCACCTGTTTTTGCTTGAACATTAAATGCCTCCAAATGGTATTTAATTCACTTCCCGGGGTGAAGAAACACTTTTTGAGACCTCAGAGTGAGTAAATTGGCCATTTTCATGCACTTTTAACCATTCCACAAATCTTGTGTTTTGGGCCCCTGGAAGCATGAAAATCACTTTAAACATGCTAATTTTAGCTCTAAAACTGATGATCTACCAACAAATGTGAACTGACGTTAAAAAATAAAACATTTGAAAACGGACCATTTTTCACCTTTCTGCAGCATGACGTAATGGGGGGGTGTTATCTCTTTTGTCAAAAATCACCTGTTTTTGCTTGAACAATAAATGCCTCCAAATGGTATTTAATTCACTTCCCGGGGTGAAGAAACACTTTTTGAGACCTCAGAGTGAGTAAATTGGCCATTTTCATGCACTTTTAACCATTCCACAAATCTTGTGTTTTGGGCCCCCGGAAGCATGAAAATCCCTTTAAACATGCTAATTTTAGCTCTAAAACTGATGATCTACCTACAAATGTGAACTGACGTTAAAAAATAAAACATTTGAAAACGGACCATTTTTCACCTTTCTGCAGCATGACGTAATGGGGGGGTGTTATCTCTTTTGTCAAAAATCACCTGTTTTTGCTTGAACATTAAATGCCTCCAAATGGTATTTAATTCACTTCCCGGGCCCCTGGAAGCATGAAAATCACTTTAAACGTGCTAATTTTAGCTCTAAAACTGATGATCTACCTACAAATGTGAACTGACTTTCAAAAATAAAACATTTGAAAACGGACCATTTTTCACCTTTCTGAAGCATGACGTAATGGGGGGGTGTTATCTCTTTTGTCAAAAATCACCAGTTTTTGATTGAACATTAAATGCCTCCAAATGGTATTTAATTCACTTCCCGGGCCCCTGGTAGCATGAAAATCACTTTAAACATGCTAATTTTAGCTCTAAAACTGATGATCTACCTACAAATGTGAACTGACGTTCAAAAATAAAACATTTGAAAACGGACCATTTTTCACCTTTCTGAAGCATGACGTGATGGGGGGGTGTTATCTCTTTTGTCAAAAATCACCTGTTTTTGCTTGAACATTAAATGCCTCCAAATGGTATTTAATTACCTTCCCGGGGTGAAGAAACACTTTTTGAGACCTCAGAGTGAGTAAATTAGCCATTTTCATGCACTTTTAACCATTCCACAAATCTTGTGTTTTGGGCCCCTGGAAGCATGAAAATCACTTTAAACATGCTAATTTTAGCTCTAAAACTGATGATCTACCTACAAATGTGAACTGACGTTAAAAAATAAAACATTTGAAAACGGACCATTTTTCACCTTTCTGCAGCATGACGTAATGGGGGGGTGTTATCTCTTTTGTCAAAAATCACCTGTTTTTGCTTGAACATTAAATGCCTCCAAATGGTATTTAATTCACTTCCCGGGCCCCTGGAAGCATGAAAATCACTTTAAATGTGCTAATTTTAGCTCTACAACTGATGATCTACCTACAAATGTGAACTGACTTTCAAAAATAAAACATTTGAAAACGCACAATTTTTCACCTTTCTGAAGCATGACGTAATGGGGGGGTGTTATCTCTTTTGTCAAAAATCACCTGTTTTTGCTTGAACATTAAATGCCTCCAAATGGTATTTAATTCACTTCCCGGGCCCCTGGAAGCATGAAAATCACTTTAAACATGCTAATTTTAGCTCTAAAACTGATGATCTACCTACAAATGTGAACTGACGTTCAAAAATAAAACATTTGAAAACGGACCATTTTTCACCTTTCTGAAGCATGACGTAATGGGGGGGTGTTATCACTTTTGTCAAAAATCACCTGTTTTTGCTTGAACATTAAATGCCTCCAAATGGTATTTAATTCACTTCCCGGGGTGAAGAAACACTTTTTGAGACCTCAGAGTGAGTAAATTGGCCATTTTCATGCACTTTTAACCATTCCACAAATCTTGTGTTTTGGGCCCCTGGAAGCATGAAAATCACTTTAAACATGCTAATTTTAGCTCTAAAACTGATGATCTACCTACAAATGTGAACTGACGTTAAAAAATAAAACATTTGAAAACGGACCATTTTTCACCTTTCTGCAGCATGACGTAATGAGGGGGTGTTATCTCTTTTGTCAAAAATCACCTGTTTTTGCTTGAACATTAAATGCCTCCAAATGGTATTTAATTCACTTCCCGGGCCCCTGGAAGCATGAAAATCACTTTAAACGTGCTAATTTTAGCTCTACAACTGATGATCTACCTACAAATGTGAACTGACTTTCAAAAATAAAACATTTGAAAACGGACAATTTTTCACCTTTCTGAAGCATGACGTAATGGGGGGGTGTTATCTCTTTTGTCAAAAATCACCTGTTTTTGCTTGAACATTAAATGCCTCCAAATGGTATTTAATTCACTTCCCGGGCCCCTGGAAGCATGAAAATCACTTTAAACATGCTAATTTTAGCTCTAAAACTGATGATCTACCTACAAATGTGAACTGACGTTCAAAAATAAAACATTTGAAAACTGACCATTTTTCACCTGTCTGAAGCATGACGTAATGGGGGGGGTGTTATCTCTTTTGTCAAAAATCACCTGTTTTTGCTTGAACATTAAATGCCTCCAAATGGTATTAAATTCACTTCCCGGGGTGAAGAAACACTTTTTGAGACCTCAGAGTGAGTAAATTGGCCATTTTCATGCACTTTTAACCATTCCACAAATCTTGTGTTTTGGGCCCCTGGAAGCATGAAAATCACTTTAAACATGCTAATTTTAGCTCTAAAACTGATGATCTACCTACAAATGTGAACTGACGTTAAAAAATAAAACATTTGAAAACGTACCATTTTTCACCTTTCTGCAGCATGACGTAATGGGGGGGTGTTATCTCTTTTGTCAAAAATCACCTGTTTTTGCTTGAACATTAAATGCCTCCAAATTATATTTAATTCACTTCCCGGGCCCCTGGAAGCATGAAAATCACTTTAAACGTGCTAATTTTAGCTCTACAACTGATGATCTACCTACAAATGTGAACTGACTTTCAAAAATAAAACATTTGAAAACGGACAACTTTTCACCTTTCTGAAGCATGACGTAATGGGGGGGTGTTATCTCTTTTGTCAAAAATCACCTGTTTTTGCTTGAACATTAAATGCCTCCAAATGGTATTTAATTCACTTCCCGGGCCCCTGGAAGCATGAAAATCACTTTAAACATGCTAATTTTAGCTCTAAAACTGATGATCTACCTACAAATGTGAACTGACGTTCAAAAATAAAACATTTGAAAACGGATCATTTTTCACCTTTCTGAAGCATGACGTAATGGGGGGGTGTTATCACTTTTGTCAAAAATCACCTGTTTTTGCTTGAACATTAAGTGCCTCCAAATGGTATTTAATTCACTTCCCGGGGTGAAGAAACACTTTTTGAGACCTCAGAGTGAGTAAATTGGCCATTTTCATGCACTTTTAACCATTCCACAAATCTTGTGTTTTGGGCCCCTGGAAGCATGAAAATCACTTTAAACATGCTAATTTTAGCTCTAAAACTGATGATCTACCAACAAATGTGAACTGACGTTAAAAAATAAAACATTTGAAAACGGACCATTTTTCACCTTTCTGCAGCATGACGTAATGGGGGGGTGTTATCTCTTTTGTCAAAAATCACCTGTTTTTGCTTGAACAATAAATGCCTCCAAATGGTATTTAATTCACTTCCCGGGGTGAAGAAACACTTTTTGAGACCTCAGAGTGAGTAAATTGGCCATTTTCATGCACTTTTAACCATTCCACAAATCTTGTGTTTTGGGCCCCCGGAAGCATGAAAATCCCTTTAAACATGCTAATTTTAGCTCTAAAACTGATGATCTACCTACAAATGTGAACTGACGTTAAAAAATAAAACATTTGAAAACGGACCATTTTTCACCTTTCTGCAGCATGACGTAATGGGGGGGTGTTATCTCTTTTGTCAAAAATCACCTGTTTTTGCTTGAACATTAAATGCCTCCAAATGGTATTTAATTCACTTCCCGGGCCCCTGGAAGCATGAAAATCACTTTAAACGTGCTAATTTTAGCTCTAAAACTGATGATCTACCTACAAATGTGAACTGACTTTCAAAAATAAAACATTTGAAAACGGACCATTTTTCACCTTTCTGAAGCATGACGTAATGGGGGGGTGTTATCTCTTTTGTCAAAAATCACCAGTTTTTGCTTGAACATTAAATGCCTCCAAATGGTATTTAATTCACTTCCCGGGCCCCTGGTAGCATGAAAATCACTTTAAACATGCTAATTTTAGCTCTAAAACTGATGATCTACCTACAAATGTGAACTGACGTTCAAAAATAAAACATTTGAAAACGGACCATTTTTCACCTTTCTGAAGCATGACGTGATGGGGGGGTGTTATCTCTTTTGTCAAAAATCACCTGTTTTTGCTTGAACATTAAATGCCTCCAAATGGTATTTAATTACCTTCCCGGGGTGAAGAAACACTTTTTGAGACCTCAGAGTGAGTAAATTAGCCATTTTCATGCACTTTTAACCATTCCACAAATCTTGTGTTTTGGGCCCCTGGAAGCATGAAAATCACTTTAAACATGCTAATTTTAGCTCTAAAACTGATGATCTACCTACAAATGTGAACTGACGTTAAAAAATAAAACATTTGAAAACGGACCATTTTTCACCTTTCTGCAGCATGACGTAATGGGGGGGTGTTATCTCTTTTGTCAAAAATCACCTGTTTTTGCTTGAACATTAAATGCCTCCAAATGGTATTTAATTCACTTCCCGGGCCCCTGGAAGCATGAAAATCACTTTAAATGTGCTAATTTTAGCTCTACAACTGATGATCTACCTACAAATGTGAACTGACTTTCAAAAATAAAACATTTGAAAACGGACAATTTTTCACCTTTCTGAAGCATGACGTAATGGGGGGGTGTTATCTCTTTTGTCAAAAATCACCTGTTTTTGCTTGAACATTAAATGCCTCCAAATGGTATTTAATTCACTTCCCGGGCCCCTGGAAGCATGAAAATCACTTTAAACATGCTAATTTTAGCTCTAAAACTGATGATCTACCTACAAATGTGAACTGACGTTCAAAAATAAAACATTTGAAAACGGACCATTTTTCACCTTTCTGAAGCATGACGTAATGGGGGGGTGTTATCACTTTTGTCAAAAATCACCTGTTTTTGCTTGAACATTAAATGCCTCCAAATGGTATTTAATTCACTTCCCGGGGTGAAGAAACACTTTTTGAGACCTTAGAGTGAGTAAATTGGCCATTTTCATGCACTTTTAACCATTCCACAAATCTTGTGTTTTGGGCCCCTGGAAGCATGAAAATCACTTTAAACATGCTAATTTTAGCTCTAAAACTGATGATCTACCTACAAATGTGAACTGACGTTAAAAAATAAAACATTTGAAAACGGACCATTTTTCACCTTTCTGCAGCATGACGTAATGGGGGGGTGTTATCTCTTTTGTCAAAAATCACCTGTTTTTGCTTGAACATTAAATGCCTCCAAATGGTATTAAATTCACTTCTCGGGGTGAAGAAACACTTTTTGAGACCTCAGAGTGAGTAAATTGGCCATTTTCATGCACTTTTAACCATTCCACAAATCTTGTGTTTTGGGCCCCTGGAAGCATGAAAATCACTTTAAACATGCTAATTTTAGCTCTAAAACTGATGATCTACCTACAAATGTGAACTGACGTTAAAAAATAAAACATTTGAAAACGGACCATTTTTCACCTTTCTGCAGCATGACGTAATGGGGCGGTGTTATCACTTTTGTCAAAAATCACCTGTTTTTGCTTGAACATTAAATGCCTCCAAATGGTATTTAATTCACTTCCCGGGGTGAAGAAACACTTTTTGAGACCTCAGAGTGAGTAAATTGGCCATTTTCATGCACTTTTAACCATTCCACAAATCTTGTGTTTTGGGCCCCTGGAAGCATGAAAATCACTTTAAACATGCTAATTTTAGCTCTAAAACTGATGATCTACCTACAAATGTGAACTGACGTTAAAAAATAAAACATTTGAAAACGGACCATTTTTCACCTTTCTGCAGCATGACGTAATGGGGGGGGGTGTTATCTCTTTTGTCAAAAATCACCTGTTTTTGCTTGAACATTAAATGCCTCCAAATGGTATTAAATTCACTTCTCGGGGTGAAGAAACACTTTTTGAGACCTCAGAGTGAGTAAATTGGCCATTTTCATGCACTTTTAACCATTCCACAAATCTTGTGTTTTGGGCCCCTGGAAGCATGAAAATCACTTTAAACATGCTAATTTTAGCTCTAAAACTGATGATCTACCTACAAATGTGAACTGACGTTAAAAAATAAAACATTTGAAAACGGACCATTTTTCACCTTTCTGCAGCATGACGTAATGAGGGGGTGTTATCTCTTTTGTCAAAAATCACCTGTTTTTGCTTGAACATTAAATGCCTCCAAATGGTATTTAATTCACTTCCCGGGCCCCTGGAAGCATGAAAATCACTTTAAACGTGCTAATTTTAGCTCTACAACTGATGATCTACCTACAAATGTGAACTGACTTTCAAAAATAAAACATTTGAAAACGGACCATTTTTCACCTTTCTGAAGCATGACGTAATGGGGGGGTGTTATCTCTTTTGTCAAAAATCACCAGTTTTTGCTTGAACATTAAATGCCTCCAAATGGTATTTAATTCACTTCCCGGGCCCCTGGTAGCATGAAAATCACTTTAAACATGCTAATTTTAGCTCTAAAACTGATGATCTACCTACAAATGTGAACTGACGTTCAAAAATAAAACATTTGAAAACGGACCATTTTTCACCTTTCTGAAGCATGACGTGATGGGGGGGTGTTATCTCTTTTGTCAAAAATCACCTGTTTTTGCTTGAACATTAAATGCCTCCAAATGGTATTAAATTCACTTCCCGGGGTGAAGAAACACTTTTTGAGACCTCAGAGTGAGTAAATTAGCCATTTTCATGCACTTTTAACCATTCCACAAATCTTGTGTTTTGGGCCCCTGGAAGCATGAAAATCACTTTAAACATGCTAATTTTAGCTCTAAAACTGATGATCTACCTACAAATGTGAACTGACGTTAAAAAATAAAACATTTGAAAACGGACCATTTTTCACCTTTCTGCAGCATGACGTAATGGGGGGGTGTTATCTCTTTTGTCAAAAATCACCTGTTTTTGCTTGAACATTAAATGCCTCCAAATGGTATTTAATTCACTTCCCGGGCCCCTGGAAGCATGAAAATCACTTTAAATGTGCTAATTTTAGCTCTACAACTGATGATCTACCTACAAATGTGAACTGACTTTCAAAAATAAAACATTTGAAAATGGACAATTTTTCACCTTTCTGAAGCATGACGTAATGGGGGGGTGTTATCTCTTTTGTCAAAAATCACCTGTTTTTGCTTGAACATTAAATGCCTCCAAATGGTATTTAATTCACTTCCCGGGCCCCTGGAAGCATGAAAATCACTTTAAACATGCTAATTTTAGCTCTAAAACTGATGATCTACCTACAAATGTGAACTGACGTTCAAAAATAAAACATTTGAAAACGGACCATTTTTCACCTTTCTGAAGCATGACGTAATGGGGGGGGTGTTATCACTTTTGTCAAAAATCACCTGTTTTTGCTTGAACATTAAATGCCTCCAAATGGTATTTAATTCACTTCCCGGGGTGAAGAAACACTTTTTGAGACCTCAGAGTGAGTAAATTGGCCATTTTCATGCACTTTTAACCATTCCACAAATCTTGTGTTTTGGGCCCCTGGAAGCATGAAAATCACTTTAAACATGCTAATTTTAGCTCTAAAACTGATGATCTACCTACAAATGTGAACTGACGTTAAAAAATAAAACATTTGAAAACGGACCATTTTTCACCTTTCTGCAGCATGACGTAATGAGGGGGTGTTATCTCTTTTGTCAAAAATCACCTGTTTTTGCTTGAACATTAAATGCCTCCAAATGGTATTTAATTCACTTCCCGGGCCCCTGGAAGCATGAAAATCACTTTAAACGTGCTAATTTTAGCTCTACAACTGATGATCTACCTACAAATGTGAACTGACTTTCAAAAATAAAACATTTGAAAACGGACAATTTTTCACCTTTCTGAAGCATGACGTAATGGGGGGGTGTTATCTCTTTTGTCAAAAATCACCTGTTTTTGCTTGAACATTAAATGCCTCCAAATGGTATTTAATTCACTTCCCGGGCCCCTGGAAGCATGAAAATCACTTTAAACATGCTAATTTTAGCTCTAAAACTGATGATCTACCTACAAATGTGAACTGACGTTCAAAAATAAAACATTTGAAAACGGACCATTTTTCACCTTTCTGAAGCATGACGTAATGGGGCGGTGTTATCACTTTTGTCAAAAATCACCTGTTTTTGCTTGAACATTAAATGCCTCCAAATGGTATTTAATTCACTTCCCGGGGTGAAGAAACACTTTTTGAGACCTTAGAGTGAGTAAATTGGCCATTTTCATGCACTTTTAACCATTCCACAAATCTTGTGTTTTGGGCCCCTGGAAGCATGAAAATCACTTTAAACATGCTAATTTTAGCTCTAAAACTGATGATCTACCTACAAATGTGAACTGACGTTAAAAAATAAAACATTTGAAAACGGACCATTTTTCACCTTTCTGCAGCATGACGTAATGGGGGGGTGTTATCTCTTTTGTCAAAAATCACCTGTTTTTGCTTGAACATTAAATGCCTCCAAATGGTATTAAATTCACTTCTCGGGGTGAAGAAACACTTTTTGAGACCTCAGAGTGAGTAAATTGGCCATTTTCATGCACTTTTAACCATTCCACAAATCTTGTGTTTTGGGCCCCTGGAAGCATGAAAATCACTTTAAACATGCTAATTTTAGCTCTAAAACTGATGATCTACCTACAAATGTGAACTGACGTTAAAAAATAAAACATTTGAAAACGGACCATTTTTCACCTTTCTGCAGCATGACGTAATGGGGCGGTGTTATCACTTTTGTCAAAAATCACCTGTTTTTGCTTGAACATTAAATGCCTCCAAATGGTATTTAATTCACTTCCCGGGGTGAAGAAACACTTTTTGAGACCTCAGAGTGAGTAAATTGGCCATTTTCATGCACTTTTAACCATTCCACAAATCTTGTGTTTTGGGCCCCTGGAAGCATGAAAATCACTTTAAACATGCTAATTTTAGCTCTAAAACTGATGATCTACCTACAAATGTGAACTGACGTTAAAAAATAAAACATTTGAAAACGGACCATTTTTCACCTTTCTGCAGCATGACGTAATGGGGGGGGTGTTATCTCTTTTGTCAAAAATCACCTGTTTTTGCTTGAACATTAAATGCCTCCAAATGGTATTAAATTCACTTCTCGGGGTGAAGAAACACTTTTTGAGACCTCAGAGTGAGTAAATTGGCCATTTTCATGCACTTTTAACCATTCCACAAATCTTGTGTTTTGGGCCCCTGGAAGCATGAAAATCACTTTAAACATGCTAATTTTAGCTCTAAAACTGATGATCTACCTACAAATGTGAACTGACGTTAAAAAATAAAACATTTGAAAACGGACCATTTTTCACCTTTCTGCAGCATGACGTAATGAGGGGGTGTTATCTCTTTTGTCAAAAATCACCTGTTTTTGCTTGAACATTAAATGCCTCCAAATGGTATTTAATTCACTTCCCGGGCCCCTGGAAGCATGAAAATCACTTTAAACGTGCTAATTTTAGCTCTACAACTGATGATCTACCTACAAATGTGAACTGACTTTCAAAAATAAAACATTTGAAAACGGACAATTTTTCACCTTTCTGAAGCATGACGTAATGGGGGGGTGTTATCTCTTTTGTCAAAAATCACCTGTTTTTGCTTGAACATTAAATGCCTCCAAATGGTATTTAATTCACTTCCCGGGCCCCTGGAAGCATGAAAATCACTTTAAACGTGCTAATTTTAGCTCTAAAACTGATGATCTACCTACAAATGTGAACTGACTTTCAAAAATAAAACATTTGAAAACGGACCATTTTTCACCTTTCTGAAGCATGACGTAATGGGGGGGTGTTATCTCTTTTGTCAAAAATCACCAGTTTTTGCTTGAACATTAAATGCCTCCAAATGGTATTTAATTCACTTCCCGGGCCCCTGGTAGCATGAAAATCACTTTAAACATGCTAATTTTAGCTCTAAAACTGATGATCTACCTACAAATGTGAACTGACGTTCAAAAATAAAACATTTGAAAACGGACCATTTTTCACCTTTCTGAAGCATGACGTGATGGGGGGGTGTTATCTCTTTTGTCAAAAATCACCTGTTTTTGCTTGAACATTAAATGCCTCCAAATGGTATTTAATTACCTTCCCGGGGTGAAGAAACACTTTTTGAGACCTCAGAGTGAGTAAATTAGCCATTTTCATGCACTTTTAACCATTCCACAAATCTTGTGTTTTGGGCCCCTGGAAGCATGAAAATCACTTTAAACATGCTAATTTTAGCTCTAAAACTGATGATCTACCTACAAATGTGAACTGACGTTAAAAAATAAAACATTTGAAAACGGACCATTTTTCACCTTTCTGCAGCATGACGTAATGGGGGGGGGTGTTATCTCTTTTGTCAAAAATCACCTGTTTTTGCTTGAACATTAAATGCCTCCAAATGGTATTTAATTCACTTCCCGGGCCCCTGGAAGCATGAAAATCACTTTAAATGTGCTAATTTTAGCTCTACAACTGATGATCTACCTACAAATGTGAACTGACTTTCAAAAATAAAACATTTGAAAACGGACAATTTTTCACCTTTCTGAAGCATGACGTAATGGGGGGGTGTTATCTCTTTTGTCAAAAATCACCTGTTTTTGCTTGAACATTAAATGCCTCCAAATGGTATTTAATTCACTTCCCGGGCCCCTGGAAGCATGAAAATCACTTTAAACATGCTAATTTTAGCTCTAAAACTGATGATCTACCTACAAATGTGAACTGACGTTCAAAAATAAAACATTTGAAAACGGACCATTTTTCACCTTTCTGAAGCATGACGTAATGGGGGGGTGTTATCACTTTTGTCAAAAATCACCTGTTTTTGCTTGAACATTAAATGCCTCCAAATGGTATTTAATTCACTTCCCGGGGTGAAGAAACACTTTTTGAGACCTCAGAGTGAGTAAATTGGCCATTTTCATGCACTTTTAACCATTCCACAAATCTTGTGTTTTGGGCCCCTGGAAGCATGAAAATCACTTTAAACATGCTAATTTTAGCTCTAAAACTGATGATCTACCTACAAATGTGAACTGACGTTAAAAAATAAAACATTTGAAAACGGACCATTTTTCACCTTTCTGCAGCATGACGTAATGAGGGGGTGTTATCTCTTTTGTCAAAAATCACCTGTTTTTGCTTGAACATTAAATGCCTCCAAATGGTATTTAATTCACTTCCCGGGCCCCTGGAAGCATGAAAATCACTTTAAACGTGCTAATTTTAGCTCTACAACTGATGATCTACCTACAAATGTGAACTGACTTTCAAAAATAAAACATTTGAAAACGGACAATTTTTCACCTTTCTGAAGCATGACGTAATGGGGGGGTGTTATCTCTTTTGTCAAAAATCACCTGTTTTTGCTTGAACATTAAATGCCTCCAAATGGTATTTAATTCACTTCCCGGGCCCCTGGAAGCATGAAAATCACTTTAAACATGCTAATTTTAGCTCTAAAACTGATGATCTACCTACAAATGTGAACTGACGTTCAAAAATAAAACATTTGAAAACGGACCATTTTTCACCTTTCTGAAGCATGACGTAATCTGGCGGTGTTATCACTTTTGTCAAAAATCACCTGTTTTTGCTTGAACATTAAATGCCTCCAAATGGTATTTAATTCACTTCCCGGGGTGAAGAAATACTTTTTGAGACCTTAGAGTGAGTAAATTGGCCATTTTCATGCACTTTTAACCATTCCACAAATCTTGTGTTTTGGGCCCCTGGAAGCATGAAAATCACTTTAAACATGCTAATTTTAGCTCTAAAACTGATGATCTACCTACAAATGTGAACTGACGTTAAAAAATAAAACATTTGAAAACGGACCATTTTTCACCTTTCTGCAGCATGACGTAATGGGGGGGTGTTATCTCTTTTGTCAAAAATCACCTGTTTTTGCTTGAACATTAAATGCCTCCAAATGGTATTAAATTCACTTCTCGGGGTGAAGAAACACTTTTTGAGACCTCAGAGTGAGTAAATTGGCCATTTTCATGCACTTTTAACCATTCCACAAATCTTGTGTTTTGGGCCCCTGGAAGCATGAAAATCACTTTAAACATGCTAATTTTAGCTCTAAAACTGATGATCTACCTACAAATGTGAACTGACGTTAAAAAATAAAACATTTGAAAACGGACCATTTTTCACCTTTCTGCAGCATGACGTAATGGGGCGGTGTTATCACTTTTGTCAAAAATCACCTGTTTTTGCTTGAACATTAAATGCCTCCAAATGGTATTTAATTCACTTCCCGGGGTGAAGAAACACTTTTTGAGACCTCAGAGTGAGTAAATTGGCCATTTTCATGCACTTTTAACCATTCCACAAATCTTGTGTTTTGGGCCCCTGGAAGCATGAAAATCACTTTAAACATGCTAATTTTAGCTCTAAAACTGATGATCTACCTACAAATGTGAACTGACGTTAAAAAATAAAACATTTGAAAACGGACCATTTTTCACCTTTCTGCAGCATGACGTAATGGGGGGGGTGTTATCTCTTTTGTCAAAAATCACCTGTTTTTGCTTGAACATTAAATGCCTCCAAATGGTATTAAATTCACTTCTCGGGGTGAAGAAACACTTTTTGAGACCTCAGAGTGAGTAAATTGGCCATTTTCATGCACTTTTAACCATTCCACAAATCTTGTGTTTTGGGCCCCTGGAAGCATGAAAATCACTTTAAACATGCTAATTTTAGCTCTAAAACTGATGATCTACCTACAAATGTGAACTGACGTTAAAAAATAAAACATTTGAAAACGGACCATTTTTCACCTTTCTGCAGCATGACGTAATGAGGGGGTGTTATCTCTTTTGTCAAAAATCACCTGTTTTTGCTTGAACATTAAATGCCTCCAAATGGTATTTAATTCACTTCCCGGGCCCCTGGAAGCATGAAAATCACTTTAAACGTGCTAATTTTAGCTCTACAACTGATGATCTACCTACAAATGTGAACTGACTTTCAAAAATAAAACATTTGAAAACGGACAATTTTTCACCTTTCTGAAGCATGACGTAATGGGGGGGTGTTATCTCTTTTGTCAAAAATCACCTGTTTTTGCTTGAACATTAAATGCCTCCAAATGGTATTTAATTCACTTCCCGGGCCCCTGGAAGCATGAAAATCACTTTAAACATGCTAATTTTAGCTCTAAAACTGATGATCTACCTACAAATGTGAACTGACGTTCAAAAATAAAACATTTGAAAACGGACCATTTTTCACCTTTCTGAAGCATGACGTAATGGGGCGGTGTTATCACTTTTGTCAAAAATCACCTGTTTTTGCTTGAACATTAAATGCCTCCAAATGGTATTTAATTCACTTCCCGGGGTGAAGAAACACTTTTTGAGACCTCAGAGTGAGTAAATTGGCCATTTTCATGCACTTTTAACCATTCCACAAATCTTGTGTTTTGGGCCCCTGGAAGCATGAAAATCACTTTAAACATGCTAATTTTAGCTCTAAAACTGATGATCTACCTACAAATGTGAACTGACGTTAAAAAATAAAACATTTGAAAACGGACCATTTTTCACCTTTCTGCAGCATGACGTAATGGGGGGGGTGTTATCTCTTTTGTCAAAAATCACCTGTTTTTGCTTGAACATTAAATGCCTCCAAATGGTATTAAATTCACTTCTCGGGGTGAAGAAACACTTTTTGAGACCTCAGAGTGAGGCCCCTGGAAGCATGAAAATCACTTTAAACATGCTAATTTTAGCTCTAAAACTGATGATCTACCTACAAATGTGAACTGACGTTCAAAAATAAAACATTTGAAAACGGACCATTTTTCACCTTTCTGAAGCATGACGTAATGGGGGGGTGTTATCTCTTTTGTCAAAAATCACCTGTTTTTGCTTGAACATTAAATGCCTCAAAATGGTATTTAATTCACTTCCCGGGCCCCTGGTAGCATGAAAATCACTTTAAACATGCTAATCTTAGCTCTAAAACTGATGATCTACCTACAAATGTGAACTGACGTTCAAAAATAAAACATTTGAAAACGGACCATTTTTCACCTTTCTGAAGCATGACGTAATGGGGGGGTGTTATCTCTTTTGTCAAAAATCACCTGTTTTTGCTTGAACATTAAATGCCTCCAAATGGTATTTAATTACCTTCCCGGGGTGAAGAAACACTTTTTGAGACCTCAGAGTGAGTAAATTGGCCATTTTCATGCACTTTTAACCATTCCACAAATCTTGTGTTTTGGGCCCCTGGAAGCATGAAAATCACTTTAAACATGCTAATTTTAGCTCTAAAACTGATGATCTACCTACAAATGTGAACTGATGTTAAAAAATAAAACATTTGAAAACTGACAATTTTTCACCTTTCTGCAGCATGACGTAATGGGGGGGTGTTATCTCTTTTGTCAAAAATCACCTGTTTTTGCTTGAACATTAAATGCCTCCAAATGGTATTTAATTCACTTCCCGGGCCCCTGGAAGCATGAAAATCACTTTAAACGTGCTAATTTTAGCTCTAAAACTGATGATCTACCTACAAATGTGAACTGACTTTCAAAAATAAAACATTTGAAAACGGACAATTTTTCACCTTTCTGAAGCATGACGTAATGGGGGGGGTGTTATCTCTTTTGTCAAAAATCACCTGTTTTTGCTTGAACATTAAATGCCTCCAAATGGTATTTAATTCACTTCCCGGGCCCCTGGTAGCATGAAAATCACTTTAAACATGCTAATTTTAGCTCTAAAACTGATGATCTACCTACAAATGTGAACTGACGTTCAAAAATAAAACATTTGAAAAAGGACCATTTTTCACCTTTCTGAAGCATGACGTAATGGGGGGGTGTTATCTCTTTTGTCAAAAATCACCTGTTTTTGCTTGAACATTAAATGCCTCCAAATGGTATTTAATTACCTTCCCGGGGTGAAGAAACACTTTTTGAGACCTCAGAGTGAGTAAATTGGCCATTTTCATGCACTTTTAACCATTCCACAAATCTTGTGTTTTGGGCCCCTGGAAGCATGAAAATCACTTTAAACATGCTAATTTTAGCTCTAAAACTGATGATCTACCTACAAATGTGAACTGACGTTAAAAAATAAAACATTTAAAAACGGACCATTTTTCACCTTTCTGCAGCATGACGTAATGGGGGGGTGTTATCTCTTTTGTCAAAAATCACCTGTTTTTGCTTGTACATTAAATGCCTCCAAATGGCATTTAATTCACTTCCTGGGCCCCTGGAAGCATGAAAATCACTTTAAACGTGCTAATTTTAGCTCTAAAACTGATGATCTACCTACAAATGTGAACTGACTTTCAAAAATAAAACATTTGAAAACGGACAATTTTTCACCTTTCTGAAGCATGACGTAATGGGGGGGGGGTGTTATCTCTTTTGTCAAAAATCACCTGTTTTTGCTTGAACATTAAATGCCTCCAAATGGTATTTAATTCACTTCTCGGGCCCCTGGAAGCATGAAAATCACTCTAAACGTGCTAATTTTAGCTCTAAAACTGATGATCTACCTACAAATGTGAACTGACTTTCAAAAATAAAACATTTGAAAACGGACAATTTTTCACCTTTCTGAAGCATGACGTAATGGGGGGGTGTTATCTCTTTTGTCAAAAATTACCTGTTTTTGCTTGAACATTAAATGCCTCCAAATGGTATTTAATTCACTTCCCGGGCCCCTGGAAGCATGAAAATCACTTTAAACGTGCTAATTTTAGCTCTAAAACTGATGATCTACCTACAAATGTGAACTGACTTTCAAAAATAAAACATTTGAAAACGGACAATTTTTCACCTTTCTGAAGCATGACGTAATGGGGGGGTGTTATCTCTTTTGTCAAAAATCACCTGTTTTTGCTTGAACATTAAATGCCTCAAAATGGTATTTAATTCACTTCCCGGGCCCCTGGTAGCATGAAAATCACTTTAAACATGCTAATTTTAGCTCTAAAACTGATGATCTACCTACAAATGTGAACTGACGTTCAAAAATAAAACATTTGAAAACTGACCATTTTTCACCTGTCTGAAGCATGACGTAATGGGGGGGGTGTTATCTCTTTTGTCAAAAATCACCTGTTTTTGCTTGAACATTAAATGCCTCCAAATGGTATTAAATTCACTTCCCGGGGTGAAGAAACACTTTTTGAGACCTCAGAGTGAGTAAATTGGCCATTTTCATGCACTTTTAACCATTCCACAAATCTTGTGTTTTGGGCCCCTGGAAGCATGAAAATCACTTTAAACATGCTAATTTTAGCTCTAAAACTGATGATCTACCTACAAATGTGAACTGACGTTAAAAAATAAAACATTTGAAAACGGACCATTTTTCACCTTTCTGCAGCATGACGTAATGGGGGGGTGTTATCTCTTTTGTCAAAAATCACCTGTTTTTGCTTGAACATTAAATGCCTCCAAATTATATTTAATTCACTTCCCGGGCCCCTGGAAGCATGAAAATCACTTTAAACGTGCTAATTTTAGCTCTACAACTGATGATCTACCTACAAATGTGAACTGACTTTCAAAAATAAAACATTTGAAAACGGACCATTTTTCACCTTTCTGAAGCATGACGTAATGGGGGGGTGTTATCTCTTTTGTCAAAAATCACCTGTTTTTGCTTGAACATTAAATGCCTCCAAATGGTATTTAATTCACTTCCCGGGCCCCTGGTAGCATGAAAATCACTTTAAACATGCTAATTTTAGCTCTAAAACTGATGATCTACCTACAAATGTGAACTGACGTTCAAAAATAAAACATTTGAAAACGGACCATTTTTCACCTTTCTGAAGCATGACGTGATGGGGGGGTGTTATCTCTTTTGTCAAAAATCACCTGTTTTTGCTTGAACATTAAATGCCTCCAAATGGTATTTAATTACCTTCCCGGGGTGAAGAAACACTTTTTGAGACCTCAGAGTGAGTAAATTAGCCATTTTCATGCACTTTTAACCATTCCACAAATCTTGTGTTTTGGGCCCCTGGAAGCATGAAAATCCCTTTAAACATGCTAATTTTAGCTCTAAAACTGATGATCTACCTACAAATGTGAACTGACGTTAAAAAATAAAACATTTGAAAACGGACCATTTTTCACCTTTCTGCAGCATGACGTAATGGGGGGGTGTTATCTCTTTTGTCAAAAATCACCTGTTTTTGCTTGAACATTAAATGCCTCCAAATGGTATTTAATTCACTTCCCGGGCCCCTGGAAGCATGAAAATCACTTTAAATGTGCTAATTTTAGCTCTACAACTGATGATCTACCTACAAATGTGAACTGACTTTCAAAAATAAAACATTTGAAAACGGACAATTTTTCACCTTTCTGAAGCATGACGTAATGGGGGGGTGTTATCTCTTTTGTCAAAAATCACCTGTTTTTGCTTGAACATTAAATGCCTCCAAATGGTATTTAATTCACTTCCCGGGCCCCTGGAAGCATGAAAATCACTTTAAACATGCTAATTTTAGCTCTAAAACTGATGATCTACCTACAAAAGTGAACTGACGTTCAAAAATAAAACATTTGAAAAAGGACCATTTTTCACCTTTCTGAAGCATGACGTAATGGGGGGGTGTTATCACTTTTGTCAAAAATCACCTGTTTTTGCTTGAACATTAAATGCCTCCAAATGGTATTTAATTCACTTCCCGGGGTGAAGAAACACTTTTTGAGACCTCAGAGTGAGTAAATTGGCCATTTTCATGCACTTTTAACCATTCCACAAATCTTGTGTTTTGGGCCCCTGGAAGCATGAAAATCACTTTAAACATGCTAATTTTAGCTCTAAAACTGATGATCTACCTACAAATGTGAACTGACGTTAAAAAATAAAACATTTGAAAACGGACCATTTTTCACCTTTCTGCAGCATGACGTAATGGGGCGGTGTTATCACTTTTGTCAAAAATCACCTGTTTTTGCTTGAACATTAAATGCCTCCAAATGGTATTTAATTCACTTCCCGGGGTGAAGAAACACTTTTTGAGACCTCAGAGTGAGTAAATTGGCCATTTTCATGCACTTTTAACCATTCCACAAATCTTGTGTTTTGGGCCCCTGGAAGCATGAAAATCACTTTAAACATGCTAATTTTAGCTCTAAAACTGATGATCTACCTACAAATGTGAACTGACGTTAAAAAATAAAACATTTGAAAACGGACCATTTTTCACCTTTCTGCAGCATGACGTAATGGGGGGGGTGTTATCTCTTTTGTCAAAAATCACCTGTTTTTGCTTGAACATTAAATGCCTCCAAATGGTATTAAATTCACTTCTCGGGGTGAAGAAACACTTTTTGAGACCTCAGAGTGAGTAAATTGGCCATTTTCATGCACTTTTAACCATTCCACAAATCTTGTGTTTTGGGCCCCTGGAAGCATGAAAATCACTTTAAACATGCTAATTTTAGCTCTAAAACTGATGATCTACCTACAAATGTGAACTGACGTTAAAAAATAAAACATTTGAAAACGGACCATTTTTCACCTTTCTGCAGCATGACGTAATGAGGGGGTGTTATCTCTTTTGTCAAAAATCACCTGTTTTTGCTTGAACATTAAATGCCTCCAAATGGTATTTAATTCACTTCCCGGGCCCCTGGAAGCATGAAAATCACTTTAAACGTGCTAATTTTAGCTCTACAACTGATGATCTACCTACAAATGTGAACTGACTTTCAAAAATAAAACATTTGAAAACGGACAATTTTTCACCTTTCTGAAGCATGACGTAATGGGGGGGTGTTATCTCTTTTGTCAAAAATCACCTGTTTTTGCTTGAACATTAAATGCCTCCAAATGGTATTTAATTCACTTCCCGGGCCCCTGGAAGCATGAAAATCACTTTAAACATGCTAATTTTAGCTCTAAAACTGATGATCTACCTACAAATGTGAACTGACGTTCAAAAATAAAACATTTGAAAACGGACCATTTTTCACCTTTCTGAAGCATGACGTAATGGGGCGGTGTTATCACTTTTGTCAAAAATCACCTGTTTTTGCTTGAACATTAAATGCCTCCAAATGGTATTTAATTCACTTCCCGGGGTGAAGAAACACTTTTTGAGACCTCAGAGTGAGTAAATTGGCCATTTTCATGCACTTTTAACCATTCCACAAATCTTGTGTTTTGGGCCCCTGGAAGCATGAAAATCACTTTAAACATGCTAATTTTAGCTCTAAAACTGATGATCTACCTACAAATGTGAACTGACGTTAAAAAATAAAACATTTGAAAACGGACCATTTTTCACCTTTCTGCAGCATGACGTAATGGGGGGGGTGTTATCTCTTTTGTCAAAAATCACCTGTTTTTGCTTGAACATTAAATGCCTCCAAATGGTATTAAATTCACTTCTCGGGGTGAAGAAACACTTTTTGAGACCTCAGAGTGAGTAAATTGGCCATTTTCATGCACTTTTAACCATTCCACAAATCTTGTGTTTTGGGCCCCTGGAAGCATGAAAATCACTTTAAACATGCTAATTTTAGCTCTAAAACTGATGATCTACCTACAAATGTGAACTGACGTTAAAAAATAAAACATTTGAAAACGGACCATTTTTCACCTTTCTGCAGCATGACGTAATGGGGGGGTGTTATCTCTTTTGTCAAAAATCACCTGTTTTTGCTTGAACATTAAATGCCTCCAAATGGTATTTAATTCACTTCCCGGGCCCCTGGAAGCATGAAAATCACTTTAAACGTGCTAATTTTAGCTCTAAAACTGATGATCTACCTACAAATGTGAACTGACTTTCAAAAATAAAACATTTGAAAACGGACAATTTTTCACCTTTCTGAAGCATGACGTAATGGGGGGGTGTTATCTCTTTTGTCAAAAATCACCTGTTTTTGCTTGAACATTAAATGCCTCAAAATGGTATTTAATTCACTTCCCGGGCCCCTGGTAGCATGAAAATCACTTTAAACATGCTAATCTTAGCTCTAAAACTGATGATCTACCTACAAATGTGAACTGACGTTCAAAAATAAAACATTTGAAAACGGACCATTTTTCACCTTTCTGAAGCATGACGTAATGGGGGGGTGTTATCTCTTTTGTCAAAAATCACCTGTTTTTGCTTGAATATTAAATGCCTCCAAATGGTATTTAATTACCTTCCCGGGGTGAAGAAACACTTTTTGAGACCTCAGAGTGAGTAAATTGGCCATTTTCATGCACTTTTAACCATTCCACAAATCTTGTGTTTTGGGCCCCTGGAAGCATGAAAATCACTTTAAACATGCTAATTTTAGCTCTAAAACTGATGATCTACCTACAAATGTGAACTGATGTTAAAAAATAAAACATTTGAAAACTGACCATTTTTCACCTTTCTGCAGCATGACGTAATGGGGGGGTGTTATCTCTTTTGTCAAAAATCACCTGTTTTTGCTTGAACATTAAATGCCTCCAAATGGTATTTAATTCACTTCCCGGGCCCCTGGAAGCATGAAAATCACTTTAAACGTGCTAATTTTAGCTCTAAAACTGATGATCTACCTACAAATGTGAACTGACTTTCAAAAATAAAACATTTGAAAACGGACAATTTTTCACCTTTCTGAAGCATGACGTAATGGGGGGGGTGTTATCTCTTTTGTCAAAAATCACCTGTTTTTGCTTGAACATTAAATGCCTCCAAATGGTATTTAATTCACTTCCCGGGCCCCTGGTAGCATGAAAATCACTTTAAACATGCTAATTTTAGCTCTAAAACTGATGATCTACCTACAAATGTGAACTGACGTTCAAAAATAAAACATTTGAAAAAGGACCATTTTTCACCTTTCTGAAGCATGACGTAATGGGGGGGTGTTATCTCTTTTGTCAAAAATCACCTGTTTTTGCTTGAACATTAAATGCCTCCAAATGGTATTTAATTACCTTCCCGGGGTGAAGAAACACTTTTTGAGACCTCAGAGTGAGTAAATTGGCCATTTTCATGCACTTTTAACCATTCCACAAATCTTGTGTTTTGGGCCCCTGGAAGCATGAAAATCACTTTAAACATGCTAATTTTAGCTCTAAAACTGATGATCTACCTACAGATGTGAACTGACGTTAAAAAATAAAACATTTAAAAACGGACCATTTTTCACCTTTCTGCAGCATGACGTAATGGGGGGGTGTTATCTCTTTTGTCAAAAATCACCTGTTTTTGCTTGTACATTAAATGCCTCCAAATGGCATTTAATTCACTTCCTGGGCCCCTGGAAGCATGAAAATCACTTTAAACGTGCTAATTTTAGCTCTAAAACTGATGATCTACCTACAAATGTGAACTGACTTTCAAAAATAAAACATTTGAAAACGGACAATTTTTCACCTTTCTGAAGCATGACGTAATGGGGGGGGGGTGTTATCTCTTTTGTCAAAAATCACCTGTTTTTGCTTGAACATTAAATGCCTCCAAATGGTATTTAATTCACTTCTCGGGCCCCTGGAAGCATGAAAATCACTCTAAACGTGCTAATTTTAGCTCTAAAACTGATGATCTACCTACAAATGTGAACTGACTTTCAAAAATAAAACATTTGAAAACGGACAATTTTTCACCTTTCTGAAGCATGACGTAATGGGGGGGTGTTATCTCTTTTGTCAAAAATTACCTGTTTTTGCTTGAACATTAAATGCCTCCAAATGGTATTTAATTCACTTCTCGGGCCCCTGGAAGCATGAAAATCACTCTAAACGTGCTAATTTTAGCTCTAAAACTGATGATCTACCTACAAATGTGAACTGACTTTCAAAAATAAAACATTTGAAAACGGACAATTTTTCACCTTTCTGAAGCATGACGTAATGGGGGGGTGTTATCTCTTTTGTCAAAAATTACCTGTTTTTGCTTGAACATTAAATGCCTCCAAATGGTATTTAATTCACTTCCCGGGCCCCTGGAAGCATGAAAATCACTTTAAACGTGCTAATTTTAGCTCTAAAACTGATGATCTACCTACAAATGTGAACTGACTTTCAAAAATAAAACATTTGAAAACGGACAATTTTTCACCTTTCTGAAGCATGACGTAATGGGGGGGTGTTATCTCTTTTGTCAAAAATCACCTGTTTTTGCTTGAACATTAAATGCCTCAAAATGGTATTTAATTCACTTCCCGGGCCCCTGGTAGCATGAAAATCACTTTAAACATGCTAATTTTAGCTCTAAAACTGATGATCTACCTACAAATGTGAACTGACGTTCAAAAATAAAACATTTGAAAACTGACCATTTTTCACCTGTCTGAAGCATGACGTAATGGGGGGGGTGTTATCTCTTTTGTCAAAAATCACCTGTTTTTGCTTGAACATTAAATGCCTCCAAATGGTATTAAATTCACTTCCCGGGGTGAAGAAACACTTTTTGAGACCTCAGAGTGAGTAAATTGGCCATTTTCATGCACTTTTAACCATTCCACAAATCTTGTGTTTTGGGCCCCTGGAAGCATGAAAATCACTTTAAACATGCTAATTTTAGCTCTAAAACTGATGATCTACCTACAAATGTGAACTGACGTTAAAAAATAAAACATTTGAAAACGGACCATTTTTCACCTTTCTGCAGCATGACGTAATGGGGGGGTGTTATCTCTTTTGTCAAAAATCACCTGTTTTTGCTTGAACATTAAATGCCTCCAAATTATATTTAATTCACTTCCCGGGCCCCTGGAAGCATGAAAATCACTTTAAACGTGCTAATTTTTAGCTCTACAACTGATGATCTACCTACAAATGTGAACTGACTTTCAAAAATAAAACATTTGAAAACGGACCATTTTTCACCTTTCTGAAGCATGACGTAATGGGGGGGTGTTATCTCTTTTGTCAAAAATCACCTGTTTTTGCTTGAACATTAAATGCCTCCAAATGGTATTTAATTCACTTCCCGGGCCCCTGGTAGCATGAAAATCACTTTAAACATGCTAATTTTAGCTCTAAAACTGATGATCTACCTACAAATGTGAACTGACGTTCAAAAATAAAACATTTGAAAACGGACCATTTTTCACCTTTCTGAAGCATGACGTGATGGGGGGGTGTTATCTCTTTTGTCAAAAATCACCTGTTTTTGCTTGAACATTAAATGCCTCCAAATGGTATTTAATTACCTTCCCGGGGTGAAGAAACACTTTTTGAGACCTCAGAGTGAGTAAATTAGCCATTTTCATGCACTTTTAACCATTCCACAAATCTTGTGTTTTGGGCCCCTGGAAGCATGAAAATCACTTTAAACATGCTAATTTTAGCTCTAAAACTGATGATCTACCTACAAATGTGAACTGACGTTAAAAAATAAAACATTTGAAAACGGACCATTTTTCACCTTTCTGCAGCATGACGTAATGGGGGGGTGTTATCTCTTTTGTCAAAAATCACCTGTTTTTGCTTGAACATTAAATGCCTCCAAATGGTATTTAATTCACTTCCCGGGCCCCTGGAAGCATGAAAATCACTTTAAATGTGCTAATTTTAGCTCTACAACTGATGATCTACCTACAAATGTGAACTGACTTTCAAAAATAAAACATTTGAAAACGGACAATTTTTCACCTTTCTGAAGCATGACGTAATGGGGGGGTGTTATCTCTTTTGTCAAAAATCACCTGTTTTTGCTTGAACATTAAATGCCTCCAAATGGTATTTAATTCACTTCCCGGGCCCCTGGAAGCATGAAAATCACTTTAAACATGCTAATTTTAGCTCTAAAACTGATGATCTACCTACAAAAGTGAACTGACGTTCAAAAATAAAACATTTGAAAAAGGACCATTTTTCACCTTTCTGAAGCATGACGTAATGGGGGGGTGTTATCACTTTTGTCAAAAATCACCTGTTTTTGCTTGAACATTAAATGCCTCCAAATGGTATTTAATTCACTTCCCGGGGTGAAGAAACACTTTTTGAGACCTCAGAGTGAGTAAATTGGCCATTTTCATGCACTTTTAACCATTCCACAAATCTTGTGTTTTGGGCCCCTGGAAGCATGAAAATCACTTTAAACATGCTAATTTTAGCTCTAAAACTGATGATCTACCTACAAATGTGAACTGACGTTAAAAAATAAAACATTTGAAAACGGACCATTTTTCACCTTTCTGCAGCATGACGTAATGGGGCGGTGTTATCACTTTTGTCAAAAATCACCTGTTTTTGCTTGAACATTAAATGCCTCCAAATGGTATTTAATTCACTTCCCGGGGTGAAGAAACACTTTTTGAGACCTCAGAGTGAGTAAATTGGCCATTTTCATGCACTTTTAACCATTCCACAAATCTTGTGTTTTGGGCCCCTGGAAGCATGAAAATCACTTTAAACATGCTAATTTTAGCTCTAAAACTGATGATCTACCTACAAATGTGAACTGACGTTAAAAAATAAAACATTTGAAAACGGACCATTTTTCACCTTTCTGCAGCATGACGTAATGGGGGGGGTGTTATCTCTTTTGTCAAAAATCACCTGTTTTTGCTTGAACATTAAATGCCTCCAAATGGTATTAAATTCACTTCTCGGGGTGAAGAAACACTTTTTGAGACCTCAGAGTGAGTAAATTGGCCATTTTCATGCACTTTTAACCATTCCACAAATCTTGTGTTTTGGGCCCCTGGAAGCATGAAAATCACTTTAAACATGCTAATTTTAGCTCTAAAACTGATGATCTACCTACAAATGTGAACTGACGTTAAAAAATAAAACATTTGAAAACGGACCATTTTTCACCTTTCTGCAGCATGACGTAATGAGGGGGTGTTATCTCTTTTGTCAAAAATCACCTGTTTTTGCTTGAACATTAAATGCCTCCAAATGGTATTTAATTCACTTCCCGGGCCCCTGGAAGCATGAAAATCACTTTAAACGTGCTAATTTTAGCTCTACAACTGATGATCTACCTACAAATGTGAACTGACTTTCAAAAATAAAACATTTGAAAACGGACAATTTTTCACCTTTCTGAAGCATGACGTAATGGGGGGGTGTTATCTCTTTTGTCAAAAATCACCTGTTTTTCCTTGAACATTAAATGCCTCCAAATGGTATTTAATTCACTTCCCGGGCCCCTGGAAGCATGAAAATCACTTTAAACATGCTAATTTTAGCTCTAAAACTGATGATCTACCTACAAATGTGAACTGACGTTCAAAAATAAAACATTTGAAAACGGACCATTTTTCACCTTTCTGAAGCATGACGTAATGGGGCGGTGTTATCACTTTTGTCAAAAATCACCTGTTTTTGCTTGAACATTAAATGCCTCCAAATGGTATTTAATTCACTTCCCGGGGTGAAGAAACACTTTTTGAGACCTCAGAGTGAGTAAATTGGCCATTTTCATGCACTTTTAACCATTCCACAAATCTTGTGTTTTGGGCCCCTGGAAGCATGAAAATCACTTTAAACATGCTAATTTTAGCTCTAAAACTGATGATCTACCTACAAATGTGAACTGACGTTAAAAAATAAAACATTTGAAAACGGACCATTTTTCACCTTTCTGCAGCATGACGTAATGGGGGGGGTGTTATCTCTTTTGTCAAAAATCACCTGTTTTTGCTTGAACATTAAATGCCTCCAAATGGTATTAAATTCACTTCTCGGGGTGAAGAAACACTTTTTGAGACCTCAGAGTGAGTAAATTGGCCATTTTCATGCACTTTTAACCATTCCACAAATCTTGTGTTTTGGGCCCCTGGAAGCATGAAAATCACTTTAAACATGCTAATTTTAGCTCTAAAACTGATGATCTACCTACAAATGTGAACTGACGTTAAAAAATAAAACATTTGAAAACGGACCATTTTTCACCTTTCTGCAGCATGACGTAATGGGGGGGTGTTATCTCTTTTGTCAAAAATCACCTGTTTTTGCTTGAACATTAAATGCCTCCAAATGGTATTTAATTCACTTCCCGGGCCCCTGGAAGCATGAAAATCACTTTAAACGTGCTAATTTTAGCTCTAAAACTGATGATCTACCTACAAATGTGAACTGACTTTCAAAAATAAAACATTTGAAAACGGACAATTTTTCACCTTTCTGAAGCATGACGTAATGGGGGGGTGTTATCTCTTTTGTCAAAAATCACCTGTTTTTGCTTGAACATTAAATGCCTCAAAATGGTATTTAATTCACTTCCCGGGCCCCTGGTAGCATGAAAATCACTTTAAACATGCTAATCTTAGCTCTAAAACTGATGATCTACCTACAAATGTGAACTGACGTTCAAAAATAAAACATTTGAAAACGGACCATTTTTCACCTTTCTGAAGCATGACGTAATGGGGGGGTGTTATCTCTTTTGTCAAAAATCACCTGTTTTTGCTTGAACATTAAATGCCTCCAAATGGTATTTAATTACCTTCCCGGGGTGAAGAAACACTTTTTGAGACCTCAGAGTGAGTAAATTGGCCATTTTCATGCACTTTTAACCATTCCACAAATCTTGTGTTTTGGGCCCCTGGAAGCATGAAAATCACTTTAAACATGCTAATTTTAGCTCTAAAACTGATGATCTACCTACAAATGTGAACTGATGTTAAAAAATAAAACATTTGAAAACTGACCATTTTTCACCTTTCTGCAGCATGACGTAATGGGGGGGTGTTATCTCTTTTGTCAAAAATCACCTGTTTTTGCTTGAACATTAAATGCCACCAAATGGTATTTAATTCACTTCCCGGGCCCCTGGAAGCATGAAAATCACTTTAAACGTGCTAATTTTAGCTCTAAAACTGATGATCTACCTACAAATGTGAACTGACTTTCAAAAATAAAACATTTGAAAACGGACAATTTTTCACCTTTCTGAAGCATGACGTAATGGGGGGGGTGTTATCTCTTTTGTCAAAAATCACCTGTTTTTGCTTGAACATTAAATGCCTCCAAATGGTATTTAATTCACTTCCCGGGCCCCTGGTAGCATGAAAATCACTTTAAACATGCTAATTTTAGCTCTAAAACTGATGATCTACCTACAAATGTGAACTGACGTTCAAAAATAAAACATTTGAAAAAGGACCATTTTTCACCTTTCTGAAGCATGACGTAATGGGGGGGTGTTATCTCTTTTGTCAAAAATCACCTGTTTTTGCTTGAACATTAAATGCCTCCAAATGGTATTTAATTACCTTCCCGGGGTGAAGAAACACTTTTTGAGACCTCAGAGTGAGTAAATTGGCCATTTTCATGCACTTTTAACCATTCCACAAATCTTGTGTTTTGGGCCCCTGGAAGCATGAAAATCACTTTAAACATGCTAATTTTAGCTCTAAAACTGATGATCTACCTACAGATGTGAACTGACGTTAAAAAATAAAACATTTAAAAACGGACCATTTTTCACCTTTCTGCAGCATGACGTAATGGGGGGGTGTTATCTCTTTTGTCAAAAATCACCTGTTTTTGCTTGTACATTAAATGCCTCCAAATGGCATTTAATTCACTTCCTGGGCCCCTGGAAGCATGAAAATCACTTTAAACGTGCTAATTTTAGCTCTAAAACTGATGATCTACCTACAAATGTGAACTGACTTTCAAAAATAAAACATTTGAAAACGGACAATTTTTCACCTTTCTGAAGCATGACGTAATGGGGGGGGGGTGTTATCTCTTTTGTCAAAAATCACCTGTTTTTGCTTGAACATTAAATGCCTCCAAATGGTATTTAATTCACTTCTCGGGCCCCTGGAAGCATGAAAATCACTCTAAACGTGCTAATTTTAGCTCTAAAACTGATGATCTACCTACAAATGTGAACTGACTTTCAAAAATAAAACATTTGAAAACGGACAATTTTTCACCTTTCTGAAGCATGACGTAATGGGGGGGTGTTATCTCTTTTGTCAAAAATTACCTGTTTTTGCTTGAACATTAAATGCCTCCAAATGGTATTTAATTCACTTCCCGGGCCCCTGGAAGCATGAAAATCACTTTAAACGTGCTAATTTTAGCTCTAAAACTGATGATCTACCTACAAATGTGAACTGACTTTCAAAAATAAAACATTTGAAAACGGACAATTTTTCACCTTTCTGAAGCATGACGTAATGGGGGGGTGTTATCTCTTTTGTCAAAAATCACCTGTTTTTGCTTGAACATTAAATGCCTCAAAATGGTATTTAATTCACTTCCCGGGCCCCTGGTAGCATGAAAATCACTTTAAACATGCTAATTTTAGCTCTAAAACTGATGATCTACCTACAAATGTGAACTGACGTTCAAAAATAAAACATTTGAAAACTGACCATTTTTCACCTGTCTGAAGCATGACGTAATGGGGGGGGTGTTATCTCTTTTGTCAAAAATCACCTGTTTTTGCTTGAACATTAAATGCCTCCAAATGGTATTAAATTCACTTCCCGGGGTGAAGAAACACTTTTTGAGACCTCAGAGTGAGTAAATTGGCCATTTTCATGCACTTTTAACCATTCCACAAATCTTGTGTTTTGGGCCCCTGGAAGCATGAAAATCACTTTAAACATGCTAATTTTAGCTCTAAAACTGATGATCTACCTACAAATGTGAACTGACGTTAAAAAATAAAACATTTGAAAACGGACCATTTTTCACCTTTCTGCAGCATGACGTAATGGGGGGGTGTTATCTCTTTTGTCAAAAATCACCTGTTTTTGCTTGAACATTAAATGCCTCCAAATTATATTTAATTCACTTCCCGGGCCCCTGGAAGCATGAAAATCACTTTAAACGTGCTAATTTTAGCTCTACAACTGATGATCTACCTACAAATGTGAACTGACTTTCAAAAATAAAACATTTGAAAACGGACCATTTTTCACCTTTCTGAAGCATGACGTAATGGGGGGGTGTTATCTCTTTTGTCAAAAATCACCTGTTTTTGCTTGAACATTAAATGCCTCCAAATGGTATTTAATTCACTTCCCGGGCCCCTGGTAGCATGAAAATCACTTTAAACATGCTAATTTTAGCTCTAAAACTGATGATCTACCTACAAATGTGAACTGACGTTCAAAAATAAAACATTTGAAAACGGACCATTTTTCACCTTTCTGAAGCATGACGTGATGGGGGGGTGTTATCTCTTTTGTCAAAAATCACCTGTTTTTGCTTGAACATTAAATGCCTCCAAATGGTATTTAATTACCTTCCCGGGGTGAAGAAACACTTTTTGAGACCTCAGAGTGAGTAAATTAGCCATTTTCATGCACTTTTAACCATTCCACAAATCTTGTGTTTTGGGCCCCTGGAAGCATGAAAATCACTTTAAACATGCTAATTTTAGCTCTAAAACTGATGATCTACCTACAAATGTGAACTGACGTTAAAAAATAAAACATTTGAAAACGGACCATTTTTCACCTTTCTGCAGCATGACGTAATGGGGGGGTGTTATCTCTTTTGTCAAAAATCACCTGTTTTTGCTTGAACATTAAATGCCTCCAAATGGTATTTAATTCACTTCCCGGGCCCCTGGAAGCATGAAAATCACTTTAAATGTGCTAATTTTAGCTCTACAACTGATGATCTACCTACAAATGTGAACTGACTTTCAAAAATAAAACATTTGAAAACGGACAATTTTTCACCTTTCTGAAGCATGACGTAATGGGGGGGTGTTATCTCTTTTGTCAAAAATCACCTGTTTTTGCTTGAACATTAAATGCCTCCAAATGGTATTTAATTCACTTCCCGGGCCCCTGGAAGCATGAAAATCACTTTAAACATGCTAATTTTAGCTCTAAAACTGATGATCTACCTACAAAAGTGAACTGACGTTCAAAAATAAAACATTTGAAAAAGGACCATTTTTCACCTTTCTGAAGCATGACGTAATGGGGGGGTGTTATCACTTTTGTCAAAAATCACCTGTTTTTGCTTGAACATTAAATGCCTCCAAATGGTATTTAATTCACTTCCCGGGGTGAAGAAACACTTTTTGAGACCTCAGAGTGAGTAAATTGGCCATTTTCATGCACTTTTAACCATTCCACAAATCTTGTGTTTTGGGCCCCTGGAAGCATGAAAATCACTTTAAACATGCTAATTTTAGCTCTAAAACTGATGATCTACCTACAAATGTGAACTGACGTTAAAAAATAAAACATTTGAAAACGGACCATTTTTCACCTTTCTGCAGCATGACGTAATGAGGGGGTGTTATCTCTTTTGTCAAAAATCACCTGTTTTTGCTTGAACATTAAATGCCTCTAAATGGTATTTAATTCACTTCCCGGGCCCCTGGAAGCATGAAAATCACTTTAAACGTGCTAATTTTAGCTCTACAACTGATGATCTACCTACAAATGTGAACTGACTTTCAAAAATAAAACATTTGAAAACGGACAATTTTTCACCTTTCTGAAGCATGACGTAATGGGGGGGTGTTATCTCTTTTGTCAAAAATCACCTGTTTTTGCTTGAACATTAAATGCCTCCAAATGGTATTTAATTCACTTCCCGGGCCCCTGGAAGCATGAAAATCACTTTAAACATGCTAATTTTAGCTCTAAAACTGATGATCTACCTACAAATGTGAACTGACGTTCAAAAATAAAACATTTGAAAACTGACCATTTTTCACCTGTCTGAAGCATGACGTAATGGGGGGGGTGTTATCTCTTTTGTCAAAAATCACCTGTTTTTGCTTGAACATTAAATGCCTCCAAATGGTATTAAATTCACTTCCCGGGGTGAAGAAACACTTTTTGAGACCTCAGAGTGAGTAAATTGGCCATTTTCATGCACTTTTAACCATTCCACAAATCTTGTGTTTTGGGCCCCTGGAAGCATGAAAATCACTTTAAACATGCTAATTTTAGCTCTAAAACTGATGATCTACCTACAAATGTGAACTGACGTTAAAAAATAAAACATTTGAAAACGGACCATTTTTCACCTTTCTGCAGCATGACGTAATGGGGGGGTGTTATCTCTTTTGTCAAAAATCACCTGTTTTTGCTTGAACATTAAATGCCTCCAAATTATATTTAATTCACTTCCCGGGCCCCTGGAAGCATGAAAATCACTTTAAACGTGCTAATTTTAGCTCTACAACTGATGATCTACCTACAAATGTGAACTGACTTTCAAAAATAAAACATTTGAAAACGGACAATTTTTCACCTTTCTGAAGCATGACGTAATGGGGGGGTGTTATCTCTTTTGTCAAAAATCACCTGTTTTTGCTTGAACATTAAATGCCTCCAAATGGTATTTAATTCACTTCCCGGGCCCCTGGAAGCATGAAAATCACTTTAAACATGCTAATTTTAGCTCTAAAACTGATGATCTACCTACAAATGTGAACTGACGTTCAAAAATAAAACATTTGAAAACGGATCATTTTTCACCTTTCTGAAGCATGACGTAATGGGGGGGTGTTATCACTTTTGTCAAAAATCACCTGTTTTTGCTTGAACATTAAGTGCCTCCAAATGGTATTTAATTCACTTCCCGGGGTGAAGAAACACTTTTTGAGACCTCAGAGTGAGTAAATTGGCCATTTTCATGCACTTTTAACCATTCCACAAATCTTGTGTTTTGGGCCCCTGGAAGCATGAAAATCACTTTAAACATGCTAATTTTAGCTCTAAAACTGATGATCTACCAACAAATGTGAACTGACGTTAAAAAATAAAACATTTGAAAACGGACCATTTTTCACCTTTCTGCAGCATGACGTAATGGGGGGGGTGTTATCTCTTTTGTCAAAAATCACCTGTTTTTGCTTGAACAATAAATGCCTCCAAATGGTATTTAATTCACTTCCCGGGCCCCTGGAAGCATGAAAATCACTTTAAACGTGCTAATTTTAGCTCTACAACTGATGATCTACCTACAAATGTGAACTGACTTTCAAAAATAAAACATTTGAAAACGGACAATTTTTCACCTTTCTGAAGCATGACATAATGGGGGGGTGTTATCTCTTTTGTCAAAAATCACCTGTTTTTGCTTGAACATTAAATGCCTCCAAATGGTATTTAATTCACTTCCCGGGCCCCTGGAAGCATGAAAATCACTTTAAACATGCTAATTTTAGCTCTAAAACTGATGATCTACCTACAAATGTGAACTGACGTTCAAAAATAAAACATTTGAAAACTGACCATTTTTCACCTGTCTGAAGCATGACGTAATGGGGGGGGTGTTATCTCTTTTGTCAAAAATCACCTGTTTTTGCTTGAACATTAAATGCCTCCAAATGGTATTAAATTCACTTCCCGGGGTGAAGAAACACTTTTTGAGACCTCAGAGTGAGTAAATTGGCCATTTTCATGCACTTTTAACCATTCCACAAATCTTGTGTTTTGGGCCCCTGGAAGCATGAAAATCACTTTAAACATGCTAATTTTAGCTCTAAAACTGATGATCTACCTACAAATGTGAACTGACGTTAAAAAATAAAACATTTGAAAACGGACCATTTTTCACCTTTCTGCAGCATGACGTAATGGGGGGGTGTTATCTCTTTTGTCAAAAATCACCTGTTTTTGCTTGAACATTAAATGCCTCCAAATTATATTTAATTCACTTCCCGGGCCCCTGGAAGCATGAAAATCACTTTAAACGTGCTAATTTTAGCTCTACAACTGATGATCTACCTACAAATGTGAACTGACTTTCAAAAATAAAACATTTGAAAACGGACAATTTTTCACCTTTCTGAAGCATGACGTAATGGGGGGGTGTTATCTCTTTTGTCAAAAATCACCTGTTTTTGCTTGAACATTAAATGCCTCCAAATGGTATTTAATTCACTTCCCGGGCCCCTGGAAGCATGAAAATCACTTTAAACATGCTAATTTTAGCTCTAAAACTGATGATCTACCTACAAATGTGAACTGACGTTCAAAAATAAAACATTTGAAAACGGATCATTTTTCACCTTTCTGAAGCATGACGTAATGGGGGGGTGTTATCACTTTTGTCAAAAATCACCTGTTTTTGCTTGAACATTAAGTGCCTCCAAATGGTATTTAATTCACTTCCCGGGGTGAAGAAACACTTTTTGAGACCTCAGAGTGAGTAAATTGGCCATTTTCATGCACTTTTAACCATTCCACAAATCTTGTGTTTTGGGCCCCTGGAAGCATGAAAATCACTTTAAACATGCTAATTTTAGCTCTAAAACTGATGATCTACCAACAAATGTGAACTGACGTTAAAAAATAAAACATTTGAAAACGGACCATTTTTCACCTTTCTGCAGCATGACGTAATGGGGGGGGTGTTATCTCTTTTGTCAAAAATCACCTGTTTTTGCTTGAACAATAAATGCCTCCAAATGGTATTTAATTCACTTCCCGGGGTGAAGAAACACTTTTTGAGACCTCAGAGTGAGTAAATTGGCCATTTTCATGCACTTTTAACCATTCCACAAATCTTGTGTTTTGGGCCCCCGGAAGCATGAAAATCCCTTTAAACATGCTAATTTTAGCTCTAAAACTGATGATCTACCTACAAATGTGAACTGACGTTAAAAAATAAAACATTTGAAAACGGACCATTTTTCACCTTTCTGCAGCATGACGTAATGGGGGGGTGTTATCTCTTTTGTCAAAAATCACCTGTTTTTGCTTGAACATTAAATGCCTCCAAATGGTATTTAATTCACTTCCCGGGCCCCTGGAAGCATGAAAATCACTTTAAGCGTGCTAATTTTAGCTCTAAAACTGATGATCTACCTACAAATGTGAACTGACTTTCAAAAATAAAACATTTGAAAACGGACCATTTTTCACCTTTCTGAAGCATGACGTAATGGGGGGGTGTTATCTCTTTTGTCAAAAATCACCAGTTTTTGCTTGAACATTAAATGCCTCCAAATGGTATTTAATTCACTTCCCGGGCCCCTGGTAGCATGAAAATCACTTTAAACATGCTAATTTTAGCTCTAAAACTGATGATCTACCTACAAATGTGAACTGACGTTCAAAAATAAAACATTTGAAAACGGACCATTTTTCACCTTTCTGAAGCATGACGTGATGGGGGGGTGTTATCTCTTTTGTCAAAAATCACCTGTTTTTGCTTGAACATTAAATGCCTCCAAATGGTATTTAATTACCTTCCCGGGGTGAAGAAACACTTTTTGAGACCTCAGAGTGAGTAAATTAGCCATTTTCATGCACTTTTAACCATTCCACAAATCTTGTGTTTTGGGCCCCTGGAAGCATGAAAATCACTTTAAACATGCTAATTTTAGCTCTAAAACTGATGATCTACCTACAAATGTGAACTGACGTTAAAAAATAAAACATTTGAAAACGGACCATTTTTCACCTTTCTGCAGCATAACGTAATGGGGGGGTGTTATCTCTTTTGTCAAAAATCACCTGTTTTTGCTTGAACATTAAATGCCTCCAAATGGTATTTAATTCACTTCCCGGGCCCCTGGAAGCATGAAAATCACTTTAAATGTGCTAATTTTAGCTCCTACAACTGATGATCTACCTACAAATGTGAACTGACTTTCAAAAATAAAACATTTGAAAACGGACAATTTTTCACCTTTCTGAAGCATGACGTAATGGGGGGGTGTTATCTCTTTTGTCAAAAATCACCTGTTTTTGCTTGAACATTAAATGCCTCCAAATGGTATTTAATTCACTTCCCGGGCCCCTGGAAGCATGAAAATCACTTTAAACATGCTAATTTTAGCTCTAAAACTGATGATCTACCTACAAATGTGAACTGACGTTCAAAAATAAAACATTTGAAAACGGACCATTTTTCACCTTTCTGAAGCATGACGTAATGGGGGGGTGTTATCACTTTTGTCAAAAATCACCTGTTTTTGCTTGAACATTAAATGCCTCCAAATGGTATTTAATTCACTTCCCGGGGTGAAGAAACACTTTTTGAGACCTCAGAGTGAGTAAATTGGCCATTTTCATGCACTTTTAACCATTCCACAAATCTTGTGTTTTGGGCCCCTGGAAGCATGAAAATCACTTTAAACATGCTAATTTTAGCTCTAAAACTGATGATCTACCTACAAATGTGAACTGACGTTAAAAAATAAAACATTTGAAAACGGACCATTTTTCACCTTTCTGCAGCATGACGTAATGAGGGGGTGTTATCTCTTTTGTCAAAAATCACCTGTTTTTGCTTGAACATTAAATGCCTCCAAATGGTATTTAATTCACTTCCCGGGCCCCTGGAAGCATGAAAATCACTTTAAACGTGCTAATTTTAGCTCTACAACTGATGATCTAGCTACAAATGTTAACTGACTTTCAAAAATAAAACATTTGAAAACGGACAATTTTTCACCTTTCTGAAGCATGACGTAATGGGGGGGTGTTATCTCTTTTGTCAAAAATCACCTGTTTTTGCTTGAACATTAAATGCCTCCAAATGGTATTTAATTCACTTCCCGGGCCCCTGGAAGCATGAAAATCACTTTAAACATGCTAATTTTAGCTCTAAAACTGATGATCTACCTACAAATGTGAACTGACGTTCAAAAATAAAACATTTGAAAACTGACCATTTTTCACCTGTCTGAAGCATGACGTAATGGGGGGGGTGTTATCTCTTTTGTCAAAAATCACCTGTTTTTGCTTGAACATTAAATGCCTCCAAATGGTATTAAATTCACTTCCCGGGGTGAAGAAACACTTTTTGAGACCTCAGAGTGAGTAAATTGGCCATTTTCATGCACTTTTAACCATTCCACAAATCTTGTGTTTTGGGCCCCTGGAAGCATGAAAATCACTTTAAACATGCTAATTTTAGCTCTAAAACTGATGATCTACCTACAAATGTGAACTGACGTTAAAAAATAAAACATTTGAAAACGGACCATTTTTCACCTTTCTGCAGCATGACGTAATGGGGGGGTGTTATCTCTTTTGTCAAAAATCACCTGTTTTTGCTTGAACATTAAATGCCTCCAAATTATATTTAATTCACTTCACGGGCCCCTGGAAGCATGAAAATCACTTTAAACGTGCTAATTTTAGCTCTACAACTGATGATCTACCTACAAATGTGAACTGACTTTCAAAAATAAAACATTTGAAAACGGACAATTTTTCACCTTTCTGAAGCATGACGTAATGGGGGGGTGTTATCTCTTTTGTCAAAAATCAACTGTTTTTGCTTGAACATTAAATGCCTCCAAATGGTATTTAATTCACTTCCCGGGCCCCTGGAAGCATGAAAATCACTTTAAACATGCTAATTTTAGCTCTAAAACTGATGATCTACCTACAAATGTGAACTGACGTTAAAAAATAAAACATTTGAAAACGGACCATTTTTCACCTTTCTGCAGCATGACGTAATGGGGGGGTGTTATCTCTTTTGTCAAAAATCACCTGTTTTTGCTTGAACATTAAATGCCTCCAAATGGTATTAAATTCACTTCTCGGGGTGAAGAAACACTTTTTGAGACCTCAGAGTGAGTAAATTGGCCATTTTCATGCACTTTTACCCATTCCACAAATCTTGTGTTTTGGGCCCCTGGAAGCATGAAAATCACTTTAAACATGCTAATTTTAGCTCTAAAACTGATGATCTACCTACAAATGTGAACTGACGTTAAAAAATAAAACATTTGAAAACGGACCATTTTTCACCTTTCTGCAGCATGACGTAATGGGGGGGTGTTATCTCTTTTGTCAAAAATCACCTGTTTTTGCTTGAACATTAAATGCCTCCAAATGGTATTTAATTCACTTCCCGGGCCCCTGGAAGCGTGAAAATCACTTTAAACGTGCTAATTTTAGCTCTAAAACTGATGATCTACCTACAAATGTGAACTGACTTTCAAAAATAAAACATTTGAAAACGGACAATTTTTCACCTTTCTGAAGCATGACGTAATGGGGGGGTGTTATCTCTTTTGTCAAAAATCACCTGTTTTTGCTTGAACATTAAATGCCTCCAAATGGTATTTAATTACCTTCCCGGGGTGAAGAAACACTTTTTGAGACCTCAGAGTGAGTAAATTGGCCATTTTCATGCACTTTTAACCATTCCACAAATCTTGTGTTTTGGGCCCCTGGAAGCATGAAAATCACTTTAAACATGCTAATTTTAGCTCTAAAACTGATGATCTACCTACAAATGTGAACTGACGTTAAAAAATAAAACATTTGAAAACTGACCATTTTTCACCTTTCTGCAGCATGACGTAATGGGGGGGTGTTATCTCTTTTGTCAAAAATCACCTGTTTTTGCTTGAACATTAAATGCCTCCAAATGGTATTTAATTCACTTCCCGGGCCCCTGGAAGCATGAAAATCACTTTAAACGTGCTAATTTTAGCTCTAAAACTGATGATCTACCTACAAATGTGAACTGACTTTCAAAAATAAAACATTTTAAAACGGACAATTTTTCACCTTTCTGAAGCATGACGTAATGGGGGGGTGTTATCTCTTTTGTCAAAAATCCCCTGTTTTTGCTTGAACATTAAATGCCTCCAAATGGTATTTAATTCACTTCCCGGGCCCCTGGTAGCATGAAAATCACTTTAAACATGCTAATTTTAGCTCTAAAACTGATGATCTACCTACAAATGTGAACTGACGTTCAAAAATAAAACATTTGAAAAAGGACCATTTTTCACCTTTCTGAAGCATGACGTAATGGGGGGGTGTTATCTCTTTTGTCAAAAATCACCTGTTTTTGCTTGAACATTAAATGCCTCCAAATGGTATTTAATTACCTTCCCGGGGTGAAGAAACACTTTTTGAGACCTCAGAGTGAGTAAATTGGCCATTTTCATGCACTTTTAACCATTCCACAAATCTTGTGTTTTGGGCCCCTGGAAGCATGAAAATCACTTTAAACATGCTAATTTTAGCTCTAAAACTGATGATCTACCTACAAATGTGAACTGACGTTAAAAAATAAAACATTTAAAAACGGACCATTTTTCACCTTTCTGCAGCATGACGTAATGGGGGGGTGTTATCTCTTTTGTCAAAAATCACCTGTTTTTGCTTGTACATTAAATGCCTCCAAATGGCATTTAATTCACTTCCTGGGCCCCTGGAAGCATGAAAATCACTTTAAACGTGCTAATTTTAGCTCTAAAACTGATGATCTACCTACAAATGTGAACTGACTTTCAAAAATAAAACATTTGAAAACGGACAATTTTTCACCTTTCTGAAGCATGACGTAATGGGGGGGGGGTGTTATCTCTTTTGTCAAAAATCACCTGTTTTTGCTTGAACATTAAATGCCTCCAAATGGTATTTAATTCACTTCTCGGGCCCCTGGAAGCATGAAAATCACTCCAAACGTGCTAATTTTAGCTCTAAAACTGATGATCTACCTACAAATGTGAACTGACTTTCAAAAATAAAACATTTGAAAATGGACAATTTTTCACCTTTCTGAAGCATGACGTAATGGGGGGGTGTTATCTCTTTTGTCAAAAATTACCTGTTTTTGCATGAACATTAAATGCCTTCAAATGGTATTTAATTCACTTCCCGGGCCCCTGGAAGCATGAAAATCACTTTAAACGTGCTAATTTTAGCTCTAAAACTGATGATCTACCTACAAATGTGAACTGACTTTCAAAAATAAAACATTTGAAAACGGACAATTTTTCACCTTTCTGAAGCATGACGTAATGGGGGGTGTTATCTCTTTTGTCAAAAATCACCTGTTTTTGCTTGAACATTAAATGCCTCAAAATGGTATTTAATTCACTTCCTGGGCCCCTGGTAGCATGAAAATCACTTTAAACATGCTAATTTTAGCTCTAAAACTGATGATCTACCTACAAATGTGAACTGACGTTCAAAAATAAAACATTTGAAAACTGACCATTTTTCACCTGTCTGAAGCATGACGTAATGGGGGGGGTGTTATCTCTTTTGTCAAAAATCACCTGTTTTTGCTTGAACATTAAATGCCTCCAAATGGTATTAAATTCACTTCCCGGGGTGAAGAAACACTTTTTGAGACCTCAGAGTGAGTAAATTGGCCATTTTCATGCACTTTTAACCATTCCACAAATCTTGTGTTTTCGGCCCCTGGAAGCATGAAAATCACTTTAAACATGCTAATTTTAGCTCTAAAACTGATGATCTACCTACAAATGTGAACTGACGTTAAAAAATAAAACATTTGAAAACGGACCATTTTTCACCTTTCTGCAGCATGACGTAATGGGGGGGTGTTATCACTTTTGTCAAAAATCACCTGTTTTTGCTTGAACATTAAATGCCTCCAAATGGTATTTAATTCTCTTCCCGGGGTGAAGAAACACTTTTTGAGACCTCAGAGTGAGTAAATTGGCCATTTTCATGCACTTTTAACCATTCCACAAATCTTGTGTTTTGGGCCCCTGGAAGCATGAAAATCACTTTAAACATGCTAATTTTAGCTCTAAAACTGATGATCTACCAACAAATGTGAACTGACGTTAAAAAATAAAACATTTGAAAACGGACCATTTTTCACCTTTCTGCAGCATGACGTAATGGGGGGGTGTTATCTCTTTTGTCAAAAATCACCTGTTTTTGCTTGAACAATAAATGCCTCCAAATGGTATTTAATTCACTTCCCGGGGTGAAGAAACACTTTTTGAGACCTCAGAGTGAGTAAATTGGCCATTTTCATGCACTTTTAACCATTCCACAAATCTTGTGTTTTGGGCCCCCGGAAGCATGAAAATCCCTTTAAACATGCTAATTTTAGCTCTAAAACTGATGATCTACCTACAAATGTGAACTGACGTTAAAAAATAAAACATTTGAAAACGGACCATTTTTCACCTTTCTGCAGCATGACGTAATGGGGGGGTGTTATCTCTTTTGTCAAAAATCACCTGTTTTTGCTTGAACATTAAATGCCTCCAAATGGTATTTAATTCACTTCCCGGGCCCCTGGAAGCATGAAAATCACTTTAAACGTGCTAATTTTAGCTCTAAAACTGATGATCTACCTACAAATGTGAACTGACTTTCAAAAATAAAACATTTGAAAACGGACCATTTTTCACCTTTCTGAAGCATGACGTAATGGGGGGGTGTTATCTCTTTTGTCAAAAATCACCAGTTTTTGCTTGAACATTAAATGCCTCCAAATGGTATTTAATTCACTTCCCGGGCCCCTGGTAGCATGAAAATCACTTTAAACATGCTAATTTTAGCTCTAAAACTGATGATCTACCTACAAATGTGAACTGACGTTCAAAAATAAAACATTTGAAAACGGACCATTTTTCACCTTTCTGAAGCATGACGTGATGGGGGGGTGTTATCTCTTTTGTCAAAAATCACCTGTTTTTGCTTGAACATTAAATGCCTCCAAATGGTATTTAATTACCTTCCCGGGGTGAAGAAACACTTTTTGAGACCTCAGAGTGAGTAAATTAGCCATTTTCATGCACTTTTAACCATTCCACAAATCTTGTGTTTTGGGCCCCTGGAAGCATTAAAATCACTTTAAACATGCTAATTTTAGCTCTAAAACTGATGATCTACCTACAAATGTGAACTGACGTTAAAAAATAAAACATTTGAAAACGGACCATTTTTCACCTTTCTGCAGCATGACGTAATGTGGGGGTGTTATCTCTTTTGTCAAAAATCACCTGTTTTTGCTTGAACATTAAATGCCTCCAAATGGTATTTAATTCACTTCCCGGGCCCCTAGAAGCATGAAAATCACTTTAAATGTGCTAATTTTAGCTCTACAACTGATGATCTACCTACAAATGTGAACTGACTTTCAAAAATAAAACATTTGAAAACGGACAATTTTTCACCTTTCTGAAGCATGACGTAATGGGGGGGTGTTATCACTTTTGTCAAAAATCACCTGTTTTTGCTTGAACATTAAATGCCTCCAAATGGTATTTAATTCACTTCCCGGGGTGAAGAAACACTTTTTGAGACCTCAGAGTGAGTAAATTGGCCATTTTCATGCACTTTTAACCATTCCACAAATCTTGTGTTTTGGGCCCCTGGAAGCATGAAAATCACTTTAAACATGCTAATTTTAGCTCTAAAACTGATGATCTACCTACAAATGTGAACTGACGTTAAAAAATAAAACATTTGAAAACGGACCATTTTTCACCTTTCTGCAGCATGACGTAATGAGGGGGTGTTATCTCTTTTGTCAAAAATCACCTGTTTTTGCTTGAACATTAAATGCCTCCAAATGGTATTTAATTCACTTCCCGGGCCCCTGGAAGCATGAAAATCACTTTAAACGTGCTAATTTTAGCTCTACAACTGATGATCTACCTACAAATGTGAACTGACTTTCAAAAATAAAACATTTGAAAACGGACAATTTTTCACCTTTCTGAAGCATGACGTAATGGGGGGGTGTTATCTCTTTTGTCAAAAATCATCTGTTTTTGCTTGAACATTAAATGCCTCCAAATGGTATTTAATTAACTTCCCGGGCCCCTGGAAGCATGAAAATCACTTTAAACATGCTAATTTTAGCTCTAAAACTGATGATCTACCTACAAATGTGAACTGACGTTCAAAAATAAAACATTTGAAAACGGACCATTTTTCACCTTTCTGAAGCATGACGTAATGTGGCGGTGTTATCACTTTTGTCAAAAATCACCTGTTTTTGCTTGAACATTAAATGCCTCCAAATGGTATTTAATTCACTTCCCGGGGTGAAGAAACACTTTTTGAGACCTCAGAGTGAGTAAATTGGCCATTTTCATGCACTTTTAACCATTCCACAAATCTTGTGTTTTGGGCCCCTGGAAGCATGAAAATCACTTTAAACATGCTAATTTTAGCTCTAAAACTGATGATCTACCTACAAATGTGAACTGACGTTAAAAAATAAAACATTTGAAAACGGACCATTTTTCACCTTTCTGCAGCATGACGTAATGGGGGGGGTGTTATCTCTTTCGTCAAAAATCACCTGTTTTTGCTTGAACATTAAATGCCTCCAAATGGTATAGAATTCACTTCTCGGGGTGAAGAAACACTTTTTGAGACCTCAGAGTGAGTAAATTGGCCATTTTCATGCACTTTTAACCATTCCACAAATCTTGTGTTTTGGGCCCCTGGAAGCATGAAAATCACTTTAAACATGCTAATTTTAGCTCTAAAACTGATGATCTACCTACAAATGTGAACTGACGTTAAAAAATAAAACATTTGAAAACGGACCATTTTTCACCTTTCTGCAGCATGACGTAATGGGGGGGTGTTATCTCTTTTGTCAAAAATCACCTGTTTTTGCTTGAACATTAAATGCCTCCAAATGGTATTTAATTCACTTCCCGGGCCCCTGGAAGCATGAAAATCCCTTTAAACATGCTAATTTTAGCTCTAAAACTGATGATCTACCTACAAATGTGAACTGACTTTCAAAAATAAAACATTTGAAAACGGACAATTTTTCACCTTTCTGAAGCATGACGTAATGGGGGGGTGTTATCTCTTTTGTCAAAAATCACCTGTTTTTGCTTGAACATTAAATGCCTCCAAATGGTATTTAATTCACTTCCCGGGCCCCTGGAAGCATGAAAATCACTTTAAATGTGCTAATTTTAGCTCTACAACTGATGATCTACCTACAAATGTGAACTGACTTTCAAAAATAAAACATTTGAAAACGGACAATTTTTCACCTTTCTGAAGCATGACGTAATGGGGGGGTGTTATCTCTTTTGTCAAAAATCACCTGTTTTTGCTTGAACATTAAATGCCTCCAAATGGTATTTAATTCACTTCCCGGGCCCCTGGAAGCATGAAAATCACTTTAAACATGCTAATTTTAGCTCTAAAACTGATGATCTACCTACAAATGTGAACTGACGTTCAAAAATAAAACATTTGAAAACGGACCATTTTTCACCTTTCTGAAGCATGACGTAATGGGGGGGTGTTATCACTTTTGTCAAAAATCACCTGTTTTTGCTTGAACATTAAATGCCTCCAAATGGTATTTAATTCACTTCCCGGGGTGAAGAAACACTTTTTGAGACCTCAGAGTGAGTAAATTGGCCATTTTCATGCACTTTTAACCATTCCACAAATCTTGTGTTTTGGGCCCCTGGAAGCATGAAAATCACTTTAAACATGCTAATTTTAGCTCTAAAACTGATGATCTACCTACAAATGTGAACTGACGTTAAAAAATAAAACATTTGAAAACGGACCATTTTTCACCTTTCTGCAGCATGACGTAATGAGGGGGTGTTATCTCTTTTGTCAAAAATCACCTGTTTTTGCTTGAACATTAAATGCCTCCAAATGGTATTTAATTCACTTCCCGGGCCCCTGGAAGCATGAAAATCACTTTAAACGTGCTAATTTTAGCTCTACAACTGATGATCTAGCTACAAATGTTAACTGACTTTCAAAAATAAAACATTTGAAAACGGACAATTTTTCACCTTTCTGAAGCATGACGTAATGGGGGGGTGTTATCTCTTTTGTCAAAAATCACCTGTTTTTGCTTGAACATTAAATGCCTCCAAATGGTATTTAATTCACTTCCCGGGCCCCTGGAAGCATGAAAATCACTTTAAACATGCTAATTTTAGCTCTAAAACTGATGATCTACCTACAAATGTGAACTGACGTTCAAAAATAAAACATTTGAAAACTGACCATTTTTCACCTGTCTGAAGCATGACGTAATGGGGGGGGTGTTATCTCTTTTGTCAAAAATCACCTGTTTTTGCTTGAACATTAAATGCCTCCAAATGGTATTAAATTCACTTCCCGGGGTGAAGAAACACTTTTTGAGACCTCAGAGTGAGTAAATTGGCCATTTTCATGCACTTTTAACCATTCCACAAATCTTGTGTTTTGGGCCCCTGGAAGCATGAAAATCACTTTAAACATGCTAATTTTAGCTCTAAAACTGATGATCTACCTACAAATGTGAACTGACGTTAAAAAATAAAACATTTGAAAACGGACCATTTTTCACCTTTCTGCAGCATGACGTAATGGGGGGGTGTTATCTCTTTTGTCAAAAATCACCTGTTTTTGCTTGAACATTAAATGCCTCCAAATTATATTTAATTCACTTCACGGGCCCCTGGAAGCATGAAAATCACTTTAAACGTGCTAATTTTAGCTCTACAACTGATGATCTACCTACAAATGTGAACTGACTTTCAAAAATAAAACATTTGAAAACGGACAATTTTTCACCTTTCTGAAGCATGACGTAATGGGGGGGTGTTATCTCTTTTGTCAAAAATCAACTGTTTTTGCTTGAACATTAAATGCCTCCAAATGGTATTTAATTCACTTCCCGGGCCCCTGGAAGCATGAAAATCACTTTAAACATGCTAATTTTAGCTCTAAAACTGATGATCTACCTACAAATGTGAACTGACGTTAAAAAATAAAACATTTGAAAACGGACCATTTTTCACCTTTCTGCAGCATGACGTAATGGGGGGGTGTTATCTCTTTTGTCAAAAATCACCTGTTTTTGCTTGAACATTAAATGCCTCCAAATGGTATTAAATTCACTTCTCGGGGTGAAGAAACACTTTTTGAGACCTCAGAGTGAGTAAATTGGCCATTTTCATGCACTTTTACCCATTCCACAAATCTTGTGTTTTGGGCCCCTGGAAGCATGAAAATCACTTTAAACATGCTAATTTTAGCTCTAAAACTGATGATCTACCTACAAATGTGAACTGACGTTAAAAAATAAAACATTTGAAAACGGACCATTTTTCACCTTTCTGCAGCATGACGTAATGGGGGGGTGTTATCTCTTTTGTCAAAAATCACCTGTTTTTGCTTGAACATTAAATGCCTCCAAATGGTATTTAATTCACTTCCCGGGCCCCTGGAAGCATGAAAATCACTTTAAACGTGCTAATTTTAGCTCTAAAACTGATGATCTACCTACAAATGTGAACTGACTTTCAAAAATAAAACATTTGAAAACGGACAATTTTTCACCTTTCTGAAGCATGACGTAATGGGGGGGTGTTATCTCTTTTGTCAAAAATCACCTGTTTTTGCTTGAACATTAAATGCCTCCAAATGGTATTTAATTACCTTCCCGGGGTGAAGAAACACTTTTTGAGACCTCAGAGTGAGTAAATTGGCCATTTTCATGCACTTTTAACCATTCCACAAATCTTGTGTTTTGGGCCCCTGGAAGCATGAAAATCACTTTAAACATGCTAATTTTAGCTCTAAAACTGATGATCTACCTACAAATGTGAACTGACGTTAAAAAATAAAACATTTGAAAACTGACCATTTTTCACCTTTCTGCAGCATGACGTAATGGGGGGGTGTTATCTCTTTTGTCAAAAATCACCTGTTTTTGCTTGAACATTAAATGCCTCCAAATGGTATTTAATTCACTTCCCGGGCCCCTGGAAGCATGAAAATCACTTTAAACGTGCTAATTTTAGCTCTAAAACTGATGATCTACCTACAAATGTGAACTGACTTTCAAAAATAAAACATTTTAAAACGGACAATTTTTCACCTTTCTGAAGCATGACGTAATGGGGGGGTGTTATCTCTTTTGTCAAAAATCCCCTGTTTTTGCTTGAACATTAAATGCCTCCAAATGGTATTTAATTCACTTCCCGGGCCCCTGGTAGCATGAAAATCACTTTAAACATGCTAATTTTAGCTCTAAAACTGATGATCTACCTACAAATGTGAACTGACGTTCAAAAATAAAACATTTGAAAAAGGACCATTTTTCACCTTTCTGAAGCATGACGTAATGGGGGGGTGTTATCTCTTTTGTCAAAAATCACCTGTTTTTGCTTGAACATTAAATGCCTCCAAATGGTATTTAATTACCTTCCCGGGGTGAAGAAACACTTTTTGAGACCTCAGAGTGAGTAAATTGGCCATTTTCATGCACTTTTAACCATTCCACAAATCTTGTGTTTTGGGCCCCTGGAAGCATGAAAATCACTTTAAACATGCTAATTTTAGCTCTAAAACTGATGATCTACCTACAAATGTGAACTGACGTTAAAAAATAAAACATTTAAAAACGGACCATTTTTCACCTTTCTGCAGCATGACGTAATGGGGGGGTGTTATCTCTTTTGTCAAAAATCACCTGTTTTTGCTTGTACATTAAATGCCTCCAAATGGCATTTAATTCACTTCCTGGGCCCCTGGAAGCATGAAAATCACTTTAAACGTGCTAATTTTAGCTCTAAAACTGATGATCTACCTACAAATGTGAACTGACTTTCAAAAATAAAACATTTGAAAACGGACAATTTTTCACCTTTCTGAAGCATGACGTAATGGGGGGGGGGGTGTTATCTCTTTTGTCAAAAATCACCTGTTTTTGCTTGAACATTAAATGCCTCCAAATGGTATTTAATTCACTTCTCGGGCCCCTGGAAGCATGAAAATCACTCCAAACGTGCTAATTTTAGCTCTAAAACTGATGATCTACCTACAAATGTGAACTGACTTTCAAAAATAAAACATTTGAAAATGGACAATTTTTCACCTTTCTGAAGCATGACGTAATGGGGGGGTGTTATCTCTTTTGTCAAAAATTACCTGTTTTTGCATGAACATTAAATGCCTTCAAATGGTATTTAATTCACTTCCCGGGCCCCTGGAAGCATGAAAATCACTTTAAACGTGCTAATTTTAGCTCTAAAACTGATGATCTACCTACAAATGTGAACTGACTTTCAAAAATAAAACATTTGAAAACGGACAATTTTTCACCTTTCTGAAGCATGACGTAATGGGGGGTGTTATCTCTTTTGTCAAAAATCACCTGTTTTTGCTTGAACATTAAATGCCTCAAAATGGTATTTAATTCACTTCCTGGGCCCCTGGTAGCATGAAAATCACTTTAAACATGCTAATTTTAGCTCTAAAACTGATGATCTACCTACAAATGTGAACTGACGTTCAAAAATAAAACATTTGAAAACTGACCATTTTTCACCTGTCTGAAGCATGACGTAATGGGGGGGGTGTTATCTCTTTTGTCAAAAATCACCTGTTTTTGCTTGAACATTAAATGCCTCCAAATGGTATTAAATTCACTTCCCGGGGTGAAGAAACACTTTTTGAGACCTCAGAGTGAGTAAATTGGCCATTTTCATGCACTTTTAACCATTCCACAAATCTTGTGTTTTCGGCCCCTGGAAGCATGAAAATCACTTTAAACATGCTAATTTTAGCTCTAAAACTGATGATCTACCTACAAATGTGAACTGACGTTAAAAAATAAAACATTTGAAAACGGACCATTTTTCACCTTTCTGCAGCATGACGTAATGGGGGGGTGTTATCACTTTTGTCAAAAATCACCTGTTTTTGCTTGAACATTAAATGCCTCCAAATGGTATTTAATTCACTTCCCGGGGTGAAGAAACACTTTTTGAGACCTCAGAGTGAGTAAATTGGCCATTTTCATGCACTTTTAACCATTCCACAAATCTTGTGTTTTGGGCCCCTGGAAGCATGAAAATCACTTTAAACATGCTAATTTTAGCTCTAAAACTGATGATCTACCAACAAATGTGAACTGACGTTAAAAAATAAAACATTTGAAAACGGACCATTTTTCACCTTTCTGCAGCATGACGTAATGGGGGGGTGTTATCTCTTTTGTCAAAAATCACCTGTTTTTGCTTGAACAATAAATGCCTCCAAATGGTATTTAATTCACTTCCCGGGGTGAAGAAACACTTTTTGAGACCTCAGAGTGAGTAAATTGGCCATTTTCATGCACTTTTAACCATTCCACAAATCTTGTGTTTTGGGCCCCCGGAAGCATGAAAATCCCTTTAAACATGCTAATTTTAGCTCTAAAACTGATGATCTACCTACAAATGTGAACTGACGTTAAAAAATAAAACATTTGAAAACGGACCATTTTTCACCTTTCTGCAGCATGACGTAATGGGGGGGTGTTATCTCTTTTGTCAAAAATCACCTGTTTTTGCTTGAACATTAAATGCCTCCAAATGGTATTTAATTCACTTCCCGGGCCCCTGGAAGCATGAAAATCACTTTAAACGTGCTAATTTTAGCTCTAAAACTGATGATCTACCTACAAATGTGAACTGACTTTCAAAAATAAAACATTTGAAAACGGACCATTTTTCACCTTTCTGAAGCATGACGTAATGGGGGGGTGTTATCTCTTTTGTCAAAAATCACCAGTTTTTGCTTGAACATTAAATGCCTCCAAATGGTATTTAATTCACTTCCCGGGCCCCTGGTAGCATGAAAATCACTTTAAACATGCTAATTTTAGCTCTAAAACTGATGATCTACCTACAAATGTGAACTGACGTTCAAAAATAAAACATTTGAAAACGGACCATTTTTCACCTTTCTGAAGCATGACGTGATGGGGGGGTGTTATCTCTTTTGTCAAAAATCACCTGTTTTTGCTTGAACATTAAATGCCTCCAAATGGTATTTAATTACCTTCCCGGGGTGAAGAAACACTTTTTGAGACCTCAGAGTGAGTAAATTAGCCATTTTCATGCACTTTTAACCATTCCACAAATCTTGTGTTTTGGGCCCCTGGAAGCATTAAAATCACTTTAAACATGCTAATTTTAGCTCTAAAACTGATGATCTACCTACAAATGTGAACTGACGTTAAAAAATAAAACATTTGAAAACGGACCATTTTTCACCTTTCTGCAGCATGACGTAATGTGGGGGTGTTATCTCTTTTGTCAAAAATCACCTGTTTTTGCTTGAACATTAAATGCCTCCAAATGGTATTTAATTCACTTCCCGGGCCCCTAGAAGCATGAAAATCACTTTAAATGTGCTAATTTTAGCTCTACAACTGATGATCTACCTACAAATGTGAACTGACTTTCAAAAATAAAACATTTGAAAACGGACAATTTTTCACCTTTCTGAAGCATGACGTAATGGGGGGGTGTTATCACTTTTGTCAAAAATCACCTGTTTTTGCTTGAACATTAAATGCCTCCAAATGGTATTTAATTCACTTCCCGGGGTGAAGAAACACTTTTTGAGACCTCAGAGTGAGTAAATTGGCCATTTTCATGCACTTTTAACCATTCCACAAATCTTGTGTTTTGGGCCCCTGGAAGCATGAAAATCACTTTAAACATGCTAATTTTAGCTCTAAAACTGATGATCTACCTACAAATGTGAACTGACGTTAAAAAATAAAACATTTGAAAACGGACCATTTTTCACCTTTCTGCAGCATGACGTAATGAGGGGGTGTTATCTCTTTTGTCAAAAATCACCTGTTTTTGCTTGAACATTAAATGCCTCCAAATGGTATTTAATTCACTTCCCGGGCCCCTGGAAGCATGAAAATCACTTTAAACGTGCTAATTTTAGCTCTACAACTGATGATCTACCTACAAATGTGAACTGACTTTCAAAAATAAAACATTTGAAAACGGACAATTTTTCACCTTTCTGAAGCATGACGTAATGGGGGGGTGTTATCTCTTTTGTCAAAAATCATCTGTTTTTGCTTGAACATTAAATGCCTCCAAATGGTATTTAATTAACTTCCCGGGCCCCTGGAAGCATGAAAATCACTTTAAACATGCTAATTTTAGCTCTAAAACTGATGATCTACCTACAAATGTGAACTGACGTTCAAAAATAAAACATTTGAAAACGGACCATTTTTCACCTTTCTGAAGCATGACGTAATGTGGCGGTGTTATCACTTTTGTCAAAAATCACCTGTTTTTGCTTGAACATTAAATGCCTCCAAATGGTATTTAATTCACTTCCCGGGGTGAAGAAACACTTTTTGAGACCTCAGAGTGAGTAAATTGGCCATTTTCATGCACTTTTAACCATTCCACAAATCTTGTGTTTTGGGCCCCTGGAAGCATGAAAATCACTTTAAACATGCTAATTTTAGCTCTAAAACTGATGATCTACCTACAAATGTGAACTGACGTTAAAAAATAAAACATTTGAAAACGGACCATTTTTCACCTTTCTGCAGCATGACGTAATGGGGGGGGTGTTATCTCTTTCGTCAAAAATCACCTGTTTTTGCTTGAACATTAAATGCCTCCAAATGGTATAGAATTCACTTCTCGGGGTGAAGAAACACTTTTTGAGACCTCAGAGTGAGTAAATTGGCCATTTTCATGCACTTTTAACCATTCCACAAATCTTGTGTTTTGGGCCCCTGGAAGCATGAAAATCACTTTAAACATGCTAATTTTAGCTCTAAAACTGATGATCTACCTACAAATGTGAACTGACGTTAAAAAATAAAACATTTGAAAACGGACCATTTTTCACCTTTCTGCAGCATGACGTAATGGGGGGGTGTTATCTCTTTTGTCAAAAATCACCTGTTTTTGCTTGAACATTAAATGCCTCCAAATGGTATTTAATTCACTTCCCGGGCCCCTGGAAGCATGAAAATCACTTTAAACGTGCTAATTTTAGCTCTAAAACTGATGATCTACCTACAAATGTGAACTGACTTTCAAAAATAAAACATTTGAAAACGGACAATTTTTCACCTTTCTGAAGCATGACGTAATGGGGGGGTGTTATCTCTTTTGTCAAAAATCACCTGTTTTTGCTTGAACATTAAATGCCTCCAAATGGTATTTAATTCACTTCCCGGGCCCCTGGTAGCATGAAAATCACTTTAAACATGCTAATCTTAGCTCTAAAACTGATGATCTACCTACAAATGTGAACTGACGTTCAAAAATAAAACATTTGAAAACGGACCATTTTTCACCTTTCTGAAGCATGACGTAATGGGGGGGTGTTATCTCTTTTGTCAAAAATCACCTGTTTTTGCTTGAACATTAAATGCCTCCAAATGGTATTTAATTACCTTCCCGGGGTGAAGAAACACTTTTTGAGACCTCAGAGTGAGTAAATTGGCCATTTTCATGCACTTTTAACCATTCCACAAATCTTGTGTTTTGGGCCCCTGGAAGCATGAAAATCACTTTAAACATGCTAATTTTAGCTCTAAAACTGATGATCTACCTACAAATGTGAACTGACGTTAAAAAATAAAACATTTGAAAACTGACCATTTTTCACCTTTCTGCAGCATGACGTAATGGGGGGGTGTTATCTCTTTTGTCAAAAATCACCTGTTTTTGCTTGAACATTAAATGCCTCCAAATGGTATTTAATTCACTTCCCGGGCCCCTGGAAGCATGAAAATCACTTTAAACGTGCTAATTTTAGCTCTAAAACTGATGATCTACCTACAAATGTGAACTGACTTTCAAAAATAAAACATTTGAAAACGGACAATTTTTCACCTTTCTGAAGCATGACGTAATGGGGGGGTGTTATCTCTTTTGTCAAAAATCACCTGTTTTTGCTTGAACATTAAATGCCTCCAAATGGTATTTAATTCACTTCCCGGGCCCCTGGTAGCATGAAAATCACTTTAAACATGCTAATTTTAGCTCTAAAACTGATGATCTACCTACAAATGTGAACTGACGTTCAAAAATAAAACATTTGAAAAAGGACCATTTTTCACCTTTCTGAAGCATGACGTAATGGGGGGGTGTTATCTCTTTTGTCAAAAATCACCTGTTTTTGCTTGAACATTAAATGCCTCCAAATGGTATTTAATTACCTTCCCGGGGTGAAGAAACACTTTTTGAGACCTCAGAGTGAGTAAATTGGCCATTTTCATGCACTTTTAACCATTCCACAAATCTTGTGTTTTGGGCCCCTGGAAGCATGAAAATCACTTTAAACATGCTAATTTTAGCTCTAAAACTGATGATCTACCTACAAATGTGAACTGACATTAAAAAATAAAACATTTAAAAACGGACCATTTTTCACCTTTCTGCAGCATGACGTAATGGGGGGGTGTTATCTCTTTTGTCAAAAATCACCTGTTTTTGCTTGTACATTAAATGCCTCCAAATGGCATTTAATTCACTTCCTGGGCCCCTGGAAGCATGAAAATCACTTTAAACGTGCTAATTTTAGCTCTAAAACTGATGATCTACCTACAAATGTGAACTGACTTTCAAAAATAAAACATTTGAAAACGGACAATTTTTCACCTTTCTGAAGCATGACGTAATGGGGGGGGGGGTGTTATCTCTTTTGTCAAAAATCACCTGTTTTTGCTTGAACATTAAATGCCTCCAAATGGTATTTAATTCACTTCTCGGGCCCCTGGAAGCATGAAAATCACTCTAAACGTGCTAATTTTAGCTCTAAAACTGATGATCTACCTACAAATGTGAACTGACTTTCAAAAATAAAACATTTGAAAACGGACAATTTTTCACCTTTCTGAAGCATGACGTAATGGGGGGGTGTTATCTCTTTTGTCAAAAATTACCTGTTTTTGCTTGAACATTAAATGCCTCCAAATGGTATTTAATTCACTTCCCGGGCCCCTGGAAGCATGAAAATCACTTTAAACGTGCTAATTTTAGCTCTAAAACTGATGATCTACCTACAAATGTGAACTGACTTTCAAAAATAAAACATTTGAAAACGGACAATTTTTCACCTTTCTGAAGCATGACGTAATGGGGGGGTGTTATCTCTTTTGTCAAAAATCACCTGTTTTTGCTTGAACATTAAATGCCTCAAAATGGTATTTAATTCACTTCCCGGGCCCCTGGTAGCATGAAAATCACTTTAAACATGCTAATTTTAGCTCTAAAACTGATGATCTACCTACAAATGTGAACTGACGTTCAAAAATAAAACATTTGAAAACTGACCATTTTTCACCTGTCTGAAGCATGACGTAATGGGGGGGTGTTATCTCTTTTGTCAAAAATCACCTGTTTTTGCTTGAACATTAAATGCCTCCAAATGGTATTAAATTCACTTCCCGGGGTGAAGAAACACTTTTTGAGACCTCAGAGTGAATAAATTGGCCATTTTCATGCACTTTTAACCATTCCACAAATCTTGTGTTTTGGGCCCCTGGAAGCATGAAAATCACTTTAAACATGCTAATTTTAGCTCTAAAACTGATGATCTACCTACAAATGTGAACTGACGTTAAAAAATAAAACATTTGAAAACGGACCATTTTTCACCTTTCTGCAGCATGACGTAATGGGGGGGTGTTATCTCTTTTGTCAAAAATCACCTGTTTTTGCTTGAACATTAAATGCCTCCAAATTGTATTTAATTCACTTCCCGGGCCCCTGGAAGCATGAAAATCACTTTAAACGTGCTAATTTTAGCTCTACAACTGATGATCTACCTACAAATGTGAACTGACTTTCAAAAATAAAACATTTGAAAACGGACAATTTTTCACCTTTCTGAAGCATGACGTAATGGGGGGGTGTTATCTCTTTTGTCAAAAATCACCTGTTTTTGCTTGAACATTAAATGCCTCCAAATGGTATTTAATTCACTTCCCGGGCCCCTGGAAGCATGAAAATCACTTTAAACATGTTAATTTTAGCTCTAAAACTGATGATCTACCTACAAATGTGAACTGACGTTCAAAAATAAAACATTTGAAAATGGATCATTTTTCACCTTTCTGAAGCATGACGTAATGGGGGGGTGTTATCACTTTTGTCAAAAATCACCTGTTTTTGCTTGAACATTAAATGCCTCCAAATGGTATTTAATTCACTTCCCGGGGTGAAGAAACACTTTTTGAGACCTCAGAGTGAGTAAATTGGCCATTTTCATGCACTTTTAACCATTCCACAAATCTTGTGTTTTGGGCCCCTGGAAGCATGAAAATCACTTTAAACATGCTAATTTTAGCTCTAAAACTGATGATCTACCAACAAATGTGAACTGACGTTAAAAAATAAAACATTTGAAAACGGACCATTTTTCACCTTTCTGCAGCATGACGTAATGGGGGGGTGTTATCTCTTTTGTGAAAAATCACCTGTTTTTGCTTGAACAATAAATGCCTCCAAATGGTATTTAATTCACTTCCCGGGGTGAAGAAACACTTTTTGAGACCTCAGAGTGAGTAAATTGGCCATTTTCATGCACTTTTAACCATTCCACAAATCTTGTGTTTTGGGCCCCCGGAAGCATGAAAATCCCTTTAAACATGCTAATTTTAGCTCTAAAACTGATGATCTACCTACAAATGTGAACTGACGTTAAAAAATAAAACATTTGAAAACGGACCATTTTTCACCTTTCTGCAGCATGACGTAATGGGGGGGTGTTATCTCTTTTGTCAAAAATCACCTGTTTTTGCTCGAACATTAAATGCCTCCAAATGGTATTTAATTCACTTCCCGGGCCCCTGGAAGCATGAAAATCACTTTAAACGTGCTAATTTTAGCTCTAAAACTGATGATCTACCTACAAATGTGAACTGACTTTCAAAAATAAAACATTTGAAAACGGACCATTTTTCACCTTTCTGAAGCATGACGTAATGGGGGGGTGTTATCTCTTTTGTCAAAAATCACCAGTTTTTGCTTGAACATTAAATGCCTCCAAATGGTATTTAATTCACTTCCCGGGCCCCTGGTAGCATGAAAATCACTTTAAACATGCTAATTTTAGCTCTAAAACTGATGATCTACCTACAAATGTGAACTGACGTTCAAAAATAAAACATTTGAAAACGGACCATTTTTCACCTTTCTGAAGCATGACGTGATGGGGGGGTGTTATCTCTTTTGTCAAAAATCACCTGTTTTTGCTTGAACATTAAATGCCTCCAAATGGTATTTAATTACCTTCCCGGGGTGAAGAAACACTTTTTGAGACCTCAGAGTGAGTAAATTAGCCATTTTCATGCACTTTTAACCATTCCACAAATCTTGTGTTTTGGGCCCCTGGAAGCATGAAAATCACTTTAAACATGCTAATTTTAGCTCTAAAACTGATGATCTACCTACAAATGTGAACTGACGTTAAAAAATAAAACATTTGAAAACGGACCATTTTTCACCTTTCTGCAGCATGACGTAATGGGGGGGTGTTATCTCTTTTGTCAAAAATCACCTGTTTTTGCTTGAACATTAAATGCCTCCAAATGGTATTTAATTCACTTCCCGGGCCCCTGGAAGCATGAAAATCACTTTAAATGTGCTAATTTTAGCTCTACAACTGATGATCTACCTACAAATGTGAACTGACTTTCAAAAATAAAACATTTGAAAACGGACAATTTTTCACCTTTCTGAAGCATGACGTAATGGGGGGGTGTTATCTCTTTTGTCAAAAATCACCTGTTTTTGCTTGAACATAAAATGCCTCCAAATGGTATTTAATTCACTTCCCGGGCCCCTGGAAGCATGAAAATCACTTTAAACATGCTAATTTTAGCTCTAAAACTGATGATCTACCTACAAATGTGAACTGACGTTCAAAAATAAAACATTTGAAAACGGACCATTTTTCACCTTTCTGAAGCATGACGTAATGGGGGGGTGTTATCACTTTTGTCAAAAATCACCTGTTTTTGCTTGAACATTAAATGCCTCCAAATGGTATTTAATTCACTTCCCGGGGTGAAGAAACACTTTTTGAGACCTCAGAGTGAGTAAATTGGCCATTTTCATGCACTTTTAACCATTCCACAAATCTTGTGTTTTGGGCCCCTGGAAGCATGAAAATCACTTTAAACATGCTAATTTTAGCTCTAAAACTGATGATCTACCTACAAATGTGAACTGACGTTAAAAAATAAAACATTTGAAAACGGACCATTTTTCACCTTTCTGCAGCATGACGTAATGAGGGGGTGTTATCTCTTTTGTCAAAAATCACCTGTTTTTGCTTGAACATTAAATGCCTCCAAATGGTATTTAATTCACTTCCCGGGCCCCTGGAAGCATGAAAATCACTTTAAACGTGCTAATTTTAGCTCTACAACTGATGATCTACCTACAAATGTGAACTGACTTTCAAAAATAAAACATTTGAAAACGGACAATTTTTCACCTTTCTGAAGCATGACGTAATGGGGGGGTGTTATCTCTTTTGTCAAAAATCACCTGTTTTTGCTTGAACATTAAATGCCTCCAAATGGTATTTAATTCACTTCCCGGGCCCCTGGAAGCATGGAAATCACTTTAAACATGCTAATTTTAGCTCTAAAACTGATGATCTACCTACAAATGTGAACTGACGTTCAAAAATAAAACATTTGAAAACGGACCATTTTTCACCTTTCTGAAGCATGACGTAATGGGGCGGTGTTATCACTTTTGTCAAAAATCACCTGTTTTTGCTTGAACATTAAATGCCTCCAAATGGTATTTAATTCACTTCCCGGGGTGAAGAAACACTTTTTGAGACCTCAGAGTGAGTAAATTGGCCATTTTCATGCACTTTTAACCATTCCACAAATCTTGTGTTTTGGGCCCCTGGAAGCATGAAAATCACTTTAAACATGCTAATTTTAGCTCTAAAACTGATGATCTACCTACAAATGTGAACTGACGTTAAAAAATAAAACATTTGAAAACGGACCATTTTTCACCTTTCTGCAGCATGACGTAATGGGGGGGGGTGTTTTCTCTTTTGTCAAAAATCACCTGTTTTTGCTTGAACATTAAATGCCTCCAAATGGTATTAAATTCACTTCTCGGGGTGAAGAAACACTTTTTGAGACCTCAGAGTGAGTAAATTGGCCATTTTCATGCACTTTTAACCATTCCACAAATCTTGTGTTTTGGGCCCCCGGAAGCATGAAAATCCCTTTAAACATGCTAATTTTAGCTCTAAAACTGATGATCTACCTACAAATGTGAACTGACGTTAAAAAATAAAACATTTGAAAACGGACCATTTTTCACCTTTCTGCAGCATGACGTAATGGGGGGGTGTTATCTCTTTTGTCAAAAATCACCTGTTTTTGCTTGAACATTAAATGCCTCCAAATGGTATTTAATTCACTTCCCGGGCCCCTGGAAGCATGAAAATCACTTTAAGCGTGCTAATTTTAGCTCTAAAACTGATGATCTACCTACAAATGTGAACTGACTTTCAAAAATAAAACATTTGAAAACGGACCATTTTTCACCTTTCTGAAGCATGACGTAATGGGGGGGTGTTATCTCTTTTGTCAAAAATCACCAGTTTTTGCTTGAACATTAAATGCCTCCAAATGGTATTTAATTCACTTCCCGGGCCCCTGGTAGCATGAAAATCACTTTAAACATGCTAATTTTAGCTCTAAAACTGATGATCTACCTACAAATGTGAACTGACGTTCAAAAATAAAACATTTGAAAACGGACCATTTTTCACCTTTCTGAAGCATGACGTGATGGGGGGGTGTTATCTCTTTTGTCAAAAATCACCTGTTTTTGCTTGAACATTAAATGCCTCCAAATGGTATTTAATTACCTTCCCGGGGTGAAGAAACACTTTTTGAGACCTCAGAGTGAGTAAATTAGCCATTTTCATGCACTTTTAACCATTCCACAAATCTTGTGTTTTGGGCCCCTGGAAGCATGAAAATCACTTTAAACATGCTAATTTTAGCTCTAAAACTGATGATCTACCTACAAATGTGAACTGACGTTAAAAAATAAAACATTTGAAAACGGACCATTTTTCACCTTTCTGCAGCATAACGTAATGGGGGGGTGTTATCTCTTTTGTCAAAAATCACCTGTTTTTGCTTGAACATTAAATGCCTCCAAATGGTATTTAATTCACTTCCCGGGCCCCTGGAAGCATGAAAATCACTTTAAATGTGCTAATTTTAGCTCTACAACTGATGATCTACCTACAAATGTGAACTGACTTTCAAAAATAAAACATTTGAAAACGGACAATTTTTCACCTTTCTGAAGCATGACGTAATGGGGGGGTGTTATCTCTTTTGTCAAAAATCACCTGTTTTTGCTTGAACATTAAATGCCTCCAAATGGTATTTAATTCACTTCCCGGGCCCCTGGAAGCATGAAAATCACTTTAAACATGCTAATTTTAGCTCTAAAACTGATGATCTACCTACAAATGTGAACTGACGTTCAAAAATAAAACATTTGAAAACGGACCATTTTTCACCTTTCTGAAGCATGACGTAATGGGGGGGTGTTATCACTTTTGTCAAAAATCACCTGTTTTTGCTTGAACATTAAATGCCTCCAAATGGTATTTAATTCACTTCCCGGGGTGAAGAAACACTTTTTGAGACCTCAGAGTGAGTAAATTGGCCATTTTCATGCACTTTTAACCATTCCACAAATCTTGTGTTTTGGGCCCCTGGAAGCATGAAAATCACTTTAAACATGCTAATTTTAGCTCTAAAACTGATGATCTACCTACAAATGTGAACTGACGTTAAAAAATAAAACATTTGAAAACGGACCATTTTTCACCTTTCTGCAGCATGACGTAATGAGGGGGTGTTATCTCTTTTGTCAAAAATCACCTGTTTTTGCTTGAACATTAAATGCCTCCAAATGGTATTTAATTCACTTCCCGGGCCCCTGGAAGCATGAAAATCACTTTAAACGTGCTAATTTTAGCTCTACAACTGATGATCTAGCTACAAATGTTAACTGACTTTCAAAAATAAAACATTTGAAAACGGACAATTTTTCACCTTTCTGAAGCATGACGTAATGGGGGGGTGTTATCTCTTTTGTCAAAAATCACCTGTTTTTGCTTGAACATTAAATGCCTCCAAATGGTATTTAATTCACTTCCCGGGCCCCTGGAAGCATGAAAATCACTTTAAACATGCTAATTTTAGCTCTAAAACTGATGATCTACCTACAAATGTGAACTGACGTTCAAAAATAAAACATTTGAAAACTGACCATTTTTCACCTGTCTGAAGCATGACGTAATGGGGGGGGTGTTATCTCTTTTGTCAAAAATCACCTGTTTTTGCTTGAACATTAAATGCCTCCAAATGGTATTAAATTCACTTCCCGGGGTGAAGAAACACTTTTTGAGACCTCAGAGTGAGTAAATTGGCCATTTTCATGCACTTTTAACCATTCCACAAATCTTGTGTTTTGGGCCCCTGGAAGCATGAAAATCACTTTAAACATGCTAATTTTAGCTCTAAAACTGATGATCTACCTACAAATGTGAACTGACGTTAAAAAATAAAACATTTGAAAACGGACCATTTTTCACCTTTCTGCAGCATGACGTAATGGGGGGGTGTTATCTCTTTTGTCAAAAATCACCTGTTTTTGCTTGAACATTAAATGCCTCCAAATTATATTTAATTCACTTCACGGGCCCCTGGAAGCATGAAAATCACTTTAAACGTGCTAATTTTAGCTCTACAACTGATGATCTACCTACAAATGTGAACTGACTTTCAAAAATAAAACATTTGAAAACGGACAATTTTTCACCTTTCTGAAGCATGACGTAATGGGGGGGTGTTATCTCTTTTGTCAAAAATCAACTGTTTTTGCTTGAACATTAAATGCCTCCAAATGGTATTTAATTCACTTCCCGGGCCCCTGGAAGCATGAAAATCACTTTAAACATGCTAATTTTAGCTCTAAAACTGATGATCTACCTACAAATGTGAACTGACGTTCAAAAATAAAACATTTGAAAACGGATCATTTTTCACCTTTCTGAAGCATGACGTAATGGGGGGGTGTTATCACTTTTGTCAAAAATCACCTGTTTTTGCTTGAACATTAAGTGCCTCCAAATGGTATTTAATTCACTTCCCGGGGTGAAGAAACACTTTTTGAGACCTCAGAGTGAGTAAATTGGCCATTTTCATGCACTTTTAACCATTCCACAAATCTTGTGTTTTGGGCCCCTGGAAGCATGAAAATCACTTTAAACATGCTAATTTTAGCTCTAAAACTGATGATCTACCAACAAATGTGAACTGACGTTAAAAAATAAAACATTTGAAAACGGACCATTTTTCACCTTTCTGCAGCATGACGTAATGGGGGGGTGTTATCTCTTTTGTCAAAAATCACCTGTTTTTGCTTGAACAATAAATGCCTCCAAATGGTATTTAATTCACTTCCCGGGGTGAAGAAACACTTTTTGAGACCTCAGAGTGAGTAAATTGGCCATTTTCATGCACTTTTAACCATTCCACAAATCTTGTGTTTTGGGCCCCCGGAAGCATGAAAATCCCTTTAAACATGCTAATTTTAGCTCTAAAACTGATGATCTACCTACAAATGTGAACTGACGTTAAAAAATAAAACATTTGAAAACGGACCATTTTTCACCTTTCTGCAGCATGACGTAATGGGGGGGTGTTATCTCTTTTGTCAAAAATCACCTGTTTTTGCTTGAACATTAAATGCCTCCAAATGGTATTTAATTCACTTCCCGGGCCCCTGGAAGCATGAAAATCACTTTAAACGTGCTAATTTTAGCTCTAAAACTGATGATCTACCTACAAATGTGAACTGACTTTCAAAAATAAAACATTTGAAAACGGACCATTTTTCACCTTTCTGAAGCATGACGTAATGGGGGGGTGTTATCTCTTTTGTCAAAAATCACCAGTTTTTGCTTGAACATTAAATGCCTCCAAATGGTATTTAATTCACTTCCCGGGCCCCTGGTAGCATGAAAATCACTTTAAACATGCTAATTTTAGCTCTAAAACTGATGATCTACCTACAAATGTGAACTGACGTTCAAAAATAAAACATTTGAAAACGGACCATTTTTCACCTTTCTGAAGCATGACGTGATGGGGGGGTGTTATCTCTTTTGTCAAAAATCACCTGTTTTTGCTTGAACATTAAATGCCTCCAAATGGTATTTAATTACCTTCCCGGGGTGAAGAAACACTTTTTGAGACCTCAGAGTGAGTAAATTAGCCATTTTCATGCACTTTTAACCATTCCACAAATCTTGTGTTTTGGGCCCCTGGAAGCATGAAAATCACTTTAAACATGCTAATTTTAGCTCTAAAACTGATGATCTACCTACAAATGTGAACTGACGTTAAAAAATAAAACATTTGAAAACGGACCATTTTTCACCTTTCTGCAGCATGACGTAATGGGGGGGTGTTATCTCTTTTGTCAAAAATCACCTGTTTTTGCTTGAACATTAAATGCCTCCAAATGGTATTTAATTCACTTCCCGGGCCCCTGGAAGCATGAAAATCACTTTAAATGTGCTAATTTTAGCTCTACAACTGATGATCTACCTACAAATGTGAACTGACTTTCAAAAATAAAACATTTGAAAACGGACAATTTTTCACCTTTCTGAAGCATGACGTAATGGGGGGGTGTTATCTCTTTTGTCAAAAATCACCTGTTTTTGCTTGAACATTAAATGCCTCCAAATGGTATTTAATTCACTTCCCGGGCCCCTGGAAGCATGAAAATCACTTTAAACATGCTAATTTTAGCTCTAAAACTGATGATCTACCTACAAATGTGAACTGACGTTCAAAAATAAAACATTTGAAAACGGACCATTTTTCACCTTTCTGAAGCATGACGTAATGGGGGGGTGTTATCACTTTTGTCAAAAATCACCTGTTTTTGCTTGAACATTAAATGCCTCCAAATGGTATTTAATTCACTTCCCGGGGTGAAGAAACACTTTTTGAGACCTCAGAGTGAGTAAATTGGCCATTTTCATGCACTTTTAACCATTCCACAAATCTTGTGTTTTGGGCCCCTGGAAGCATGAAAATCACTTTAAACATGCTAATTTTAGCTCTAAAACTGATGATCTACCTACAAATGTGAACTGACGTTAAAAAATAAAACATTTGAAAACTGACCATTTTTCACCTTTCTGCAGCATGACGTAATGAGGGGGTGTTATCTCTTTTGTCAAAAATCACCTGTTTTTGCTTGAACATTAAATGCCTCCAAATGGTATTTAATTCACTTCCCGGGCCCCTGGAAGCATGAAAATCACTTTAAACGTGCTAATTTTAGCTCTACAACTGATGATCTACCTACAAATGTGAACTGACTTTCAAAAATAAAACATTTGAAAACGGACAATTTTTCACCTTTCTGAAGCATGACGTAATGGGGGGGTGTTATCTCTTTTGTCAAAAATCACCTGTTTTTGCTTGAACATTAAATGCCTCCAAATGGTATTTAATTCACTTCCCGGGCCCCTGGAAGCATGAAAATCACTTTAAACATGCTAATTTTAGCTCTAAAACTGATGATCTACCTACAAATGTGAACTGACGTTCAAAAATAAAACATTTGAAAACGGACCATTTTTCACCTTTCTGAAGCATGACGTAATGGGGCGGTGTTATCACTTTTGTCAAAAATCACCTGTTTTTGCTTGAACATTAAATGCCTCCAAATGGTATTTAATTCACTTCCCGGGGTGAAGAAACACTTTTTGAGACCTTAGAGTGAGTAAATTGGCCATTTTCATGCACTTTTAACCATTCCACAAATCTTGTGTTTTGGGCCCCTGGAAGCATGAAAATCACTTTAAACATGCTAATTTTAGCTCTAAAACTGATGATCTACCTACAAATGTGAACTGACGTTAAAAAATAAAACATTTGAAAACGGACCATTTTTCACCTTTCTGCAGCATGACGTAATGGGGGGGTGTTATCTCTTTTGTCAAAAATCACCTGTTTTTGCTTGAACATTAAATGCCTCCAAATGGTATTAAATTCACTTCTCGGGGTGAAGAAACACTTTTTGAGACCTCAGAGTGAGTAAATTGGCCATTTTCATGCACTTTTACCCATTCCACAAATCTTGTGTTTTGGGCCCCTGGAAGCATGAAAATCACTTTAAACATGCTAATTTTAGCTCTAAAACTGATGATCTACCTACAAATGTGAACTGACGTTAAAAAATAAAACATTTGAAAACGGACCATTTTTCACCTTTCTGCAGCATGACGTAATGGGGGGTGTTATCTCTTTTGTCAAAAATCACCTGTTTTTGCTTGAACATTAAATGCCTCCAAATGGTATTTAATTCACTTCCCGGGCCCCTGGAAGCATGAAAATCACTTTAAACGTGCTAATTTTAGCTCTAAAACTGATGATCTACCTACAAATGTGAACTGACTTTCAAAAATAAAACATTTGAAAACGGACAATTTTTCACCTTTCTGAAGCATGACGTAATGGGGGGGTGTTATCTCTTTTGTCAAAAATCACCTGTTTTTGCTTGAACATTAAATGCCTCCAAATGGTATTTAATTACCTTCCCGGGGTGAAGAAACACTTTTTGAGACCTCAGAGTGAGTAAATTGGCCATTTTCATGCACTTTTAACCATTCCACAAATCTTGTGTTTTGGGCCCCTGGAAGCATGAAAATCACTTTAAACATGCTAATTTTAGCTCTAAAACTGATGATCTACCTACAAATGTGAACTGACGTTAAAAAATAAAACATTTGAAAACTGACCATTTTTCACCTTTCTGCAGCATGACGTAATGGGGGGGTGTTATCTCTTTTGTCAAAAATCACCTGTTTTTGCTTGAACATTAAATGCCTCCAAATGGTATTTAATTCACTTCCCGGGCCCCTGGAAGCATGAAAATCACTTTAAACGTGCTAATTTTAGCTCTAAAACTGATGATCTACCTACAAATGTGAACTGACTTTCAAAAATAAAACATTTTAAAACGGACAATTTTTCACCTTTCTGAAGCATGACGTAATGGGGGGGTGTTATCTCTTTTGTCAAAAATCCCCTGTTTTTGCTTGAACATTAAATGCCTCCAAATGGTATTTAATTCACTTCCCGGGCCCCTGGTAGCATGAAAATCACTTTAAACATGCTAATTTTAGCTCTAAAACTGATGATCTACCTACAAATGTGAACTGACGTTCAAAAATAAAACATTTGAAAAAGGACAATTTTTCACCTTTCTGAAGCATGACGTAATGGGGGGGTGTTATCTCTTTTGTCAAAAATCACCTGTTTTTGCTTGAACATTAAATGCCTCCAAATGGTATTTAATTACCTTCCCGGGGTGAAGAAACACTTTTTGAGACCTCAGAGTGAGTAAATTGGCCATTTTCATGCACTTTTAACCATTCCACAAATCTTGTGTTTTGGGCCCCTGGAAGCATGAAAATCACTTTAAACATGCTAATTTTAGCTCTAAAACTGATGATCTACCTACAAATGTGAACTGACGTTAAAAAATAAAACATTTAAAAACGGACCATTTTTCACCTTTCTGCAGCATGACGTAATGGGGGGGTGTTATCTCTTTTGTCAAAAATCACCTGTTTTTGCTTGTACATTAAATGCCTCCAAATGGCATTTAATTCACTTCCTGGGCCCCTGGAAGCATGAAAATCACTTTAAACGTGCTAATTTTAGCTCTAAAACTGATGATCTACCTACAAATGTGAACTGACTTTCAAAAATAAAACATTTGAAAACGGACAATTTTTCACCTTTCTGAAGCATGACGTAATGGGGGGGGGGTGTTATCTCTTTTGTCAAAAATCACCTGTTTTTGCTTGAACATTAAATGCCTCCAAATGGTATTTAATTCACTTCTCGGGCCCCTGGAAGCATGAAAATCACTCCAAACGTGCTAATTTTAGCTCTAAAACTGATGATCTACCTACAAATGTGAACTGACTTTCAAAAATAAAACATTTGAAAATGGACAATTTTTCACCTTTCTGAAGCATGACGTAATGGGGGGGTGTTATCTCTTTTGTCAAAAATTACCTGTCTTTGCATGAACATTAAATGCCTTCAAATGGTATTTAATTCACTTCCCGGGCCCCTGGAAGCATGAAAATCACTTTAAACGTGCTAATTTTAGCTCTAAAACTGATGATCTACCTACAAATGTGAACTGACTTTCAAAAATAAAACATTTGAAAACGGACAATTTTTCACCTTTCTGAAGCATGACGTAATGGGGGGTGTTATCTCTTTTGTCAAAAATCACCTGTTTTTGCTTGAACATTAAATGCCTCAAAATGGTATTTAATTCACTTCCTGGGCCCCTGGTAGCATGAAAATCACTTTAAACATGCTAATTTTAGCTCTAAAACTGATGATCTACCTACAAATGTGAACTGACGTTCAAAAATAAAACATTTGAAAACTGACCATTTTTCACCTGTCTGAAGCATGACGTAATGGGGGGGGTGTTATCTCTTTTGTCAAAAATCACCTGTTTTTGCTTGAACATTAAATGCCTCCAAATGGTATTAAATTCACTTCCCGGGGTGAAGAAACACTTTTTGAGACCTCAGAGTGAGTAAATTGGCCATTTTCATGCACTTTTAACCATTCCACAAATCTTGTGTTTTCGGCCCCTGGAAGCATGAAAATCACTTTAAACATGCTAATTTTAGCTCTAAAACTGATGATCTACCTACAAATGTGAACTGACGTTAAAAAATAAAACATTTGAAAACGGACCATTTTTCACCTTTCTGCAGCATGACGTAATGGGGGGGTGTTATCACTTTTGTCAAAAATCACCTGTTTTTGCTTGAACATTAAATGCCTCCAAATGGTATTTAATTCACTTCCCGGGGTGAAGAAACACTTTTTGAGACCTCAGAGTGAGTAAATTGGCCATTTTCATGCACTTTTAACCATTCCACAAATCTTGTGTTTTGGGCCCCTGGAAGCATGAAAATCACTTTAAACATGCTAATTTTAGCTCTAAAACTGATGATCTACCAACAAATGTGAACTGACGTTAAAAAATAAAACATTTGAAAACGGACCATTTTTCACCTTTCTGCAGCATGACGTAATGGGGGGGTGTTATCTCTTTTGTCAAAAATCACCTGTTTTTGCTTGAACAATAAATGCCTCCAAATGGTATTTAATTCACTTCCCGGGGTGAAGAAACACTTTTTGAGACCTCAGAGTGAGTAAATTGGCCATTTTCATGCACTTTTAACCATTCCACAAATCTTGTGTTTTGGGCCCCCGGAAGCATGAAAATCCCTTTAAACATGCTAATTTTAGCTCTAAAACTGATGATCTACCTACAAATGTGAACTGACGTTAAAAAATAAAACATTTGAAAACGGACCATTTTTCACCTTTCTGCAGCATGACGTAATGGGGGGGTGTTATCTCTTTTGTCAAAAATCACCTGTTTTTGCTTGAACATTAAATGCCTCCAAATGGTATTTAATTCACTTCCCGGGCCCCTGGAAGCATGAAAATCACTTTAAACGTGCTAATTTTAGCTCTAAAACTGATGATCTACCTACAAATGTGAACTGACTTTCAAAAATAAAACATTTGAAAACGGACCATTTTTCACCTTTCTGAAGCATGACGTAATGGGGGGGTGTTATCTCTTTTGTCAAAAATCACCAGTTTTTGCTTGAACATTAAATGCCTCCAAATGGTATTTAATTCACTTCCCGGGCCCCTGGTAGCATGAAAATCACTTTAAACATGCTAATTTTAGCTCTAAAACTGATGATCTACCTACAAATGTGAACTGACGTTCAAAAATAAAACATTTGAAAACGGACCATTTTTCACCTTTCTGAAGCATGACGTGATGGGGGGGTGTTATCTCTTTTGTCAAAAATCACCTGTTTTTGCTTGAACATTAAATGCCTCCAAATGGTATTTAATTACCTTCCCGGGGTGAAGAAACACTTTTTGAGACCTCAGAGTGAGTAAATTAGCCATTTTCATGCACTTTTAACCATTCCACAAATCTTGTGTTTTGGGCCCCTGGAAGCATTAAAATCACTTTAAACATGCTAATTTTAGCTCTAAAACTGATGATCTACCTACAAATGTGAACTGACGTTAAAAAATAAAACATTTGAAAACGGACCATTTTTCACCTTTCTGCAGCATGACGTAATGTGGGGGTGTTATCTCTTTTGTCAAAAATCACCTGTTTTTGCTTGAACATTAAATGCCTCCAAATGGTATTTAATTCACTTCCCGGGCCCCTAGAAGCATGAAAATCACTTTAAATGTGCTAATTTTAGCTCTACAACTGATGATCTACCTACAAATGTGAACTGACTTTCAAAAATAAAACATTTGAAAACGGACAATTTTTCACCTTTCTGAAGCATGACGTAATGGGGGGGTGTTATCACTTTTGTCAAAAATCACCTGTTTTTGCTTGAACATTAAATGCCTCCAAATGGTATTTAATTCACTTCCCGGGGTGAAGAAACACTTTTTGAGACCTCAGAGTGAGTAAATTGGCCATTTTCATGCACTTTTAACCATTCCACAAATCTTGTGTTTTGGGCCCCTGGAAGCATGAAAATCACTTTAAACATGCTAATTTTAGCTCTAAAACTGATGATCTACCTACAAATGTGAACTGACGTTAAAAAATAAAACATTTGAAAACGGACCATTTTTCACCTTTCTGCAGCATGACGTAATGAGGGGGTGTTATCTCTTTTGTCAAAAATCACCTGTTTTTGCTTGAACATTAAATGCCTCCAAATGGTATTTAATTCACTTCCCGGGCCCCTGGAAGCATGAAAATCACTTTAAACGTGCTAATTTTAGCTCTACAACTGATGATCTACCTACAAATGTGAACTGACTTTCAAAAATAAAACATTTGAAAACGGACAATTTTTCACCTTTCTGAAGCATGACGTAATGGGGGGGTGTTATCTCTTTTGTCAAAAATCATCTGTTTTTGCTTGAACATTAAATGCCTCCAAATGGTATTTAATTAACTTCCCGGGCCCCTGGAAGCATGAAAATCACTTTAAACATGCTAATTTTAGCTCTAAAACTGATGATCTACCTACAAATGTGAACTGACGTTCAAAAATAAAACATTTGAAAACGGACCATTTTTCACCTTTCTGAAGCATGACGTAATGTGGCGGTGTTATCACTTTTGTCAAAAATCACCTGTTTTTGCTTGAACATTAAATGCCTCCAAATGGTATTTAATTCACTTCCCGGGGTGAAGAAACACTTTTTGAGACCTCAGAGTGAGTAAATTGGCCATTTTCATGCACTTTTAACCATTCCACAAATCTTGTGTTTTGGGCCCCTGGAAGCATGAAAATCACTTTAAACATGCTAATTTTAGCTCTAAAACTGATGATCTACCTACAAATGTGAACTGACGTTAAAAAATAAAACATTTGAAAACGGACCATTTTTCACCTTTCTGCAGCATGACGTAATGGGGGGGGTGTTATCTCTTTCGTCAAAAATCACCTGTTTTTGCTTGAACATTAAATGCCTCCAAATGGTATAGAATTCACTTCTCGGGGTGAAGAAACACTTTTTGAGACCTCAGAGTGAGTAAATTGGCCATTTTCATGCACTTTTAACCATTCCACAAATCTTGTGTTTTGGGCCCCTGGAAGCATGAAAATCACTTTAAACATGCTAATTTTAGCTCTAAAACTGATGATCTACCTACAAATGTGAACTGACGTTAAAAAATAAAACATTTGAAAACGGACCATTTTTCACCTTTCTGCAGCATGACGTAATGGGGGGGTGTTATCTCTTTTGTCAAAAATCACCTGTTTTTGCTTGAACATTAAATGCCTCCAAATGGTATTTAATTCACTTCCCGGGCCCCTGGAAGCATGAAAATCACTTTAAACGTGCTAATTTTAGCTCTAAAACTGATGATCTACCTACAAATGTGAACTGACTTTCAAAAATAAAACATTTGAAAACGGACAATTTTTCACCTTTCTGAAGCATGACGTAATGGGGGGGTGTTATCTCTTTTGTCAAAAATCACCTGTTTTTGCTTGAACATTAAATGCCTCCAAATGGTATTTAATTCACTTCCCGGGCCCCTGGTAGCATGAAAATCACTTTAAACATGCTAATCTTAGCTCTAAAACTGATGATCTACCTACAAATGTGAACTGACGTTCAAAAATAAAACATTTGAAAACGGACCATTTTTCACCTTTCTGAAGCATGACGTAATGGGGGGGTGTTATCTCTTTTGTCAAAAATCACCTGTTTTTGCTTGAACATCAAATGCCTCCAAATGGTATTTAATTACCTTCCCGGGGTGAAGAAACACTTTTTGAGACCTCAGAGTGAGTAAATTGGCCATTTTCATGCACTTTTAACCATTCCACAAATCTTGTGTTTTGGGCCCCTGGAAGCATGAAAATCACTTTAAACATGCTAATTTTAGCTCTAAAACTGATGATCTACCTACAAATGTGAACTGACGTTAAAAAATAAAACATTTGAAAACTGACCATTTTTCACCTTTCTGCAGCATGACGTAATGGGGGGGTGTTATCTCTTTTGTCAAAAATCACCTGTTTTTGCTTGAACATTAAATGCCTCCAAATGGTATTTAATTCACTTCCCGGGCCCCTGGAAGCATGAAAATCACTTTAAACGTGCTAATTTTAGCTCTAAAACTGATGATCTACCTACAAATGTGAACTGACTTTCAAAAATAAAACATTTGAAAACGGACAATTTTTCACCTTTCTGAAGCATGACGTAATGGGGGGGTGTTATCTCTTTTGTCAAAAATCACCTGTTTTTGCTTGAACATTAAATGCCTCCAAATGGTATTTAATTCACTTCCCGGGCCCCTGGTAGCATGAAAATCACTTTAAACATGCTAATTTTAGCTCTAAAACTGATGATCTACCTACAAATGTGAACTGACGTTCAAAAATAAAACATTTGAAAAAGGACCATTTTTCACCTTTCTGAAGCATGACGTAATGGGGGGGTGTTATCTCTTTTGTCAAAAATCACCTGTTTTTGCTTGAACATTAAATGCCTCCAAATGGTATTTAATTACCTTCCCGGGGTGAAGAAACACTTTTTGAGACCTCAGAGTGAGTAAATTGGCCATTTTCATGCACTTTTAACCATTCCACAAATCTTGTGTTTTGGGCCCCTGGAAGCATGAAAATCACTTTAAACATGCTAATTTTAGCTCTAAAACTGATGATCTACCTACAAATGTGAACTGACATTAAAAAATAAAACATTTAAAAACGGACCATTTTTCACCTTTCTGCAGCATGACGTAATGGGGGGGTGTTATCTCTTTTGTCAAAAATCACCTGTTTTTGCTTGTACATTAAATGCCTCCAAATGGCATTTAATTCACTTCCTGGGCCCCTGGAAGCATGAAAATCACTTTAAACGTGCTAATTTTAGCTCTAAAACTGATGATCTACCTACAAATGTGAACTGACTTTCAAAAATAAAACATTTGAAAACGGACAATTTTTCACCTTTCTGAAGCATGACGTAATGGGGGGGGGGGTGTTATCTCTTTTGTCAAAAATCACCTGTTTTTGCTTGAACATTAAATGCCTCCAAATGGTATTTAATTCACTTCTCGGGCCCCTGGAAGCATGAAAATCACTCTAAACGTGCTAATTTTAGCTCTAAAACTGATGATCTACCTACAAATGTGAACTGACTTTCAAAAATAAAACATTTGAAAAAGGACAATTTTTCACCTTTCTGAAGCATGACGTAATGGGGGGGTGTTATCTCTTTTGTCAAAAATTACCTGTTTTTGCTTGAACATTAAATGCCTCCAAATGGTATTTAATTCACTTCCCGGGCCCCTGGAAGCATGAAAATCACTTTAAACGTGCTAATTTTAGCTCTAAAACTGATGATCTACCTACAAATGTGAACTGACTTTCAAAAATAAAACATTTGAAAACGGACAATTTTTCACCTTTCTGAAGCATGACGTAATGGGGGGGTGTTATCTCTTTTGTCAAAAATCACCTGTTTTTGCTTGAACATTAAATGCCTCAAAATGGTATTTAATTCACTTCCCGGGCCCCTGGTAGCATGAAAATCACTTTAAACATGCTAATTTTAGCTCTAAAACTGATGATCTACCTACAAATGTGAACTGACGTTCAAAAATAAAACATTTGAAAACTGACCATTTTTCACCTGTCTGAAGCATGACGTAATGGGGGGGTGTTATCTCTTTTGTCAAAAATCACCTGTTTTTGCTTGAACATTAAATGCCTCCAAATGGTATAAATTCACTTCCCGGGGTGAAGAAACACTTTTTGAGACCTCAGAGTGAATAAATTGGCCATTTTCATGCACTTTTAACCATTCCACAAATCTTGTGTTTTGGGCCCCTGGAAGCATGAAAATCACTTTAAACATGCTAATTTTAGCTCTAAAACTGATGATCTACCTACAAATGTGAACTGACGTTAAAAAATAAAACATTTGAAAACGGACCATTTTTCACCTTTCTGCAGCATGACGTAATGGGGGGGTGTTATCTCTTTTGTCAAAAATCACCTGTTTTTGCTTGAACATTAAATGCCTCCAAATTGTATTTAATTCACTTCCCGGGCCCCTGGAAGCATGAAAATCACTTTAAACGTGCTAATTTTAGCTCTACAACTGATGATCTACCTACAAATGTGAACTGACTTTCAAAAATAAAACATTTGAAAACGGACAATTTTTCACCTTTCTGAAGCATGACGTAATGGGGGGGTGTTATCTCTTTTGTCAAAAATCACCTGTTTTTGCTTGAACATTAAATGCCTCCAAATGGTATTTAATTCACTTCCCGGGCCCCTGGAAGCATGAAAATCACTTTAAACATGTTAATTTTAGCTCTAAAACTGATGATCTACCTACAAATGTGAACTGACGTTCAAAAATAAAACATTTGAAAATGGATCATTTTTCACCTTTCTGAAGCATGACGTAATGGGGGGGTGTTATCACTTTTGTCAAAAATCACCTGTTTTTGCTTGAACATTAAATGCCTCCAAATGGTATTTAATTCACTTCCCGGGGTGAAGAAACACTTTTTGAGACCTCAGAGTGAGTAAATTGGCCATTTTCATGCACTTTTAACCATTCCACAAATCTTGTGTTTTGGGCCCCTGGAAGCATGAAAATCACTTTAAACATGCTAATTTTAGCTCTAAAACTGATGATCTACCAACAAATGTGAACTGACGTTAAAAAATAAAACATTTGAAAACGGACCATTTTTCACCTTTCTGCAGCATGACGTAATGGGGGGGTGTTATCTCTTTTGTGAAAAATCACCTGTTTTTGCTTGAACAATAAATGCCTCCAAATGGTATTTAATTCACTTCCCGGGGTGAAGAAACACTTTTTGAGACCTCAGAGTGAGTAAATTGGCCATTTTCATGCACTTTTAACCATTCCACAAATCTTGTGTTTTGGGCCCCCGGAAGCATGAAAATCCCTTTAAACATGCTAATTTTAGCTCTAAAACTGATGATCTACCTACAAATGTGAACTGACGTTAAAAAATAAAACATTTGAAAACGGACCATTTTTCACCTTTCTGCAGCATGACGTAATGGGGGGGTGTTATCTCTTTTGTCAAAAATCACCTGTTTTTGCTCGAACATTAAATGCCTCCAAATGGTATTTAATTCACTTCCCGGGCCCCTGGAAGCATGAAAATCACTTTAAACGTGCTAATTTTAGCTCTAAAACTGATGATCTACCTACAAATGTGAACTGACTTTCAAAAATAAAACATTTGAAAACGGACCATTTTTCACCTTTCTGAAGCATGACGTAATGGGGGGGTGTTATCTCTTTTGTCAAAAATCACCAGTTTTTGCTTGAACATTAAATGCCTCCAAATGGTATTTAATTCACTTCCCGGGCCCCTGGTAGCATGAAAATCACTTTAAACATGCTAATTTTAGCTCTAAAACTGATGATCTACCTACAAATGTGAACTGACGTTCAAAAATAAAACATTTGAAAACGGACCATTTTTCACCTTTCTGAAGCATGACGTGATGGGGGGGTGTTATCTCTTTTGTCAAAAATCACCTGTTTTTGCTTGAACATTAAATGCCTCCAAATGGTATTTAATTACCTTCCCGGGGTGAAGAAACACTTTTTGAGACCTCAGAGTGAGTAAATTAGCCATTTTCATGCACTTTTAACCATTCCACAAATCTTGTGTTTTGGGCCCCTGGAAGCATGAAAATCACTTTAAACATGCTAATTTTAGCTCTAAAACTGATGATCTACCTACAAATGTGAACTGACGTTAAAAAATAAAACATTTGAAAACGGACCATTTTTCACCTTTCTGCAGCATGACGTAATGGGGGGGTGTTATCTCTTTTGTCAAAAATCACCTGTTTTTGCTTGAACATTAAATGCCTCCAAATGGTATTTAATTCACTTCCCGGGCCCCTGGAAGCATGAAAATCACTTTAAATGTGCTAATTTTAGCTCTACAACTGATGATCTACCTACAAATGTGAACTGACTTTCAAAAATAAAACATTTGAAAACGGACAATTTTTCACCTTTCTGAAGCATGACGTAATGGGGGGGTGTTATCTCTTTTGTCAAAAATCACCTGTTTTTGCTTGAACATAAAATGCCTCCAAATGGTATTTAATTCACTTCCCGGGCCCCTGGAAGCATGAAAATCACTTTAAACATGCTAATTTTAGCTCTAAAACTGATGATCTACCTACAAATGTGAACTGACGTTCAAAAATAAAACATTTGAAAACGGACCATTTTTCACCTTTCTGAAGCATGACGTAATGGGGGGGTGTTATCACTTTTGTCAAAAATCACCTGTTTTTGCTTGAACATTAAATGCCTCCAAATGGTATTTAATTCACTTCCCGGGGTGAAGAAACACTTTTTGAGACCTCAGAGTGAGTAAATTGGCCATTTTCATGCACTTTTAACCATTCCACAAATCTTGTGTTTTGGGCCCCTGGAAGCATGAAAATCACTTTAAACATGCTAATTTTAGCTCTAAAACTGATGATCTACCTACAAATGTGAACTGACGTTAAAAAATAAAACATTTGAAAACGGACCATTTTTCACCTTTCTGCAGCATGACGTAATGAGGGGGTGTTATCTCTTTTGTCAAAAATCACCTGTTTTTGCTTGAACATTAAATGCCTCCAAATGGTATTTAATTCACTTCCCGGGCCCCTGGAAGCATGAAAATCACTTTAAACGTGCTAATTTTAGCTCTACAACTGATGATCTACCTACAAATGTGAACTGACTTTCAAAAATAAAACATTTGAAAACGGACAATTTTTCACCTTTCTGAAGCATGACGTAATGGGGGGGTGTTATCTCTTTTGTCAAAAATCACCTGTTTTTGCTTGAACATTAAATGCCTCCAAATGGTATTTAATTCACTTCCCGGGCCCCTGGAAGCATGGAAATCACTTTAAACATGCTAATTTTAGCTCTAAAACTGATGATCTACCTACAAATGTGAACTGACGTTCAAAAATAAAACATTTGAAAACGGACCATTTTTCACCTTTCTGAAGCATGACGTAATGGGGCGGTGTTATCACTTTTGTCAAAAATCACCTGTTTTTGCTTGAACATTAAATGCCTCCAAATGGTATTTAATTCACTTCCCGGGGTGAAGAAACACTTTTTGAGACCTCAGAGTGAGTAAATTGGCCATTTTCATGCACTTTTAACCATTCCACAAATCTTGTGTTTTGGGCCCCTGGAAGCATGAAAATCACTTTAAACATGCTAATTTTAGCTCTAAAACTGATGATCTACCTACAAATGTGAACTGACGTTAAAAAATAAAACATTTGAAAACGGACCATTTTTCACCTTTCTGCAGCATGACGTAATGGGGGGGTGTTATCTCTTTTGTCAAAAATCACCTGTTTTTGCTTGAACAATAAATGCCTCCAAATGGTATGTAATTCACTTCCCGGGGTGAAGAAACACTTTTTGAGACCTCAGAGTGAGTAAATTGGCCATTTTCATGCACTTTTAACCATTCCACAAATCTTGTGTTTTGGGCCCCCGGAAGCATGAAAATCCCTTTAAACATGCTAATTTTAGCTCTAAAACTGATGATCTACCTACAAATGTGAACTGACGTTAAAAAATAAAACATTTGAAAACGGACCATTTTTCACCTTTCTGCAGCATGACGTAATGGGGGGGTGTTATCTCTTTTGTCAAAAATCACCTGTTTTTGCTTGAACATTAAATGCCTCCAAATGGTATTTAATTCACTTCCCGGGCCCCTGGAAGCATGAAAATCACTTTAAACGTGCTAATTTTAGCTCTAAAACTGATGATCTACCTACAAATGTGAACTGACTTTCAAAAATAAAACATTTGAAAACGGACCATTTTTCACCTTTCTGAAGCATGACGTAATGGGGGGGTGTTATCTCTTTTGTCAAAAATCACCTGTTTTTGCTTGAACATTAAATGCCTCCAAATGGTATTTAATTCACTTCCCGGGCCCCTGGTAGCATGAAAATCACTTTAAACATGCTAATTTTAGCTCTAAAACTGATGATCTACCTACAAATGTGAACTGACGTTCAAAAATAAAACATTTGAAAAAGGACCATTTTTCACCTTTCTGAAGCATGACGTAATGGGGGGGTGTTATCTCTTTTGTCAAAAATCACCTGTTTTTGCTTGAACATTAAATGCCTCCAAATGGTATTTAATTACCTTCCCGGGGTGAAGAAACACTTTTTGAGACCTCAGAGTGAGTAAATTGGCCATTTTCATGCACTTTTAACCATTCCACAAATCTTGTGTTTTGGGCCCCTGGAAGCATGAAAATCACTTTAAACATGCTAATTTTAGCTCTAAAACTGATGATCTACCTACAAATGTGAACTGACGTTAAAAAACTAAAACATTTAAAAACGGACCATTTTTCACCTTTCTGCAGCATGACGTAATGGGGGGGTGTTATCTCTTTTGTCAAAAATCACCAGTTTTTGCTTGTACATTAAATGCCTCCAAATGGCATTTAATTCACTTCCTGGGCCCCTGGAAGCATGAAAATCACTTTAAACGTGCAAATTTTAGCTCTAAAACTGATGATCTACCTACAAATGTGAACTGACTTTCAAAAATAAAACATTTGAAAACGGACAATTTTTCACCTTTCTGAAGCATGACGTAATGGGGGGGGTGTTATCTCTTTTGTCAAAAATCACCTGTTTTTGCTTGAACATTAAATGCCTCCAAATGGTAGTTAATTCACTTCTCGGGCCCCTGGAAGCATGAAAATCACTCTAAACGTGCTAATTTTAGCTCTAAAACTGATGATCTACCTACAAATGTGAACTGACTTTCAAAAATAAAACATTTGAAAACGGACAATTTTTCACCTTTCTGAAGCATGACGTAATGGGGGGGTGTTATCTCTTTTGTCAAAAATTACCTGTTTTTGCTTGAACATTAAATGCCTCCAAATGGTATTTAATTCACTTCCCGGGCCCCTGGAAGCATGAAAATCACTTTAAACGTGCTAATTTTAGCTCTAAAACTGATGATCTACCTACAAATGTGAACTGACTTTCAAAAATAAAACATTTGAAAACGGACAATTTTTCACCTTTCTGAAGCATGACGTAATGGGGGGGTGTTATCTCTTTTGTCAAAAATCACCTGTTTTTGCTTGAACATTAAATGCCTCAAAATGGTATTTAATTCACTTCCCGGGCCCCTGGTAGCATGAAAATCACTTTAAACATGCTAATTTTAGCTCTAAAACTGATGATCTACCTACAAATGTGAACTGACGTTCAAAAATAAAACATTTGAAAACTGACCATTTTTCACCTGTCTGAAGCATGACGTAATGGGGGGGGTGTTATCTCTTTTGTCAAAAATCACCTGTTTTTGCTTGAACATTAAATGCCTCCAAATGGTATTAAATTCACTTCCCGGGGTGAAGAAACACTTTTTGAGACCTCAGAGTGAGTAAATTGGCCATTTTCATGCACTTTTAACCATTCCACAAATCTTGTGTTTTGGGCCCCTGGAAGCATGAAAATCACTTTAAACATGCTAATTTTAGCTCTAAAACTGATGATCTACCTACAAATGTGAACTGACGTTAAAAAATAAAACATTTGAAAACGGACCATTTTTCACCTTTCTGCAGCATGACGTAATGGGGGGGTGTTATCTCTTTTGTCAAAAATCACCTGTTTTTGCTTGAACATTAAATGCCTCCAAATTGTATTTAATTCACTTCCCGGGCCCCTGGAAGCATGAAAATCACTTTAAACGTGCTAATTTTAGCTCTACAACTGATGATCTACCTACAAATGTGAACTGACTTTCAAAAATAAAACATTTGAAAACGGACAATTTTTCACCTTTCTGAAGCATGACGTAATGGGGGGGTGTTATCTCTTTTGTCAAAAATCACCTGTTTTTGCTTGAACATTAAATGCCTCCAAATGGTATTTAATTCACTTCCCGGGCCCCTGGAAGCATGAAAATCACTTTAAACATGCTAATTTTAGCTCTAAAACTGATGATCTACCTACAAATGTGAACTGACGTTCAAAAATAAAACATTTGAAAACGGATCATTTTTCACCTTTCTGAAGCATGACGTAATGGGGGGGTGTTATCACTTTTGTCAAAAATCACCTGTTTTTGCTTGAACATTAAATGCCTCCAAATGGTATTTAATTCACTTCCCGGGGTGAAGAAACACTTTTTGAGACCTCAGAGTGAGTAAATTGGCCATTTTCATGCACTTTTAACCATTCCACAAATCTTGTGTTTTGGGCCCCTGGAAGCATGAAAATCACTTTAAACATGCTAATTTTAGCTCTAAAACTGATGATCTACCAACGAAATGTGAACTGACGTTAAAAAATAAAACATTTGAAAACGGACCATTTTTCACCTTTCTGCAGCATGACGTAATGGGGGGGTGTTATCTCTTTTGTCAAAAATCACCTGTTTTTGCTTGAACAATAAATGCCTCCAAATGGTATGTAATTCACTTCCCGGGGTGAAGAAACACTTTTTGAGACCTCAGAGTGAGTAAATTGGCCATTTTCATGCACTTTTAACCATTCCACAAATCTTGTGTTTTGGGCCCCCGGAAGCATGAAAATCCCTTTAAACATGCTAATTTTAGCTCTAAAACTGATGATCTACATACAAATGTGAACTGACGTTAAAAAATAAAACATTTGAAAACGGACCATTTTTCACCTTTCTGCAGCATGACGTAATGGGGGGGTGTTATCTCTTTTGTCAAAAATCACCTGTTTTTGCTTGAACATTAAATGCCTCCAAATGGTATTTAATTCACTTCCCGGGCCCCTGGAAGCATGAAAATCACTTTAAACGTGCTAATTTTAGCTCTAAAACTGATGATCTACCTACAAATGTGAACTGACTTTCAAAAATAAAACATTTGAAAACGGACCATTTTTCAACTTTCTGAAGCATGACGTAATGGGGGGGTGTTATCTCTTTTGTCAAAAATCACCAGTTTTTGCTTGAACATTAAATGCCTCCAAATGGTATTTAAGTCACTTCCCGGGCCCCTGGTAGCATGAAAATCACTTTAAACATGCTAATTTTAGCTCTAAAACTGATGATCTACCTACAAATGTGAACTGACGTTCAAAAATAAAACATTTGAAAACGGACCATTTTTCCCCTTTCTGAAGCATGACGTGATGGGGGGGTGTTATCTCTTTTGTCAAAAATCACCTGTTTTTGCTTGAACATTAAATGCCTCCAAATGGTATTTAATTACCTTCCCGGGGTGAAGAAACACTTTTTGAGACCTCAGAGTGAGTAAATTAGCCATTTTCATGCACTTTTAACCATTCCACAAATCTTGTGTTTTGGGCCCCTGGAAGCATGAAAATCACTTTAAACATGCTAATTTTAGCTCTAAAACTGATGATCTACCTACAAATGTGAACTGACGTTAAAAAATAAAACATTTGAAAACGGACCATTTTTCACCTTTCTGCAGCATGACGTAATGGGGGGGTGCTATCTCTTTTGTCAAAAATCACCTGTTTTTGCTTGAACATTAAATGCCTCCAAATGGTATTTAATTCACTTCCCGGGCCCCTGGAAGCATGAAAATCACTTTAAATGTGCTAATTTTAGCTCTACAACTGATGATCTACCTACAAATGTGAACTGACTTTCAAAAATAAAACATTTGAAAACGGACAATTTTTCACCTTTCTGAAGCATGACGTAATGGGGGGGTGTTATCTCTTTTGTCAAAAATCACCTGTTTTTGCTTGAACATTAAATGCCTCCAAATGGTATTTAATTCACTTCCCGGGCCCCTGGAAGCATGAAAATCACTTTAAACATGCTAATTTTAGCTCTAAAACTGATGATCTACCTACAAATGTGAACTGACGTTCAAAAATAAAACATTTGAAAACGGACCATTTTTCACCTTTCTGAAGCATGACGTAATGGGGGGGTGTTATCACTTTTGTCAAAAATCACCTGTTTTTGCTTGAACATTAAATGCCTCCAAATGGTATTTAATTCACTTCCCGGGGTGAAGAAACACTTTTTGAGACCTCAGAGTGAGTAAATTGGCCATTTTCATGCACTTTTAACCATTCCACAAATCTTGTGTTTTGGGCCCCTGGAAGCATGAAAATCACTTTAAACATGCTAATTTTAGCTCTAAAACTGATGATCTACCAACAAATGTGAACTGACGTTAAAAAATAAAACATTTGAAAACGGACCATTTTTCACCTTTCTGCAGCATGACGTAATGGGGGGGTGTTATCTCTTTTGTCAAAAATCACCTGTTTTTGCTTGAACAATAAATGCCTCCAAATGGTATTTAATTCACTTCCCGGGGTGAAGAAACACTTTTTGAGACCTCAGAGTGAGTAAATTGGCCATTTTCATGCACTTTTAACCATTCCACAAATCTTGTGTTTTGGGCCCCCGGAAGCATGAAAATCCCTTTAAACATGCTAATTTTAGCTCTAAAACTGATGATCTACCTACAAATGTGAACTGACGTTAAAAAATAAAACATTTGAAAACGGACCATTTTTCACCTTTCTGCAGCATGACGTAATGGGGGGGTGTTATCTCTTTTGTCAAAAATCACCTGTTTTTGCTCGAACATTAAATGCCTCCAAATGGTATTTAATTCACTTCCCGGGCCCCTGGAAGCATGAAAATCACTTTAAACGTGCTAATTTTAGCTCTAAAACTGATGATCTACCTACAAATGTGAACTGACTTTCAAAAATAAAACATTTGAAAACGGACCATTTTTCACCTTTCTGAAGCATGACGTAATGGGGGGGTGTTATCTCTTTTGTCAAAAATCACCAGTTTTTGCTTGAACATTAAATGCCTCCAAATGGTATTTAATTCACTTCCCGGGCCCCTGGTAGCATGAAAATCACTTTAAACATGCTAATTTTAGCTCTAAAACTGATGATCTACCTACAAATGTGAACTGACGTTCAAAAATAAAACATTTGAAAACGGACCATTTTTCACCTTTCTGAAGCATGACGTGATGGGGAGGTGTTATCTCTTTTGTCAAAAATCACCTGTTTTTGCTTGAACATTAAATGCCTCCAAATGGTATTTAATTACCTTCCCGGGGTGAAGAAACACTTTTTGAGACCTCAGAGTGAGTAAATTAGCCATTTTCATGCACTTTTAACCATTCCACAAATCTTGTGTTTTGGGCCCCTGGAAGCATGAAAATCACTTTAAACATGCTAATTTTAGCTCTAAAACTGATGATCTACCTACAAATGTGAACTGACGTTAAAAAATAAAACATTTGAAAACGGACCATTTTTCACCTTTCTGCAGCATGACGTAATGGGGGGGTGTTATCTCTTTTGTCAAAAATCACCTGTTTTTGCTTGAACATTAAATGCCTCCAAATGGTATTTAATTCACTTCCCGGGCCCCTGGAAGCATGAAAATCACTTTAAACATGCTAATTTTAGCTCTAAAACTGATGATCTACCTACAAATGTGAACTGACGTTCAAAAATAAAACATTTGAAAACGGACCATTTTTCACCTTTCTGAAGCATGACGTAATGGGGCGGTGTTATCACTTTTGTCAAAAATCACCTGTTTTTGCTTGAACATTAAATGCCTCCAAATGGTATTTAATTCACTTCCCGGGGTGAAGAAACACTTTTTGAGACCTTAGAGTGAGTAAATTGGCCATTTTCATGCACTTTTAACCATTCCACAAATCTTGTGTTTTGGGCCCCTGGAAGCATGAAAATCACTTTAAACATGCTAATTTTAGCTCTAAAACTGATGATCTACCTACAAATGTGAACTGACGTTAAAAAATAAAACATTTGAAAACGGACCATTTTTCACCTTTCTGCAGCATGACGTAATGGGGGGGTGTTATCTCTTTTGTCAAAAATCACCTGTTTTTGCTTGAACATTAAATGCCTCCAAATGGTATTAAATTCACTTCTCGGGGTGAAGAAACACCTTTTGAGACCTCAGAGTGAGTAAATTGGCCATTTTCATGCACTTTTAACCATTCCACAAATCTTGTGTTTTGGGCCCCTGGAAGCATGAAAATCACTTTAAACATGCTAATTTTAGCTCTAAAACTGATGATCTACCTACAAATGTGAACTGACGTTAAAAAATAAAACATTTGAAAACGGACCATTTTTCACCTTTCTGCAGCATGACGTAATGGGGGGGTGTTATCTCTTTTGTCAAAAATCACCTGTTTTTGCTTGAACATTAAATGCCTCCAAATGGTATTTAATTCACTTCCCGGGCCCCTGGAAGCATGAAAATCACTTTAAACGTGCTAATTTTAGCTCTAAAACTGATGATCTACCTACAAATGTGAACTGACTTTCAAAAATAAAACATTTGAAAACGGACAATTTTTCACCTTTCTGAAGCATGACATAATGGGGGGGTGTTATCTCTTTTGTCAAAAATCACCTGTTTTTGCTTGAACATTAAATGCCTCCAAATGGTATTTAATTCACTTCCCGGGCCCCTGGTAGCATGAAAATCACTTTAAACATGCTAATCTTAGCTCTAAAACTGATGATCTACCTACAAATGTGAACTGACGTTCAAAAATAAAACATTTGAAAACGGACCATTTTTCACCTTTCTGAAGCATGACGTAATGGGGGGGTGTTATCTCTTTTGTCAAAAATCACCTGTTTTTGCTTGAACATTAAATGCCTCCAAATGGTATTTAATTACCTTCCCGGGGTGAAGAAACACTTTTTGAGACCTCAGAGTGAGTAAATTGGCCATTTTCATGCACTTTTAACCATTCCACAAATCTTGTGTTTTGGGCCCCTGGAAGCATGAAAATCACTTTAAACATGCTAATTTTAGCTCTAAAACTGATGATCTACCTACAAATGTGAACTGACGTTAAAAAATAAAACATTTGAAAACTGACCATTTTTCACCTTTCTGCAGCATGACGTAATGGGGGGGTGTTATCTCTTTTGTCAAAAATCACCTGTTTTTGCTTGAACATTAAATGCCTCCAAATGGTATTTAATTCACTTCCCGGGCCCCTGGAAGCATGAAAATCACTTTAAACGTGCTAATTTTAGCTCTAAAACTGATGATCTACCTACAAATGTGAACTGACTTTCAAAAATAAAACATTTTAAAATGGACAATTTTTCACCTTTCTGAAGCATGACGTAATGGGGGGGGTGTTATCTCTTTTGTCAAAAATCCCCTGTTTTTGCTTGAACATTAAATGCCTCCAAATGGTATTTAATTCACTTCCCGGGCCCCTGGTAGCATGAAAATCACTTTAAACATGCTAATTTTAGCTCTAAAACTGATGATCTACCTACAAATGTGAACTGACGTTCAAAAATAAAACATTTGAAAAAGGACCATTTTTCACCTTTCTGAAGCATGACGTAATGGGGGGGTGTTATCTCTTTTGTCAAAAATCACCTGTTTTTGCTTGAACATTAAATGCCTCCAAATGGTATTTAATTACCTTCCCGGGGTGAAGAAACACTTTTTGAGACCTCAGAGTGAGTAAATTGGCCATTTTCATGCACTTTTAACCATTCCACAAATCTTGTGTTTTGGGCCCCTGGAAGCATGAAAATCACTTTAAACATGCTAATTTTAGCTCTAAAACTGATGATCTACCTACAAATGTGAACTGACGTTAAAAAATAAAACATTTAAAAACGGACCATTTTTCACCTTTCTGCAGCATGACGTAATGGGGGGGTGTTATCTCTTTTGTCAAAAATCACCTGTTTTTGCTTGTACATTAAATGCCTCCAAATGGCATTTAATTCACTTCCTGGGCCCCTGGAAGCATGAAAATCACTTTAAACGTGCTAATTTTAGCTCTAAAACTGATGATCTACCTACAAATGTGAACTGACTTTCAAAAATAAAACATTTGAAAACGGACAATTTTTCACCTTTCTGAAGCATGACGTAATGGGGGGGGGGTGTTATCTCTTTTGTCAAAAATCACCTGTTTTTGCTTGAACATTAAATGCCTCCAAATGGTATTTAATTCACTTCTCGGGCCCCTGGAAGCATGAAAATCACTCCAAACGTGCTAATTTTAGCTCTAAAACTGATGATCTACCTACAAATGTGAACTGACTTTCAAAAATAAAACATTTGAAAACGGACAATTTTTCACCTTTCTGAAGCATGACGTAATGGGGGGGTGTTATCTCTTTTGTCAAAAATTACCTGTTTTTGCATGAACATTAAATGCCTCCAAATGGTATTTAATTCACTTCCCGGGCCCCTGGAAGCATGAAAATCACTTTAAACGTGCTAATTTTAGCTCTAAAACTGATGATCTACCTACAAATGTGAACTGACTTTCAAAAATAAAACATTTGAAAACGGACAATTTTTCACCTTTCTGAAGCATGACGTAATGGGGGGGGGGTGTTATCTCTTTTGTCAAAAATCACCTGTTTTTGCTTGAACATTAAATGCCTCAAAATGGTATTTAATTCACTTCCCGGGCCCCTGGTAGCATGAAAATCACTTTAAACATGCTAATTTTAGCTCTAAAACTGATGATCTACCTACAAATGTGAACTGACGTTCAAAAATAAAACATTTGAAAACTGACCATTTTTCACCTGTCTGAAGCATGACGTAATGGGGGGGGTGTTATCTCTTTTGTCAAAAATCACCTGTTTTTGCTTGAACATTAAATGCCTCCAAATGGTATTAAATTCACTTCCCGGGGTGAAGAAACACTTTTTGAGACCTCAGAGTGAGTAAATTGGCCATTTTCATGCACTTTTAACCATTCCACAAATCTTGTGTTTTCGGCCCCTGGAAGCATGAAAATCACTTTAAACATGCTAATTTTAGCTCTAAAACTGATGATCTACCTACAAATGTGAACTGACGTTAAAAAATAAAACATTTGAAAACGGACCATTTTTCACCTTTCTGCAGCATGACGTAATGGGGGGGTGTTATCTCTTTTGTCAAAAATCACCTGTTTTTGCTTGAACATTAAATGCCTCCAAATTGTATTTAATTCACTTCCCGGGCCCCTGGAAGCATGAAAATCACTTTAAACGTGCTAATTTTAGCTCTACAACTGATGATCTACCTACAAATGTGAACTGACTTTCAAAAATAAAACATTTGAAAACGGACAATTTTTCACCTTTCTGAAGCATGACGTAATGGGGGGGTGTTATCTCTTTTGTCAAAAATCACCTGTTTTTGCTTGAACATTAAATGCCTCCAAATGGTATTTAATTCACTTCCCGGGCCCCTGGAAGCATGAAAATCACTTTAAACATGCTAATTTTAGCTCTAAAACTGATGATCTACCTACAAATGTGAACTGACGTTCAAAAATAAAACATTTGAAAACGGATCATTTTTCACCTTTCTGAAGCATGACGTAATGGGGGGGTGTTATCACTTTTGTCAAAAATCACCTGTTTTTGCTTGAACATTAAATGCCTCCAAATGGTATTTAATTCACTTCCCGGGGTGAAGAAACACTTTTTGAGACCTCAGAGTGAGTAAATTGGCCATTTTCATGCACTTTTAACCATTCCACAAATCTTGTGTTTTGGGCCCCTGGAAGCATGAAAATCACTTTAAACATGCTAATTTTAGCTCTAAAACTGATGATCTACCAACAAATGTGAACTGACGTTAAAAAATAAAACATTTGAAAACGGACCATTTTTCACCTTTCTGCAGCATGACGTAATGGGGGGGTGTTATCTCTTTTGTCAAAAATCACCTGTTTTTGCTTGAACAATAAATGCCTCCAAATGGTATTTAATTCACTTCCCGGGGTGAAGAAACACTTTTTGAGACCTCAGAGTGAGTAAATTGGCCATTTTCATGCACTTTTAACCATTCCACAAATCTTGTGTTTTGGGCCCCCGGAAGCATGAAAATCCCTTTAAACATGCTAATTTTAGCTCTAAAACTGATGATCTACCTACAAATGTGAACTGACGTTAAAAAATAAAACATTTGAAAACGGACCATTTTTCACCTTTCTGCAGCATGACGTAATGGGGGGGTGTTATCTCTTTTGTCAAAAATCACCTGTTTTTGCTTGAACATTAAATGCCTCAAAATGGTATTTAATTCACTTCCCGGGCCCCTGGTAGCATGAAAATCACTTTAAACATGCTAATTTTAGCTCTAAAACTGATGATCTACCTACAAATGTGAACTGACGTTCAAAAATAAAACATTTGAAAACTGACCATTTTTCACCTGTCTGAAGCATGACGTAATGGGGGGGGGTGTTATCTCTTTTGTCAAAAATCACCTGTTTTTGCTTGAACATTAAATGCCTCCAAATGGTATTAAATTCACTTCCCGGGGTGAAGAAACACTTTTTGAGACCTCAGAGTGAGTAAATTGGCCATTTTCATGCACTTTTAACCATTCCACAAATCTTGTGTTTTCGGCCCCTGGAAGCATGAAAATCACTTTAAACATGCTAATTTTAGCTCTAAAACTGATGATCTACCTACAAATGTGAACTGACGTTAAAAAATAAAACATTTGAAAACGGACCATTTTTCACCTTTCTGCAGCATGACGTAATGGGGGGGTGTTATCTCTTTTGTCAAAAATCACCTGTTTTTGCTTGAACATTAAATGCCTCCAAATTGTATTTAATTCACTTCCCGGGCCCCTGGAAGCATGAAAATCACTTTAAACGTGCTAATTTTAGCTCTACAACTGATGATCTACCTACAAATGTGAACTGACTTTCAAAAATAAAACATTTGAAAACGGACAATTTTTCACCTTTCTGAAGCATGACGTAATGGGGGGGTGTTATCACTTTTGTCAAAAATCACCTGTTTTTGCTTGAACATTAAATGCCTCCAAATGGTATTTAATTCACTTCCCGGGGTGAAGAAACACTTTTTGAGACCTCAGAGTGAGTAAATTGGCCATTTTCATGCACTTTTAACCATTCCACAAATCTTGTGTTTTGGGCCCCTGGAAGCATGAAAATCACTTTAAACATGCTAATTTTAGCTCTAAAACTGATGATCTACCAACAAATGTGAACTGACGTTAAAAAATAAAACATTTGAAAACGGACCATTTTTCACCTTTCTGCAGCATGACGTAATGGGGGGGTGTTATCTCTTTTGTCAAAAATCACCTGTTTTTGCTTGAACAATAAATGCCTCCAAATGGTATTTAATTCACTTCCCGGGGTGAAGAAACACTTTTTGAGACCTCAGAGTGAGTAAATTGGCCATTTTCATGCACTTTTAACCATTCCACAAATCTTGTGTTTTGGGCCCCCGGAAGCATGAAAATCCCTTTAAACATGCTAATTTTAGCTCTAAAACTGATGATCTACCTACAAATGTGAACTGACGTTAAAAAATAAAACATTTAAAAACGGACCATTTTTCACCTTTCTGCAGCATGACGTAATGGGGGGGTGTTATCTCTTTTGTCAAAAATCACCTGTTTTTGCTTGTACATTAAATGCCTCCAAATGGCATTTAATTCACTTCCTGGGCCCCTGGAAGCATGAAAATCACTTTAAACGTGCTAATTTTAGCTCTAAAACTGATGATCTACCTACAAATGTGAACTGACTTTCAAAAATAAAACATTTGAAAACGGACAATTTTTCACCTTTCTGAAGCATGACGTAATGGGGGGGGGTGTTATCTCTTTTGTCAAAAATCACCTGTTTTTGCTTGAACATTAAATGCCTCCAAATGGTATTTAATTCACTTCTCGGGCCCCTGGAAGCATGAAAATCACTCCAAACGTGCTAATTTTAGCTCTAAAACTGATGATCTACCTACAAATGTGAACTGACTTTCAAAAATAAAACATTTGAAAACGGACAATTTTTCACCTTTCTGAAGCATGACGTAATGGGGGGGTGTTATCTCTTTTGTCAAAAATTACCTGTTTTTGCATGAACATTAAATGCCTCCAAATGGTATTTAATTCACTTCCCGGGCCCCTGGAAGCATGAAAATCACTTTAAACGTGCTAATTTTAGCTCTAAAACTGATGATCTACCTACAAATGTGAACTGACTTTCAAAAATAAAACATTTGAAAACGGACAATTTTTCACCTTTCTGAAGCATGACGTAATGGGGGGGGGGTGTTATCTCTTTTGTCAAAAATCACCTGTTTTTGCTTGAACATTAAATGCCTCAAAATGGTATTTAATTCACTTCCCGGGCCCCTGGTAGCATGAAAATCACTTTAAACATGCTAATTTTAGCTCTAAAACTGATGATCTACCTACAAATGTGAACTGACGTTCAAAAATAAAACATTTGAAAACTGACCATTTTTCACCTGTCTGAAGCATGACGTAATGGGGGGGGTGTTATCTCTTTTGTCAAAAATCACCTGTTTTTGCTTGAACATTAAATGCCTCCAAATGGTATTAAATTCACTTCCCGGGGTGAAGAAACACTTTTTGAGACCTCAGAGTGAGTAAATTGGCCATTTTCATGCACTTTTAACCATTCCACAAATCTTGTGTTTTCGGCCCCTGGAAGCATGAAAATCACTTTAAACATGCTAATTTTAGCTCTAAAACTGATGATCTACCTACAAATGTGAACTGACGTTAAAAAATAAAACATTTGAAAACGGACCATTTTTCACCTTTCTGCAGCATGACGTAATGGGGGGGTGTTATCTCTTTTGTCAAAAATCACCTGTTTTTGCTTGAACATTAAATGCCTCCAAATTGTATTTAATTCACTTCCCGGGCCCCTGGAAGCATGAAAATCACTTTAAACGTGCTAATTTTAGCTCTACAACTGATGATCTACCTACAAATGTGAACTGACTTTCAAAAATAAAACATTTGAAAACGGACAATTTTTCACCTTTCTGAAGCATGACGTAATGGGGGGGTGTTATCTCTTTTGTCAAAAATCACCTGTTTTTGCTTGAACATTAAATGCCTCCAAATGGTATTTAATTCACTTCCCGGGCCCCTGGAAGCATGAAAATCACTTTAAACATGCTAATTTTAGCTCTAAAACTGATGATCTACCTACAAATGTGAACTGACGTTCAAAAATAAAACATTTGAAAACGGATCATTTTTCACCTTTCTGAAGCATGACGTAATGGGGGGGTGTTATCACTTTTGTCAAAAATCACCTGTTTTTGCTTGAACATTAAATGCCTCCAAATGGTATTTAATTCACTTCCCGGGGTGAAGAAACACTTTTTGAGACCTCAGAGTGAGTAAATTGGCCATTTTCATGCACTTTTAACCATTCCACAAATCTTGTGTTTTGGGCCCCTGGAAGCATGAAAATCACTTTAAACATGCTAATTTTAGCTCTAAAACTGATGATCTACCAACAAATGTGAACTGACGTTAAAAAATAAAACATTTGAAAACGGACCATTTTTCACCTTTCTGCAGCATGACGTAATGGGGGGGTGTTATCTCTTTTGTCAAAAATCACCTGTTTTTGCTTGAACAATAAATGCCTCCAAATGGTATTTAATTCACTTCCCGGGGTGAAGAAACACTTTTTGGGACCTCAGAGTGAGTAAATTGGCCATTTTCATGCACTTTTAACCATTCCACAAATCTTGTGTTTTGGGCCCCCGGAAGCATGAAAATCCCTTTAAACATGCTAATTTTAGCTCTAAAACTGATGATCTACCTACAAATGTGAACTGACGTTAAAAAATAAAACATTTGAAAACGGACCATTTTTCACCTTTCTGCAGCATGACGTAATGGGGGGGTGTTATCTCTTTTGTCAAAAATCACCTGTTTTTGCTTGAACATTAAATGCCTCAAAATGGTATTTAATTCACTTCCCGGGCCCCTGGTAGCATGAAAATCACTTTAAACATGCTAATTTTAGCTCTAAAACTGATGATCTACCTACAAATGTGAACTGACGTTCAAAAATAAAACATTTGAAAACTGACCATTTTTCACCTGTCTGAAGCATGACGTAATGGGGGGGGTGTTATCTCTTTTGTCAAAAATCACCTGTTTTTGCTTGAACATTAAATGCCTCCAAATGGTATTAAATTCACTTCCCGGGGTGAAGAAACACTTTTTGAGACCTCAGAGTGAGTAAATTGGCCATTTTCATGCACTTTTAACCATTCCACAAATCTTGTGTTTTCGGCCCCTGGAAGCATGAAAATCACTTTAAACATGCTAATTTTAGCTCTAAAACTGATGATCTACCTACAAATGTGAACTGACGTTAAAAAATAAAACATTTGAAAACGGACCATTTTTCACCTTTCTGCAGCATGACGTAATGGGGGGGTGTTATCTCTTTTGTCAAAAATCACCTGTTTTTGCTTGAACATTAAATGCCTCCAAATTGTATTTAATTCACTTCCCGGGCCCCTGGAAGCATGAAAATCACTTTAAACGTGCTAATTTTAGCTCTACAACTGATGATCTACCTACAAATGTGAACTGACTTTCAAAAATAAAACATTTGAAAACGGACAATTTTTCACCTTTCTGAAGCATGACGTAATGGGGGGGTGTTATCTCTTTTGTCAAAAATCACCTGTTTTTGCTTGAACATTAAATGCCTCCAAATGGTATTTAATTCACTTCCCGGGCCCCTGGAAGCATGAAAATCACTTTAAACATGCTAATTTTAGCTCCAAAACTGATGATCTACCTACAAATGTGAACTGACGTTCAAAAATAAAACATTTAAAAACGGATCATTTTTCACCTTTCTGAAGCATGACGTAATGGGGGGGTGTTATCACTTTTGTCAAAAATCACCTGTTTTTGCTTGAACATTAAATGCCTCCAAATGGTATTTAATTCACTTCCCGGGGTGAAGAAACACTTTTTGAGACCTCAGAGTGAGTAAATTGGCCATTTTCATGCACTTTTAACCATTCCACAAATCTTGTGTTTTGGGCCCCTGGAAGCATGAAAATCACTTTAAACATGCTAATTTTAGCTCTAAAACTGATGATCTACCAACAAATGTGAACTGACGTTAAAAAATAAAACATTTGAAAACGGACCATTTTTCACCTTTCTGCAGCATGACGTAATGGGGGGGTGTTATCTCTTTTGTCAAAAATCACCTGTTTTTGCTTGAACAATAAATGCCTCCAAATGGTATTTAATTCACTTCCCGGGGTGAAGAAACACTTTTTGAGACCTCAGAGTGAGTAAATTGGCCATTTTCATGCACTTTTAACCATTCCACAAATCTTGTGTTTTGGGCCCCCGGAAGCATGAAAATCCCTTTAAACATGCTAATTTTAGCTCTAAAACTGATGATCTACCTACAAATGTGAACTGACGTTAAAAAATAAAACATTTGAAAACGGACCATTTTTCACCTTTCTGAAGCATGACGTAATGGGGGGGTGTTATCTCTTTTGTCAAAAATTACCTGTTTTTGCATGAACATTAAATGCCTCCAAATGGTATTTAATTCACTTCCCGGGCCCCTGGAAGCATGAAAATCACTTTAAATGTGCTAATTTTAGCTCTACAACTGATGATCTACCTACAAATGTGAACTGACTTTCAAAAATAAAACATTTGAAAACGGACAATTTTTCACCTTTCTGAAGCATGACGTAATGGGGGGGTGTTATCTCTTTTGTCAAAAATCACCTGTTTTTGCTTGAACATTAAATGCCTCCAAATGGTATTTAATTCACTTCCCGGGCCCCTGGAAGCATGAAAATCACTTTAAACGTGCTAATTTTAGCTCTAAAACTGATGATCTACCTACAAATGTGAACTGACTTTCAAAAATAAAACATTTGAAAACGGACCATTTTTCACCTTTCTGAAGCATGACGTAATGGGGGGGTGTTATCTCTTTTGTCAAAAATCACCAGTTTTTGCTTGAACATTAAATGCCTCCAAATGGTATTTAATTCACTTCCCGGGCCCCTGGTAGCATGAAAATCACTTTAAACATGCTAATTTTAGCTCTAAAACTGATGATCTACCTACAAATGTGAACTGACGTTCAAAAATAAAACATTTGAAAACGGACCATTTTTCACCTTTCTGAAGCATGACGTGATGGGGGGGTGTTATCTCTTTTGTCAAAAATCACCTGTTTTTGCTTGAACATTAAATGCCTCCAAATGGTATTTAATTACCTTCCCGGGGTGAAGAAACACTTTTTGAGACCTCAGAGTGAGTAAATTAGCCATTTTCATGCACTTTTAACCATTCCACAAATCTTGTGTTTTGGGCCCCTGGAAGCATGAAAATCACTTTAAACATGCTAATTTTAGCTCTAAAACTGATGATCTACCTACAAATGTGAACTGACGTTAAAAAATAAAACATTTGAAAACGGACCATTTTTCACCTTTCTGCAGCATGACGTAATGTGGGGGTGTTATCTCTTTTGTCAAAAATCACCTGTTTTTGCTTGAACATTAAATGCCTCCAAATGGTATTTAATTCACTTCCCGGGCCCCTAGAAGCATGAAAATCACTTTAAATGTGCTAATTTTAGCTCTACAACTGATGATCTACCTACAAATGTGAACTGACTTTCAAAAATAAAACATTTGAAAACGGACAATTTTTCACCTTTCTGAAGCATGACGTAATGGGGGGGTGTTATCACTTTTGTCAAAAATCACCTGTTTTTGCTTGAACATTAAATGCCTCCAAATGGTATTTAATTCACTTCCCGGGGTGAAGAAACACTTTTTGAGACCTCAGAGTGAGTAAATTGGCCATTTTCATGCACTTTTAACCATTCCACAAATCTTGTGTTTTGGGCCCCTGGAAGCATGAAAATCACTTTAAACATGCTAATTTTAGCTCTAAAACTGATGATCTACCTACAAATGTGAACTGACGTTAAAAAATAAAACATTTGAAAACGGACAATTTTTCACCTTTCTGAAGCATGACGTAATGGGGGGGTGTTATCTCTTTTGTCAAAAATCACCTGTTTTTGCTTGAACATTAAATGCCTCCAAATGGTATTTAATTCACTTCCCGGGCCCCTGGAAGCATGAAAATCACTTTAAACGTGCTAATTTTAGCTCTACAACTGATGATCTACCTACAAATGTGAACTGACTTTCAAAAATAAAACATTTGAAAACGGAAAATTTTTCACCTTTCTGAAGCATGACGTAATGGGGGGGTGTTATCTCTTTTGTCAAAAATCATCTGTTTTTGCTTGAACATTAAATGCCTCCAAATGGTATTTAATTAACTTCCCGGGCCCCTGGAAGCATGAAAATCACTTTAAACATGCTAATTTTAGCTCTAAAACTGATGATCTACCTACAAATGTGAACTGACGTTCAAAAATAAAACATTTGAAAACGGACCATTTTTCACCTTTCTGAAGCATGACGTAATGGGGCGGTGTTATCACTTTTGTCAAAAATCACCTGTTTTTGCTTGAACATTAAATGCCTCCAAATGGTATTTAATTCACTTCCCGGGGTGAAGAAACACTGTTTGAGACCTCAGAGTGAGTAAATTGGCCATTTTCATGCACTTTTAACCATTCCACAAATCTTGTGTTTTGGGCCCCTGGAAGCATGAAAATCACTTTAAACATGCTAATTTTAGCTCTAAAACTGATGATCTACCTACAAATGTGAACTGACGTTAAAAAATAAAACATTTGAAAACGGACCATTTTTCACCTTTCTGCAGCATGACGTAATGGGGGGGGTGTTATCTCTTTTGTCAAAAATCACCTGTTTTTGCTTGAACATTAAATGCCTCCAAATGGTATAGAATTCACTTCTCGGGGTGAAGAAACACTTTTTGAGACCTCAGAGTGAGTAAATTGGCCATTTTCATGCACTTTTAACCATTCCACAAATCTTGTGTTTTGGGCCCCTGGAAGCATGAAAATCACTTTAAACATGCTAATTTTAGCTCTAAAACTGATGATCTACCTACAAATGTGAACTGACGTTAAAAAATAAAACATTTGAAAATGGACCATTTTTCACCTTTCTGCAGCATGACGTAATGGGGGGGTGTTATCTCTTTTGTCAAAAATCACCTGTTTTTGCTTGAACATTAAATGCCTCCAAATGGTATTTAATTCACTTCCCGGGCCCCTGGAAGCATGAAAATCACTTTAAACGTGCTAATTTTAGCTCTAAAACTGATGATCTACCTACAAATGTGAACTGACTTTCAAAAATAAAACATTTGAAAACGGACAATTTTTCACCTTTCTGAAGCATGACGTAATGGGGGGGTGTTATCTCTTTTGTCAAAAATCACCTGTTTTTGCTTGAACATTAAATGCCTCCAAATGGTATTTAATTCACTTCCCGGGCCCCTGGTAGCATGAAAATCACTTTAAACATGCTAATCTTAGCTCTAAAACTGATGATCTACCTACAAATGTGAACTGACGTTCAAAAATAAAACATTTGAAAACGGACCATTTTTCACCTTTCTGAAGCATGACGTAATGGGGGGGTGTTATCTCTTTTGTCAAAAATCACCTGTTTTTGCTTGAACATTAAATGCCTCCAAATGGTATTTAATTACCTTCCCGGGGTGAAGAAACACTTTTTGAGACCTCAGAGTGAGTAAATTGGCCATTTTCATGCACTTTTAACCATTCCACAAATCTTGTGTTTTGGGCCCCTGGAAGCATGAAAATCACTTTAAACATGCTAATTTTAGCTCTAAAACTGATGATCTACCTACAAATGTGAACTGACGTTAAAAAATAAAACATTTGAAAACTGACCATTTTTCACCTTTCTGCAGCATGACGTAATGGGGGGGTGTTATCTCTTTTGTCAAAAATCACCTGTTTTTGCTTGAACATTAAATGCCTCCAAATGGTATTTAATTCACTTCCCGGGCCCCTGGAAGCATGAAAATCACTTTAAACGTGCTAATTTTAGCTCTAAAACTGATGATCTACCTACAAATGTGAACTGACTTTCAAAAATAAAACATTTGAAAACGGACAATTTTTCACCTTTCTGAAGCATGACGTAATGGGGGGGTGTTATCTCTTTTGTCAAAAATCACCTGTTTTTGCTTGAACATTAAATGCCTCCAAATGGTATTTAATTCACTTCCCGGGCCCCTGGTAGCATGAAAATCACTTTAAACATGCTAATTTTAGCTCTAAAACTGATGATCTACCTACAAATGTGAACTGACGTTCAAAAATAAAACATTTGAAAAAGGACCATTTTTCACCTTTCTGAAGCATGACGTAATGGGGGGGTGTTATCTCTTTTGTCAAAAATCACCTGTTTTTGCTTGAACATTAAATGCCTCCAAATGGTATTTAATTACCTTCCCGGGTTGAAGAAACACTTTTTGAGACCTCAGAGTGAGTAAATTGGCCATTTTCATGCACTTTTAACCATTCCACAAATCTTGTGTTTTGGGCCCCTGGAAGCATGAAAATCACTTTAAACATGCTAATTTTAGCTCTAAAACTGATGATCTACCTACAAATGTGAACTGACATTAAAAAATAAAACATTTAAAAACGGACCATTTTTCACCTTTCTGCAGCATGACGTAATGGGGGGGTGTTATCTCTTTTGTCAAAAATCACCTGTTTTTGCTTGTACATTAAATGCCTCCAAATGGCATTTAATTCACTTCCTGGGCCCCTGGAAGCATGAAAATCACTTTAAACGTGCTAATTTTAGCTCTAAAACTGATGATCTACCTACAAATGTGAACTGACTTTCAAAAATAAAACATTTGAAAACGGACAATTTTTCACCTTTCTGAAGCATGACGTAATGGGGGGGGGGTGTTATCTCTTTTGTCAAAAATCACCTGTTTTTGCTTGAACATTAAATGCCTCCAAATGGTATTTAATTCACTTCTCGGGCCCCTGGAAGCATGAAAATCACTCTAAACGTGCTAATTTTAGCTCTAAAACTGATGATCTACCTACAAATGTGAACTGACTTTCAAAAATAAAACATTTGAAAACGGACAATTTTTCACCTTTCTGAAGCATGACGTAATGGGGGGGTGTTATCTCTTTTGTCAAAAATTACCTGTTTTTGCTTGAACATTAAATGCCTCCAAATGGTATTTAATTCACTTCCCGGGCCCCTGGAAGCATGAAAATCACTTTAAACGTGCTAATTTTAGCTCTAAAACTGATGATCTACCTACAAATGTGAACTGACTTTCAAAAATAAAACATTTGAAAACGGACAATTTTTCACCTTTCTGAAGCATGACGTAATGGGGGGGTGTTATCTCTTTTGTCAAAAATCACCTGTTTTTGCTTGAACATTAAATGCCTCAAAATGGTATTTAATTCACTTCCTGGGCCCCTGGTAGCATGAAAATCACTTTAAACATGCTAATTTTAGCTCTAAAACTGATGATCTACCTACAAATGTGAACTGACGTTCAAAAATAAAACATTTGAAAACTGACCATTTTTCACCTGTCTGAAGCATGACGTAATGGGGGGGGTGTTATCTCTTTTGTCAAAAATCACCTGTTTTTGCTTGAACATTAAATGCCTCCAAATGGTATTAAATTCACTTCCCGGGGTGAAGAAACACTTTTTGAGACCTCAGAGTGAGTAAATTGGCCATTTTCATGCACTTTTAACCATTCCACAAATCTTGTGTTTTGGGCCCCTGGAAGCATGAAAATCACTTTAAACATGCTAATTTTAGCTCTAAAACTGATGATCTACCTACAAATGTGAACTGACGTTAAAAAATAAAACATTTGAAAACGGACCATTTTTCACCTTTCTGCAGCATGACGTAATGGGGGGGTGTTATCTCTTTTGTCAAAAATCACCTGTTTTTGCTTGAACATTAAATGCCTCCAAATTGTATTTAATTCACTTCCCGGGCCCCTGGAAGCATGAAAATCACTTTAAACGTGCTAATTTTAGCTCTACAACTGATGATCTACCTACAAATGTGAACTGACTTTCAAAAATAAAACATTTGAAAACGGACAATTTTTCACCTTTCTGAAGCATGACGTAATGGGGGGGTGTTATCTCTTTTGTCAAAAATCACCTGTTTTTGCTTGAACATTAAATGCCTCCAAATGGTATTTAATTCACTTCCCGGGCCCCTGGAAGCATGAAAATCACTTTAAACATGTTAATTTTAGCTCTAAAACTGATGATCTACCTACAAATGTGAACTGACGTTCAAAAATAAAACATTTGAAAACGGATCATTTTTCACCTTTCTGAAGCATGACGTAATGGGGGGGTGTTATCACTTTTGTCAAAAATCACCTGTTTTTGCTTGAACATTAAATGCCTCCAAATGGTATTTAATTCACTTCCCGGGGTGAAGAAACACTTTTTGAGACCTCAGAGTGAGTAAATTGGCCATTTTCATGCACTTTTAACCATTCCACAAATCTTGTGTTTTGGGCCCCTGGAAGCATGAAAATCACTTTAAACATGCTAATTTTAGCTCTAAAACTGATGATCTACCAACAAATGTGAACTGACGTTAAAAAATAAAACATTTGAAAACGGACCATTTTTCACCTTTCTGCAGCATGACGTAATGGGGGGGTGTTATCTCTTTTGTCAAAAATCACCTGTTTTTGCTTGAACAATAAATGCCTCCAAATGGTATTTAATTCACTTCCCGGGGTGAAGAAACACTTTTTGAGACCTCAGAGTGAGTAAATTGGCCATTTTCATGCACTTTTAACCATTCCACAAATCTTGTGTTTTGGGCCCCCGGAAGCATGAAAATCCCTTTAAACATGCTAATTTTAGCTCTAAAACTGATGATCTACCTACAAATGTGAACTGACGTTAAAAAATAAAACATTTGAAAACGGACCATTTTTCACCTTTCTGCAGCATGACGTAATGGGGGGGTGTTATCTCTTTTGTCAAAAATCACCTGTTTTTGCTCGAACATTAAATGCCTCCAAATGGTATTTAATTCACTTCCCGGGCCCCTGGAAGCATGAAAATCACTTTAAACGTGCTAATTTTAGCTCTAAAACTGATGATCTACCTACAAATGTGAACTGACTTTCAAAAATAAAACATTTGAAAACGGACCATTTTTCACCTTTCTGAAGCATGACGTAATGGGGGGGTGTTATCTCTTTTGTCAAAAATCACCAGTTTTTGCTTGAACATTAAATGCCTCCAAATGGTATTTAATTCACTTCCCGGGCCCCTGGTAGCATGAAAATCACTTTAAACATGCTAATTTTAGCTCTAAAACTGATGATCTACCTACAAATGTGAACTGACGTTCAAAAATAAAACATTTGAAAACGGACCATTTTTCACCTTTCTGAAGCATGACGTGATGGGGGGGTGTTATCTCTTTTGTCAAAAATCACCTGTTTTTGCTTGAATATTAAATGCCTCCAAATGGTATTTAATTACCTTCCCGGGGTGAAGAAACACTTTTTGAGACCTCAGAGTGAGTAAATTAGCCATTTTCATGCACTTTTAACCATTCCACAAATCTTGTGTTTTGGGCCCCTGGAAGCATGAAAATCACTTTAAACATGCTAATTTTAGCTCTAAAACTGATGATCTACCTACAAATGTGAACTGACTTTCAAAAATAAAACATTTGAAAACGGACAATTTTTCACCTTTCTGAAGCATGACGTAATGGGGGGGGGGTGTTATCTCTTTTGTCAAAAATCACCTGTTTTTGCTTGAACATTAAATGCCTCCAAATGGTATTTAATTCACTTCTCGGGCCCCTGGAAGCATGAAAATCACTCTAAACGTGCTAATTTTAGCTCTAAAACTGATGATCTACCTACAAATGTGAACTGACTTTCAAAAATAAAACATTTGAAAACGGACAATTTTTCACCTTTCTGAAGCATGACGTAATGGGGGGGTGTTATCTCTTTTGTCAAAAATTACCTGTTTTTGCTTGAACATTAAATGCCTCCAAATGGTATTTAATTCACTTCCCGGGCCCCTGGAAGCATGAAAATCACTTTAAACGTGCTAATTTTAGCTCTAAAACTGATGATCTACCTACAAATGTGAACTGACTTTCAAAAATAAAACATTTGAAAACGGACAATTTTTCACCTTTCTGAAGCATGACGTAATGGGGGGGTGTTATCTCTTTTGTCAAAAATCACCTGTTTTTGCTTGAACATTAAATGCCTCAAAATGGTATTTAATTCACTTCCCGGGCCCCTGGTAGCATGAAAATCACTTTAAACATGCTAATTTTAGCTCTAAAACTGATGATCTACCTACAAATGTGAACTGACGTTCAAAAATAAAACATTTGAAAACTGACCATTTTTCACCTGTCTGAAGCATGACGTAATGGGGGGGTGTTATCTCTTTTGTCAAAAATCACCTGTTTTTGCTTGAACATTAAATGCCTCCAAATGGTATTAAATTCACTTCCCGGGGTGAAGAAACACTTTTTGAGACCTCAGAGTGAGTAAATTGGCCATTTTCATGCACTTTTAACCATTCCACAAATCTTGTGTTTTGGGCCCCTGGAAGCATGAAAATCACTTTAAACATGCTAATTTTAGCTCTAAAACTGATGATCTACCTACAAATGTGAACTGACGTTAAAAAATAAAACATTTGAAAACGGACCATTTTTCACCTTTCTGCAGCATGACGTAATGGGGGGGTGTTATCTCTTTTGTCAAAAATCACCTGTTTTTGCTTGAACATTAAATGCCTCCAAATTGTATTTAATTCACTTCCCGGGCCCCTGGAAGCATGAAAATCACTTTAAACGTGCTAATTTTAGCTCTACAACTGATGATCTACCTACAAATGTGAACTGACTTTCAAAAATAAAACATTTGAAAACGGACAATTTTTCACCTTTCTGAAGCATGACGTAATGGGGGGGTGTTATCTCTTTTGTCAAAAATCACCTGTTTTTGCTTGAACATTAAATGCCTCCAAATGGTATTTAATTCACTTCCCGGGCCCCTGGAAGCATGAAAATCACTTTAAACATGTTAATTTTAGCTCTAAAACTGATGATCTACCTACAAATGTGAACTGACGTTCAAAAATAAAACATTTGAAAACGGATCATTTTTCACCTTTCTGAAGCATGACGTAATGGGGGGGTGTTATCACTTTTGTCAAAAATCACCTGTTTTTGCTTGAACATTAAATGCCTCCAAATGGTATTTAATTCACTTCCCGGGGTGAAGAAACACTTTTTGAGACCTCAGAGTGAGTAAATTGGCCATTTTCATGCACTTTTAACCATTCCACAAATCTTGTGTTTTGGGCCCCTGGAAGCATGAAAATCACTTTAAACATGCTAATTTTAGCTCTAAAACTGATGATCTACCAACAAATGTGAACTGACGTTAAAAAATAAAACATTTGAAAACGGACCATTTTTCACCTTTCTGCAGCATGACGTAATGGGGGGGTGTTATCTCTTTTGTCAAAAATCACCTGTTTTTGCTTGAACAATAAATGCCTCCAAATGGTATTTAATTCACTTCCCGGGGTGAAGAAACACTTTTTGAGACCTCAGAGTGAGTAAATTGGCCATTTTCATGCACTTTTAACCATTCCACAAATCTTGTGTTTTGGGCCCCCGGAAGCATGAAAATCCCTTTAAACATGCTAATTTTAGCTCTAAAACTGATGATCTACCTACAAATGTGAACTGACGTTAAAAAATAAAACATTTGAAAACGGACCATTTTTCACCTTTCTGCAGCATGACGTAATGGGGGGGTGTTATCTCTTTTGTCAAAAATCACCTGTTTTTGCTCGAACATTAAATGCCTCCAAATGGTATTTAATTCACTTCCCGGGCCCCTGGAAGCATGAAAATCACTTTAAACGTGCTAATTTTTGCTCTAAAACTGATGATCTACCTACAAATGTGAACTGACTTTCAAAAATAAAACATTTGAAAACGGACCATTTTTCACCTTTCTGAAGCATGACGTAATGGGGGGGTGTTATCTCTTTTGTCAAAAATCACCAGTTTTTGCTTGAACATTAAATGCCTCCAAATGGTATTTAATTCACTTCCCGGGCCCCTGGTAGCATGAAAATCACTTTAAACATGCTAATTTTAGCTCTAAAACTGATGATCTACCTACAAATGTGAACTGACGTTCAAAAATAAAACATTTGAAAACGGACCATTTTTCACCTTTCTGAAGCATGACGTGATGGGGGGGTGTTATCTCTTTTGTCAAAAATCACCTGTTTTTGCTTGAACATTAAATGCCTCCAAATGGTATTTAATTACCTTCCCGGGGTGAAGAAACACTTTTTGAGACCTCAGAGTGAGTAAATTAGCCATTTTCATGCACTTTTAACCATTCCACAAATCTTGTGTTTTGGGCCCCTGGAAGCATGAAAATCACTTTAAACATGCTAATTTTAGCTCTAAAACTGATGATCTACCTACAAATGTGAACTGACGTTAAAAAATAAAACATTTGAAAATGGACCATTTATCACCTTTCTGCAGCATGACGTAATGGGGGGGTGTTATCTCTTTTGTCAAAAATCACCTGTTTTTGCTTGAACATTAAATGCCTCCAAATGGTATTTAATTCACTTCCCGGGCCCCTGGAAGCATGAAAATCACTTTAAATGTGCTAATTTTAGCTCTACAACTGATGATCTACCTACAAATGTGAACTGACTTTCAAAAATAAAACATTTGAAAACGGACAATTTTTCACCTTTCTGAAGCATGACGTAATGGGGGGGTGTTATCTCTTTTGTCAAAAATCACCTGTTTTTGCTTGAACATTAAATGCCTCCAAATGGTATTTAATTCACTTCCCGGGCCCCTGGAAGCATGAAAATCACTTTAAACATGCTAATTTTAGCTCTAAAACTGATGATCTACCTACAAATGTGAACTGACGTTAAAAAATAAAACATTTGAAAACGGACCATTTTTCACCTTTCTGCAGCATGACGTAATGGGGGGGTGTTATCTCTTTTGTCAAAAATCACCTGTTTTTGCTCGAACATTAAATGCCTCCAAATGGTATTTAATTCACTTCCCGGGCCCCTGGAAGCATGAAAATCACTTTAAACGTGCTAATTTTAGCTCTAAAACTGATGATCTACCTACAAATGTGAACTGACTTTCAAAAATAAAACATTTGAAAACGGACCATTTTTCACCTTTCTGAAGCATGACGTAATGGGGGGGTGTTATCTCTTTTGTCAAAAATCACCAGTTTTTGCTTGAACATTAAATGCCTCCAAATGGTATTTAATTCACTTCCCGGGCCCCTGGTAGCATGAAAATCACTTTAAACATGCTAATTTTAGCTCTAAAACTGATGATCTACCTACAAATGTGAACTGACGTTCAAAAATAAAACATTTGAAAACGGACCATTTTTCACCTTTCTGAAGCATGACGTGATGGGGGGGTGTTATCTCTTTTGTCAAAAATCACCTGTTTTTGCTTGAACATTAAATGCCTCCAAATGGTATTTAATTACCTTCCCGGGGTGAAGAAACACTTTTTGAGACCTCAGAGTGAGTAAATTAGCCATTTTCATGCACTTTTAACCATTCCACAAATCTTGTGTTTTGGGCCCCTGGAAGCATGAAAATCACTTTAAACATGCTAATTTTAGCTCTAAAACTGATGATCTACCTACAAATGTGAACTGACGTTAAAAAATAAAACATTTGAAAATGGACCATTTATCACCTTTCTGCAGCATGACGTAATGGGGGGGTGTTATCTCTTTTGTCAAAAATCACCTGTTTTTGCTTGAACATTAAATGCCTCCAAATGGTATTTAATTCACTTCCCGGGCCCCTGGAAGCATGAAAATCACTTTAAATGTGCTAATTTTAGCTCTACAACTGATGATCTACCTACAAATGTGAACTGACTTTCAAAAATAAAACATTTGAAAACGGACAATTTTTCACCTTTCTGAAGCATGACGTAATGGGGGGGTGTTATCTCTTTTGTCAAAAATCACCTGTTTTTGCTTGAACATTAAATGCCTCCAAATGGTATTTAATTCACTTCCCGGGCCCCTGGAAGCATGAAAATCACTTTAAACATGCTAATTTTAGCTCTAAAACTGATGATCTACCTACAAATGTGAACTGACGTTCAAAAATAAAACATTTGAAAACGGACCATTTTTCACCTTTCTGAAGCATGACGTAATGGGGGGGTGTTATCACTTTTGTCAAAAATCACCTGTTTTTGCTTGAACATTAAATGCCTCCAAATGGTATTTAATTCACTTCCCGGGGTGAAGAAACACTTTTTGAGACCTCAGAGTGAGTAAATTGGCCATTTTCATGCACTTTTAACCATTCCACAAATCTTGTGTTTTGGGCCCCTGGAAGCATGAAAATCACTTTAAACATGCTAATTTTAGCTCTAAAACTGATGATCTACCTACAAATGTGAACTGACGTTAAAAAATAAAACATTTGAAAACGGACCATTTTTCACCTTTCTGCAGCATGACGTAATGGGGGGGTGTTATCTCTTTTGTCAAAAATCACCTGTTTTTGCTTGAACATTAAATGCCTCCAAATTGTATTTAATTCACTTCCCGGGCCCCTGGAAGCATGAAAATCACTTTAAACGTGCTAATTTTAGCTCTACAACTGATGATCTACCTACAAATGTGAACTGACTTTCAAAAATAAAACATTTGAAAACGGACAATTTTTCACCTTTCTGAAGCATGACGTAATGGGGGGGTGTTATCTCTTTTGTCAAAAATCACCTGTTTTTGCTTGAACATTAAATGCCTCCAAATGGTATTTAATTCACTTCCCGGGCCCCTGGAAGCATGAAAATCACTTTAAACATGTTAATTTTAGCTCTAAAACTGATGATCTACCTACAAATGTGAACTGACGTTCAAAAATAAAACATTTGAAAACGGATCATTTTTCACCTTTCTGAAGCATGACGTAATGGGGGGGTGTTATCACTTTTGTCAAAAATCACCTGTTTTTGCTTGAACATTAAATGCCTCCAAATGGTATTTAATTCACTTCCCGGGGTGAAGAAACACTTTTTGAGACCTCAGAGTGAGTAAATTGGCCATTTTCATGCACTTTTAACCATTCCACAAATCTTGTGTTTTGGGCCCCTGGAAGCATGAAAATCACTTTAAACATGCTAATTTTAGCTCTAAAACTGATGATCTACCAACAAATGTGAACTGACGTTAAAAAATAAAACATTTGAAAACGGACCATTTTTCACCTTTCTGCAGCATGACGTAATGGGGGGGTGTTATCTCTTTTGTCAAAAATCACCTGTTTTTGCTTGAACAATAAATGCCTCCAAATGGTATTTAATTCACTTCCCGGGGTGAAGAAACACTTTTTGAGACCTCAGAGTGAGTAAATTGGCCATTTTCATGCACTTTTAACCATTCCACAAATCTTGTGTTTTGGGCCCCCGGAAGCATGAAAATCCCTTTAAACATGCTAATTTTAGCTCTAAAACTGATGATCTACCTACAAATGTGAACTGACGTTAAAAAATAAAACATTTGAAAACGGACCATTTTTCACCTTTCTGCAGCATGACGTAATGGGGGGGTGTTATCTCTTTTGTCAAAAATCACCTGTTTTTGCTCGAACATTAAATGCCTCCAAATGGTATTTAATTCACTTCCCGGGGTGAAGAAACACTTTTTGAGACCTCAGAGTGAGTAAATTGGCCATTTTCATGCACTTTTAACCATTCCACAAATCTTGTGTTTTGGGCCCCTGGAAGCATGAAAATCACTTTAAACATGCTAATTTTAGCTCTAAAACTGATGATCTACCTACAAATGTGAACTGACGTTAAAAAATAAAACATTTGAAAACGGACCATTTTTCACCTTTCTGCAGCATGACGTAATGGGGGGGTGTTATCTCTTTTGTCAAAAATCACCTGTTTTTGCTTGAACATTAAATGCCTCCAAATTGTATTTAATTCACTTCCCGGGCCCCTGGAAGCATGAAAATCACTTTAAACGTGCTAATTTTAGCTCTACAACTGATGATCTACCTACAAATGTGAACTGACTTTCAAAAATAAAACATTTGAAAACGGACAATTTTTCACCTTTCTGAAGCATGACGTAATGGGGGGGTGTTATCTCTTTTGTCAAAAATCACCTGTTTTTGCTTGAACATTAAATGCCTCCAAATGGTATTTAATTCACTTCCCGGGCCCCTGGAAGCATGAAAATCACTTTAAACATGTTAATTTTAGCTCTAAAACTGATGATCTACCTACAAATGTGAACTGACGTTCAAAAATAAAACATTTGAAAACGGATCATTTTTCACCTTTCTGAAGCATGACGTAATGGGGGGGTGTTATCACTTTTGTCAAAAATCACCTGTTTTTGCTTGAACATTAAATGCCTCCAAATGGTATTTAATTCACTTCCCGGGGTGAAGAAACACTTTTTGAGACCTCAGAGTGAGTAAATTGGCCATTTTCATGCACTTTTAACCATTCCACAAATCTTGTGTTTTGGGCCCCTGGAACCATGAAAATCACTTTAAACATGCTAATTTTAGCTCTAAAACTGATGATCTACCAACAAATGTGAACTGACGTTAAAAAATAAAACATTTGAAAACGGACCATTTTTCACCTTTCTGCAGCATGACGTAATGGGGGGGTGTTATCTCTTTTGTCAAAAATCACCTGTTTTTGCTTGAACAATAAATGCCTCCAAATGGTATTTAATTCACTTCCCGGGGTGAAGAAACACTTTTTGAGACCTCAGAGTGAGTAAATTGGCCATTTTCATGCACTTTTAACCATTCCACAAATCTTGTGTTTTGGGCCCCCGGAAGCATGAAAATCCCTTTAAACATGCTAATTTTAGCTCTAAAACTGATGATCTACCTACAAATGTGAACTGACGTTAAAAAATAAAACATTTGAAAACGGACCATTTTTCACCTTTCTGCAGCATGACGTAATGGGGGGGTGTTATCTCTTTTGTCAAAAATCACCTGTTTTTGCTCGAACATTAAATGCCTCCAAATGGTATTTAATTCACTTCCCGGGCCCCTGGAAGCATGAAAATCACTTTAAACGTGCTAATTTTAGCTCTAAAACTGATGATCTACCTACAAATGTGAACTGACTTTCAAAAATAAAACATTTGAAAACGGACCATTTTTCACCTTTCTGAAGCATGACGTAATGGGGGGGTGTTATCTCTTTTGTCAAAAATCACCAGTTTTTGCTTGAACATTAAATGCCTCCAAATGGTATTTAATTCACTTCCCGGGCCCCTGGTAGCATGAAAATCACTTTAAACATGCTAATTTTAGCTCTAAAACTGATGATCTACCTACAAATGTGAACTGACGTTCAAAAATAAAACATTTGAAAACGGACCATTTTTCACCTTTCTGAAGCATGACGTGATGGGGGGGTGTTATCTCTTTTGTCAAAAATCACCTGTTTTTGCTTGAACATTAAATGCCTCCAAATGGTATTTAATTACCTTCCCGGGGTGAAGAAACACTTTTTGAGACCTCAGAGTGAGTAAATTAGCCATTTTCATGCACTTTTAACCATTCCACAAATCTTGTGTTTTGGGCCCCTGGAAGCATGAAAATCACTTTAAACATGCTAATTTTAGCTCTAAAACTGATGATCTACCTACAAATGTGAACTGACGTTAAAAAATAAAACATTTGAAAACGGACCATTTTTCACCTTTCTGCAGCATGACGTAATGGGGGGGTGTTATCTCTTTTGTCAAAAATCACCTGTTTTTGCTTGAACATTAAATGCCTCCAAATGGTATTTAATTCACTTCCCGGGCCCCTGGAAGCATGAAAATCACTTTAAATGTGCTAATTTTAGCTCTACAACTGATGATCTACCTACAAATGTGAACTGACTTTCAAAAATAAAACATTTGAAAACGGACAATTTTTCACCTTTCTGAAGCATGACGTAATGGGGGGGTGTTATCTCTTTTGTCAAAAATCACCTGTTTTTGCTTGAACATTAAATGCCTCCAAATGGTATTTAATTCACTTCCCGGGCCCCTGGAAGCATGAAAATCACTTTAAACATGCTAATTTTAGCTCTAAAACTGATGATCTACCTACAAATGTGAACTGACGTTCAAAAATAAAACATTTGAAAACGGACCATTTTTCACCTTTCTGAAGCATGACGTAATGGGGGGGTGTTATCACTTTTGTCAAAAATCACCTGTTTTTGCTTGAACATTAAATGCCTCCAAATGGTATTTAATTCACTTCCCGGGGTGAAGAAACACTTTTTGAGACCTCAGAGTGAGTAAATTGGCCATTTTCATGCACTTTTAACCATTCCACAAATCTTGTGTTTTGGGCCCCTGGAAGCATGAAAATCACTTTAAACATGCTAATTTTAGCTCTAAAACTGATGATCTACCAACAAATGTGAACTGACGTTAAAAAATAAAACATTTGAAAACGGACCATTTTTCACCTTTCTGCAGCATGACGTAATGGGGGGGTGTTATCTCTTTTGTCAAAAATCACCTGTTTTTGCTTGAACAATAAATGCCTCCAAATGGTATTTAATTCACTTCCCGGGGTGAAGAAACACTTTTTGAGACCTCAGAGTGAGTAAATTGGCCATTTTCATGCACTTTTAACCATTCCACAAATCTTGTGTTTTGGGCCCCCGGAAGCATGAAAATCCCTTTAAACATGCTAATTTTAGCTCTAAAACTGATGATCTACCTACAAATGTGAACTGACGTTAAAAAATAAAACATTTGAAAACGGACCATTTTTCACCTTTCTGCAGCATGACGTAATGGGGGGGTGTTATCTCTTTTGTCAAAAATCACCTGTTTTTGCTCGAACATTAAATGCCTCCAAATGGTATTTAATTCACTTCCCGGGCCCCTGGTAGCATGAAAATCACTTTAAACATGCTAATTTTAGCTCTAAAACTGATGATCTACCTACAAATGTGAACTGACGTTCAAAAATAAAACATTTGAAAACGGACCATTTTTCACCTTTCTGAAGCATGACGTGATGGGGGGGTGTTATCTCTTTTGTCAAAAATCACCTGTTTTTGCTTGAACATTAAATGCCTCCAAATGGTATTTAATTACCTTCCCGGGGTGAAGAAACACTTTTTGAGACCTCAGAGTGAGTAAATTGGCCATTTTCATGCACTTTTAACCATTCCACAAATCTTGTGTTTTGGGCCCCCGGAAGCATGAAAATCCCTTTAAACATGCTAATTTTAGCTCTAAAACTGATGATCTACCTACAAATGTGAACTGACTTTCAAAAATAAAACATTTGAAAACGGACAATTTTTCACCTTTCTGAAGCATGACGTAATGGGGGGGGGGTGTTATCTCTTTTGTCAAAAATCACCTGTTTTTGCTTGAACATTAAATGCCTCCAAATGGTATTTAATTCACTTCTCGGGCCCCTGGAAGCATGAAAATCACTCTAAACGTGCTAATTTTAGCTCTAAAACTGATGATCTACCTACAAATGTGAACTGACTTTCAAAAATAAAACATTTGAAAACGGACAATTTTTCACCTTTCTGAAGCATGACGTAATGGGGGGGTGTTATCTCTTTTGTCAAAAATTACCTGTTTTTGCTTGAACATTAAATGCCTCCAAATGGTATTTAATTCACTTCCCGGGCCCCTGGAAGCATGAAAATCACTTTAAACGTGCTAATTTTAGCTCTAAAACTGATGATCTACCTACAAATGTGAACTGACTTTCAAAAATAAAACATTTGAAAACGGACAATTTTTCACCTTTCTGAAGCATGACGTAATGGGGGGGTGTTATCTCTTTTGTCAAAAATCACCTGTTTTTGCTTGAACATTAAATGCCTCAAAATGGTATTTAATTCACTTCCCGGGCCCCTGGTAGCATGAAAATCACTTTAAACATGCTAATTTTAGCTCTAAAACTGATGATCTACCTACAAATGTGAACTGACGTTCAAAAATAAAACATTTGAAAACTGACCATTTTTCACCTGTCTGAAGCATGACGTAATGGGGGGGTGTTATCTCTTTTGTCAAAAATCACCTGTTTTTGCTTGAACATTAAATGCCTCCAAATGGTATTAAATTCACTTCCCGGGGTGAAGAAACACTTTTTGAGACCTCAGAGTGAGTAAATTGGCCATTTTCATGCACTTTTAACCATTCCACAAATCTTGTGTTTTGGGCCCCTGGAAGCATGAAAATCACTTTAAACATGCTAATTTTAGCTCTAAAACTGATGATCTACCTACAAATGTGAACTGACGTTAAAAAATAAAACATTTGAAAACGGACCATTTTTCACCTTTCTGCAGCATGACGTAATGGGGGGGTGTTATCTCTTTTGTCAAAAATCACCTGTTTTTGCTTGAACATTAAATGCCTCCAAATTGTATTTAATTCACTTCCCGGGCCCCTGGAAGCATGAAAATCACTTTAAACGTGCTAATTTTAGCTCTACAACTGATGATCTACCTACAAATGTGAACTGACTTTCAAAAATAAAACATTTGAAAACGGACAATTTTTCACCTTTCTGAAGCATGACGTAATGGGGGGGTGTTATCTCTTTTGTCAAAAATCACCTGTTTTTGCTTGAACATTAAATGCCTCCAAATGGTATTTAATTCACTTCCCGGGCCCCTGGAAGCATGAAAATCACTTTAAACATGTTAATTTTAGCTCTAAAACTGATGATCTACCTACAAATGTGAACTGACGTTCAAAAATAAAACATTTGAAAACGGATCATTTTTCACCTTTCTGAAGCATGACGTAATGGGGGGGTGTTATCACTTTTGTCAAAAATCACCTGTTTTTGCTTGAACATTAAATGCCTCCAAATGGTATTTAATTCACTTCCCGGGGTGAAGAAACACTTTTTGAGACCTCAGAGTGAGTAAATTGGCCATTTTCATGCACTTTTAACCATTCCACAAATCTTGTGTTTTGGGCCCCTGGAAGCATGAAAATCACTTTAAACATGCTAATTTTAGCTCTAAAACTGATGATCTACCAACAAATGTGAACTGACGTTAAAAAATAAAACATTTGAAAACGGACCATTTTTCACCTTTCTGCAGCATGACGTAATGGGGGGGTGTTATCTCTTTTGTCAAAAATCACCTGTTTTTGCTTGAACAATAAATGCCTCCAAATGGTATTTAATTCACTTCCCGGGGTGAAGAAACACTTTTTGAGACCTCAGAGTGAGTAAATTGGCCATTTTCATGCACTTTTAACCATTCCACAAATCTTGTGTTTTGGGCCCCCGGAAGCATGAAAATCCCTTTAAACATGCTAATTTTAGCTCTAAAACTGATGATCTACCTACAAATGTGAACTGACGTTAAAAAATAAAACATTTGAAAACGGACCATTTTTCACCTTTCTGCAGCATGACGTAATGGGGGGGTGTTATCTCTTTTGTCAAAAATCACCTGTTTTTGCTCGAACATTAAATGCCTCCAAATGGTATTTAATTCACTTCCCGGGCCCCTGGAAGCATGAAAATCACTTTAAACGTGCTAATTTTTGCTCTAAAACTGATGATCTACCTACAAATGTGAACTGACTTTCAAAAATAAAACATTTGAAAACGGACCATTTTTCACCTTTCTGAAGCATGACGTAATGGGGGGGTGTTATCTCTTTTGTCAAAAATCACCAGTTTTTGCTTGAACATTAAATGCCTCCAAATGGTATTTAATTCACTTCCCGGGCCCCTGGTAGCATGAAAATCACTTTAAACATGCTAATTTTAGCTCTAAAACTGATGATCTACCTACAAATGTGAACTGACGTTCAAAAATAAAACATTTGAAAACGGACCATTTTTCACCTTTCTGAAGCATGACGTGATGGGGGGGTGTTATCTCTTTTGTCAAAAATCACCTGTTTTTGCTTGAACATTAAATGCCTCCAAATGGTATTTAATTACCTTCCCGGGGTGAAGAAACACTTTTTGAGACCTCAGAGTGAGTAAATTAGCCATTTTCATGCACTTTTAACCATTCCACAAATCTTGTGTTTTGGGCCCCTGGAAGCATGAAAATCACTTTAAACATGCTAATTTTAGCTCTAAAACTGATGATCTACCTACAAATGTGAACTGACGTTAAAAAATAAAACATTTGAAAATGGACCATTTATCACCTTTCTGCAGCATGACGTAATGGGGGGGTGTTATCTCTTTTGTCAAAAATCACCTGTTTTTGCTTGAACATTAAATGCCTCCAAATGGTATTTAATTCACTTCCCGGGCCCCTGGAAGCATGAAAATCACTTTAAATGTGCTAATTTTAGCTCTACAACTGATGATCTACCTACAAATGTGAACTGACTTTCAAAAATAAAACATTTGAAAACGGACAATTTTTCACCTTTCTGAAGCATGACGTAATGGGGGGGTGTTATCTCTTTTGTCAAAAATCACCTGTTTTTGCTTGAACATTAAATGCCTCCAAATGGTATTTAATTCACTTCCCGGGCCCCTGGAAGCATGAAAATCACTTTAAACATGCTAATTTTAGCTCTAAAACTGATGATCTACCTACAAATGTGAACTGACGTTAAAAAATAAAACATTTGAAAACGGACCATTTTTCACCTTTCTGCAGCATGACGTAATGGGGGGGTGTTATCTCTTTTGTCAAAAATCACCTGTTTTTGCTCGAACATTAAATGCCTCCAAATGGTATTTAATTCACTTCCCGGGCCCCTGGAAGCATGAAAATCACTTTAAACGTGCTAATTTTAGCTCTAAAACTGATGATCTACCTACAAATGTGAACTGACTTTCAAAAATAAAACATTTGAAAACGGACCATTTTTCACCTTTCTGAAGCATGACGTAATGGGGGGGTGTTATCTCTTTTGTCAAAAATCACCAGTTTTTGCTTGAACATTAAATGCCTCCAAATGGTATTTAATTCACTTCCCGGGCCCCTGGTAGCATGAAAATCACTTTAAACATGCTAATTTTAGCTCTAAAACTGATGATCTACCTACAAATGTGAACTGACGTTCAAAAATAAAACATTTGAAAACGGACCATTTTTCACCTTTCTGAAGCATGACGTGATGGGGGGGTGTTATCTCTTTTGTCAAAAATCACCTGTTTTTGCTTGAACATTAAATGCCTCCAAATGGTATTTAATTACCTTCCCGGGGTGAAGAAACACTTTTTGAGACCTCAGAGTGAGTAAATTAGCCATTTTCATGCACTTTTAACCATTCCACAAATCTTGTGTTTTGGGCCCCTGGAAGCATGAAAATCACTTTAAACATGCTAATTTTAGCTCTAAAACTGATGATCTACCTACAAATGTGAACTGACGTTAAAAAATAAAACATTTGAAAATGGACCATTTATCACCTTTCTGCAGCATGACGTAATGGGGGGGTGTTATCTCTTTTGTCAAAAATCACCTGTTTTTGCTTGAACATTAAATGCCTCCAAATGGTATTTAATTCACTTCCCGGGCCCCTGGAAGCATGAAAATCACTTTAAATGTGCTAATTTTAGCTCTACAACTGATGATCTACCTACAAATGTGAACTGACTTTCAAAAATAAAACATTTGAAAACGGACAATTTTTCACCTTTCTGAAGCATGACGTAATGGGGGGGTGTTATCTCTTTTGTCAAAAATCACCTGTTTTTGCTTGAACATTAAATGCCTCCAAATGGTATTTAATTCACTTCCCGGGCCCCTGGAAGCATGAAAATCACTTTAAACATGCTAATTTTAGCTCTAAAACTGATGATCTACCTACAAATGTGAACTGACGTTCAAAAATAAAACATTTGAAAACGGACCATTTTTCACCTTTCTGAAGCATGACGTAATGGGGGGGTGTTATCACTTTTGTCAAAAATCACCTGTTTTTGCTTGAACATTAAATGCCTCCAAATGGTATTTAATTCACTTCCCGGGGTGAAGAAACACTTTTTGAGACCTCAGAGTGAGTAAATTGGCCATTTTCATGCACTTTTAACCATTCCACAAATCTTGTGTTTTGGGCCCCTGGAAGCATGAAAATCACTTTAAACATGCTAATTTTAGCTCTAAAACTGATGATCTACCTACAAATGTGAACTGACGTTAAAAAATAAAACATTTGAAAACGGACCATTTTTCACCTTTCTGCAGCATGACGTAATGGGGGGGTGTTATCTCTTTTGTCAAAAATCACCTGTTTTTGCTTGAACATTAAATGCCTCCAAATTGTATTTAATTCACTTCCCGGGCCCCTGGAAGCATGAAAATCACTTTAAACGTGCTAATTTTAGCTCTACAACTGATGATCTACCTACAAATGTGAACTGACTTTCAAAAATAAAACATTTGAAAACGGACAATTTTTCACCTTTCTGAAGCATGACGTAATGGGGGGGTGTTATCTCTTTTGTCAAAAATCACCTGTTTTTGCTTGAACATTAAATGCCTCCAAATGGTATTTAATTCACTTCCCGGGCCCCTGGAAGCATGAAAATCACTTTAAACATGTTAATTTTAGCTCTAAAACTGATGATCTACCTACAAATGTGAACTGACGTTCAAAAATAAAACATTTGAAAACGGATCATTTTTCACCTTTCTGAAGCATGACGTAATGGGGGGGTGTTATCACTTTTGTCAAAAATCACCTGTTTTTGCTTGAACATTAAATGCCTCCAAATGGTATTTAATTCACTTCCCGGGGTGAAGAAACACTTTTTGAGACCTCAGAGTGAGTAAATTGGCCATTTTCATGCACTTTTAACCATTCCACAAATCTTGTGTTTTGGGCCCCTGGAAGCATGAAAATCACTTTAAACATGCTAATTTTAGCTCTAAAACTGATGATCTACCAACAAATGTGAACTGACGTTAAAAAATAAAACATTTGAAAACGGACCATTTTTCACCTTTCTGCAGCATGACGTAATGGGGGGGTGTTATCTCTTTTGTCAAAAATCACCTGTTTTTGCTTGAACAATAAATGCCTCCAAATGGTATTTAATTCACTTCCCGGGGTGAAGAAACACTTTTTGAGACCTCAGAGTGAGTAAATTGGCCATTTTCATGCACTTTTAACCATTCCACAAATCTTGTGTTTTGGGCCCCCGGAAGCATGAAAATCCCTTTAAACATGCTAATTTTAGCTCTAAAACTGATGATCTACCTACAAATGTGAACTGACGTTAAAAAATAAAACATTTGAAAACGGACCATTTTTCACCTTTCTGCAGCATGACGTAATGGGGGGGTGTTATCTCTTTTGTCAAAAATCACCTGTTTTTGCTCGAACATTAAATGCCTCCAAATGGTATTTAATTCACTTCCCGGGGTGAAGAAACACTTTTTGAGACCTCAGAGTGAGTAAATTGGCCATTTTCATGCACTTTTAACCATTCCACAAATCTTGTGTTTTGGGCCCCTGGAAGCATGAAAATCACTTTAAACATGCTAATTTTAGCTCTAAAACTGATGATCTACCTACAAATGTGAACTGACGTTAAAAAATAAAACATTTGAAAACGGACCATTTTTCACCTTTCTGCAGCATGACGTAATGGGGGGGTGTTATCTCTTTTGTCAAAAATCACCTGTTTTTGCTTGAACATTAAATGCCTCCAAATTGTATTTAATTCACTTCCCGGGCCCCTGGAAGCATGAAAATCACTTTAAACGTGCTAATTTTAGCTCTACAACTGATGATCTACCTACAAATGTGAACTGACTTTCAAAAATAAAACATTTGAAAACGGACAATTTTTCACCTTTCTGAAGCATGACGTAATGGGGGGGTGTTATCTCTTTTGTCAAAAATCACCTGTTTTTGCTTGAACATTAAATGCCTCCAAATGGTATTTAATTCACTTCCCGGGCCCCTGGAAGCATGAAAATCACTTTAAACATGTTAATTTTAGCTCTAAAACTGATGATCTACCTACAAATGTGAACTGACGTTCAAAAATAAAACATTTGAAAACGGATCATTTTTCACCTTTCTGAAGCATGACGTAATGGGGGGGTGTTATCACTTTTGTCAAAAATCACCTGTTTTTGCTTGAACATTAAATGCCTCCAAATGGTATTTAATTCACTTCCCGGGGTGAAGAAACACTTTTTGAGACCTCAGAGTGAGTAAATTGGCCATTTTCATGCACTTTTAACCATTCCACAAATCTTGTGTTTTGGGCCCCTGGAACCATGAAAATCACTTTAAACATGCTAATTTTAGCTCTAAAACTGATGATCTACCAACAAATGTGAACTGACGTTAAAAAATAAAACATTTGAAAACGGACCATTTTTCACCTTTCTGCAGCATGACGTAATGGGGGGGTGTTATCTCTTTTGTCAAAAATCACCTGTTTTTGCTTGAACAATAAATGCCTCCAAATGGTATTTAATTCACTTCCCGGGGTGAAGAAACACTTTTTGAGACCTCAGAGTGAGTAAATTGGCCATTTTCATGCACTTTTAACCATTCCACAAATCTTGTGTTTTGGGCCCCCGGAAGCATGAAAATCCCTTTAAACATGCTAATTTTAGCTCTAAAACTGATGATCTACCTACAAATGTGAACTGACGTTAAAAAATAAAACATTTGAAAACGGACCATTTTTCACCTTTCTGCAGCATGACGTAATGGGGGGGTGTTATCTCTTTTGTCAAAAATCACCTGTTTTTGCTCGAACATTAAATGCCTCCAAATGGTATTTAATTCACTTCCCGGGCCCCTGGAAGCATGAAAATCACTTTAAACGTGCTAATTTTAGCTCTAAAACTGATGATCTACCTACAAATGTGAACTGACTTTCAAAAATAAAACATTTGAAAACGGACCATTTTTCACCTTTCTGAAGCATGACGTAATGGGGGGGTGTTATCTCTTTTGTCAAAAATCACCAGTTTTTGCTTGAACATTAAATGCCTCCAAATGGTATTTAATTCACTTCCCGGGCCCCTGGTAGCATGAAAATCACTTTAAACATGCTAATTTTAGCTCTAAAACTGATGATCTACCTACAAATGTGAACTGACGTTCAAAAATAAAACATTTGAAAACGGACCATTTTTCACCTTTCTGAAGCATGACGTGATGGGGGGGTGTTATCTCTTTTGTCAAAAATCACCTGTTTTTGCTTGAACATTAAATGCCTCCAAATGGTATTTAATTACCTTCCCGGGGTGAAGAAACACTTTTTGAGACCTCAGAGTGAGTAAATTAGCCATTTTCATGCACTTTTAACCATTCCACAAATCTTGTGTTTTGGGCCCCTGGAAGCATGAAAATCACTTTAAACATGCTAATTTTAGCTCTAAAACTGATGATCTACCTACAAATGTGAACTGACGTTAAAAAATAAAACATTTGAAAACGGACCATTTTTCACCTTTCTGCAGCATGACGTAATGGGGGGGTGTTATCTCTTTTGTCAAAAATCACCTGTTTTTGCTTGAACATTAAATGCCTCCAAATGGTATTTAATTCACTTCCCGGGCCCCTGGAAGCATGAAAATCACTTTAAATGTGCTAATTTTAGCTCTACAACTGATGATCTACCTACAAATGTGAACTGACTTTCAAAAATAAAACATTTGAAAACGGACAATTTTTCACCTTTCTGAAGCATGACGTAATGGGGGGGTGTTATCTCTTTTGTCAAAAATCACCTGTTTTTGCTTGAACATTAAATGCCTCCAAATGGTATTTAATTCACTTCCCGGGCCCCTGGAAGCATGAAAATCACTTTAAACATGCTAATTTTAGCTCTAAAACTGATGATCTACCTACAAATGTGAACTGACGTTCAAAAATAAAACATTTGAAAACGGACCATTTTTCACCTTTCTGAAGCATGACGTAATGGGGGGGTGTTATCACTTTTGTCAAAAATCACCTGTTTTTGCTTGAACATTAAATGCCTCCAAATGGTATTTAATTCACTTCCCGGGGTGAAGAAACACTTTTTGAGACCTCAGAGTGAGTAAATTGGCCATTTTCATGCACTTTTAACCATTCCACAAATCTTGTGTTTTGGGCCCCTGGAAGCATGAAAATCACTTTAAACATGCTAATTTTAGCTCTAAAACTGATGATCTACCAACAAATGTGAACTGACGTTAAAAAATAAAACATTTGAAAACGGACCATTTTTCACCTTTCTGCAGCATGACGTAATGGGGGGGTGTTATCTCTTTTGTCAAAAATCACCTGTTTTTGCTTGAACAATAAATGCCTCCAAATGGTATTTAATTCACTTCCCGGGGTGAAGAAACACTTTTTGAGACCTCAGAGTGAGTAAATTGGCCATTTTCATGCACTTTTAACCATTCCACAAATCTTGTGTTTTGGGCCCCCGGAAGCATGAAAATCCCTTTAAACATGCTAATTTTAGCTCTAAAACTGATGATCTACCTACAAATGTGAACTGACGTTAAAAAATAAAACATTTGAAAACGGACCATTTTTCACCTTTCTGCAGCATGACGTAATGGGGGGGTGTTATCTCTTTTGTCAAAAATCACCTGTTTTTGCTCGAACATTAAATGCCTCCAAATGGTATTTAATTCACTTCCCGGGCCCCTGGTAGCATGAAAATCACTTTAAACATGCTAATTTTAGCTCTAAAACTGATGATCTACCTACAAATGTGAACTGACGTTCAAAAATAAAACATTTGAAAACGGACCATTTTTCACCTTTCTGAAGCATGACGTGATGGGGGGGTGTTATCTCTTTTGTCAAAAATCACCTGTTTTTGCTTGAACATTAAATGCCTCCAAATGGTATTTAATTACCTTCCCGGGGTGAAGAAACACTTTTTGAGACCTCAGAGTGAGTAAATTGGCCATTTTCATGCACTTTTAACCATTCCACAAATCTTGTGTTTTGGGCCCCCGGAAGCATGAAAATCCCTTTAAACATGCTAATTTTAGCTCTAAAACTGATGATCTACCTACAAATGTGAACTGACGTTAAAAAATAAAACATTTGAAAATGGACCATTTATCACCTTTCTGCAGCATGACGTAATGGGGGGGGGTGTTATCTCTTTTGTCAAAAATCACCTGTTTTTGCTTGAACATTAAATGCCTCCAAATGGTATTTAATTCACTTCCCGGGCCCCTGGAAGCATGAAAATCACTTTAAATGTGCTAATTTTAGCTCTACAACTGATGATCTACCTACAAATGTGAACTGACTTTCAAAAATAAAACATTTGAAAACGGACAATTTTTCACCTTTCTGAAGCATGACGTAATGGGGGGGTGTTATCTCTTTTGTCAAAAATCACCTGTTTTTGCTTGAACATTAAATGCCTCCAAATGGTATTTAATTCACTTCCCGGGCCCCTGGAAGCATGAAAATCACTTTAAACATGCTAATTTTAGCTCTAAAACTGATGATCTACCTACAAATGTGAACTGACGTTCAAAAATAAAACATTTGAAAACGGACCATTTTTCACCTTTCTGAAGCATGACGTAATGGGGGGGTGTTATCACTTTTGTCAAAAATCACCTGTTTTTGCTTGAACATTAAATGCCTCCAAATGGTATTTAATTCACTTCCCGGGGTGAAGAAACACTTTTTGAGACCTCAGAGTGAGTAAATTGGCCATTTTCATGCACTTTTAACCATTCCACAAATCTTGTGTTTTGGGCCCCTGGAAGCATGAAAATCACTTTAAACATGCTAATTTTAGCTCTAAAACTGATGATCTACCTACAAATGTGAACTGACGTTAAAAAATAAAACATTTGAAAACGGACCATTTTTCACCTTTCTGCAGCATGACGTAATGGGGGGGTGTTATCTCTTTTGTCAAAAATCACCTGTTTTTGCTTGAACATTAAATGCCTCCAAATTGTATTTAATTCACTTCCCGGGCCCCTGGAAGCATGAAAATCACTTTAAACGTGCTAATTTTAGCTCTACAACTGATGATCTACCTACAAATGTGAACTGACTTTCAAAAATAAAACATTTGAAAACGGACAATTTTTCACCTTTCTGAAGCATGACGTAATGGGGGGGGTGTTATCTCTTTTGTCAAAAATCACCTGTTTTTGCTTGAACATTAAATGCCTCCAAATGGTATTTAATTCACTTCCCGGGCCCCTGGAAGCATGAAAATCACTTTAAACATGTTAATTTTAGCTCTAAAACTGATGATCTACCTACAAATGTGAACTGACGTTCAAAAATAAAACATTTGAAAACGGATCATTTTTCACCTTTCTGAAGCATGACGTAATGGGGGGGTGTTATCACTTTTGTCAAAAATCACCTGTTTTTGCTTGAACATTAAATGCCTCCAAATGGTATTTAATTCACTTCCCGGGGTGAAGAAACACTTTTTGAGACCTCAGAGTGAGTAAATTGGCCATTTTCATGCACTTTTAACCATTCCACAAATCTTGTGTTTTGGGCCCCTGGAAGCATGAAAATCACTTTAAACATGCTAATTTTAGCTCTAAAACTGATGATCTACCAACAAATGTGAACTGACGTTAAAAAATAAAACATTTGAAAACGGACCATTTTTCACCTTTCTGCAGCATGACGTAATGGGGGGGTGTTATCTCTTTTGTCAAAAATCACCTGTTTTTGCTTGAACAATAAATGCCTCCAAATGGTATTTAATTCACTTCCCGGGGTGAAGAAACACTTTTTGAGACCTCAGAGTGAGTAAATTGGCCATTTTCATGCACTTTTAACCATTCCACAAATCTTGTGTTTTGGGCCCCTGGAAGCATGAAAATCACTTTAAACATGCTAATTTTAGCTCTAAAACTGATGATCTACCTACAAATGTGAACTGACGTTAAAAAATAAAACATTTGAAAACGGACCATTTTTCACCTTTCTGCAGCATGACGTAATGGGGGGGTGTTATCTCTTTTGTCAAAAATCACCTGTTTTTGCTTGAACATTAAATGCCTCCAAATTGTATTTAATTCACTTCCCGGGCCCCTGGAAGCATGAAAATCACTTTAAACGTGCTAATTTTAGCTCTACAACTGATGATCTACCTACAAATGTGAACTGACTTTCAAAAATAAAACATTTGAAAACGGACAATTTTTCACCTTTCTGAAGCATGACGTAATGGGGGGGTGTTATCTCTTTTGTCAAAAATCACCTGTTTTTGCTTGAACATTAAATGCCTCCAAATGGTATTTAATTCACTTCCCGGGCCCCTGGAAGCATGAAAATCACTTTAAACATGTTAATTTTAGCTCTAAAACTGATGATCTACCTACAAATGTGAACTGACGTTCAAAAATAAAACATTTGAAAACGGATCATTTTTCACCTTTCTGAAGCATGACGTAATGGGGGGGTGTTATCACTTTTGTCAAAAATCACCTGTTTTTGCTTGAACATTAAATGCCTCCAAATGGTATTTAATTCACTTCCCGGGGTGAAGAAACACTTTTTGAGACCTCAGAGTGAGTAAATTGGCCATTTTCATGCACTTTTAACCATTCCACAAATCTTGTGTTTTGGGCCCCTGGAAGCATGAAAATCACTTTAAACATGCTAATTTTAGCTCTAAAACTGATGATCTACCAACAAATGTGAACTGACGTTAAAAAATAAAACATTTGAAAACGGACCATTTTTCACCTTTCTGCAGCATGACGTAATGGGGGGGTGTTATCTCTTTTGTCAAAAATCACCTGTTTTTGCTTGAACAATAAATGCCTCCAAATGGTATTTAATTCACTTCCCGGGGTGAAGAAACATTTTTTGAGACCTCAGAGTGAGTAAATTGGCCATTTTCATGCACTTTTAACCATTCCACAAATCTTGTGTTTTGGGCCCCCGGAAGCATGAAAATCCCTTTAAACATGCTAATTTTAGCTCTAAAACTGATGATCTACCTACAAATGTGAACTGACGTTAAAAAATAAAACATTTGAAAACGGACCATTTTTCACCTTTCTGCAGCATGACGTAATGGGGGGGTGTTATCTCTTTTGTCAAAAATCACCTGTTTTTGCTCGAACATTAAATGCCTCCAAATGGTATTTAATTCACTTCCCGGGGTGAAGAAACACTTTTTGAGACCTCAGAGTGAGTAAATTGGCCATTTTCATGCACTTTTAACCATTCCACAAATCTTGTGTTTTGGGCCCCTGGAAGCATGAAAATCACTTTAAACATGCTAATTTTAGCTCTAAAACTGATGATCTACCTACAAATGTGAACTGACGTTAAAAAATAAAACATTTGAAAACGGACCATTTTTCACCTTTCTGCAGCATGACGTAATGGGGGGGTGTTATCTCTTTTGTCAAAAATCACCTGTTTTTGCTTGAACATTAAATGCCTCCAAATTGTATTTAATTCACTTCCCGGGCCCCTGGAAGCATGAAAATCACTTTAAACGTGCTAATTTTAGCTCTACAACTGATGATCTACCTACAAATGTGAACTGACTTTCAAAAATAAAACATTTGAAAACGGACAATTTTTCACCTTTCTGAAGCATGACGTAATGGGGGGGTGTTATCTCTTTTGTCAAAAATCACCTGTTTTTGCTTGAACATTAAATGCCTCCAAATGGTATTTAATTCACTTCCCGGGCCCCTGGAAGCATGAAAATCACTTTAAACATGTTAATTTTAGCTCTAAAACTGATGATCTACCTACAAATGTGAACTGACGTTCAAAAATAAAACATTTGAAAACGGATCATTTTTCACCTTTCTGAAGCATGACGTAATGGGGGGGTGTTATCACTTTTGTCAAAAATCACCTGTTTTTGCTTGAACATTAAATGCCTCCAAATGGTATTTAATTCACTTCCCGGGGTGAAGAAACACTTTTTGAGACCTCAGAGTGAGTAAATTGGCCATTTTCATGCACTTTTAACCATTCCACAAATCTTGTGTTTTGGGCCCCTGGAACCATGAAAATCACTTTAAACATGCTAATTTTAGCTCTAAAACTGATGATCTACCAACAAATGTGAACTGACGTTAAAAAATAAAACATTTGAAAACGGACCATTTTTCACCTTTCTGCAGCATGACGTAATGGGGGGGTGTTATCTCTTTTGTCAAAAATCACCTGTTTTTGCTTGAACAATAAATGCCTCCAAATGGTATTTAATTCACTTCCCGGGGTGAAGAAACACTTTTTGAGACCTCAGAGTGAGTAAATTGGCCATTTTCATGCACTTTTAACCATTCCACAAATCTTGTGTTTTGGGCCCCCGGAAGCATGAAAATCCCTTTAAACATGCTAATTTTAGCTCTAAAACTGATGATCTACCTACAAATGTGAACTGACGTTAAAAAATAAAACATTTGAAAACGGACCATTTTTCACCTTTCTGCAGCATGACGTAATGGGGGGGTGTTATCTCTTTTGTCAAAAATCACCTGTTTTTGCTCGAACATTAAATGCCTCCAAATGGTATTTAATTCACTTCCCGGGCCCCTGGAAGCATGAAAATCACTTTAAACGTGCTAATTTTAGCTCTAAAACTGATGATCTACCTACAAATGTGAACTGACTTTCAAAAATAAAACATTTGAAAACGGACCATTTTTCACCTTTCTGAAGCATGACGTAATGGGGGGGTGTTATCTCTTTTGTCAAAAATCACCAGTTTTTGCTTGAACATTAAATGCCTCCAAATGGTATTTAATTCACTTCCCGGGCCCCTGGTAGCATGAAAATCACTTTAAACATGCTAATTTTAGCTCTAAAACTGATGATCTACCTACAAATGTGAACTGACGTTCAAAAATAAAACATTTGAAAACGGACCATTTTTCACCTTTCTGAAGCATGACGTGATGGGGGGGTGTTATCTCTTTTGTCAAAAATCACCTGTTTTTGCTTGAACATTAAATGCCTCCAAATGGTATTTAATTACCTTCCCGGGGTGAAGAAACACTTTTTGAGACCTCAGAGTGAGTAAATTAGCCATTTTCATGCACTTTTAACCATTCCACAAATCTTGTGTTTTGGGCCCCTGGAAGCATGAAAATCACTTTAAACATGCTAATTTTAGCTCTAAAACTGATGATCTACCTACAAATGTGAACTGACGTTAAAAAATAAAACATTTGAAAACGGACCATTTTTCACCTTTCTGCAGCATGACGTAATGGGGGGGTGTTATCTCTTTTGTCAAAAATCACCTGTTTTTGCTTGAACATTAAATGCCTCCAAATGGTATTTAATTCACTTCCCGGGCCCCTGGAAGCATGAAAATCACTTTAAATGTGCTAATTTTAGCTCTACAACTGATGATCTACCTACAAATGTGAACTGACTTTCAAAAATAAAACATTTGAAAACGGACAATTTTTCACCTTTCTGAAGCATGACGTAATGGGGGGGTGTTATCTCTTTTGTCAAAAATCACCTGTTTTTGCTTGAACATTAAATGCCTCCAAATGGTATTTAATTCACTTCCCGGGCCCCTGGAAGCATGAAAATCACTTTAAACATGCTAATTTTAGCTCTAAAACTGATGATCTACCTACAAATGTGAACTGACGTTCAAAAATAAAACATTTGAAAACGGACCATTTTTCACCTTTCTGAAGCATGACGTAATGGGGGGGTGTTATCACTTTTGTCAAAAATCACCTGTTTTTGCTTGAACATTAAATGCCTCCAAATGGTATTTAATTCACTTCCCGGGGTGAAGAAACACTTTTTGAGACCTCAGAGTGAGTAAATTGGCCATTTTCATGCACTTTTAACCATTCCACAAATCTTGTGTTTTGGGCCCCTGGAAGCATGAAAATCACTTTAAACATGCTAATTTTAGCTCTAAAACTGATGATCTACCAACAAATGTGAACTGACGTTAAAAAATAAAACATTTGAAAACGGACCATTTTTCACCTTTCTGCAGCATGACGTAATGGGGGGGTGTTATCTCTTTTGTCAAAAATCACCTGTTTTTGCTTGAACAATAAATGCCTCCAAATGGTATTTAATTCACTTCCCGGGGTGAAGAAACACTTTTTGAGACCTCAGAGTGAGTAAATTGGCCATTTTCATGCACTTTTAACCATTCCACAAATCTTGTGTTTTGGGCCCCCGGAAGCATGAAAATCCCTTTAAACATGCTAATTTTAGCTCTAAAACTGATGATCTACCTACAAATGTGAACTGACGTTAAAAAATAAAACATTTGAAAACGGACCATTTTTCACCTTTCTGCAGCATGACGTAATGGGGGGGTGTTATCTCTTTTGTCAAAAATCACCTGTTTTTGCTCGAACATTAAATGCCTCCAAATGGTATTTAATTCACTTCCCGGGCCCCTGGTAGCATGAAAATCACTTTAAACATGCTAATTTTAGCTCTAAAACTGATGATCTACCTACAAATGTGAACTGACGTTCAAAAATAAAACATTTGAAAACGGACCATTTTTCACCTTTCTGAAGCATGACGTGATGGGGGGGTGTTATCTCTTTTGTCAAAAATCACCTGTTTTTGCTTGAACATTAAATGCCTCCAAATGGTATTTAATTCACTTCCCGGGCCCCTGGAAGCATGAAAATCACTTTAAACATGTTAATTTTAGCTCTAAAACTGATGATCTACCTACAAATGTGAACTGACGTTCAAAAATAAAACATTTGAAAACGGATCATTTTTCACCTTTCTGAAGCATGACGTAATGGGGGGGTGTTATCACTTTTGTCAAAAATCACCTGTTTTTGCTTGAACATTAAATGCCTCCAAATGGTATTTAATTCACTTCCCGGGGTGAAGAAACACTTTTTGAGACCTCAGAGTGAGTAAATTGGCCATTTTCATGCACTTTTAACCATTCCACAAATCTTGTGTTTTGGGCCCCCGGAAGCATGAAAATCCCTTTAAACATGCTAATTTTAGCTCTAAAACTGATGATCTACCTACAAATGTGAACTGACGTTAAAAAATAAAACATTTGAAAACGGACCATTTTTCACCTTTCTGCAGCATGACGTAATGGGGGGGTGTTATCTCTTTTGTCAAAAATCACCAGTTTTTGCTTGAACATTAAATGCCTCCAAATGGTATTTAATTCACTTCCCGGGCCCCTGGTAGCATGAAAATCACTTTAAACATGCTAATTTTAGCTCTAAAACTGATGATCTACCTACAAATGTGAACTGACGTTCAAAAATAAAACATTTGAAAACGGACCATTTTTCACCTTTCTGAAGCATGACGTGATGGGGGGGTGTTATCTCTTTTGTCAAAAATCACCTGTTTTTGCTTGAACATTAAATGCCTCCAAATGGTATTTAATTACCTTCCCGGGGTGAAGAAACACTTTTTGAGACCTCAGAGTGAGTAAATTAGCCATTTTCATGCACTTTTAACCATTCCACAAATCTTGTGTTTTGGGCCCCTGGAAGCATGAAAATCACTTTAAACATGCTAATTTTAGCTCTAAAACTGATGATCTACCTACAAATGTGAACTGACGTTAAAAAATAAAACATTTGAAAATGGACCATTTATCACCTTTCTGCAGCATGACGTAATGGGGGGGGGTGTTATCTCTTTTGTCAAAAATCACCTGTTTTTGCTTGAACATTAAATGCCTCCAAATGGTATTTAATTCACTTCCCGGGCCCCTGGAAGCATGAAAATCACTTTAAATGTGCTAATTTTAGCTCTACAACTGATGATCTACCTACAAATGTGAACTGACTTTCAAAAATAAAACATTTGAAAACGGACAATTTTTCACCTTTCTGAAGCATGACGTAATGGGGGGGTGTTATCTCTTTTGTCAAAAATCACCTGTTTTTGCTTGAACATTAAATGCCTCCAAATGGTATTTAATTCACTTCCCGGGCCCCTGGAAGCATGAAAATCACTTTAAACATGCTAATTTTAGCTCTAAAACTGATGATCTACCTACAAATGTGAACTGACGTTCAAAAATAAAACATTTGAAAACGGACCATTTTTCACCTTTCTGAAGCATGACGTAATGGGGGGGTGTTATCACTTTTGTCAAAAATCACCTGTTTTTGCTTGAACATTAAATGCCTCCAAATGGTATTTAATTCACTTCCCGGGGTGAAGAAACACTTTTTGAGACCTCAGAGTGAGTAAATTGGCCATTTTCATGCACTTTTAACCATTCCACAAATCTTGTGTTTTGGGCCCCTGGAAGCATGAAAATCACTTTAAACATGCTAATTTTAGCTCTAAAACTGATGATCTACCTACAAATGTGAACTGACGTTAAAAAATAAAACATTTGAAAACGGACCATTTTTCACCTTTCTGCAGCATGACGTAATGGGGGGGTGTTATCTCTTTTGTCAAAAATCACCTGTTTTTGCTTGAACATTAAATGCCTCCAAATTGTATTTAATTCACTTCCCGGGCCCCTGGAAGCATGAAAATCACTTTAAACGTGCTAATTTTAGCTCTACAACTGATGATCTACCTACAAATGTGAACTGACTTTCAAAAATAAAACATTTGAAAACGGACAATTTTTCACCTTTCTGAAGCATGACGTAATGGGGGGGGTGTTATCTCTTTTGTCAAAAATCACCTGTTTTTGCTTGAACATTAAATGCCTCCAAATGGTATTTAATTCACTTCCCGGGCCCCTGGAAGCATGAAAATCACTTTAAACATGTTAATTTTAGCTCTAAAACTGATGATCTACCTACAAATGTGAACTGACGTTCAAAAATAAAACATTTGAAAACGGATCATTTTTCACCTTTCTGAAGCATGACGTAATGGGGGGGTGTTATCACTTTTGTCAAAAATCACCTGTTTTTGCTTGAACATTAAATGCCTCCAAATGGTATTTAATTCACTTCCCGGGGTGAAGAAACACTTTTTGAGACCTCAGAGTGAGTAAATTGGCCATTTTCATGCACTTTTAACCATTCCACAAATCTTGTGTTTTGGGCCCCTGGAAGCATGAAAATCACTTTAAACATGCTAATTTTAGCTCTAAAACTGATGATCTACCAACAAATGTGAACTGACGTTAAAAAATAAAACATTTGAAAACGGACCATTTTTCACCTTTCTGCAGCATGACGTAATGGGGGGGTGTTATCTCTTTTGTCAAAAATCACCTGTTTTTGCTTGAACAATAAATGCCTCCAAATGGTATTTAATTCACTTCCCGGGGTGAAGAAACACTTTTTGAGACCTCAGAGTGAGTAAATTGGCCATTTTCATGCACTTTTAACCATTCCACAAATCTTGTGTTTTGGGCCCCCGGAAGCATGAAAATCCCTTTAAACATGCTAATTTTAGCTCTAAAACTGATGATCTACCTACAAATGTGAACTGACGTTAAAAAATAAAACATTTGAAAACGGACCATTTTTCACCTTTCTGCAGCATGACGTAATGGGGGGGTGTTATCTCTTTTGTCAAAAATCACCTGTTTTTGCTCGAACATTAAATGCCTCCAAATGGTATTTAATTCACTTCCCGGGCCCCTGGAAGCATGAAAATCACTTTAAACGTGCTAATTTTAGCTCTAAAACTGATGATCTACCTACAAATGTGAACTGACTTTCAAAAATAAAACATTTGAAAACGGACCATTTTTCACCTTTCTGAAGCATGACGTAATGGGGGGGTGTTATCTCTTTTGTCAAAAATCACCAGTTTTTGCTTGAACATTAAATGCCTCCAAATGGTATTTAATTCACTTCCCGGGCCCCTGGTAGCATGAAAATCACTTTAAACATGCTAATTTTAGCTCTAAAACTGATGATCTACCTACAAATGTGAACTGACGTTCAAAAATAAAACATTTGAAAACGGACCATTTTTCACCTTTCTGAAGCATGACGTGATGGGGGGGTGTTATCTCTTTTGTCAAAAATCACCTGTTTTTGCTTGAACATTAAATGCCTCCAAATGGTATTTAATTACCTTCCCGGGGTGAAGAAACACTTTTTGAGACCTCAGAGTGAGTAAATTAGCCATTTTCATGCACTTTTAACCATTCCACAAATCTTGTGTTTTGGGCCCCTGGAAGCATGAAAATCACTTTAAACATGCTAATTTTAGCTCTAAAACTGATGATCTACCTACAAATGTGAACTGACGTTAAAAAATAAAACATTTGAAAACGGACCATTTTTCACCTTTCTGCAGCATGACGTAATGGGGGGGTGTTATCTCTTTTGTCAAAAATCACCTGTTTTTGCTTGAACATTAAATGCCTCCAAATGGTATTTAATTCACTTCCCGGGCCCCTGGAAGCATGAAAATCACTTTAAATGTGCTAATTTTAGCTCTACAACTGATGATCTACCTACAAATGTGAACTGACTTTCAAAAATAAAACATTTGAAAACGGACAATTTTTCACCTTTCTGAAGCATGACGTAATGGGGGGGTGTTATCTCTTTTGTCAAAAATCACCTGTTTTTGCTTGAACATTAAATGCCTCCAAATGGTATTTAATTCACTTCCCGGGCCCCTGGAAGCATGAAAATCACTTTAAACATGCTAATTTTAGCTCTAAAACTGATGATCTACCTACAAATGTGAACTGACGTTCAAAAATAAAACATTTGAAAACGGACCATTTTTCACCTTTCTGAAGCATGACGTAATGGGGGGGTGTTATCACTTTTGTCAAAAATCACCTGTTTTTGCTTGAACATTAAATGCCTCCAAATGGTATTTAATTCACTTCCCGGGGTGAAGAAACACTTTTTGAGACCTCAGAGTGAGTAAATTGGCCATTTTCATGCACTTTTAACCATTCCACAAATCTTGTGTTTTGGGCCCCTGGAAGCATGAAAATCACTTTAAACATGCTAATTTTAGCTCTAAAACTGATGATCTACCTACAAATGTGAACTGACGTTAAAAAATAAAACATTTGAAAACGGACCATTTTTCACCTTTCTGCAGCATGACGTAATGAGGGGGTGTTATCTCTTTTGTCAAAAATCACCTGTTTTTGCTTGAACATTAAATGCCTCCAAATGGTATTTAATTCACTTCCCGGGCCCCTGGAAGCATGAAAATCACTTTAAACGTGCTAATTTTAGCTCTACAACTGATGATCTACCTACAAATGTGAACTGACTTTCAAAAATAAAACATTTGAAAACGGACAATTTTTCACCTTTCTGAAGCATGACGTAATGGGGGGGTGTTATCTCTTTTGTCAAAAATCACCTGTTTTTGCTTGAACATTAAATGCCTCCAAATGGTATTTAATTCACTTCCCGGGCCCCTGGAAGCATGAAAATCACTTTAAACATGCTAATTTTAGCTCTAAAACTGATGATCTACCTACAAATGTGAACTGACGTTCAAAAATAAAACATTTGAAAACGGACCATTTTTCACCTTTCTGCAGCATGACGTAATGGGGGGGGTGTTATCTCTTTTGTCAAAAATCACCTGTTTTTGCTTGAACATTAAATGCCTCCAAATGGTATTAAATTCACTTCTCGGGGTGAAGAAACACTTTTTGAGACCTCAGAGTGAGTAAATTGGCCATTTTCATGCACTTTTAACCATTCCACAAATCTTGTGTTTTGGGCCCCTGGAAGCATGAAAATCACTTTAAACATGCTAATTTTAGCTCTAAAACTGATGATCTACCTACAAATGTGAACTGACGTTAAAAAATAAAACATTTGAAAACGGACCATTTTTCACCTTTCTGCAGCATGACGTAATGGGGGGGTGTTATCTCTTTTGTCAAAAATCACCTGTTTTTGCTTGAACATTAAATGCCTCCAAATGGTATTTAATTCACTTCCTGGGCCCCTGGAAGCATGAAAATCACTTTAAACGTGCTAATTTTAGCTCTAAAACTGATGATCTACCTACAAATGTGAACTGACTTTCAAAAATAAAACATTTGAAAACGGACAATTTTTCACCTTTCTGAAGCATGACGTAATGGGGGGTGTTATCTCTTTTGTCAAAAATCACCTGTTTTTGCTTGAACATTAAATGCCTCCAAATGGTATTTAATTCACTTCCCGGGCCCCTGGTAGCATGAAAATCACTTTAAACATGCTAATCTTAGCTCTAAAACTGATGATCTACCTACAAATGTGAACTGACGTTCAAAAATAAAACATTTGAAAACGGACCATTTTTCACCTTTCTGAAGCATGACGTAATGGGGGGGTGTTATCTCTTTTGTCAAAAATCACCTGTTTTTGCTTGAACATTAAATGCCTCCAAATGGTATTTACTTACCTTCCCGGGGTGAAGAAACACTTTTTGAGACCTCAGAGTGAGTAAATTGGCCATTTTCATGCACTTTTAACCATTCCACAAATCTTGTGTTTTGGGCCCCTGGAAGCATGAAAATCACTTTAAACATGCTAATTTTAGCTCTAAAACTGATGATCTACCTACAAATGTGAACTGACGTTAAAAAATAAAACATTTGAAAACTGACCATTTTTCACCTTTCTGCAGCATGACGTAATGGGGGGGTGTTATCTCTTTTGTCAAAAATCACCTGTTTTTGCTTGAACATTAAATGCCTCCAAATGGTATTTAATTCACTTCCCGGGCCCCTGGAAGCATGAAAATCACTTTAAACGTGCTAATTTTAGCTCTAAAACTGATGATCTACCTACAAATGTGAACTGACTTTCAAAAATAAAACATTTGAAAACGGACAATTTTTCACCTTTCTGAAGCATGACGTAATGGGGGGGTGTTATCTCTTTTGTCAAAAATCACCTGTTTTTGCTTGAACATTAAATGCCTCCAAATGGTATTTAATTCACTTCCCGGGCCCCTGGTAGCATGAAAATCACTTTAAACATGCTAATTTTAGCTCTAAAACTGATGATCTACCTACAAATGTGAACTGACGTTCAAAAATAAAACATTTGAAAAAGGACAATTTTTCACCTTTCTGAAGCATGACGTAATGGGGGGGTGTTATCTCTTTTGTCAAAAATCACCTGTTTTTGCTTAAACATTAAATGCCTCCAAATGGTATTTAATTACCTTCCCGGGGTGAAGAAACACTTTTTGAGACCTCAGAGTGAGTAAATTGGCCATTTTCATGCACTTTTAACCATTCCACAAATCTTGTGTTTTGGGCCCCTGGAAGCATGAAAATCACTTTAAACATGCTAATTTTAGCTCTAAAACTGATGATCTACCTACAAATGTGAACTGACGTTAAAAAATAAAACATTTAAAAACGGACCATTTTTCACCTTTCTGCAGCATGACGTAATGGGGGGTGTTATCTCTTTTGTCAAAAATCACCTGTTTTTGCTTGTACATTAAATGCCTCCAAATGGAATTTAATTCACTTCCTGGGCCCCTGGAAGCATGAAAATCACTTTAAACGTGCTAATTTTAGCTCTAAAACTGATGATCTACCTACAAATGTGAACTGACTTTCTAAAATAAAACATTTGAAAACGGACAATTTTTCACCTTTCTGAAGCATGACGTAATGGGGGGGGTGTTATCTCTTTTGTCAAAAATCACCTGTTTTTGCTTGAACATTAAATGCCTCCAAATGGTATTTAATTCACTTCTCGGGCCCCTGGAAGCATGAAAATCACTCTAAACGTGCTAATTTTAGCTCTAAAACTGATGATCTACCTACAAATGTGAACTGACTTTCAAAAATAAAACATTTGAAAACGGACAATTTTTCACCTTTCTGAAGCATGACGTAATGGGGTGGTGTTATCTCTTTTGTCAAAAATCACCTGTTTTTGCTTGAACATTAAATGCCTCAAAATGGTATTTAATTCACTTCCCGGGCCCCTGGTAGCATGAAAATCACTTTAAACATGCTAATTTTAGCTCTAAAACTGATGATCTACCTACAAATGTGAACTGACGTTCAAAAATAAAACATTTGAAAACTGACCATTTTTCACCTGTCTGAAGCATGACGTAATGGGGGGGGTGTTATCTCTTTTGTCAAAAATCACCTGTTTTTGCTTGAACATTAAATGCCTCCAAATGGTATTAAATTCACTTCCCGGGGTGAAGAAACACTTTTTGAGACCTCAGAGTGAGTAAATTGGCCATTTTCATGCACTTTTAACCATTCCACCAATCTTGTGTTTTGGGCCCCTGGAAGCATGAAAATCACTTTAAACATGCTAATTTTAGCTCTAAAACTGATGATCTACCTACAAATGTGAACTGACGTTAAAAAATAAAACATTTGAAAACGGACCATTTTTCACCTTTCTGCAGCATGACGTAATGGGGGGGTGTTATCTCTTTTGTCAAAAATCACCTGTTTTTGCTTGAACATTAAATGCCTCCAAATTGTATTTAATTCACTTCCCGGGCCCCTGGAAGCATGAAAATCACTTTAAACGTGCTAATTTTAGCTCTACAACTGATGATCTACCTACAAATGTGAACTGACTTTCAAAAATAAAACATTTGAAAACGGACAATTTTTCACCTTTCTGAAGCATGACGTAATGGGGGGGTGTTATCTCTTTTGTCAAAAATCACCTGTTTTTGCTTGAACATTAAATGCCTCCAAATGGTATTTAATTCACTTCCCGGGGTGAAGAAACACTTTTTGAGACCTCAGAGTGAGTAAATTGGCCATTTTCATGCACTTTTAACCATTCCACAAATCTTGTGTTTTGGGCCCCTGGAAGCATGAAAATCACTTTAAACATGCTAATTTTAGCTCTAAAACTGATGATCTACCAACGAAATGTGAACTGACGTTAAAAAATAAAACATTTGAAAACGGACCATCTTTCACCTTTCTGCAGCATGACGTAATGGGGGGGTGTTATCTCTTTTGTCAAAAATCACCTGTTTTTGCTTGAACAATAAATGCCTCCAAATGGTATGTAATTCACTTCCCGGGGTGAAGAAACACTTTTTGAGACCTCAGAGTGAGTAAATTGGCCATTTTCATGCACTTTTAACCATTCCACAAATCTTGTGTTTTGGGCCCCCGGAAGCATGAAAATCCCTTTAAACATGCTAATTTTAGCTCTAAAACTGATGATCTACCTACAAATGTGAACTGACGTTAAAAAATAAAACATTTGAAAACGGACCATTTTTCACCTTTCTGCAGCATGACGTAATGGGGGGGTGTTATCTCTTTTGTCAAAAATCACCTATTTTTGCTTGAACATTAAATGCCTCCAAATGGTATTTAATTCACTTCCCGGGCCCCTGGAAGCATGAAAATCACTTTAAACGTGCTAATTTTAGCTCTAAAACTGATGATCTACCTACAAATGTGAACTGACTTTCAAAAATAAAACATTTGAAAACGGACCATTTTTCAACTTTCTGAAGCATGACGTAATGGGGGGGTGTTATCTCTTTTGTCAAAAATCACCAGTTTTTGCTTGAACATTAAATGCCTCCAAATGGTATTTAAGTCACTTCCCGGGCCCCTGGTAGCATGAAAATCACTTTAAACATGCTAATTTTAGCTCTAAAACTGATGATCTACCTACAAATGTGAACTGACGTTCAAAAATAAAACATTTGAAAACGGACCATTTTTCCCCTTTCTGAAGCATGACGTGATGGGGGGGTGTTATCTCTTTTGTCAAAAATCACCTGTTTTTGCTTGAACATTAAATGCCTCCAAATGGTATTTAATTACCTTCCCGGGGTGAAGAAACACTTTTTGAGACCTCAGAGTGAGTAAATTAGCCATTTTCATGCACTTTTAACCATTCCACAAATCTTGTGTTTTGGGCCCCTGGAAGCATGAAAATCACTTTAAACATGCTAATTTTAGCTCTAAAACTGATGATCTACCTACAAATGTGAACTGACGTTAAAAAATAAAACATTTGAAAACGGACCATTTTTCACCTTTCTGCAGCATGACGTAATGGGGGGGTGTTATCTCTTTTGTCAAAAATCACCTGTTTTTGCTTGAACATTAAATGCCTCCAAATGGTATTTAATTCACTTCCCGGGCCCCTGGAAGCATGAAAATCACTTTAAATGTGCTAATTTTAGCTCTACAACTGATGATCTACCTACAAATGTGAACTGACTTTCAAAAATAAAACATTTGAAAACGGACAATTTTTCACCTTTCTGAAGCATGACGTAATGGGGGGGTGTTATCTCTTTTGTCAAAAATCACCTGTTTTTGCTTGAACATTAAATGCCTCCAAATGGTATTTAATTCACTTCCCGGGCCCCTGGAAGCATGAAAATCACTTTAAACATGCTAATTTTAGCTCTAAAACTGATGATCTACCTACAAATGTGAACTGACGTTCAAAAATAAAACATTTGAAAACGGACCATTTTTCACCTTTCTGAAGCATGACGTAATGGGGGGGTGTTATCACTTTTGTCAAAAATCACCTGTTTTTGCTTGAACATTAAATGCCTCCAAATGGTATTTAATTCACTTCCCGGGGTGAAGAAACACTTTTTGAGACCTCAGAGTGAGTAAATTGGCCATTTTCATGCACTTTTAACCATTCCACAAATCTTGTGTTTTGGGCCCCTGGAAGCATGAAAATCACTTTAAACATGCTAATTTTAGCTCTAAAACTGATGATCTACCTACAAATGTGAACTGACGTTAAAAAATAAAACATTTGAAAACGGACCATTTTTCACCTTTCTGCAGCATGACGTAATGGGGGGGTGTTATCTCTTTTGTCAAAAATCACCTGTTTTTGCTTGAACAATAAATGCCTCCAAATGGTATTTAATTCACTTCCCGGGGTGAAGAAACTCTTTTTGAGACCTCAGAGTGAGTAAATTGGCCATTTTCATGCACTTTTAACCATTCCACAAATCTTGTGTTTTGGGCCCCCGGAAGCATGAAAATCCCTTTAAACATGCTAATTTTAGCTCTAAAACTGATGATCTACCTACAAATGTGAACTGACGTTAAAAAATAAAACATTTGAAAACGGACCATTTTTCACCTTTCTGCAGCATGACGTAATGGGGGGGTGTTATCTCTTTTGTCAAAAATCACCTGTTTTTGCTGGAACATTAAATGCCTCCAAATGGTATTTAATTCACTTCCCGGGCCCCTGGAAGCATGAAAATCACTTTAAACGTGCTAATTTTAGCTCTAAAACTGATGATCTACCTACAAATGTGAACTGACTTTCAAAAATAAAACATTTGAAAACGGACCATTTTTCACCTTTCTGAAGCATGACGTAATGGGGGGGTGTTATCTCTTTTGTCAAAAATCACCAGTTTTTGCTTGAACATTAAATGCCTCCAAATGGTATTTAATTCACTTCCCGGGCCCCTGGTAGCATGAAAATCACTTTAAACATGCTAATTTTAGCTCTAAAACTGATGATCTACCTACAAATGTGAACTGACGTTCAAAAATAAAACATTTGAAAACGGACCATTTTTCACCTTTCTGAAGCATGACGTGATGGGGGGGTGTTATCTCTTTTGTCAAAAATCACCTGTTTTTGCTTGAACATTAAATGCCTCCAAATGGTATTTAATTACCTTCCCGGGGTGAAGAAACACTTTTTGAGACCTCAGAGTGAGTAAATTAGCCATTTTCATGCACTTTTAACCATTCCACAAATCTTGTGTTTTGGGCCCCTGGAAGCATGAAAATCACTTTAAACATGCTAATTTTAGCTCTAAAACTGATGATCTACCTACAAATGTGAACTGACGTTAAAAAATAAAACATTTGAAAACGGACCATTTTTCACCTTTCTGCAGCATGACGTAATGGGGGGGTGTTATCTCTTTTGTCAAAAATCACCTGTTTTTGCTTGAACATTAAATGCCTCCAAATGGTATTTAATTCACTTCCCGGGCCCCTGGAAGCATGAAAATCACTTTAAATGTGCTAATTTTAGCTCTACAACTGATGATCTACCTACAAATGTGAACTGACTTTCAAAAATAAAACATTTGAAAACGGACAATTTTTCACCTTTCTGAAGCATGACGTAATGGGGGGGTGTTATCTCTTTTGTCAAAAATCACCTGTTTTTGCTTGAACATTAAATGCCTCCAAATGGTATTTAATTCACTTCCCGGGCCCCTGGAAGCATGAAAATCACTTTAAACATGCTAATTTTAGCTCTAAAACTGATGATCTACCTACAAATGTGAACTGACGTTCAAAAATAAAACATTTGAAAACGGACCATTTTTCACCTTTCTGAAGCATGACGTAATGGGGGGGTGTTATCACTTTTGTCAAAAATCACCTGTTTTTGCTTGAACATTAAATGCCTCCAAATGGTATTTAATTCACTTCCCGGGGTGAAGAAACACTTTTTGAGACCTCAGAGTGAGTAAATTGGCCATTTTCATGCACTTTTAACCATTCCACAAATCTTGTGTTTTGGGCCCCTGGAAGCATGAAAATCACTTTAAACATGCTAATTTTAGCTCTAAAACTGATGATCTACCTACAAATGTGAACTGACGTTAAAAAATAAAACATTTGAAAACGGACCATTTTTCACCTTTCTGCAGCATGACGTAATGAGGGGGTGTTATCTCTTTTGTCAAAAATCACCTGTTTTTGCTTGAACATTAAATGCCTCCAAATGGTATTTAATTCACTTCCCGGGCCCCTGGAAGCATGAAAATCACTTTAAACGTGCTAATTTTAGCTCTACAACTGATGATCTACCTACAAATGTGAACTGACTTTCAAAAATAAAACATTTGAAAACGGACAATTTTTCACCTTTCTGAAGCATGACGTAATGGGGGGGTGTTATCTCTTTTGTCAAAAATCACCTGTTTTTGCTTGAACATTAAATGCCTCCAAATGGTATTTAATTCACTTCCCGGGCCCCTGGAAGCATGAAAATCACTTTAAACATGCTAATTTTAGCTCTAAAACTGATGATCTACCTACAAATGTGAACTGACGTTCAAAAATAAAACATTTGAAAACGGACCATTTTTCACCTTTCTGAAGCATGACGTAATGGGGCGGTGTTATCACTTTTGTCAAAAATCACCTGTTTTTGCATGAACATTAAATGCCTCCAAATGGTATTTAATTCACTTCCCGGGGTGAAGAAACACTTTTTGAGACCTCAGAGTGAGTAAATTGGCCATTTTCATGCACTTTTAACCATTCCACAAATCTTGTGTTTTGGGCCCCTGGAAGCATGAAAATCACTTTAAACATGCTAATTTTAGCTCTAAAACTGATGATCTACCTACAAATGTGAACTGACGTTAAAAAATAAAACATTTGAAAACGGACCATTTTTCACCTTTCTGCAGCATGACGTAATGGGGGGGGGTGTTATCTCTTTTGTCAAAAATCACCTGTTTTTGCTTGAACATTAAATGCCTCCAAATGGTATTAAATTCACTTCTCGGGGTGAAGAAACACTTTTTGAGACCTCAGAGTGAGTAAATTGGCCATTTTCATGCACTTTTAACCATTCCACAAATCTTGTGTTTTGGGCCCCTGGAAGCATGAAAATCACTTTAAACATGCTAATTTTAGCTCTAAAACTGATGATCTACCTACAAATGTGAACTGACGTTAAAAAATAAAACATTTGAAAACGGACCATTTTTCACCTTTCTGCAGCATGACGTAATGGGGGGGTGTTATCTCTTTTGTCAAAAATCACCTGTTTTTGCTTGAACATTAAATGCCTCCAAATGGTATTTAATTCACTTCCCGGGCCCCTGGAAGCATGAAAATCACTTTAAACGTGCTAATTTTAGCTCTAAAACTGATGATCTACCTACAAATGTGAACTGACTTTCAAAAATAAAACATTTGAAAACGGACAATTTTTCACCTTTCTGAAGCATGACGTAATGGGGGGGTGTTATCTCTTTTGTCAAAAATCACCTGTTTTTGCTTGAACATTAAATGCCTCCAAATGGTATTTAATTCACTTCCCGGGCCCCTGGTAGCATGAAAATCACTTTAAACATGCTAATCTTAGCTCTAAAACTGATGATCTACCTACAAATGTGAACTGACGTTCAAAAATAAAACATTTGAAAACGGACCATTTTTCACCTTTCTGAAGCATGACGTAATGGGGGGGTGTTATCTCTTTTGTCAAAAATCACCTGTTTTTGCTTGAACATTAAATGCCTCCAAATGGTATTTAATTACCTTCCCGGGGTGAAGAAACACTTTTTGAGACCTCAGAGTGAGTAAATTGGCCATTTTCATGCACTTTTAACCATTCCACAAATCTTGTGTTTTGGGCCCCTGGAAGCATGAAAATCACTTTAAACATGCTAATTTTAGCTCTAAAACTGATGATCTACCTACAAATGTGAACTGACGTTAAAAAATAAAACATTTGAAAACTGACCATTTTTCACCTTTCTTCAGCATGACGTAATGGGGGGGTGTTATCTCTTTTGTCAAAAATCACCTGTTTTTGCTTGAACATTAAATGCCTCCAAATGGTATTTAATTCACTTCCCGGGCCCCTGGAAGCATGAAAATCACTTTAAACGTGCTAATTTTAGCTCTAAAACTGATGATCTACCTACAAATGTGAACTGACTTTCAAAAATAAAACATTTGAAAACGGACAATTTTTCACCTTTCTGAAGCATGACGTAATGGGGGGGTGTTATCTCTTTTGTCAAAAATCACCTGTTTTTGCTTGAACATTAAATGCCTCCAAATGGTATTTAATTCACTTCCCGGGCCCCTGGTAGCATGAAAATCACTTTAAACATGCTAATTTTAGCTCTAAAACTGATGATCTACCTACAAATGTGAACTGACGTTCAAAAATAAAACATTTGAAAAAGGACAATTTTTCACCTTTCTGAAGCATGACGTAATGGGGGGGTGTTATCTCTTTTGTCAAAAATCACCTGTTTTTGCTTGAACATTAAATGCCTCCAAATGGTATTTAATTCACTTCCCGGGGTGAAGAAACACTTTTTGAGACCTCAGAGTGAGTAAATTGGCCATTTTCATGCACTTTTAACCATTCCACAAATCTTGTGTTTTGGGCCCCTGGAAGCATGAAAATCACTTTAAACATGCTAATTTTAGCTCTAAAACTGATGATCTACCTACAAATGTGAACTGACGTTAAAAAATAAAACATTTAAAAACGGACCATTTTTCACCTTTCTGCAGCATGACGTAATGGGGGGGTGTTATCTCTTTTGTCAAAAATCACCTGTTTTTGCTTGTACATTAAATGCCTCCAAATGGCATTTAATTCACTTCCTGGGCCCCTGGAAGCATGAAAATCACTTTAAACGTGCTAATTTTAGCTCTAAAACTGATGATCTACCTACAAATGTGAACTGACTTTCAAAAATAAAACATTTGAAAACAGACAATTTTTCACCTTTCTGAAGCATGACGTAATGGGGGGGGGGGTGTTATCTCTTTTGTCAAAAATCACCTGTTTTTGCTTGAACATTAAATGCCTCCAAATGGTATTTAATTCACTTCTCGGGCCCCTGGAAGCATGAAAATCACTCTAAACGTGCTAATTTTAGCTCTAAAACTGATGATCTACCTACAAATGTGAACTGACTTTCAAAAATAAAACATTTGAAAACGGACAATTTTTCACCTTTCTGAAGCATGACGTAATGGGGGGGTGTTATCTCTTTTGTCAAAAATTACCTGTTTTTGCTTGAACATTAAATGCCTCCAAATGGTATTTAATTCACTTCCCGGGCCCCTGGAAGCATGAAAATCACTTTAAACGTGCTAATTTTAGCTCTAAAACTGATGATCTACCTACAAATGTGAACTGACTTTCAAAAATAAAACATTTGAAAACGGACAATTTTTCACCTTTCTGAAGCATGACGTAATGGGGGGGTGTTATCTCTTTTGTCAAAAGTCACCTGTTTTTGCTTGAACATTAAATGCCTCAAAATGGTATTTAATTCACTTCCCGGGCCCCTGGTAGCATGAAAATCACTTTAAACATGCTAATTTTAGCTCTAAAACTGATGATCTACCTACAAATGTGAACTGACGTTCAAAAATAAAACATTTGAAAACTGACCATTTTTCACCTGTCTGAAGCATGACGTAATGGGGGGGGTGTTATCTCTTTTGTCAAAAATCACCTGTTTTTGCTTGAACATTAAATGCCTCCAAATGGTATTAAATTCCCTTCCCGGGGTGAAGAAACACTTTTTGAGACCTCAGAGTGAGTAAATTGGCCATTTTCATGCACTTTTAACCATTCCACAAATCTTGTGTTTTGGGCCCCTGGAAGCATGAAAATCACTTTAAACATGCTAATTTTAGCTCTAAAACTGATGATCTACCTACAAATGTGAACTGACGTTAAAAAATAAAACATTTGAAAACGGACCATTTTTCACCTTTCTGCAGCATGACGTAATGGGGGGGTGTTATCTCTTTTGTCAAAAATCACCTGTTTTTGCTTGAACATTAAATGCCTCCAAATTGTATTTAATTCACTTCCCGGGCCCCTGGAAGCATGAAAATCACTTTAAACGTGCTAATTTTAGCTCTACAACTGATGATCTACCTACAAATGTGAACTGACGTTCAAAAATAAAACATTTGAAAACGGATCATTTTTCACCTTTCTGAAGCATGACGTAATGGGGGGGTGTTATCACTTTTGTCAAAAATCACCTGTTTTTGCTTGAACATTAAATGCCTCCAAATGGTATTTAATTCACTTCCCGGGGTGAAGAAACACTTTTTGAGACCTCAGAGTGAGTAAATTGGCCATTTTCATGCACTTTTAACCATTCCACAAATCTTGTGTTTTGGGCCCCTGGAAGCATGAAAATCACTTTAAACATGCTAATTTTAGCTCTAAAACTGATGATCTACCAACGAAATGTGAACTGACGTTAAAAAATAAAACATTTGAAAACGGACCATTTTTCACCTTTCTGCAGCATGACGTAATGGGGGGGTGTTATCTCTTTTGTCAAAAATCACCTGTTTTTGCTTGAACAATAAATGCCTCCAAATGGTATGTAATTCACTTCCCGGGGTGAAGAAACACTTTTTGAGACCTCAGAGTGAGTAAATTGGCCATTTTCATGCACTTTTAACCATTCCACAAATCTTGTGTTTTGGGCCCCCGGAAGCATGAAAATCCCTTTAAACATGCTAATTTTAGCTCTAAAACTGATGATCTACCTACAAATGTGAACTGACGTTAAAAAATAAAACATTTGAAAACGGACCATTTTTCACCTTTCTGCAGCATGACGTAATGGGGGGGTGTTATCTCTTTTGTCAAAAATCACCTGTTTTTGCTTGAACATTAAATGCCTCCAAATGGTATTTAATTCACTTCCCGGGCCCCTGGAAGCATGAAAATCACTTTAAACGTGCTAATTTTAGCTCTAAAACTGATGATCTACCTACAAATGTGAACTGACTTTCAAAAATAAAACATTTGAAAACGGACCATTTTTCAACTTTCTGAAGCATGACGTAATGGGGGGGTGTTATCTCTTTTGTCAAAAATCACCAGTTTTTGCTTGAACATTAAATGCCTCCAAATGGTATTTAATTCACTTCCCGGGCCCCTGGTAGCATGAAAATCACTTTAAACATGCTAATTTTAGCTCTAAAACTGATGATCTACCTACAAATGTGAACTGACGTTCAAAAATAAAACATTTGAAAACTGACCATTTTTCACCTGTCTGAAGCATGACGTAATGGGGGGGGTGTTATCTCTTTTGTCAAAAATCACCTGTTTTTGCTTGAACATTAAATGCCTCCAAATGGTATTAAATTCCCTTCCCGGGGTGAAGAAACACTTTTTGAGACCTCAGAGTGAGTAAATTGGCCATTTTCATGCACTTTTAACCATTCCACAAATCTTGTGTTTTGGGCCCCTGGAAGCATGAAAATCACTTTAAACATGCTAATTTTAGCTCTAAAACTGATGATCTACCTACAAATGTGAACTGACGTTAAAAAATAAAACATTTGAAAACGGACCATTTTTCACCTTTCTGCAGCATGACGTAATGGGGGGGTGTTATCTCTTTTGTCAAAAATCACCTGTTTTTGCTTGAACATTAAATGCCTCCAAATTGTATTTAATTCACTTCCCGGGCCCCTGGAAGCATGAAAATCACTTTAAACGTGCTAATTTTAGCTCTACAACTGATGATCTACCTACAAATGTGAACTGACTTTCAAAAATAAAACATTTGAAAACGGACAATTTTTCACCTTTCTGAAGCATGACGTAATGGGGGGGGTGTTATCTCTTTTGTCAAAAATCACCTGTTTTTGCTTGAACATTAAATGCCTCCAAATGGTATTTAATTCACTTCCCGGGCCCCTGGAAGCATGAAAATCACTTTAAACATGCTAATTTTAGCTCTAAAACTGATGATCTACCTACAAATGTGAACTGACGTTCAAAAATAAAACATTTGAAAACGGATCATTTTTCACCTTTCTGAAGCATGACGTAATGGGGGGGTGTTATCACTTTTGTCAAAAATCACCTGTTTTTGCTTGAACATTAAATGCCTCCAAATGGTATTTAATTCACTTCCCGGGGTGAAGAAACACTTTTTGAGACCTCAGAGTGAGTAAATTGGCCATTTTCATGCACTTTTAACCATTCCACAAATCTTGTGTTTTGGGCCCCTGGAAGCATGAAAATCACTTTAAACATGCTAATTTTAGCTCTAAAACTGATGATCTACCAACGAAATGTGAACTGACGTTAAAAAATAAAACATTTGAAAACGGACCATTTTTCACCTTTCTGCAGCATGACGTAATGGGGGGGTGTTATCTCTTTTGTCAAAAATCACCTGTTTTTGCTTGAACAATAAATGCCTCCAAATGGTATGTAATTCACTTCCCGGGGTGAAGAAACACTTTTTGAGACCTCAGAGTGAGTAAATTGGCCATTTTCATGCACTTTTAACCATTCCACAAATCTTGTGTTTTGGGCCCCCGGAAGCATGAAAATCCCTTTAAACATGCTAATTTTAGCTCTAAAACTGATGATCTACCTACAAATGTGAACTGACGTTAAAAAATAAAACATTTGAAAACGGACCATTTTTCACCTTTCTGCAGCATGACGTAATGGGGGGGTGTTATCTCTTTTGTCAAAAATCACCTGTTTTTGCTTGAACATTAAATGCCTCCAAATGGTATTTAATTCACTTCCCGGGCCCCTGGAAGCATGAAAATCACTTTAAACGTGCTAATTTTAGCTCTAAAACTGATGATCTACCTACAAATGTGAACTGACTTTCAAAAATAAAACATTTGAAAACGGACCATTTTTCAACTTTCTGAAGCATGACGTAATGGGGGGGGTGTTATCTCTTTTGTCAAAAATCACCAGTTTTTGCTTGAACATTAAATGCCTCCAAATGGTATTTAAGTCACTTCCCGGGCCCCTGGTAGCATGAAAATCACTTTAAACATGCTAATGTTAGCTCTAAAACTGATGATCTACCTCCAAATGTGAACTGACGTTCAAAAATAAAACATTTGAAAACGGACCATTTTTCACCTTTCTGAAGCATGACGTGATGGGGGGGTGTTATCTCTTTTGTCAAAAATCACCTGTTTTTGCTTGAACATTAAATGCCTCCAAATGGTATTTAATTACCTTCCCGGGGTGAAGAAACACTTTTTGAGACCTCAGAGTGAGTAAATTAGCCATTTTCATGCACTTTTAACCATTCCACAAATCTTGTGTTTTGGGCCCCTGGAAGCATGAAAATCACTTTAAACATGCTAATTTTAGCTCTAAAACTGATGATCTACCTACAAATGTGAACTGACGTTAAAAAATAAAACATTTGAAAACGGACCATTTTTCACCTTTCTGCAGCATGACGTAATGGGGGGGTGTTATCTCTTTTGTCAAAAATCACCTGTTTTTGCTTGAACATTAAATGCCTCCAAATGGTATTTAATTCACTTCCCGGGCCCCTGGAAGCATGAAAATCACTTTAAATGTGCTAATTTTAGCTCTACAACTGATGATCTACCTACAAATGTGAACTGACTTTCAAAAATAAAACATTTGAAAACGGACAATTTTTCACCTTTCTGAAGCATGACGTAATGGGGGGGTGTTATCTCTTTTGTCAAAAATCACCTGTTTTTGCTTGAACATTAAATGCCTCCAAATGGTATTTAATTCACTTCCCGGGCCCCTGGAAGCATGAAAATCACTTTAAACATGCTAATTTTAGCTCTAAAACTGATGATCTACCTACAAATGTGAACTGACGTTCAAAAATAAAACATTTGAAAACTGACCATTTTTCACCTTTCTGAAGCATGACGTAATGGGGGGGTGTTATCACTTTTGTCAAAAATCACCTGTTTTTGCTTGAACATTAAATGCCTCCAAATGGTATTTAATTCACTTCCCGGGGTGAAGAAACACTTTTTGAGACCTCAGAGAGAGTAAATTGGCCATTTTCATGCACTTTTAACCATTACACAAATCTTGTGTTTTGGGCCCCTGGAAGCATGAAAATCACTTTAAACATGCTAATTTTAGCTCTAAAACTGATGATCTACCTACAAATGTGAACTGACGTTAAAAAATAAAACATTTGAAAACGGACCATTTTTCACCTTTCTGCAGCATGACGTAATGAGGGGGTGTTATCTCTTTTGTCAAAAATCACCTGTTTTTGCTTGAACATTAAATGCCTCCAAATGGTATTTAATTCACTTCCCGGGCCCCTGGAAGCATGAAAATCACTTTAAACGTGCTAATTTTAGCTCTACAACTGATGATCTACCTACAAATGTGAACTGACTTTCAAAAATAAAACATTTGAAAACGGACAATTTTTCACCTTTCTGAAGCATGACGGAATGGGGGGGTGTTATCTCTTTTGTCAAAAATCACCTGTTTTTGCTTGAACATTAAATGCCTCCAAATGGTATTTAATTCACTTCCCGGGCCCCTGGAAGCATGAAAATCACTTTAAACATGCTAATTTTAGCTCTAAAACTGATGATCTACCTACAAATGTGAACTGACGTTCAAAAATAAAACATTTGAAAACGGACCATTTTTCACCTTTCTGAAGCATGACGTAATGGGGCGGTGTTATCACTTTTGTCAAAAATCACCTGTTTTTGCTTGAACATTAAATGCCTCCAAATGGTATTTAATTCACTTCCCGGGGTGAAGAAACACTTTTTGAGACCTCAGAGTGAGTAAATTGGCCATTTTCATGCACTTTTAACCATTCCACAAATCTTGTGTTTTGGGCCCCTGGAAGCATGAAAATCACTTTAAACATGCTAATTTTAGCTCTAAAACTGATGATCTACCTACAAATGTGAACTGACGTTAAAAAATAAAACATTTGAAAACGGACCATTTTTCACCTTTCTGCAGCATGACGTAATGGGGGGGGTGTTATCTCTTTTGTCAAAAATCACCTGTTTTTGCTTGAACATTAAATGCCTCCAAATGGTATTAAATTCACTTCTCGGGGTGAAGAAACACTTTTTGAGACCTCAGAGTGAGTAAATTGGCCATTTTCATGCACTTTTAACCATTCCACAAATCTTGTGTTTTGGGCCCCTGGAAGCATGAAAATCACTTTAAACATGCTAATTTTAGCTCTAAAACTGATGATCTACCTACAAATGTGAACTGACGTTAAAAAATAAAACATTTGAAAACGGACCATTTTTCACCTTTCTGCAGCATGACGTAATGGGGGGGTGTTATCTCTTTTGTCAAAAATCACCTGTTTTTGCTTGAACATTAAATGCCTCCAAATGGTATTTAATTCACTTCCCGGGCCCCTGGAAGCATGAAAATCACTTTAAACGTGCTAATTTTAGCTCTAAAACTGATGATCTACCTACAAATGTGAACTGACTTTCAAAAACAAAACATTTGAAAACGGACAATTTTTCACCTTTCTGAAGCATGACGTAATGGGCGGGTTTTATCTCTTTTGTCAAAAATCACCTGTTTTTGCTTGAACATTAAATGCCTCCAAATGGTATTTAATTCACTTCCCGGGCCCCTGGTAGCATGAAAATCACTTTAAACATGCTAATCTTAGCTCTAAAACTGATGATCTACCTACAAATGTGAACTGACGTTCAAAAATAAAACATTTGAAAACGGACCATTTTTCACCTTTCTGAAGCATGACGTAATGGGGGGTGTTATCTCTTTTGTCAAAAATCACCTGTTTTTGCTTGAACATTAAATGCCTCCAAATGGTATTTAATTACCTTCCCGGGGTGAAGAAACACTTTTTGAGACCTCAGAGTGAGTAAATTGGCCATTTTCATGCACTTTTAACCATTCCACAAATCTTGTGTTTTGGGCCCCTGGAAGCATGAAAATCACTTTAAACATGCTAATTTTAGCTCTAAAACTGATGATCTACCTACAAATGTGAACTGACGTTAAAAAATAAAACATTTGAAAACGGACCATTTTTCACCTTTCTGCAGTATGACGTAATGGGGGGGTGTTATCTCTTTTGTCAAAAATCACCTGTTTTTGCTTGAACATTAAATGCCTCCAAATTGTATTTAATTCACTTCCCGGGCCCCTGGAAGCATGAAAATCACTTTAAACGTGCTAATTTTAGCTCTACAACTGATGATCTACCTACAAATGTGAACTGACTTTCAAAATAAAACATTTGAAAACGGACAATTTTTCACCTTTCTGAAGCATGACGTAATGGGGGGGTGTTATCTCTTTTGTCAAAAATCACCTGTTTTTGCTTGAACATTAAATGCCTCCAAATGGTATTTAATTCACTTCCCGGGCCCCTGGAAGCATGAAAATCACTTTAAACATGCTAATTTTAGCTCTAAAACTGATGATCTACCTACAAATGTGAACTGACGTTCAAAAATAAAACATTTGAAAACGGATCATTTTTCACCTTTCTGAAGCATGACGTAATGGGGGGGTGTTATCACTTTTGTCAAAAATCACCGGTTTTTGCTTGAACATTAAATGCCTCCAAATGGTATTTAATTCACTTCCCGGGGTGAAGAAACACTTTTTGAGACCTCAGAGTGAGTAAATTGGCCATTTTCATGCACTTTTAACCATTCCACAAATCTTGTGTTTTGGGCCCCTGGAAGCATGAAAATCACTTTAAACATGCTAATTTTAGCTCTAAAACTGATGATCTACCAACGAAATGTGAACTGACGTTAAAAAATAAAACATTTGAAAACGGACCATTTTTCACCTTTCTGCAGCATGACGTAATGGGGGGGTGTTATCTCTTTTGTCAAAAATCACCTGTTTTTGCTTGAACAATAAATGCCTCCAAATGGTATGTAATTCACTTCCCGGGGTGAAGAAACACTTTTTGAGACCTCAGAGTGAGTAAATTGGCCATTTTCATGCACTTTTAACCATTCCACAAATCTTGTGTTTTGGGCCCCCGGAAGCATGAAAATCCCTTTAAACATGCTAATTTTAGCTCTAAAACTGATGATCTACCTACAAATGTGAACTGACGTTAAAAAATAAAACATTTGAAAACGGACCATTTTTCACCTTTCTGCAGCATGACGTAATGGGGGGGTGTTATCTCTTTTGTCAAAAATCACCTGTTTTTGCTTGAACATTAAATGCCTCCAAATGGTATTTAATTCACTTCCCGGGCCCCTGGAAGCATGAAAATCACTTTAAACGTGCTAATTTTAGCTCTAAAACTGATGATCTACCTACAAATGTGAACTGACTTTCAAAAATAAAACATTTGAAAACGGACCATTTTTCAACTTTCTGAAGCATGACGTAATGGGGGGGTGTTATCTCTTTTGTCAAAAATCACCAGTTTTTGCTTGAACATTAAATGCCTCCAAATGGTATTTAAGTCACTTCCCGGGCCCCTGGTAGCATGAAAATCACTTTAAACATGCTAATTTTAGCTCTAAAACTGATGATCTACCTACAAATGTGAACTGACGTTCAAAAATAAAACATTTGAAAACGGACCATTTTTCACCTTTCTGAAGCATGACGTGATGGGGGGGTGTTATCTCTTTTGTCAAAAATCACCTGTTTTTGCTTGAACATTAAATGCCTCCAAATGGTATTTAATTACCTTCCCGGGGTGAAGAAACACTTTTTGAGACCTCAGAGTGAGTAAATTAGCCATTTTCATGCACTTTTAACCATTCCACAAATCTTGTGTTTTGGGCCCCTGGAAGCATGAAAATCACTTTAAACATGCTAATTTTAGCTCTAAAACTGATGATCTACCTACAAATGTGAACTGACGTTAAAAAATAAAACATTTGAAAACGGACCATTTTTCACCTTTCTGCAGCATGACGTAATGGGGGGGTGTTATCTCTTTTGTCAAAAATCACCTGTTTTTGCTTGAACATTAAATGCCTCCAAATGGTATTTAATTCACTTCCCGGGCCCCTGGAAGCATGAAAATCACTTTAAATGTGCTAATTTTAGCTCTACAACTGATGATCTACCTACAAATGTGAACTGACTTTCAAAAATAAAACATTTGAAAACGGACAATTTTTCACCTTTCTGAAGCATGACGTAATGGGGGGGTGTTATCTCTTTTGTCAAAAATCACCTGTTTTTGCTTGAACATTAAATGCCTCCAAATGGTATTTAATTCACTTCCCGGGCCCCTGGAAGCATGAAAATCACTTTAAACATGCTAATTTTAGCTCTAAAACTGATGATCTACCTACAAATGTGAACTGACGTTCAAAAATAAAACATTTGAAAACGGACCATTTTTCACCTTTCTGAAGCATGACGTAATGGGGGGGTGTTATCACTTTTGTCAAAAATCACCTGTTTTTGCTTGAACATTAAATGCCTCCAAATGGTATTTAATTCACTTCCCGGGGTGAAGAAACACTTTTTGAGACCTCAGAGTGAGTAAATTGGCCATTTTCATGCACTTTTAACCATTCCACAAATCTTGTGTTTTGGGCCCCTGGAAGCATGAAAATCACTTCAAACATGCTAATTTTAGCTCTAAAACTGATGATCTACCTACAAATGTGAACTGACGTTAAAAAATAAAACATTTGAAAACGGACCATTTTTCACCTTTCTGCAGCATGACGTAATGAGGGGGTGTTATCTCTTTTGTCAAAAATCACCTGTTTTTGCTTGAACATTAAATGCCTCCAAATGGTATTTAATTCACTTCCCGGGCCCCTGGAAGCATGAAAATCACTTTAAACGTGCTAATTTTAGCTCTACAACTGATGATCTACCTACAAATGTGAACTGACTTTCAAAAATAAAACATTTGAAAACGGACAATTTTTCACCTTTCTGAAGCATGACGTAATGGGGGGGTGTTATCTCTTTTGTCAAAAATCACCTGTTTTTGCTTGAACATTAAATGCCTCCAAATGGTATTTAATTCACTTCCCGGGCCCCTGGAAGCATGAAAATCACTTTAAACATGCTAATTTTAGCTCTAAAACTGATGATCTACCTACAAATGTGAACTGACGTTCAAAAATAAAACATTTGAAAACGGACCATTTTTCACCTTTCTGAAGCATGACGTAATGGGGCGGTGTTATCACTTTTGTCAAAAATCACCTGTTTTTGCTTGAACATTAAATGCCTCCAAATGGTATTTAATTCACTTCCCGGGGTGAAGAAACACTTTTTGAGACCTCAGAGTGAGTAAATTGGCCATTTTCATGCACTTTTAACCATTCCACAAATCTTGTGTTTTGGGCCCCTGGAAGCATGAAAATCACTTTAAACATGCTAATTTTAGCTCTAAAACTGATGATCTACCTACAAATGTGAACTGACGTTAAAAAATAAAACATTTGAAAACGGACCATTTTTCACCTTTCTGCAGCATGACGTAATGGGGGGGGGGTTATCTCTTTTGTCAAAAATCACCTGTTTTTGCTTGAACATTAAATGCCTCCAAATGGTATTAAATTCACTTCTCGGGGTGAAGAAACACTTTTTGAGACCTCAGAGTGAGTAAATTGGCCATTTTCATGCACTTTTAACCATTCCACAAATCTTGTGTTTTGGGCCCCTGGAAGCATGAAAATCACTTTAAACATGCTAATTTTAGCTCTAAAACTGATGATCTACCTACAAATGTGAACTGACGTTAAAAAATAAAACATTTGAAAACGGACCATTTTTCACCTTTCTGCAGCATGACGTAATGGGGGGGGTGTTATCTCTTTTGTCAAAAATCACCTGTTTTTGCTTGAACATTAAATGCCTCCAAATGGTATTTAATTCACTTCCCGGGCCCCTGGAAGCATGAAAATCACTTTAAACGTGCTAATTTTAGCTCTAAAACTGGTGATCTACCTACAAATGTGAACTGACTTTCAAAAATAAAACATTTGAAAACGGACAATTTTTCACCTTTCTGAAGCATGACGTAATGGGGGGGTGTTATCTCTTTTGTCAAAAATCACCTGTTTTTGCTTGAACATTAAATGCCTCCAAATGGTATTTAATTCACTTCCCGGGCCCCTGGTAGCATGAAAATCACTTTAAACATGCTAATCTTAGCTCTAAAACTGATGATCTACCTACAAATGTGAACTGACGTTCAAAAATAAAACATTTGAAAACGGACCATTTTTCACCTTTCTGAAGCATGACGTAATGGGGGGTGTTATCTCTTTTGTCAAAAATCACCTGTTTTTGCTTGAACATTAAATGCCTCCAAATGGTATTTAATTACCTTCCCGGGGTGAAGAAACACTTTTTGAGACCTCAGAGTGAGTAAATTGGCCATTTTCATGCACTTTTAACCATTCCACAAATCTTGTGTTTTGGGCCCCTGGAAGCATGAAAATCACTTTAAACATGCTAATTTTAGCTCTAAAACTGATGATCTACCTACAAATGTGAACTGACGTTAAAAAATAAAACATTTGAAAACTGACCATTTTTCACCTTTCTGCAGCATGACGTAATGGGGGGGTGTTATCTCTTTTGTCAAAAATCACCTGTTTTTGCTTGAACATTAAATGCCTCCAAATGGTATTTAATTCACTTCCCGGGCCCCTGGAAGCATGAAAATCACTTTAAACGTGCTAATTTTAGCTCTAAAACTGATGATCTACCTACAAATGTGAACTGACTTTCAAAAATAAAACATTTGAAAACGGACAATTTTTCACCTTTCTGAAGCATGACGTAATGGGGGGGTGTTATCTCTTTTGTCAAAAATCACCTGTTTTTGCTTGAACATTAAATGCCTCAAAATGGTATTTAATTCACTTCCCGGGCCCCTGGTAGCATGAAAATCACTTTAAACATGCTAATTTTAGCTCTAAAACTGATGATCTACCTACAAATGTGAACTGACGTTCAAAAATAAAACATTTGAAAAAGGACCATTTTTCACCTTTCTGAAGCATGACGTAATGGGGGGGTGTTATCTCTTTTGTCAAAAATCACCTGTTTTTGCTTGAACATTAAATGCCTCCAAATGGTATTTAATTACCTTCCCGGGGTGAAGAAACACTTTTTGAGACCTCAGAGTGAGTAAATTGGCCATTTTCATGCACTTTTAACCATTCCACAAATCTTGTGTTTTGGGCCCCTGGAAGCATGAAAATCACTTTAAACATGCTAATTTTAGCTCTAAAACTGATGATCTACCTACAAATGTGAACTGACGTTAAAAAATAAAACATTTAAAAACGGACCATTTTTCACCTTTCTGCAGCATGACGTAATGGGGGGGTGTTATCTCTTTTGTCAAAAATCACCTGTTTTTGCTTGTACATTAAATGCCTCCAAATGGCATTTAATTCACTTCCTGGGCCCCTGGAAGCATGAAAATCACTTTAAACGTGCTAATTTTAGCTCTAAAACTGATGATCTACCTACAAATGTGAACTGACTTTCAAAAATAAAACATTTGAAAACGGACAATTTTTCACCTTTCTGAAGCATGACGTAATGGGGGGGGGGTGTTATCTCTTTTGTCAAAAATCACCTGTTTTTGCTTGAACATTAAATGCCTCCAAATGGTATTTAATTCACTTCTCGGGCCCCTGGAAGCATGAAAATCACTTTAAACGTGCTAATTTTAGCTCTAAAACTGATGATCTACCTACAAATGTGAACTGACTTTCAAAAATAAAACATTTGAAAACGGACAATTTTTCACCTTTCTGAAGCATGACGTAATGGGGGGGGTGTTATCTCTTTTGTCAAAAATCACCTGTTTTTGCTTGAACATTAAATGCCTCAAAATGGTATTTAATTCACTTCCCGGGCCCCTGGTAGCATGAAAATCACTTTAAACATGCTAATTTTAGCTCTAAAACTGATGATCTACCTACAAATGTGAACTGACGTTCAAAAATAAAACATTTGAAAACTGACCATTTTTCACCTGTCTGAAGCATGACGTAATGGGGGGGGTGTTATCTCTTTTGTCAAAAATCACCTGTTTTTGCTTGAACATTAAATGCCTCCAAATGGTATTAAATTCACTTCCCGGGGTGAAGAAACACTTTTTGAGACCTCAGAGTGAGTAAATTGGCCATTTTCATGCACTTTTAACCATTCCACAAATCTTGTGTTTTGGGCCCCTGGAAGCATGAAAATCACTTTAAACATGCTAATTTTAGCTCTAAAACTGATGATCTACCAACAAATGTGAACTGACGTTAAAAAATAAAACATTTGAAAACGGACCATTTTTCACCTTTCTGCAGCATGACGTAATGGGGGGGTGTTATCTCTTTTGTCAAAAATTACCTGTTTTTGCTTGAACATTAAATGCCTCCAAATGGTATTTAATTCACTTCCCGGGCCCCTGGAAGCATGAAAATCACTTTAAACGTGCTAATTTTAGCTCTAAAACTGATGATCTACCTACAAATGTGAACTGACTTTCAAAAATAAAACATTTGAAAACGGACAATTTTTCACCTTTCTGAAGCATGACGTAATGGGGGGGTGTTATCTCTTTTGTCAAAAATCACCTGTTTTTGCTTGAACATTAAATGCCTCAAAATGGTATTTAATTCACTTCCCGGGCCCCTGGTAGCATGAAAATCACTTTAAACATGCTAATTTTAGCTCTAAAACTGATGATCTACCTACAAATGTGAACTGACGTTCAAAAATAAAACATTTGAAAACTGACCATTTTTCACCTGTCTGAAGCATGACGTAATGGGGGGGGTGTTATCTCTTTTGTCAAAAATCACCTGTTTTTGCTTGAACATTAAATGCCTCCAAATGGTATTAAATTCACTTCCCGGGGTGAAGAAACACTTTTTGAGACCTCAGAGTGAGTAAATTGGCCATTTTCATGCACTTTTAACCATTCCACAAATCTTGTGTTTTGGGCCCCTGGAAGCATGAAAATCACTTTAAACATGCTAATTTTAGCTCTAAAACTGATGATCTACCAACAAATGTGAACTGACGTTAAAAAATAAAACATTTGAAAACGGACCATTTTTCACCTTTCTGCAGCATGACGTAATGGGGGGGTGTTATCTCTTTTGTCAAAAATCACCTGTTTTTGCTTGAACAATAAATGCCTCCAAATGGTATTTAAATCACTTCCCGGGGTGAAGAAACACTTTTTGAGACCTCAGAGTGAGTAAATTGGCCATTTTCATGCACTTTTAACCATTCCACAAATCTTGTGTTTTGGGCCCCCGGAAGCATGAAAATCCCTTTAAACATGCTAATTTTAGCTCTAAAACTGATGATCTACCTACAAATGTGAACTGACGTTAAAAAATAAAACATTTGAAAACGGACCATTTTTCACCTTTCTGCAGCATGACGTAATGGGGGGGTGTCATCTCTTTTGTCAAAAATCACCTGTTTTTGCTTGAACATTAAATGCCTCCAAATGGTATTTAATTCACTTCCCGGGCCCCTGGAAGCATGAAAATCACTTTAAACGTGCTAATTTTAGCTCTAACACTGATGATCTACCTACAAATGTGAACTGACTTTCAAAAATAAAACATTTGAAAACGGACCATTTTTCACCTTTCTGAAGCATGACGTAATGGGGGGGTGTTATCTCTTTTGTCAAAAATCACCAGTTTTTGCTTGAACATTAAATGCCTCCAAATGGTATTTAATTCACTTCCCGGGCCCCTGGTAGCATGAAAATCACTTTAAACATGCTAATTTTAGCTCTAAAACTGATGATCTACCTACAAATGTGAACTGACGTTCAAAAATAAAACATTTGAAAACGGACCATTTTTCACCTTTCTGAAGCATGACGTGATGGGGGGGTGTTATCTCTTTTGTCAAAAATCACCTGTTTTTGCTTGAACATTAAATGCCTCCAAATGGTATTTAATTACCTTCCCGGGGTGAAGAAACACTTTTTGAGACCTCAGAGTGAGTAAATTAGCCATTTTCATGCACTTTTAACCATTCCACAAATCTTGTGTTTTGTGCCCCTGGAAGCATGAAAATCACTTTAAACATGCTAATTTTAGCTCTAAAACTGATGATCTACCTACAAATGTGAACTGACGTTAAAAAATAAAACATTTGAAAACGGACCATTTTTCACCTTTCTGCAGCATGACGTAATGGGGGGGTGTTATCTCTTTTGTCAAAAATCACCTGTTTTTGCTTGAACATTAAATGCCTCCAAATGGTATTTAATTCACTTCCCGGGCCCCTGGAAGCATGAAAATCACTTTAAATGTGCTAATTTTAGCTCTACAACTGATGATCTACCTACAAATGTGAACTGACTTTCAAAAATAAAACATTTGAAAACGGACAATTTTTCACCTTTCTGAAGCATGACGTAATGGGGGGGTGTTATCTCTTTTGTCAAAAATTACCTGTTTTTGCTTGAACATTAAATGCCTCCAAATGGTATTTAATTCACTTCCCGGGCCCCTGGAAGCATGAAAATCACTTTAAACGTGCTAATTTTAGCTCTAAAACTGATGATCTACCTACAAATGTGAACTGACTTTCAAAAATAAAACATTTGAAAACGGACAATTTTTCACCTTTCTGAAGCATGACGTAATGGGGGGGTGTTATCTCTTTTGTCAAAAATCACCTGTTTTTGCTTGAACATTAAATGCCTCAAAATGGTATTTAATTCACTTCCCGGGCCCCTGGTAGCATGAAAATCACTTTAAACATGCTAATTTTAGCTCTAAAACTGATGATCTACCTACAAATGTGAACTGACGTTCAAAAATAAAACATTTGAAAACTGACCATTTTTCACCTGTCTGAAGCATGACGTAATGGGGGGGGGTGTTATCTCTTTTGTCAAAAATCACCTGTTTTTGCTTGAACATTAAATGCCTCCAAATGGTATTAAATTCACTTCCCGGGGTGAAGAAACACTTTTTGAGACCTCAGAGTGAGTAAATTGGCCATTTTCATGCACTTTTAACCATTCCACAAATCTTGTGTTTTGGGCCCCTGGAAGCATGAAAATCACTTTAAACATGCTAATTTTAGCTCTAAAACTGATGATCTACCAACAAATGTGAACTGACGTTAAAAAATAAAACATTTGAAAACGGACCATTTTTCACCTTTCTGCAGCATGACGTAATGGGGGGGTGTTATCTCTTTTGTCAAAAATCACCTGTTTTTGCTTGAACAATAAATGCCTCCAAATGGTATTTAAATCACTTCCCGGGGTGAAGAAACACTTTTTGAGACCTCAGAGTGAGTAAATTGGCCATTTTCATGCACTTTTAACAATTCCACAAATCTTGTGTTTTGGGCCCCCGGAAGCATGAAAATCCCTTTAAACATGCTAATTTTAGCTCTAAAACTGATGATCTACCTACAAATGTGAACTGACGTTAAAAAATAAAACATTTGAAAACGGACCATTTTTCACCTTTCTGCAGCATGACGTAATGGGGGGGTGTTATCTCTTTTGTCAAAAATCACCTGTTTTTGCTTGAACATTAAATGCCTCCAAATGGTATTTAATTCACTTCCCGGGCCCCTGGAAGCATGAAAATCACTTTAAACGTGCTAATTTTAGCTCTAAAACTGATGATCTACCTACAAATGTGAACTGACTTTCAAAAATAAAACATTTGAAAACGGACCATTTTTCACCTTTCTGAAGCATGACGTAATGGGGGGGTGTTATCTCTTTTGTCAAAAATCACCAGTTTTTGCTTGAACATTAAATGCCTCCAAATGGTATTTAATTCACTTCCCGGGCCCCTGGTAGCATGAAAATCACTTTAAACATGCTAATTTTAGCTCTAAAACTGATGATCTACCTACAAATGTGAACTGACGTTCAAAAATAAAACATTTGAAAACGGACCATTTTTCACCTTTCTGAAGCATGACGTGATGGGGGGGTGTTATCTCTTTTGTCAAAAATCACCTGTTTTTGCTTGAACATTAAATGCCTCCAAATGGTATTTAATTACCTTCCCGGGGTGAAGAAACACTTTTTGAGACCTCAGAGTGAGTAAATTAGCCATTTTCATGCACTTTTAACCATTCCACAAATCTTGTGTTTTGGGCCCCTGGAAGCATGAAAATCACTTTAAACATGCTAATTTTAGCTCTAAAACTGATGATCTACCTACAAATGTGAACTGACGTTAAAAAATAAAACATTTGAAAACGGACCATTTTTCACCTTTCTGCAGCATGACGTAATGGGGGGGTGTTATCTCTTTTGTCAAAAATCACCTGTTTTTGCTTGAACATTAAATGCCTCCAAATGGTATTTAATTCACTTCCCGGGCCCCTGGAAGCATGAAAATCACTTTAAATGTGCTAATTTTAGCTCTACAACTGATGATCTACCTACAAATGTGAACTGACTTTCAAAAATAAAACATTTGAAAAAGGACAATTTTTCACCTTTCTGAAGCATGACGTAATGGGGGGGTGTTATCTCTTTTGTCAAAAATCACCTGTTTTTGCTTGAACATTAAATGCCTCCAAAAGGTATTTAATTCACTTCCCGGGCCCCTGGAAGCATGAAAATCACTTTAAACATGCTAATTTTAGCTCTAAAACTGATGATCTACCTACAAATGTGAACTGACGTTCAAAAATAAAACATTTGAAAACGGACCATTTTTCACCTTTCTGAAGCATGACGTAATGGGGGGGTGTTATCACTTTTGTCAAAAATCACCTGTTTTTGCTTGAACATTAAATGCCTCCAAATGGTATTTAATTCACTTCCCGGGGTGAAGAAACACTTTTTGAGACCTCAGAGTGAGTAAATTGGCCATTTTCATGCACTTTTAACCATTCCACAAATCTTGTGTTTTGGGCCCCTGGAAGCATGAAAATCACTTTAAACATGCTAATTTTAGCTCTAAAACTGATGATCTACCTACAAATGTGAACTGACGTTAAAAAATAAAACATTTGAAAACGGACCATTTTCACCTTTCTGCAGCATGACGTAATGAGGGGGTGTTATCTCTTTTGTCAAAAATCACCTGTTGTTGCTTGAACATTAAATGCCTCCAAATGGTATTTAATTCACTTCCCGGGCCCCTGGAAGCATGAAAATCACTTTAAACGTGCTAATTTTAGCTCTACAACTGATGATCTACCTACAAATGTGAACTGACTTTCAAAAATAAAACATTTGAAAACGGACAATTTTTCACCTTTCTGAAGCATGACGTAATGGGGGGGTGTTATCTCTTTTGTCAAAAATCACCTGTTTTTGCTTGAACATTAAATGCCTCCAAATGGTATTTAATTCACTTCCCGGGCCCCTGGAAGCATGAAAATCACTTTAAACATGCTAATTTTAGCTCTAAAACTGATGATCTACCTACAAATGTGAACTGACGTTCAAAAATAAAACATTTGAAAACGGACCATTTTTCACCTTTCTGAAGCATGACGTAATGGGGCGGTGTTATCACTTTTGTCAAAAATCACCTGTTTTTGCTTGAACATTAAATGCCTCCAAATGGTATTTAATTCACTTCCCGGGGTGAAGAAACACTTTTTTGAGACCTCAGAGTGAGTAAATTGGCCATTTTCATGCACTTTTAACCATTCCACAAATCTTGTGTTTTGGGCCCCTGGAAGCATGAAAATCACTTTAAACATGCTAATTTTAGCTCTAAAACTGATGATCTACCTACAAATGTGAACTGACGTTAAAAAATAAAACATTTGAAAACGGACCATTTTTCACCTTTCTGCAGCATGACGTAATGGGGGGGTGTTATCTCTTTTGTCAAAAATCACCTGTTTTTGCTTGAACATTAAATGCCTCCAAATGGTATTAAATTCACTTCTCGGGGTGAAGAAACACTTTTTGAGACCTCAGAGTGAGTAAATTGGCCATTTTCATGCACTTTTAACCATTCCACAAATCTTGTGTTTTGGGCCCCTGGAAGCATGAAAATCACTTTAAACATGCTAATTTTAGCTCTAAAACTGATGATCTACCTACAAATGTGAACTGACGTTAAAAAATAAAACATTTGAAAACGGACCATTTTTCACCTTTCTGCAGCATGACGTAATGGGGGGGTGTTATCTCTTTTGTCAAAAATCACCTGTTTTTGCTTGAACATTAAATGCCTCCAAATGGTATTTAATTCACTTCCCGGGCCCCTGGAAGCATGGAAATCACTTTAAACTTGCTAATTTTAGCTCTAAAACTGATGATCTACCTACAAATGTGAACTGACTTTCAAAAATAAAACATTTGAAAACGGACAATTTTTCACCTTTCTGAAGCATGACGTAATGGGGGGGTGTTATCTCTTTTGTCAAAAATCACCTGTTTTTGCTTGAACATTAAATGCCTCCAAATGGTATTTAATTCACTTCCCGGGCCCCTGGTAGCATGAAAATCACTTTAAACATGCTAATCTTAGCTCTAAAACTGATGATCTACCTACAAATGTGAACTGACGTTCAAAAATAAAACATTTGAAAACGGACCATTTTTCACCTTTCTGAAGCATGACGTAATGGGGGGGTGTTATCTCTTTTGTCAAAAATCACCTGTTTTTGCTTGAACATTAAATGCCTCCAAATGGTATTTAATTACCTTCCCGGGGTGAAGAAACACTTTTTGAGACCTCAGAGTGAGTAAATTGGCCATTTTCATGCACTTTTAACCATTCCACAAATCTTGTGTTTTGGGCCCCTGGAAGCATGAAAATCACTTTAAACATGCTAATTTTAGCTCTAAAACTGATGATCTACCTACAAATGTGAACTGACGTTAAAAAATAAAACATTTGAAAACTGACCATTTTTCACCTTTCTGCAGCATGACGTAATGGGGGGGTGTTATCTCTTTTGTCAAAAATCACCTGTTTTTGCTTGAACATTAAATGCCTCCAAATGGTATTTAATTCACTTCCCGGGCCCCTGGAAGCATGAAAATCACTTGAAACGTGCTAATTTTAGCTCTAAAACTGATGATCTACCTACAAATGTGAACTGACTTTCAAAAATAAAACATTTGAAAACGGACAATTTTTCACCTTTCTGAAGCATGACGTAATGGGGGGGTGTTATCTCTTTTGTCAAAAATCACCTGTTTTTGCTTGAACATTAAATGCCTCCAAATGGTATTTAATTCACTTCCCGGGCCCCTGGTAGCATGAAAATCACTTTAAACATGCTAATTTTAGCTCTAAAACTGATGATCTACCTACAAATGTGAACTGACGTTCAAAAATAAAACATTTGAAAAAGGACCATTTTTCACCTTTCTGAAGCATGACGTAATGGGGGGGTGTTATCTCTTTTGTCAAAAATCACCTGTTTTTGCTTGAACATTAAATGCCTCCAAATGGTATTTAATTCACTTCCCGGGGTGAAGAAACACTTTTTGAGACCTCAGAGTGAGTAAATTGGCCATTTTCATGCACTTTTAACCATTCCACAAATCTTGTGTTTTGGGCCCCTGGAAGCATGAAAATCACTTTAAACATGCTAATTTTAGCTCTAAAACTGATGATCTACCTACAAATGTGAACTGACGTTAAAAAATAAAACATTTAAAAACGGACCATTTTTCACCTTTCTGCAGCATGACGTAATGGGGGGGTGTTATCTCTTTTGTCAAACATCACCTGTTTTTGCTTGTACATTAAATGCCTCCAAATGGCATTTAATTCACTTCCTGGGCCCCTGGAAGCATGAAAATCACTTTAAACGTGCTAATTTTAGCTCTAAAACTGATGATCTACCTACAAATGTGAACTGACTTTCAAAAATAAAACATTTGAAAACGGACAATTTTTCACCTTTCTGAAGCATGACGTAATGGGGGGGTGTTATCTCTTTTGTCAAAAATTACCTGTTTTTGCTTGAACATTAAATGCCTCCAAATGGTATTTAATTCACTTCTCGGGCCCCTGGAAGCATGAAAATCACTCTAAACGTGCTAATTTTAGCTCTAAAACTGATGATCTACCTACAAATGTGAACTGACTTTCAAAAATAAAACATTTGAAAACGGACAATTTTTCACCTTTCTGAAGCATGACGTAATGGGGGGGTGTTATCTCTTTTGTCAAAAATTACCTGTTTTTGCTTGAACATTAAATGCCTCCAAATGGTATTTAATTCACTTCCCGGGCCCCTGGAAGCATGAAAATCACTTTAAACGTGCTAATTTTAGCTCTAAAACTGATGATCTACCTACAAATGTGAACTGACTTTCAAAAATAAAACATTTGAAAACGGACAATTTTTCACCTTTCTGAAGCATGACGTAATGGGGGGGTGTTATCTCTTTTGTCAAAAATCACCTGTTTTTGCTTGAACATTAAATGCCTCAAAATGGTATTTAATTCACTTCCCGGGCCCCTGGTAGCATGAAAATCACTTTAAACATGCTAATTTTAGCTCTAAAACTGATGATCTACCTACAAATGTGAACTGACGTTCAAAAATAAAACATTTGAAAACTGACCATTTTTCACCTGTCTGAAGCATGACGTAATGGGGGGGGTGTTATCTCTTTTGTCAAAAATCACCTGTTTTTGCTTGAACATTAAATGCCTCCAAATGGTATTAAATTCACTTCCCGGGGTGAAGAAACACTTTTTGAGACCTCAGAGTGAGTAAATTGGCCATTTTCATGCACTTTTAACCATTCCACAAATCTTGTGTTTTGGGCCCCTGGAAGCATGAAAATCACTTTAAACATGCTAATTTTAGCTCTAAAACTGATGATCTACCTACAAATGTGAACTGACGTTAAAAAATAAAACATTTGAAAACGGACCATTTTTCACCTTTCTGCAGCATGACGTAATGGGGGGGTGTTATCTCTTTTGTCAAAAATCACCTGTTTTTGCTTGAACATTAAATGCCTCCAAATTGTATTTAATTCACTTCCCGGGCCCCTGGAAGCATGAAAATCACTTTAAACGTGCTAATTTTAGCTCTACAACTGATGATCTACCTACAAATGTGAACTGACTTTCAAAAATAAAACATTTGAAAACGGACAATTTTTCACCTTTCTGAAGCATGACGTAATGGGGGGGTGTTATCTCTTTTGTCAAAAATCACCTGTTTTTGCTTGAACATTAAATGCCTCCAAATGGTATTTAATTCACTTCCCGGGCCCCTGGAAGCATGAAAATCACTTTAAACATGCTAATTTTAGCTCTAAAACTGATGATTTACCTACAAATGTGAACTGACGTTCAAAAATAAAACATTTGAAAACGGATCATTTTTCACCTTTCTGAAGCATGACGTAATGGGGGGGTGTTATCACTTTTGTCAAAAATCACCTGTTTTTGCTTGAACATTAAATGCCTCCAAATGGTATTTAATTCACTTCCCGGGGTGAAGAAACACTTTTTGAGACCTCAGAGTGAGTAAATTGGCCATTTTCATGCACTTTTAACCATTCCACAAATCTTGTGTTTTGGGCCCCTGGAAGCATGAAAATCACTTTAAACATGCTAATTTTAACTCTAAAACTGATGATCTACCAACAAATGTGAACTGACGTTAAAAAATAAAACATTTGAAAACGGACCATTTTTCACCTTTCTGCAGCATGACGTAATGGGGGGGTGTTATCTCTTTTGTCAAAAATCACCTGTTTTTGCTTGAACAATAAATGCCTCCAAATGGTATTTAATTCACTTCCCGGGGTGAAGAAACACTTTTTGAGACCTCAGAGTGAGTAAATTGGCCATTTTCATGCACTTTTAACCATTCCACAAATCTTGTGTTTTGGGCCCCCGGAAGCATGAAAATCCCTTTAAACATGCTAATTTTAGCTCTAAAACTGATGATCTACCTACAAATGTGAACTGACGTTAAAAAATAAAACATTTGAAAACGGACCATTTTTCACCTCCCTGCAGCATGACGTAATGGGGGGGTGTTATCTCTTTTGTCAAAAATCACCTGTTTTTGCTTGAACATTAAATGCCTCCAAATGGTATTTAATTCACTTCCCGGGCCCCTGGAAGCATGAAAATCACTTTAAACGTGCTAATTTTAGCTCTAAAACTGATGATCTACCTACAAATGTGAACTGACTTTCAAAAATAAAACATTTGAAAACGGACCATTTTTCACCTTTCTGAAGCATGACGTAATGGGGGGGTGTTATCTCTTTTGTCAAAAATCACGTGTTTTTGCTTGAACATTAAATGCCTCCAAATGGTATTTAATTACCTTCCCGGGGTGAAGAAACACTTTTTGAGACCTCAGAGTGAGTAAATTGGCCATTTTCATGCACTTTTAACCATTCCACAAATCTTGTGTTTTGGGCCCCTGGAAGCATGAAAATCACTTTAAACATGCTAATTTTAGCTCTAAAACTGATGATCTACCTACAAATGTGAACTGACGTTAAAAAATAAAACATTTGAAAACGGACCATTTTTCACCTTTCTGAAGCATGACGTAATGGGGGGGGGTGTTATCTCTTTTGTCAAAAATCACCTGTTTTTGCTTGAACATTAAATGCCTCCAAATGGTATTTAATTCACTTCTCGGGCCCCTGGAAGCATGAAAATCACTCTAAACGTGCTAATTTTAGCTCTAAAACTGATGATCTACCTACAAATGTGAACTGACTTTCAAAAATAAAACATTTGAAAACGGACAATTTTTCACCTTTCTGAAGCATGACGTAATGGGGGGGTGTTATCTCTTTTGTCAAAAATTACCTGTTTTTGCTTGAACATTAAATGCCTCCAAATGGTATTTAATTCACTTCCCGGGCCCCTGGAAGCATGAAAATCACTTTAAACGTGCTAATTTTAGCTCTAAAACTGATGATCTACCTACAAATGTGAACTGACTTTCAAAAATAAAACATTTGAAAACGGACAATTTTTCACCTTTCTGAAGCATGACGTAATGGGGGGGTGTTATCTCTTTTGTCAAAAATCACCTGTTTTTGCTTGAACATTAAATGCCTCCAAATGGTATTTAATTCACTTCCCGGGCCCCTGGTAGCATGAAAATCACTTTAAACATGCTAATTTTAGCTCTAAAACTGATGATCTACCTACAAATGTGAACTGACGTTCAAAAATAAAACATTTGAAAACTGACCATTTTTCACCTGTCTGAAGCATGACGTAATGGGGGGGGTGTTATCTCTTTTGTCAAAAATCACCTGTTTTTGCTTGAACATTAAATGCCTCCAAATGGTATTAAATTCACTTCCCGGGGTGAAGAAACACTTTTTGAGACCTCAGAGTGAGTAAATTGGCCATTTTCATGCACTTTTAACCATTCCACAAATCTTGTGTTTTGGGCCCCTGGAAGCATGAAAATCACTTTAAACATGCTAATTTTAGCTCTAAAACTGATGATCTACCTACAAATGTGAACTGACGTTAAAAAATAAAACATTTGAAAACGGACCATTTTTCACCTTTCTGCAGCATGACGTAATGGGGGGGTGTTATCTCTTTTGTCAAAAATCACCTGTTTTTGCTTGAACATTAAATGCCTCCAAATTGTATTTAATTCACTTCCCGGGCCCCTGGAAGCATGAAAATCACTTTAAACGTGCTAATTTTAGCTCTACAACTGATGATCTACCTACAAATGTGAACTGACTTTCAAAAATAAAACATTTGAAAACGGACAATTTTTCACCTTTCTGAAGCATGACGTAATGGGGGGGTGTTATCTCTTTTGTCAAAAATCACCTGTTTTTGCTTGAACATTAAATGCCTCCAAATGGTATTTAATTCACTTCCCGGGCCCCTGGAAGCATGAAAATCACTTTAAACATGCTAATTTTAGCTCTAAAACTGATGATCTACCTACAAATGTGAACTGACGTTCAAAAATAAAACATTTGAAAACGGATCATTTTTCACCTTTCTGAAGCATGACGTAATGGGGGGGTGTTATCACTTTTGTCAAAAATCACCTGTTTTTGCTTGAACATTAAATGCCTCCAAATGGTATTTAATTCACTTCCCGGGGTGAAGAAACACTTTTTGAGACCTCAGAGTGAGTAAATTGGCCATTTTCATGCACTTTTAACCATTCCACAAATCTTGTGTTTTGGGCCCCTGGAAGCATGAAAATCACTTTAAACATGCTAATTTTAGCTCTAAAACTGATGATCTACCAACAAATGTGAACTGACGTTAAAAAATAAAACATTTGAAAACGGACCATTTTTCACCTTTCTGCAGCATGACGTAATGGGGGGGTGTTATCTCTTTTGTCAAAAATCACCTGTTTTTGCTTGAACAATAAATGCCTCCAAATGGTATTTAATTCACTTCCCGGGGTGAAGAAACACTTTTTGAGACCTCAGAGTGAGTAAATTGGCCATTTTCATGCACTTTTAACCATTCCACAAATCTTGTGTTTTGGGCCCCTGGAAGCATGAAAATCCCTTTAAACATGCTAATTTTAGCTCTAAAACTGATGATCTACCTACAAATGTGAACTGACGTTAAAAAATAAAACATTTGAAAACGGACCATTTTTCACCTCCCTGCAGCATGACGTAATGGGGGGGTGTTATCTCTTTTGTCAAAAATCACCTGTTTTTGCTTGAACATTAAATGCCTCCAAATGGTATTTAATTCACTTCCCGGGCCCCTGGAAGCATGAAAATCACTTTAAACGTGCTAATTTTAGCTCTAAAACTGATGATCTACCTACAAATGTGAACTGACTTTCAAAAATAAAACATTTGAAAACGGACCATTTTTCACCTTTCTGAAGCATGACGTAATGGGGGGGTGTTATCTCTTTTGTCAAAAATCACCAGTTTTTGCTTGAACATTAAATGCCTCCAAATGGTATTTAATTCACTTCCCGGGCCCCTGGTAGCATGAAAATCACTTTAAACATGCTAATTTTAGCTCTAAAACTGATGATCTACCTACAAATGTGAACTGACGTTAAAAAATAAAACATTTGAAAACGGACCATTTTTCACCTTTCTGCAGTATGACGTAATGGGGGGGTGTTATCTCTTTTGTCAAAAATCACCTGTTTTTGCTTGAACATTAAATGCCTCCAAATTGTATTTAATTCACTTCCCGGGCCCCTGGAAGCATGAAAATCACTTTAAACGTGCTAATTTTAGCTCTACAACTGATGATCTACCTACAAATGTGAACTGACTTTCAAAATAAAACATTTGAAAACGGACAATTTTTCACCTTTCTGAAGCATGACGTAATGGGGGGGTGTTATCTCTTTTGTCAAAAATCACCTGTTTTTGCTTGAACATTAAATGCCTCCAAATGGTATTTAATTCACTTCCCGGGCCCCTGGAAGCATGAAAATCACTTTAAACATGCTAATTTTAGCTCTAAAACTGATGATCTACCTACAAATGTGAACTGACGTTCAAAAATAAAACATTTGAAAACGGATCATTTTTCACCTTTCTGAAGCATGACGTAATGGGGGGGTGTTATCACTTTTGTCAAAAATCACCGGTTTTTGCTTGAACATTAAATGCCTCCAAATGGTATTTAATTCACTTCCCGGGGTGAAGAAACACTTTTTGAGACCTCAGAGTGAGTAAATTGGCCATTTTCATGCACTTTTAACCATTCCACAAATCTTGTGTTTTGGGCCCCTGGAAGCATGAAAATCACTTTAAACATGCTAATTTTAGCTCTAAAACTGATGATCTACCAACGAAATGTGAACTGACGTTAAAAAATAAAACATTTGAAAACGGACCATTTTTCACCTTTCTGCAGCATGACGTAATGGGGGGGTGTTATCTCTTTTGTCAAAAATCACCTGTTTTTGCTTGAACAATAAATGCCTCCAAATGGTATGTAATTCACTTCCCGGGGTGAAGAAACACTTTTTGAGACCTCAGAGTGAGTAAATTGGCCATTTTCATGCACTTTTAACCATTCCACAAATCTTGTGTTTTGGGCCCCCGGAAGCATGAAAATCCCTTTAAACATGCTAATTTTAGCTCTAAAACTGATGATCTACCTACAAATGTGAACTGACGTTAAAAAATAAAACATTTGAAAACGGACCATTTTTCACCTTTCTGCAGCATGACGTAATGGGGGGGTGTTATCTCTTTTGTCAAAAATCACCTGTTTTTGCTTGAACATTAAATGCCTCCAAATGGTATTTAATTCACTTCCCGGGCCCCTGGAAGCATGAAAATCACTTTAAACGTGCTAATTTTAGCTCTAAAACTGATGATCTACCTACAAATGTGAACTGACTTTCAAAAATAAAACATTTGAAAACGGACCATTTTTCAACTTTCTGAAGCATGACGTAATGGGGGGGTGTTATCTCTTTTGTCAAAAATCACCAGTTTTTGCTTGAACATTAAATGCCTCCAAATGGTATTTAAGTCACTTCCCGGGCCCCTGGTAGCATGAAAATCACTTTAAACATGCTAATTTTAGCTCTAAAACTGATGATCTACCTACAAATGTGAACTGACGTTCAAAAATAAAACATTTGAAAACGGACCATTTTTCACCTTTCTGAAGCATGACGTGATGGGGGGGTGTTATCTCTTTTGTCAAAAATCACCTGTTTTTGCTTGAACATTAAATGCCTCCAAATGGTATTTAATTACCTTCCCGGGGTGAAGAAACACTTTTTGAGACCTCAGAGTGAGTAAATTAGCCATTTTCATGCACTTTTAACCATTCCACAAATCTTGTGTTTTGGGCCCCTGGAAGCATGAAAATCACTTTAAACATGCTAATTTTAGCTCTAAAACTGATGATCTACCTACAAATGTGAACTGACGTTAAAAAATAAAACATTTGAAAACGGACCATTTTTCACCTTTCTGCAGCATGACGTAATGGGGGGGTGTTATCTCTTTTGTCAAAAATCACCTGTTTTTGCTTGAACATTAAATGCCTCCAAATGGTATTTAATTCACTTCCCGGGCCCCTGGAAGCATGAAAATCACTTTAAATGTGCTAATTTTAGCTCTACAACTGATGATCTACCTACAAATGTGAACTGACTTTCAAAAATAAAACATTTGAAAACGGACAATTTTTCACCTTTCTGAAGCATGACGTAATGGGGGGGTGTTATCTCTTTTGTCAAAAATCACCTGTTTTTGCTTGAACATTAAATGCCTCCAAATGGTATTTAATTCACTTCCCGGGCCCCTGGAAGCATGAAAATCACTTTAAACATGCTAATTTTAGCTCTAAAACTGATGATCTACCTACAAATGTGAACTGACGTTCAAAAATAAAACATTTGAAAACGGACCATTTTTCACCTTTCTGAAGCATGACGTAATGGGGGGGTGTTATCACTTTTGTCAAAAATCACCTGTTTTTGCTTGAACATTAAATGCCTCCAAATGGTATTTAATTCACTTCCCGGGGTGAAGAAACACTTTTTGAGACCTCAGAGTGAGTAAATTGGCCATTTTCATGCACTTTTAACCATTCCACAAATCTTGTGTTTTGGGCCCCTGGAAGCATGAAAATCACTTCAAACATGCTAATTTTAGCTCTAAAACTGATGATCTACCTACAAATGTGAACTGACGTTAAAAAATAAAACATTTGAAAACGGACCATTTTTCACCTTTCTGCAGCATGACGTAATGAGGGGGTGTTATCTCTTTTGTCAAAAATCACCTGTTTTTGCTTGAACATTAAATGCCTCCAAATGGTATTTAATTCACTTCCCGGGCCCCTGGAAGCATGAAAATCACTTTAAACGTGCTAATTTTAGCTCTACAACTGATGATCTACCTACAAATGTGAACTGACTTTCAAAAATAAAACATTTGAAAACGGACAATTTTTCACCTTTCTGAAGCATGACGTAATGGGGGGGTGTTATCTCTTTTGTCAAAAATCACCTGTTTTTGCTTGAACATTAAATGCCTCCAAATGGTATTTAATTCACTTCCCGGGCCCCTGGAAGCATGAAAATCACTTTAAACATGCTAATTTTAGCTCTAAAACTGATGATCTACCTACAAATGTGAACTGACGTTCAAAAATAAAACATTTGAAAACGGACCATTTTTCACCTTTCTGAAGCATGACGTAATGGGGCGGTGTTATCACTTTTGTCAAAAATCACCTGTTTTTGCTTGAACATTAAATGCCTCCAAATGGTATTTAATTCACTTCCCGGGGTGAAGAAACACTTTTTGAGACCTCAGAGTGAGTAAATTGGCCATTTTCATGCACTTTTAACCATTCCACAAATCTTGTGTTTTGGGCCCCTGGAAGCATGAAAATCACTTTAAACATGCTAATTTTAGCTCTAAAACTGATGATCTACCTACAAATGTGAACTGACGTTAAAAAATAAAACATTTGAAAACGGACCATTTTTCACCTTTCTGCAGCATGACGTAATGGGGGGGGGGTTATCTCTTTTGTCAAAAATCACCTGTTTTTGCTTGAACATTAAATGCCTCCAAATGGTATTAAATTCACTTCTCGGGGTGAAGAAACACTTTTTGAGACCTCAGAGTGAGTAAATTGGCCATTTTCATGCACTTTTAACCATTCCACAAATCTTGTGTTTTGGGCCCCTGGAAGCATGAAAATCACTTTAAACATGCTAATTTTAGCTCTAAAACTGATGATCTACCTACAAATGTGAACTGACGTTAAAAAATAAAACATTTGAAAACGGACCATTTTTCACCTTTCTGCAGCATGACGTAATGGGGGGGGTGTTATCTCTTTTGTCAAAAATCACCTGTTTTTGCTTGAACATTAAATGCCTCCAAATGGTATTTAATTCACTTCCCGGGCCCCTGGAAGCATGAAAATCACTTTAAACGTGCTAATTTTAGCTCTAAAACTGGTGATCTACCTACAAATGTGAACTGACTTTCAAAAATAAAACATTTGAAAACGGACAATTTTTCACCTTTCTGAAGCATGACGTAATGGGGGGGTGTTATCTCTTTTGTCAAAAATCACCTGTTTTTGCTTGAACATTAAATGCCTCCAAATGGTATTTAATTCACTTCCCGGGCCCCTGGTAGCATGAAAATCACTTTAAACATGCTAATCTTAGCTCTAAAACTGATGATCTACCTACAAATGTGAACTGACGTTCAAAAATAAAACATTTGAAAACGGACCATTTTTCACCTTTCTGAAGCATGACGTAATGGGGGGTGTTATCTCTTTTGTCAAAAATCACCTGTTTTTGCTTGAACATTAAATGCCTCCAAATGGTATTTAATTACCTTCCCGGGGTGAAGAAACACTTTTTGAGACCTCAGAGTGAGTAAATTGGCCATTTTCATGCACTTTTAACCATTCCACAAATCTTGTGTTTTGGGCCCCTGGAAGCATGAAAATCACTTTAAACATGCTAATTTTAGCTCTAAAACTGATGATCTACCTACAAATGTGAACTGACGTTAAAAAATAAAACATTTGAAAACTGACCATTTTTCACCTTTCTGCAGCATGACGTAATGGGGGGGTGTTATCTCTTTTGTCAAAAATCACCTGTTTTTGCTTGAACATTAAATGCCTCCAAATGGTATTTAATTCACTTCCCGGGCCCCTGGAAGCATGAAAATCACTTTAAACGTGCTAATTTTAGCTCTAAAACTGATGATCTACCTACAAATGTGAACTGACTTTCAAAAATAAAACATTTGAAAACGGACAATTTTTCACCTTTCTGAAGCATGACGTAATGGGGGGGTGTTATCTCTTTTGTCAAAAATCACCTGTTTTTGCTTGAACATTAAATGCCTCAAAATGGTATTTAATTCACTTCCCGGGCCCCTGGTAGCATGAAAATCACTTTAAACATGCTAATTTTAGCTCTAAAACTGATGATCTACCTACAAATGTGAACTGACGTTCAAAAATAAAACATTTGAAAAAGGACCATTTTTCACCTTTCTGAAGCATGACGTAATGGGGGGGTGTTATCTCTTTTGTCAAAAATCACCTGTTTTTGCTTGAACATTAAATGCCTCCAAATGGTATTTAATTACCTTCCCGGGGTGAAGAAACACTTTTTGAGACCTCAGAGTGAGTAAATTGGCCATTTTCATGCACTTTTAACCATTCCACAAATCTTGTGTTTTGGGCCCCTGGAAGCATGAAAATCACTTTAAACATGCTAATTTTAGCTCTAAAACTGATGATCTACCTACAAATGTGAACTGACGTTAAAAAATAAAACATTTAAAAACGGACCATTTTTCACCTTTCTGCAGCATGACGTAATGGGGGGGTGTTATCTCTTTTGTCAAAAATCACCTGTTTTTGCTTGTACATTAAATGCCTCCAAATGGCATTTAATTCACTTCCTGGGCCCCTGGAAGCATGAAAATCACTTTAAACGTGCTAATTTTAGCTCTAAAACTGATGATCTACCTACAAATGTGAACTGACTTTCAAAAATAAAACATTTGAAAACGGACAATTTTTCACCTTTCTGAAGCATGACGTAATGGGGGGGGGGTGTTATCTCTTTTGTCAAAAATCACCTGTTTTTGCTTGAACATTAAATGCCTCCAAATGGTATTTAATTCACTTCTCGGGCCCCTGGAAGCATGAAAATCACTTTAAACGTGCTAATTTTAGCTCTAAAACTGATGATCTACCTACAAATGTGAACTGACTTTCAAAAATAAAACATTTGAAAACGGACAATTTTTCACCTTTCTGAAGCATGACGTAATGGGGGGGGTGTTATCTCTTTTGTCAAAAATCACCTGTTTTTGCTTGAACATTAAATGCCTCAAAATGGTATTTAATTCACTTCCCGGGCCCCTGGTAGCATGAAAATCACTTTAAACATGCTAATTTTAGCTCTAAAACTGATGATCTACCTACAAATGTGAACTGACGTTCAAAAATAAAACATTTGAAAACTGACCATTTTTCACCTGTCTGAAGCATGACGTAATGGGGGGGGTGTTATCTCTTTTGTCAAAAATCACCTGTTTTTGCTTGAACATTAAATGCCTCCAAATGGTATTAAATTCACTTCCCGGGGTGAAGAAACACTTTTTGAGACCTCAGAGTGAGTAAATTGGCCATTTTCATGCACTTTTAACCATTCCACAAATCTTGTGTTTTGGGCCCCTGGAAGCATGAAAATCACTTTAAACATGCTAATTTTAGCTCTAAAACTGATGATCTACCAACAAATGTGAACTGACGTTAAAAAATAAAACATTTGAAAACGGACCATTTTTCACCTTTCTGCAGCATGACGTAATGGGGGGGTGTTATCTCTTTTGTCAAAAATTACCTGTTTTTGCTTGAACATTAAATGCCTCCAAATGGTATTTAATTCACTTCCCGGGCCCCTGGAAGCATGAAAATCACTTTAAACGTGCTAATTTTAGCTCTAAAACTGATGATCTACCTACAAATGTGAACTGACTTTCAAAAATAAAACATTTGAAAACGGACAATTTTTCACCTTTCTGAAGCATGACGTAATGGGGGGGTGTTATCTCTTTTGTCAAAAATCACCTGTTTTTGCTTGAACATTAAATGCCTCAAAATGGTATTTAATTCACTTCCCGGGCCCCTGGTAGCATGAAAATCACTTTAAACATGCTAATTTTAGCTCTAAAACTGATGATCTACCTACAAATGTGAACTGACGTTCAAAAATAAAACATTTGAAAACTGACCATTTTTCACCTGTCTGAAGCATGACGTAATGGGGGGGGTGTTATCTCTTTTGTCAAAAATCACCTGTTTTTGCTTGAACATTAAATGCCTCCAAATGGTATTAAATTCACTTCCCGGGGTGAAGAAACACTTTTTGAGACCTCAGAGTGAGTAAATTGGCCATTTTCATGCACTTTTAACCATTCCACAAATCTTGTGTTTTGGGCCCCTGGAAGCATGAAAATCACTTTAAACATGCTAATTTTAGCTCTAAAACTGATGATCTACCAACAAATGTGAACTGACGTTAAAAAATAAAACATTTGAAAACGGACCATTTTTCACCTTTCTGCAGCATGACGTAATGGGGGGGTGTTATCTCTTTTGTCAAAAATCACCTGTTTTTGCTTGAACAATAAATGCCTCCAAATGGTATTTAAATCACTTCCCGGGGTGAAGAAACACTTTTTGAGACCTCAGAGTGAGTAAATTGGCCATTTTCATGCACTTTTAACCATTCCACAAATCTTGTGTTTTGGGCCCCCGGAAGCATGAAAATCCCTTTAAACATGCTAATTTTAGCTCTAAAACTGATGATCTACCTACAAATGTGAACTGACGTTAAAAAATAAAACATTTGAAAACGGACCATTTTTCACCTTTCTGCAGCATGACGTAATGGGGGGGTGTCATCTCTTTTGTCAAAAATCACCTGTTTTTGCTTGAACATTAAATGCCTCCAAATGGTATTTAATTCACTTCCCGGGCCCCTGGAAGCATGAAAATCACTTTAAACGTGCTAATTTTAGCTCTAAAACTGATGATCTACCTACAAATGTGAACTGACTTTCAAAAATAAAACATTTGAAAACGGACCATTTTTCACCTTTCTGAAGCATGACGTAATGGGGGGGTGTTATCTCTTTTGTCAAAAATCACCAGTTTTTGCTTGAACATTAAATGCCTCCAAATGGTATTTAATTCACTTCCCGGGCCCCTGGTAGCATGAAAATCACTTTAAACATGCTAATTTTAGCTCTAAAACTGATGATCTACCTACAAATGTGAACTGACGTTCAAAAATAAAACATTTGAAAACGGACCATTTTTCACCTTTCTGAAGCATGACGTGATGGGGGGGTGTTATCTCTTTTGTCAAAAATCACCTGTTTTTGCTTGAACATTAAATGCCTCCAAATGGTATTTAATTACCTTCCCGGGGTGAAGAAACACTTTTTGAGACCTCAGAGTGAGTAAATTAGCCATTTTCATGCACTTTTAACCATTCCACAAATCTTGTGTTTTGTGCCCCTGGAAGCATGAAAATCACTTTAAACATGCTAATTTTAGCTCTAAAACTGATGATCTACCTACAAATGTGAACTGACGTTAAAAAATAAAACATTTGAAAACGGACCATTTTTCACCTTTCTGCAGCATGACGTAATGGGGGGGTGTTATCTCTTTTGTCAAAAATCACCTGTTTTTGCTTGAACATTAAATGCCTCCAAATGGTATTTAATTCACTTCCCGGGCCCCTGGAAGCATGAAAATCACTTTAAATGTGCTAATTTTAGCTCTACAACTGATGATCTACCTACAAATGTGAACTGACTTTCAAAAATAAAACATTTGAAAACGGACAATTTTTCACCTTTCTGAAGCATGACGTAATGGGGGGGTGTTATCTCTTTTGTCAAAAATTACCTGTTTTTGCTTGAACATTAAATGCCTCCAAATGGTATTTAATTCACTTCCCGGGCCCCTGGAAGCATGAAAATCACTTTAAACGTGCTAATTTTAGCTCTAAAACTGATGATCTACCTACAAATGTGAACTGACTTTCAAAAATAAAACATTTGAAAACGGACAATTTTTCACCTTTCTGAAGCATGACGTAATGGGGGGGTGTTATCTCTTTTGTCAAAAATCACCTGTTTTTGCTTGAACATTAAATGCCTCAAAATGGTATTTAATTCACTTCCCGGGCCCCTGGTAGCATGAAAATCACTTTAAACATGCTAATTTTAGCTCTAAAACTGATGATCTACCTACAAATGTGAACTGACGTTCAAAAATAAAACATTTGAAAACTGACCATTTTTCACCTGTCTGAAGCATGACGTAATGGGGGGGGGTGTTATCTCTTTTGTCAAAAATCACCTGTTTTTGCTTGAACATTAAATGCCTCCAAATGGTATTAAATTCACTTCCCGGGGTGAAGAAACACTTTTTGAGACCTCAGAGTGAGTAAATTGGCCATTTTCATGCACTTTTAACCATTCCACAAATCTTGTGTTTTGGGCCCCTGGAAGCATGAAAATCACTTTAAACATGCTAATTTTAGCTCTAAAACTGATGATCTACCAACAAATGTGAACTGACGTTAAAAAATAAAACATTTGAAAACGGACCATTTTTCACCTTTCTGCAGCATGACGTAATGGGGGGGTGTTATCTCTTTTGTCAAAAATCACCTGTTTTTGCTTGAACAATAAATGCCTCCAAATGGTATTTAAATCACTTCCCGGGGTGAAGAAACACTTTTTGAGACCTCAGAGTGAGTAAATTGGCCATTTTCATGCACTTTTAACAATTCCACAAATCTTGTGTTTTGGGCCCCCGGAAGCATGAAAATCCCTTTAAACATGCTAATTTTAGCTCTAAAACTGATGATCTACCTACAAATGTGAACTGACGTTAAAAAATAAAACATTTGAAAACGGACCATTTTTCACCTTTCTGCAGCATGACGTAATGGGGGGGTGTTATCTCTTTTGTCAAAAATCACCTGTTTTTGCTTGAACATTAAATGCCTCCAAATGGTATTTAATTCACTTCCCGGGCCCCTGGAAGCATGAAAATCACTTTAAACGTGCTAATTTTAGCTCTAAAACTGATGATCTACCTACAAATGTGAACTGACTTTCAAAAATAAAACATTTGAAAACGGACCATTTTTCACCTTTCTGAAGCATGACGTAATGGGGGGGTGTTATCTCTTTTGTCAAAAATCACCAGTTTTTGCTTGAACATTAAATGCCTCCAAATGGTATTTAATTCACTTCCCGGGCCCCTGGTAGCATGAAAATCACTTTAAACATGCTAATTTTAGCTCTAAAACTGATGATCTACCTACAAATGTGAACTGACGTTCAAAAATAAAACATTTGAAAACGGACCATTTTTCACCTTTCTGAAGCATGACGTGATGGGGGGGTGTTATCTCTTTTGTCAAAAATCACCTGTTTTTGCTTGAACATTAAATGCCTCCAAATGGTATTTAATTACCTTCCCGGGGTGAAGAAACACTTTTTGAGACCTCAGAGTGAGTAAATTAGCCATTTTCATGCACTTTTAACCATTCCACAAATCTTGTGTTTTGGGCCCCTGGAAGCATGAAAATCACTTTAAACATGCTAATTTTAGCTCTAAAACTGATGATCTACCTACAAATGTGAACTGACGTTAAAAAATAAAACATTTGAAAACGGACCATTTTTCACCTTTCTGCAGCATGACGTAATGGGGGGGTGTTATCTCTTTTGTCAAAAATCACCTGTTTTTGCTTGAACATTAAATGCCTCCAAATGGTATTTAATTCACTTCCCGGGCCCCTGGAAGCATGAAAATCACTTTAAATGTGCTAATTTTAGCTCTACAACTGATGATCTACCTACAAATGTGAACTGACTTTCAAAAATAAAACATTTGAAAAAGGACAATTTTTCACCTTTCTGAAGCATGACGTAATGGGGGGGTGTTATCTCTTTTGTCAAAAATCACCTGTTTTTGCTTGAACATTAAATGCCTCCAAAAGGTATTTAATTCACTTCCCGGGCCCCTGGAAGCATGAAAATCACTTTAAACATGCTAATTTTAGCTCTAAAACTGATGATCTACCTACAAATGTGAACTGACGTTCAAAAATAAAACATTTGAAAACGGACCATTTTTCACCTTTCTGAAGCATGACGTAATGGGGGGGTGTTATCACTTTTGTCAAAAATCACCTGTTTTTGCTTGAACATTAAATGCCTCCAAATGGTATTTAATTCACTTCCCGGGGTGAAGAAACACTTTTTGAGACCTCAGAGTGAGTAAATTGGCCATTTTCATGCACTTTTAACCATTCCACAAATCTTGTGTTTTGGGCCCCTGGAAGCATGAAAATCACTTTAAACATGCTAATTTTAGCTCTAAAACTGATGATCTACCTACAAATGTGAACTGACGTTAAAAAATAAAACATTTGAAAACGGACCATTTTCACCTTTCTGCAGCATGACGTAATGAGGGGGTGTTATCTCTTTTGTCAAAAATCACCTGTTGTTGCTTGAACATTAAATGCCTCCAAATGGTATTTAATTCACTTCCCGGGCCCCTGGAAGCATGAAAATCACTTTAAACGTGCTAATTTTAGCTCTACAACTGATGATCTACCTACAAATGTGAACTGACTTTCAAAAATAAAACATTTGAAAACGGACAATTTTTCACCTTTCTGAAGCATGACGTAATGGGGGGGTGTTATCTCTTTTGTCAAAAATCACCTGTTTTTGCTTGAACATTAAATGCCTCCAAATGGTATTTAATTCACTTCCCGGGCCCCTGGAAGCATGAAAATCACTTTAAACATGCTAATTTTAGCTCTAAAACTGATGATCTACCTACAAATGTGAACTGACGTTCAAAAATAAAACATTTGAAAACGGACCATTTTTCACCTTTCTGAAGCATGACGTAATGGGGCGGTGTTATCACTTTTGTCAAAAATCACCTGTTTTTGCTTGAACATTAAATGCCTCCAAATGGTATTTAATTCACTTCCCGGGGTGAAGAAACACTTTTTTGAGACCTCAGAGTGAGTAAATTGGCCATTTTCATGCACTTTTAACCATTCCACAAATCTTGTGTTTTGGGCCCCTGGAAGCATGAAAATCACTTTAAACATGCTAATTTTAGCTCTAAAACTGATGATCTACCTACAAATGTGAACTGACGTTAAAAAATAAAACATTTGAAAACGGACCATTTTTCACCTTTCTGCAGCATGACGTAATGGGGGGGTGTTATCTCTTTTGTCAAAAATCACCTGTTTTTGCTTGAACATTAAATGCCTCCAAATGGTATTAAATTCACTTCTCGGGGTGAAGAAACACTTTTTGAGACCTCAGAGTGAGTAAATTGGCCATTTTCATGCACTTTTAACCATTCCACAAATCTTGTGTTTTGGGCCCCTGGAAGCATGAAAATCACTTTAAACATGCTAATTTTAGCTCTAAAACTGATGATCTACCTACAAATGTGAACTGACGTTAAAAAATAAAACATTTGAAAACGGACCATTTTTCACCTTTCTGCAGCATGACGTAATGGGGGGGTGTTATCTCTTTTGTCAAAAATCACCTGTTTTTGCTTGAACATTAAATGCCTCCAAATGGTATTTAATTCACTTCCCGGGCCCCTGGAAGCATGGAAATCACTTTAAACTTGCTAATTTTAGCTCTAAAACTGATGATCTACCTACAAATGTGAACTGACTTTCAAAAATAAAACATTTGAAAACGGACAATTTTTCACCTTTCTGAAGCATGACGTAATGGGGGGGTGTTATCTCTTTTGTCAAAAATCACCTGTTTTTGCTTGAACATTAAATGCCTCCAAATGGTATTTAATTCACTTCCCGGGCCCCTGGTAGCATGAAAATCACTTTAAACATGCTAATCTTAGCTCTAAAACTGATGATCTACCTACAAATGTGAACTGACGTTCAAAAATAAAACATTTGAAAACGGACCATTTTTCACCTTTCTGAAGCATGACGTAATGGGGGGGTGTTATCTCTTTTGTCAAAAATCACCTGTTTTTGCTTGAACATTAAATGCCTCCAAATGGTATTTAATTACCTTCCCGGGGTGAAGAAACACTTTTTGAGACCTCAGAGTGAGTAAATTGGCCATTTTCATGCACTTTTAACCATTCCACAAATCTTGTGTTTTGGGCCCCTGGAAGCATGAAAATCACTTTAAACATGCTAATTTTAGCTCTAAAACTGATGATCTACCTACAAATGTGAACTGACGTTAAAAAATAAAACATTTGAAAACTGACCATTTTTCACCTTTCTGCAGCATGACGTAATGGGGGGGTGTTATCTCTTTTGTCAAAAATCACCTGTTTTTGCTTGAACATTAAATGCCTCCAAATGGTATTTAATTCACTTCCCGGGCCCCTGGAAGCATGAAAATCACTTGAAACGTGCTAATTTTAGCTCTAAAACTGATGATCTACCTACAAATGTGAACTGACTTTCAAAAATAAAACATTTGAAAACGGACAATTTTTCACCTTTCTGAAGCATGACGTAATGGGGGGGTGTTATCTCTTTTGTCAAAAATCACCTGTTTTTGCTTGAACATTAAATGCCTCCAAATGGTATTTAATTCACTTCCCGGGCCCCTGGTAGCATGAAAATCACTTTAAACATGCTAATTTTAGCTCTAAAACTGATGATCTACCTACAAATGTGAACTGACGTTCAAAAATAAAACATTTGAAAAAGGACCATTTTTCACCTTTCTGAAGCATGACGTAATGGGGGGGTGTTATCTCTTTTGTCAAAAATCACCTGTTTTTGCTTGAACATTAAATGCCTCCAAATGGTATTTAATTCACTTCCCGGGGTGAAGAAACACTTTTTGAGACCTCAGAGTGAGTAAATTGGCCATTTTCATGCACTTTTAACCATTCCACAAATCTTGTGTTTTGGGCCCCTGGAAGCATGAAAATCACTTTAAACATGCTAATTTTAGCTCTAAAACTGATGATCTACCTACAAATGTGAACTGACGTTAAAAAATAAAACATTTAAAAACGGACCATTTTTCACCTTTCTGCAGCATGACGTAATGGGGGGGTGTTATCTCTTTTGTCAAACATCACCTGTTTTTGCTTGTACATTAAATGCCTCCAAATGGCATTTAATTCACTTCCTGGGCCCCTGGAAGCATGAAAATCACTTTAAACGTGCTAATTTTAGCTCTAAAACTGATGATCTACCTACAAATGTGAACTGACTTTCAAAAATAAAACATTTGAAAACGGACAATTTTTCACCTTTCTGAAGCATGACGTAATGGGGGGGTGTTATCTCTTTTGTCAAAAATTACCTGTTTTTGCTTGAACATTAAATGCCTCCAAATGGTATTTAATTCACTTCTCGGGCCCCTGGAAGCATGAAAATCACTCTAAACGTGCTAATTTTAGCTCTAAAACTGATGATCTACCTACAAATGTGAACTGACTTTCAAAAATAAAACATTTGAAAACGGACAATTTTTCACCTTTCTGAAGCATGACGTAATGGGGGGGTGTTATCTCTTTTGTCAAAAATTACCTGTTTTTGCTTGAACATTAAATGCCTCCAAATGGTATTTAATTCACTTCCCGGGCCCCTGGAAGCATGAAAATCACTTTAAACGTGCTAATTTTAGCTCTAAAACTGATGATCTACCTACAAATGTGAACTGACTTTCAAAAATAAAACATTTGAAAACGGACAATTTTTCACCTTTCTGAAGCATGACGTAATGGGGGGGTGTTATCTCTTTTGTCAAAAATCACCTGTTTTTGCTTGAACATTAAATGCCTCAAAATGGTATTTAATTCACTTCCCGGGCCCCTGGTAGCATGAAAATCACTTTAAACATGCTAATTTTAGCTCTAAAACTGATGATCTACCTACAAATGTGAACTGACGTTCAAAAATAAAACATTTGAAAACTGACCATTTTTCACCTGTCTGAAGCATGACGTAATGGGGGGGGTGTTATCTCTTTTGTCAAAAATCACCTGTTTTTGCTTGAACATTAAATGCCTCCAAATGGTATTAAATTCACTTCCCGGGGTGAAGAAACACTTTTTGAGACCTCAGAGTGAGTAAATTGGCCATTTTCATGCACTTTTAACCATTCCACAAATCTTGTGTTTTGGGCCCCTGGAAGCATGAAAATCACTTTAAACATGCTAATTTTAGCTCTAAAACTGATGATCTACCTACAAATGTGAACTGACGTTAAAAAATAAAACATTTGAAAACGGACCATTTTTCACCTTTCTGCAGCATGACGTAATGGGGGGGTGTTATCTCTTTTGTCAAAAATCACCTGTTTTTGCTTGAACATTAAATGCCTCCAAATTGTATTTAATTCACTTCCCGGGCCCCTGGAAGCATGAAAATCACTTTAAACGTGCTAATTTTAGCTCTACAACTGATGATCTACCTACAAATGTGAACTGACTTTCAAAAATAAAACATTTGAAAACGGACAATTTTTCACCTTTCTGAAGCATGACGTAATGGGGGGGTGTTATCTCTTTTGTCAAAAATCACCTGTTTTTGCTTGAACATTAAATGCCTCCAAATGGTATTTAATTCACTTCCCGGGCCCCTGGAAGCATGAAAATCACTTTAAACATGCTAATTTTAGCTCTAAAACTGATGATTTACCTACAAATGTGAACTGACGTTCAAAAATAAAACATTTGAAAACGGATCATTTTTCACCTTTCTGAAGCATGACGTAATGGGGGGGTGTTATCACTTTTGTCAAAAATCACCTGTTTTTGCTTGAACATTAAATGCCTCCAAATGGTATTTAATTCACTTCCCGGGGTGAAGAAACACTTTTTGAGACCTCAGAGTGAGTAAATTGGCCATTTTCATGCACTTTTAACCATTCCACAAATCTTGTGTTTTGGGCCCCTGGAAGCATGAAAATCACTTTAAACATGCTAATTTTAACTCTAAAACTGATGATCTACCAACAAATGTGAACTGACGTTAAAAAATAAAACATTTGAAAACGGACCATTTTTCACCTTTCTGCAGCATGACGTAATGGGGGGGTGTTATCTCTTTTGTCAAAAATCACCTGTTTTTGCTTGAACAATAAATGCCTCCAAATGGTATTTAATTCACTTCCCGGGGTGAAGAAACACTTTTTGAGACCTCAGAGTGAGTAAATTGGCCATTTTCATGCACTTTTAACCATTCCACAAATCTTGTGTTTTGGGCCCCCGGAAGCATGAAAATCCCTTTAAACATGCTAATTTTAGCTCTAAAACTGATGATCTACCTACAAATGTGAACTGACGTTAAAAAATAAAACATTTGAAAACGGACCATTTTTCACCTCCCTGCAGCATGACGTAATGGGGGGGTGTTATCTCTTTTGTCAAAAATCACCTGTTTTTGCTTGAACATTAAATGCCTCCAAATGGTATTTAATTCACTTCCCGGGCCCCTGGAAGCATGAAAATCACTTTAAACGTGCTAATTTTAGCTCTAAAACTGATGATCTACCTACAAATGTGAACTGACTTTCAAAAATAAAACATTTGAAAACGGACCATTTTTCACCTTTCTGAAGCATGACGTAATGGGGGGGTGTTATCTCTTTTGTCAAAAATCACGTGTTTTTGCTTGAACATTAAATGCCTCCAAATGGTATTTAATTACCTTCCCGGGGTGAAGAAACACTTTTTGAGACCTCAGAGTGAGTAAATTGGCCATTTTCATGCACTTTTAACCATTCCACAAATCTTGTGTTTTGGGCCCCTGGAAGCATGAAAATCACTTTAAACATGCTAATTTTAGCTCTAAAACTGATGATCTACCTACAAATGTGAACTGACGTTAAAAAATAAAACATTTGAAAACGGACCATTTTTCACCTTTCTGAAGCATGACGTAATGGGGGGGGGTGTTATCTCTTTTGTCAAAAATCACCTGTTTTTGCTTGAACATTAAATGCCTCCAAATGGTATTTAATTCACTTCTCGGGCCCCTGGAAGCATGAAAATCACTCTAAACGTGCTAATTTTAGCTCTAAAACTGATGATCTACCTACAAATGTGAACTGACTTTCAAAAATAAAACATTTGAAAACGGACAATTTTTCACCTTTCTGAAGCATGACGTAATGGGGGGGTGTTATCTCTTTTGTCAAAAATTACCTGTTTTTGCTTGAACATTAAATGCCTCCAAATGGTATTTAATTCACTTCCCGGGCCCCTGGAAGCATGAAAATCACTTTAAACGTGCTAATTTTAGCTCTAAAACTGATGATCTACCTACAAATGTGAACTGACTTTCAAAAATAAAACATTTGAAAACGGACAATTTTTCACCTTTCTGAAGCATGACGTAATGGGGGGGTGTTATCTCTTTTGTCAAAAATCACCTGTTTTTGCTTGAACATTAAATGCCTCCAAATGGTATTTAATTCACTTCCCGGGCCCCTGGTAGCATGAAAATCACTTTAAACATGCTAATTTTAGCTCTAAAACTGATGATCTACCTACAAATGTGAACTGACGTTCAAAAATAAAACATTTGAAAACTGACCATTTTTCACCTGTCTGAAGCATGACGTAATGGGGGGGGTGTTATCTCTTTTGTCAAAAATCACCTGTTTTTGCTTGAACATTAAATGCCTCCAAATGGTATTAAATTCACTTCCCGGGGTGAAGAAACACTTTTTGAGACCTCAGAGTGAGTAAATTGGCCATTTTCATGCACTTTTAACCATTCCACAAATCTTGTGTTTTGGGCCCCTGGAAGCATGAAAATCACTTTAAACATGCTAATTTTAGCTCTAAAACTGATGATCTACCTACAAATGTGAACTGACGTTAAAAAATAAAACATTTGAAAACGGACCATTTTTCACCTTTCTGCAGCATGACGTAATGGGGGGGTGTTATCTCTTTTGTCAAAAATCACCTGTTTTTGCTTGAACATTAAATGCCTCCAAATTGTATTTAATTCACTTCCCGGGCCCCTGGAAGCATGAAAATCACTTTAAACGTGCTAATTTTAGCTCTACAACTGATGATCTACCTACAAATGTGAACTGACTTTCAAAAATAAAACATTTGAAAACGGACAATTTTTCACCTTTCTGAAGCATGACGTAATGGGGGGGTGTTATCTCTTTTGTCAAAAATCACCTGTTTTTGCTTGAACATTAAATGCCTCCAAATGGTATTTAATTCACTTCCCGGGCCCCTGGAAGCATGAAAATCACTTTAAACATGCTAATTTTAGCTCTAAAACTGATGATCTACCTACAAATGTGAACTGACGTTCAAAAATAAAACATTTGAAAACGGATCATTTTTCACCTTTCTGAAGCATGACGTAATGGGGGGGTGTTATCACTTTTGTCAAAAATCACCTGTTTTTGCTTGAACATTAAATGCCTCCAAATGGTATTTAATTCACTTCCCGGGGTGAAGAAACACTTTTTGAGACCTCAGAGTGAGTAAATTGGCCATTTTCATGCACTTTTAACCATTCCACAAATCTTGTGTTTTGGGCCCCTGGAAGCATGAAAATCACTTTAAACATGCTAATTTTAGCTCTAAAACTGATGATCTACCAACAAATGTGAACTGACGTTAAAAAATAAAACATTTGAAAACGGACCATTTTTCACCTTTCTGCAGCATGACGTAATGGGGGGGTGTTATCTCTTTTGTCAAAAATCACCTGTTTTTGCTTGAACAATAAATGCCTCCAAATGGTATTTAATTCACTTCCCGGGGTGAAGAAACACTTTTTGAGACCTCAGAGTGAGTAAATTGGCCATTTTCATGCACTTTTAACCATTCCACAAATCTTGTGTTTTGGGCCCCTGGAAGCATGAAAATCCCTTTAAACATGCTAATTTTAGCTCTAAAACTGATGATCTACCTACAAATGTGAACTGACGTTAAAAAATAAAACATTTGAAAACGGACCATTTTTCACCTCCCTGCAGCATGACGTAATGGGGGGGTGTTATCTCTTTTGTCAAAAATCACCTGTTTTTGCTTGAACATTAAATGCCTCCAAATGGTATTTAATTCACTTCCCGGGCCCCTGGAAGCATGAAAATCACTTTAAACGTGCTAATTTTAGCTCTAAAACTGATGATCTACCTACAAATGTGAACTGACTTTCAAAAATAAAACATTTGAAAACGGACCATTTTTCACCTTTCTGAAGCATGACGTAATGGGGGGGTGTTATCTCTTTTGTCAAAAATCACCAGTTTTTGCTTGAACATTAAATGCCTCCAAATGGTATTTAATTCACTTCCCGGGCCCCTGGTAGCATGAAAATCACTTTAAACATGCTAATTTTAGCTCTAAAACTGATGATCTACCTACAAATGTGAACTGACGTTCAAAAATAAAACATTTGAAAACGGACCATTTTTCACCTTGCTGAAGCATGACGTGATGGGGGGGTGTTATCTCTTTTGTCAAAAATCACCTGTTTTTGCTTGAACATTAAATGCCTCCAAATGGTATTTAATTACCTTCCCGGGGTGAAGAAACACTTTTTGAGACCTCAGAGTGAGTAAATTAGCCATTTTCATGCACTTTTAACCATTCCACAAATCTTGTGTTTTGGGCCCCTGGAAGCATGAAAATCACTTTAAACATGCTAATTTTAGCTCTAAAACTGATGATCTACCTACAAATGTGAACTGACGTTAAAAAATAAAACATTTGAAAACGGACCATTTTTCACCTTTCTGCAGCATGACGTAATGGGGGGGTGTTATCTCTTTTGTCAAAAATCACCTGTTTTTGCTTGAACATTAAATGCCTCCAAATGGTATTTAATTCACTTCCCGGGCCCCTGGAAGCATGAAAATCACTTTAAATGTGCTAATTTTAGCTCTACAACTGATGATCTACCTACAAATGTGAACTGACTTTCAAAAATAAAACATTTGAAAACGGACAATTTTTCACCTTTCTGAAGCATGACGTAATGGGGGGGTGTTATCTCTTTTGTCAAAAATCACCTGTTTTTGCTTGAACATTAAATGCCTCCAAATGGTATTTAATTCACTTCCCGGGCCCCTGGAAGCATGAAAATCACTTTAAACATGCTAATTTTAGCTCTAAAACTGTTGATCTACCTACAAATGTGAACTGACGTTCAAAAATAAAACATTTGAAAACGGACCATTTTTCACCTTTCTGAAGCATGACGTAATGGGGGGGTGTTATCACTTTTGTCAAAAATCACCTGTTTTTGCTTGAACATTAAATGCCTCCAAATGGTATTTAATTCACTTCCCGGGGTGAAGAAACACTTTTTGAGACCTCAGAGTGAGTAAATTGGCCATTTTCATGCACTTTTAACCATTCCACAAATCTTGTGTTTTGGGCCCCTGGAAGCATGAAAATCACTTTAAACATGCTAATTTTAGCTCTAAAACTGATGATCTACCTACAAATGTGAACTGACGTTAAAAAATAAAACATTTGAAAACGGACCATTTTTCACCTTTCTGCAGCATGACGTAATGAGGGGGTGTTATCTCTTTTGTCAAAAATCACCTGTTTTTGCTTGAACATTAAATGCCTCCAAATGGTATTTAATTCACTTCCCGGGCCCCTGGAAGCATGAAAATCACTTTAAACGTGCTAATTTTAGCTCTACAACTGATGATCTACCTACAAATGTGAACTGACTTTAAAAAATAAAACATTTGAAAACGGACAATTTTTCACCTTTCTGAAGCATGACGTAATGGGGGGGTGTTATCTCTTTTGTCAAAAATCACCTGCTTTTGCTTGAACATTAAATGCCTCCAAATGGTATTTAATTCACTTCCCGGGCCCCTGGAAGCATGAAAATCACTTTAAACATGCTAATTTTAGCTCTAAAACTGATGATCTACCTACAAATGTGAACTGACGTTCAAAAATAAAACATTTGAAAACGGACCATTTTTCACCTTTCTGAAGCATGACGTAATGGGGCGGTGTTATCACTTTTGTCAAAAATCACCTGTTTTTGCTTGAACATTAAATGCCTCCAAATGGTATTTAATTCACTTCCCGGGGTGAAGAAACACTTTTTGAGACCTCAGAGTGAGTAAATTGGCCATTTTCATGCACTTTTAACCATTCCACAAATCTTGTGTTTTGGGCCCCTGGAAGCATGAAAATCACTTTAAACATGCTAATTTTAGCTCTAAAACTGATGATCTACCTACAAATGTGAACTGACTTTCAAAAATAAAACATTTGAAAACGGACAATTTTTCACCTTTCTGAAGCATGACGTAATGGGGGGGTGTTATCTCTTTTGTCAAAAATCACCTGTTTTTGCTTGAACATTAAATGCCTCCAAATGGTATTTAATTCACTTCCCGGGCCCCTGGTAGCATGAAAATCACTTTAAACATGCTAATTTTAGCTCTAAAACTGATGATCTACCTACAAATGTGAACTGACATTCAAAAATAAAACATTTGAAAAAGGACCATTTTTCACCTTTCTGAAGCATGACGTAATGGGGGGGTGTTATCTCTTTTGTCAAAAATCACCTGTTTTTGCTTGAACATTAAATGCCTCCAAATGGTATTTAATTACCTTCCCGGGGTGAAGAAACACTTTTTGAGACCTCAGAGTGAGTAAATTGGCCATTTTCATGCACTTTTAACCATTCCACAAATCTTGTGTTTTGGGCCCCTGGAAGCATGAAAATCACTTTAAACATGCTAATTTTAGCTCTAAAACTGATGATCTACCTACAAATGTGAACTGACGTTAAAAAATAAAACATTTAAAAACGGACCATTTTTCACCTTTCTGCAGCATGACGTAATGGGGGGGTGTTATCTCTTTTGTCAAAAATCACCTGTTTTTGCTTGTACATTAAATGCCTCCAAATGGCATTTAATTCACTTCCTGGGCCCCTGGAAGCATGAAAATCACTTTAAACGTGCTAATTTTAGCTCTAAAACTGATGATCTACCTACAAATGTGAACTGACTTTCAAAAATAAAACATTTGAAAACGGACAATTTTTCACCTTTCTGAAGCATGACGTAATGGGGGGGGGGTGTTATCTCTTTTGTCAAAAATCACCTGTTTTTGCTTGAACATTAAATGCCTCCAAATGGTATTTAATTCACTTCTCGGGCCCCTGGAAGCATGAAAATCACTCTAAACGTGCTAATTTTAGCTCTAAAACTGATGATCTACCTACAAATGTGAACTGACTTTCAAAAATAAAACATTTGAAAACGGACAATTTTTCACCTTTCTGAAGCATGACGTAATGGGGGGGTGTTATCTCTTTTGTCAAAAATTACCTGTTTTTGCTTGAACATTAAATGCCTCCAAATGGTATTTAATTCACTTCCCGGGCCCCTGGAAGCATGAAAATCACTTTAAACGTGCTAATTTTAGCTCTAAAACTGATGATCTACCTACAAATGTGAACTGACTTTCAAAAATAAAACATTTGAAAACGGACAATTTTTCAACTTTCTGAAGCATGACGTAATGGGGGGGTGTTATCTCTTTTGTCAAAAATCACCTGTTTTTGCTTGAACATTAAATGCCTCAAAATGGTATTTAATTCACTTCCCGGGCCCCTGGTAGCATGAAAATCACTTTAAACATGCTAATTTTAGCTCTAAAACTGATGATCTACCTACAAATGTGAACTGACGTTCAAAAATAAAACATTTGAAAACTGACCATTTTTCACCTGTCTGAAGCATGACGTAATGGGGGGGGGTGTTATCTCTTTTGTCAAAAATCACCTGTTTTTGCTTGAACATTAAATGCCTCCAAATGGTATTAAATTCACTTCCCGGGGTGAAGAAACACTTTTTGAGACCTCAGAGTGAGTAAATTGGCCATTTTCATGCACTTTTAACCATTCCACAAATCTTGTGTTTTGGGCCCCTGGAAGCATGAAAATCACTTTAAACATGCTAATTTTAGCTCTAAAACTGATGATCTACCTACAAATGTGAACTGACGTTAAAAAATAAAACATTTGAAAACGGACCATTTTTCACCTTTCTGCAGCATGACGTAATGGGGGGGTGTTATCTCTTTTGTCAAAAATCACCTGTTTTTGCTTGAACATTAAATGCCTCCAAATTGTATTTAATTCACTTCCCGGGCCCCTGGAAGCATGAAAATCACTTTAAACGTGCTAATTTTAGCTCTACAACTGATGATCTACCTACAAATGTGAACTGACTTTCAAAAATAAAACATTTGAAAACGGACAATTTTTCACCTTTCTGAAGCATGACGTAATGGGGGGGTGTTATCTCTTTTGTCAAAAATCACCTGTTTTTGCTTGAACATTAAATGCCTCCAAATGGTATTTAATTCACTTCCCGGGCCCCTGGAAGCATGAAAATCACTTTAAACATGCTAATTTTAGCTCTAAAACTGTTGATCTACCTACAAATGTGAACTGACGTTCAAAAATAAAACATTTGAAAACGGACCATTTTTCACCTTTCTGAAGCATGACGTAATGGGGGGGTGTTATCACTTTTGTCAAAAATCACCTGTTTTTGCTTGAACATTAAATGCCTCCAAATGGTATTTAATTCACTTCCCGGGGTGAAGAAACACTTTTTGAGACCTCAGAGTGAGTAAATTGGCCATTTTCATGCACTTTTAACCATTCCACAAATCTTGTGTTTTGGGCCCCTGGAAGCATGAAAATCACTTTAAACATGCTAATTTTAGCTCTAAAACTGATGATCTACCTACAAATGTGAACTGACGTTAAAAAATAAAACATTTGAAAACGGACCATTTTTCACCTTTCTGCAGCATGACGTAATGAGGGGGTGTTATCTCTTTTGTCAAAAATCACCTGTTTTTGCTTGAACATTAAATGCCTCCAAATGGTATTTAATTCACTTCCCGGGCCCCTGGAAGCATGAAAATCACTTTAAACGTGCTAATTTTAGCTCTACAACTGATGATCTACCTACAAATGTGAACTGACTTTAAAAAATAAAACATTTGAAAACGGACAATTTTTCACCTTTCTGAAGCATGACGTAATGGGGGGGTGTTATCTCTTTTGTCAAAAATCACCTGTTTTTGCTTGAACATTAAATGCCTCCAAATGGTATTTAATTCACTTCCCGGGCCCCTGGAAGCATGAAAATCACTTTAAACATGCTAATTTTAGCTCTAAAACTGATGATCTACCTACAAATGTGAACTGACGTTCAAAAATAAAACATTTGAAAACGGACCATTTTTCACCTTTCTGAAGCATGACGTAATGGGGCGGTGTTATCACTTTTGTCAAAAATCACCTGTTTTTGCTTGAACATTAAATGCCTCCAAATGGTATTTAATTCACTTCCCGGGGTGAAGAAACACTTTTTGAGACCTCAGAGTGAGTAAATTGGCCATTTTCATGCACTTTTAACCATTCCACAAATCTTGTGTTTTGGGCCCCTGGAAGCATGAAAATCACTTTAAACATGCTAATTTTAGCTCTAAAACTGATGATCTACCTACAAATGTGAACTGACTTTCAAAAATAAAACATTTGAAAACGGACAATTTTTCACCGTTCTGAAGCATGACGTAATGGGGGGGTGTTATCTCTTTTGTCAAAAATCACCTGTTTTTGCTTGAACATTAAATGCCTCCAAATGGTATTTAATTCACTTCCCGGGCCCCTGGTAGCATGAAAATCACTTTAAACATGCTAATTTTAGCTCTAAAACTGATGATCTACCTACAAATGTGAACTGACGTTCAAAAATAAAACATTTGAAAAAGGACCATTTTTCACCTTTCTGAAGCATGACGTAATGGGGGGGTGTTATCTCTTTTGTCAAAAATCACCTGTTTTTGCTTGAACATTAAATGCCTCCAAATGGTATTTAATTACCTTCCCGGGGTGAAGAAACACTTTTTGAGACCTCAGAGTGAGTAAATTGGCCATTTTCATGCACTTTTAACCATTCCACAAATCTTGTGTTTTGGGCCCCTGGAAGCATGAAAATCACTTTAAACATGCTAATTTTAGCTCTAAAACTGATGATCTACCTACAAATGTGAACTGACGTTAAAAAATAAAACATTTAAAAACGGACCATTTTTCACCTTTCTGCAGCATGACGTAATGGGGGGGTGTTATCTCTTTTGTCAAAAATCACCTGTTTTTGCTTGTACATTAAATGCCTCCAAATGGCATTTAATTCACTTCCTGGGCCCCTGGAAGCATGAAAATCACTTTAAACGTGCTAATTTTAGCTCTAAAACTGATGATCTACCTACAAATGTGAACTGACTTTCAAAAATAAAACATTTGAAAACGGACAATTTTTCACCTTTCTGAAGCATGACGTAATGGGGGGGGGTGTTATCTCTTTTGTCAAAAATCACCTGTTTTTGCTTGAACATTAAATGCCTCCAAATGGTATTTAATTCACTTCTCGGGACCCTGGAAGCATGAAAATCACTCTAAACGTGCTAATTTTAGCTCTAAAACTGATGATCTACCTACAAATGTGAACTGACTTTCAAAAATAAAACATTTGAAAACGGACCATTTTTCACCTTTCTGAAGCATGACGTAATGGGGGGGTGTTATCTCTTTTGTCAAAAATCACCAGTTTTTGCTTGAACATTAAATGCCTCCAAATGGTATTTAATTCACTTCCCGGGCACCTGGTAGCATGAAAATCACTTTAAACATGCTAATTTTAGCTCTAAAACTGATGATCTACCTACAAATGTGAACTGACGTTCAAAACTAAAACATTTGAAAACGGACCATTTTTCACCTTTCTGAAGCATGACGTGATGGGGGGGTGTTATCTCTTTTGTCAAAAATCACCTGTTTTTGCTTGAACATTAAATGCCTCCAAATGGTATTTAATTACCTTCCCGGGGTGAAGAAACACTTTTTGAGACCTCAGAGTGAGTAAATTAGCCATTTTCATGCACTTTTAACCATTCCACAAATCTTGTGTTTTGGGCCCCTGGAAGCATGAAAATCACTTTAAACATGCTAATTTTAGCTCTAAAACTGATGATCTACCTACAAATGTGAACTGACGTTAAAAAATAAAACATTTGAAAACGGACCATTTTTCACCTTTCTGCAGCATGACGTAATGGGGGGGTGTTATCTCTTTTGTCAAAAATCACCTGTTTTTGCTTGAACATTAAATGCCTCCAAATGGTATTTAATTCACTTCCCGGGCCCCTGGAAGCATGAAAATCACTTTAAATGTGCTAATTTTAGCTCTACAACTGATGATCTACCTACAAATGTGAACTGGCTTTCAAAAATAAAACATTTGAAAACGGACAATTTTTCACCTTTCTGAAGCATGACGTAATGGGGGGGTGTTATCTCTTTTGTCAAAAATCACCTGTTTTTGCTTGAACATTAAATGCCTCCAAATGGTATTTAATTCACTTCCCGGGCCCCTGGAAGCATGAAAATCACTTTAAACATGCTAATTTTAGCTCTAAAACTGATGATCTACCTACAAATGTGAACTGACGTTCAAAAATAAAACATTTGAAAACTGACAATTTTCCACCTTTCTGAAGCATGACGTAATGGGGGGGTGTTATCTCTTTTGTCAAAAATTACCTGTTTTTGCTTGAACATTAAATGCCTCCAAATGGTATTTAATTCACTTCCCGGGCCCCTGGAAGCATGAAAATCACTTTAAACGTGCTAATTTTAGCTCTAAAACTGATGATCTACCTACAAATGTGAACTGACTTTAAAAAAAAAACATTTGAAAACGGACAATTTTTCACCTTTCTGAAGCATGACGTAATGGGGGGGTGTTATCTCTTTTGTCAAAAATCACCTGTTTTTGCTTGAACATTAAATGCCTCAAAATGGTATTTAATTCACTTCCCGGGCCCCTGGTAGCATGAAAATCACTTTAAACATGCTAATTTTAGCTCTAAAACTGATGATCTACCTACAAATGTGAACTGACGTTCAAAAATAAAACATTTGAAAACTGACCATTTTTCACCTGTCTGAAGCATGACGTAATGGGGGGGGGGGGTTATCTCTTTTGTCAAAAATCACCTGTTTTTGCTTGAACATTAAATGCCTCCAAATGGTATTAAATTCACTTCCCGGGGTGAAGAAACACTTTTTGAGACCTCAGAGTGAGTAAATTGGCCATTTTCATGCACTTTTAACCATTCCACAAATCTTGTGTTTTGGGCCCCTGGAAGCATGAAAATCACTTTAAACATGCTAATTTTAGCTCTAAAACTGATGATCTACCTACAAATGTGAACTGACGTTAAAAAATAAAACATTTGAAAACGGACCATTTTTCACCTTTCTGCAGCATGACGTAATGGGGGGGTGTTATCTCTTTTGTCAAAAATCACCTGTTTTTGCTTGAACATTAAATGCCTCCAAATTGTATTTAATTCACTTCCCGGGCCCCTGGAAGCATGAAAATCACTTTAAACGTGCTAATTTTAGCTCTACAACTGATGATCTACCTACAAATGTGAACTGACTTTCAAAAATAAAACATTTGAAAACGGACAATTTTTCACTTTTCTGAAGCATGACGTAATGGGGGGGTGTTATCTCTTTTGTCAAAAATCACCTGTTTTTGCTTGAACATTAAATGCCTCCAAATGGTATTTAATTCACTTCCCGGGCCCCTGGAAGCATGAAAATCACTTTAAACATGCTAATTTTAGCTCTAAAACGGATGATCTACCTACAAATGTGAACTGACGTTCAAAAATAAAACATTTGAAAACGGATCATTTTTCACCTTTCTGAAGCATGACGTAATGGGGGGGGTGTTATCTCTTTTGTCAAAAATCACCTGTTTTTGCTTGAACAATAAATGCCTCCAAATGGTATTTAATTCACTTCCCGGGGTGAAGAAACACTTTTTGAGACCTCAGAGTGAGTAAATTGGCCATTTTCATGCACTTTTAACCATTCCACAAATCTTGTGTTTTGGGCCCCCGGAAGCATGAAAATCCCTTTAAACATGCTAATTTTAGCTCTAAAACTGATGATCTACCTACAAATGTGAACTGACGTTAAAAAATAAAACATTTGAAAACGGACCATTTTTCACCTTTCTGCAGCATGACGTAATGGGGGGGTGTTATCTCTTTTGTCAAAAATCACCTGTTTTTGCTTGAACATTAAATGCCTCCAAATGGTATTTAATTCACTTCCCGGGCCCCTGGAAGCATGAAAATCACTTTAAACGTGCTAATTTTAGCTCTAAAACTGATGATCTACCTACAAATGTGAACTGACTTTCAAAAATAAAACATTTGAAAACGGACCATTTTTCACCTTTCTGAAGCATGACGTAATGGGGGGGTGTTATCTCTTTTGTCAAAAATCACCAGTTTTTGCTTGAACATTAAATGCCTCCAAATGGTATTTAATTCACTTCCCGGGCCCCTGGTAGCATGAAAATCACTTTAAACATGCTAATTTAGCTCTAAAACTGATGATCTACCTACAAATGTGAACTGACGTTCAAAAATAAAACATTTGAAAACGGACCATTTTTCACCTTTCTGAAGCATGACGTGATGGGGGGGTGTTATCTCTTTTGTCAAAAATCACCTGTTTTTGCTTGAACATTAAATGCCTCCAAATGGTATTTAATTACCTTCCCGGGGTGAAGAAACACTTTTTGAGACCTCAGAGTGAGTAAATTAGCCATTTTCATGCACTTTTAACCATTCCACAAATCTTGTGTTTTGGGCCCCTGGAAGCATGAAAATCACTTTAAACATGCTAATTTTAGCTCTAAAACTGATGATCTACCTACAAATGTGAACTGACGTTAAAAAATAAAACATTTGAAAACGGACCATTTTTCACCTTTCTGCAGCATGACGTAATGGGGGGGTGTTATCTCTTTTGTCAAAAATCACCTGTTTTTGCTTGAACATTAAATGCCTCCAAATGGTATTTAATTCACTTCCCGGGCCCCTGGAAGCATGAAAATCACTTTAAATGTGCTAATTTTAGCTCTACAACTGATGATCTACCTACAAATGTGAACTGACTTTCAAAAATAAAACATTTGAAAACGGACAATTTTTCACCTTTCTGAAGCATGACGTAATGGGGGGGTGTTATCTCTTTTGTCAAAAATCACCTGTTTTTGCTTGAACATTAAATGCCTCCAAATGGTATTTAATTCACTTCCCGGGCCCCTGGAAGCATGAAAATCACTTTAAACATGCTAATTTTAGCTCTAAAACTGATGATCTACCTACAAATGTGAACTGACGTTCAAAAATAAAACATTTGAAAACGTACCATTTTTCACCTTTCTGAAGCATGACGTAATGGGGGGGTGTTATCACTTTTGTCAAAAATCACCTGTTTTTGCTTGAACATTAAATGCCTCCAAATGGTATTTAATTCACTTCCCGGGGTGAAGAAACACTTTTTGAGACCTCAGAGTGAGTAAATTGGCCATTTTCATGCACTTTTAACCATTCCACAAATCTTGTGTTTTGGGCCCCTGGAAGCATGAAAATCACTTTAAACATGCTAATTTTAGCTCTAAAACTGATGATCTACCTACAAATGTGAACTGACGTTAAAAAATAAAACATTTGAAAACGGACCATTTTTCACCTTTCTGCAGCATGACGTAATGGGGGGGGGGTGTTCTCTCTTTTGTCAAAAATCACCTGTTTTTGCTTGAACATTAAATGCCTCCAAATGGTATTAAATTCACTTCTCGGGGTAAAGAAACACTTTTTGAGACCTCAGAGTGAGTAAATTGGCCATTTTCATGCACTTTTAACCATTCCACAAATCTTGTGTTTTGGGCCCCTGGAAGCATGACAATCACTTTAAACATGCTAATTTTAGCTCTAAAACTGATGATCTACCTACAAATGTGAACTGACGTTAAAAAATAAAACATTTGAAAACTGACCATTTTTCACCTTTCTGCAGCATGACGTAATGGGGGGTGTTATCTCTTTTGTCAAAAATCACCTGTTTTTACTTGAACATTAAATGCCTCCAAATGGTATTTAATTCACTTCCCGGGCCCCTGGAAGCATGAAAATCACTTTAAACGTGCTAATTTTAGCTCTAAAACTGATGATCTACCTACAAATGTGAACTGACTTTCAAAAATAAAACATTTGAAAACGGACAATTTTTCACCTTTCTGAAGCATGACGGGGGGTGTTATCTCTTTTGTCAAAAATCACCTGTTTTTGCTTGAACATTAAATGCCTCCAAATGGTATTTAATTCGCTTCCCGGGCCCCTGGTAGCATGAAAATCACTTTAAACATGCTAATTTTAGCTCTAAAACTGATGATCTACCTACAAATGTGAACTGACGTTCAAAAATAAAACATTTGAAAAAGGACCATTTTTCACCTTTCTGAAGCATGACGTAATGGGGGGGTGTTATCTCTTTTGTCAAAAATCACCTGTTTTTGCTTGAACATTAAATGCCTCCAAATGGTATTTAATTACCTTCCCGGGGTGAAGAAACACTTTTTGAGACCTCAGAGTGAGTAAATTGGCCATTTTCATGCACTTTTAACCATTCCACAAATCTTGTGTTTTGGGCCCCTGGAAGCATGAAAATCACTTTAAACATGCTAATTTTAGCTCTAAAACTGATGATCTACCTACAAATGTGAACTGACGTTAAAAAATAAAACATTTAAAAACGGACCATTTTTCACCTTTCTGCAGCATGACGTAATGGGGGGTGTTATCTCTTTTGTCAAAAATCACCTGTTTTTGCTTGTACATTAAATGCCTCCAAATGGCATTTAATTCACTTCCTGGGCCCCTGGAAGCATGAAAATCACTTTAAACGTGCTAATTTTAGCTCTAAAACTGATGATCTACCTACAAATGTGAACTGACTTTCAAAAATAAAACATTTGAAAACGGACAATTTTTTACCTTTCTGAAGCATGACGTAATGGGGGGGGGTGTTATCTCTTTTGTCAAAAATCACCTGTTTTTGCTTGAACATTAAATGCCTCCAAATGGTATTTAATTCACTTCTCGGGCCCCTGGAAGCATGAAAATCACTCTAAACGTGCTAATTTTGGCTCTAAAACTGATGATCTACCTACAAATGTGAACTGACTTTCAAAAATAAAACATTTGAAAACGGACAATTTTTCACCTTTCTGAAGCATGACGTAATGGGGGGGTGTTATCTCTTTTGTCAAAAATTACCTGTTTTTGCTTGAACATTAAATGCCTCCAAATGGTATTTAATTCACTTCCCGGGCCCCTGGAAGCATGAAAATCACTTTAAACGTGCTAATTTTAGCTCTAAAACTGATGATCTACCTACAAATGTGAACTGACTTTCAAAAATAAAACATTTGAAAACGGACAATTTTTCACCTTTCTGAAGCATGACGTAATGGGGGGGTGTTATCTCTTTTGTCAAAAATCACCTGTTTTTGCTTGAACATTAAATGCCTCAAAATGGTATTTAATTCACTTCCCGGGCCCCTGGTAGCATGAAAATCACTTTAAACATGCTAATTTTAGCTCTAAAACTGATGATCTACCTACAAATGTGAACTGACGTTCAAAAATAAAACATTTGAAAACTGACCATTTTTCACCTGTCTGAAGCATGACGTAATGGGGGGGGGGGGGTTATCTCTTTTGTCAAAAATCACCTGTTTTTGCTTGAACATTAAATGCCTCCAAATGGTATTAAATTCACTTCCCGGGGTGAAGAAACACTTTTTGAGACCTCAGAGTGAGTAAATTGGCCATTTTCATGCACTTTTAACCATTCCACAAATCTTGTGTTTTGGGCCCCCGGAAGCATGAAAATCACTTTAAACATGCTAATTTTAGCTCTAAAACTGATGATCTACCTACAAATGTGAACTGACGTTAAAAAATAAAACATTTGAAAACGGACCATTTTTCACCTTTCTGCAGCATGACGTAATGGGGGGGTGTTATCTCTTTTGTCAAAAATCACCTGTTTTTGCTTGAACATTAAATGCCTCCAAATTGTATTTAATTCACTTCCCGGGCCCCTGGAAGCATGAAAATCACTTTAAACGTGCTAATTTTAGCTCTACAACTGATGATCTACCTACAAATGTGAACTGACTTTCAAAAATAAAACATTTGAAAACGGACAATTTTTCACCTTTCTGAAGCATGACGTAATGGGGGGGTGTTATCTCTTTTGTCAAAAATCACCTGTTTTTGCTTGAACATTAAATGCCTCCAAATGGTATTTAATTCACTTCCCGGGCCGCTGGAAGCATGAAAATCACTTTAAACATGCTAATTTAGCTCTAAAACTGATGATCTACCTACAAATGTGAACTGACGTTCAAAAATAAAACATTTGAAAACGGACCATTTTTCACCTTTCTGAAGCATGACGTGATGGGGGGGTGTTATCTCTTTTGTCAAAAATCACCTGTTTTTGCTTGAACATTAAATGCCTCCAAATGGTATTTAATTACCTTCCCGGGGTGAAGAAACACTTTTTGAGACCTCAGAGTGAGTAAATTAGCCATTTTCATGCACTTTTAACCATTCCACAAATCTTGTGTTTTGGGCCCCTGGAAGCATGAAAATCACTTTAAACATGCTAATTTTAGCTCTAAAACTGATGATCTACCTACAAATGTGAACTGACGTTAAAAAATAAAACATTTGAAAACGGACCATTTTTCACCTTTCTGCAGCATGACGTAATGGGGGGGTGTTATCTCTTTTGTCAAAAATCACCTGTTTTTGCTTGAACATTAAATGCCTCCAAATGGTATTTAATTCACTTCCCGGGCCCCTGGAAGCATGAAAATCACTTTAAATGTGCTAATTTTAGCTCTACAACTGATGATCTACCTACAAATGTGAACTGACTTTCAAAAATAAAACATTTGAAAACGGACAATTTTTCACCTTTCTGAAGCATGACGTAATGGGGGGGTGTTATCTCTTTTGTCAAAAATCACCTGTTTTTGCTTGAACATTAAATGCCTCCAAATGGTATTTAATTCACTTCCCGGGCCCCTGGAAGCATGAAAATCACTTTAAACATGCTAATTTTAGCTCTAAAACTGATGATCTACCTACAAATGTGAACTGACGTTCAAAAATAAAACATTTGAAAACGTACCATTTTTCACCTTTCTGAAGCATGACGTAATGGGGGGGTGTTATCACTTTTGTCAAAAATCACCTGTTTTTGCTTGAACATTAAATGCCTCCAAATGGTATTTAATTCACTTCCCGGGGTGAAGAAACACTTTTTGAGACCTCAGAGTGAGTAAATTGGCCATTTTCATGCACTTTTAACCATTCCACAAATCTTGTGTTTTGGGCCCCTGGAAGCATGAAAATCACTTTAAACATGCTAATTTTAGCTCTAAAACTGATGATCTACCTACAAATGTGAACTGACGTTAAAAAATAAAACATTTGAAAACGGACCATTTTTCACCTTTCTGCAGCATGACGTAATGGGGGGGGGGTGTTCTCTCTTTTGTCAAAAATCACCTGTTTTTGCTTGAACATTAAATGCCTCCAAATGGTATTAAATTCACTTCTCGGGGTAAAGAAACACTTTTTGAGACCTCAGAGTGAGTAAATTGGCCATTTTCATGCACTTTTAACCATTCCACAAATCTTGTGTTTTGGGCCCCTGGAAGCATGACAATCACTTTAAACATGCTAATTTTAGCTCTAAAACTGATGATCTACCTACAAATGTGAACTGACGTTAAAAAATAAAACATTTGAAAACTGACCATTTTTCACCTTTCTGCAGCATGACGTAATGGGGGGTGTTATCTTTTTTGTCAAAAATCACCTGTTTTTACTTGAACATTAAATGCCTCCAAATGGTATTTAATTCACTTCCCGGGCCCCTGGAAGCATGAAAATCACTTTAAACGTGCTAATTTTAGCTCTAAAACTGATGATCTACCTACAAATGTGAACTGACTTTCAAAAATAAAACATTTGAAAACGGACAATTTTTCACCTTTCTGAAGCATGACGGGGGGTGTTATCTCTTTTGTCAAAAATCACCTGTTTTTGCTTGAACATTAAATGCCTCCAAATGGTATTTAATTCGCTTCCCGGGCCCCTGGTAGCATGAAAATCACTTTAAACATGCTAATTTTAGCTCTAAAACTGATGATCTACCTACAAATGTGAACTGACGTTCAAAAATAAAACATTTGAAAAAGGACCATTTTTCACCTTTCTGAAGCATGACGTAATGGGGGGGTGTTATCTCTTTTGTCAAAAATCACCTGTTTTTGCTTGAACATTAAATGCCTCCAAATGGTATTTAATTACCTTCCCGGGGTGAAGAAACACTTTTTGAGACCTCAGAGTGAGTAAATTGGCCATTTTCATGCACTTTTAACCATTCCACAAATCTTGTGTTTTGGGCCCCTGGAAGCATGAAAATCACTTTAAACATGCTAATTTTAGCTCTAAAACTGATGATCTACCTACAAATGTGAACTGACGTTAAAAAATAAAACATTTAAAAACGGACCATTTTTCACCTTTCTGCAGCATGACGTAATGGGGGGTGTTATCTCTTTTGTCAAAAATCACCTGTTTTTGCTTGTACATTAAATGCCTCCAAATGGCATTTAATTCACTTCCTGGGCCCCTGGAAGCATGAAAATCACTTTAAACGTGCTAATTTTAGCTCTAAAACTGATGATCTACCTACAAATGTGAACTGACTTTCAAAATAAAACATTTGAAAACGGACAATTTTTTACCTTTCTGAAGCATGACGTAATGGGGGGGGGTGTTATCTCTTTTGTCAAAAATCACCTGTTTTTGCTTGAACATTAAATGCCTCCAAATGGTATTTAATTCACTTCTCGGGCCCCTGGAAGCATGAAAATCACTCTAAACGTGCTAATTTTGGCTCTAAAACTGATGATCTACCTACAAATGTGAACTGACTTTCAAAAATAAAACATTTGAAAACGGACAATTTTTCACCTTTCTGAAGCATGACGTAATGGGGGGGTGTTATCTCTTTTGTCAAAAATTACCTGTTTTTGCTTGAACATTAAATGCCTCCAAATGGTATTTAATTCACTTCCCGGGCCCCTGGAAGCATGAAAATCACTTTAAACGTGCTAATTTTAGCTCTAAAACTGATGATCTACCTACAAATGTGAACTGACTTTCAAAAATAAAACATTTGAAAACGGACAATTTTTCACCTTTCTGAAGCATGACGTAATGGGGGGGTGTTATCTCTTTTGTCAAAAATCACCTGTTTTTGCTTGAACATTAAATGCCTCAAAATGGTATTTAATTCACTTCCCGGGCCCCTGGTAGCATGAAAATCACTTTAAACATGCTAATTTTAGCTCTAAAACTGATGATCTACCTACAAATGTGAACTGACGTTCAAAAATAAAACATTTGAAAACTGACCATTTTTCACCTGTCTGAAGCATGACGTAATGGGGGGGGGGGTTATCTCTTTTGTCAAAAATCACCTGTTTTTGCTTGAACATTAAATGCCTCCAAATGGTATTAAATTCACTTCCCGGGGTGAAGAAACACTTTTTGAGACCTCAGAGTGAGTAAATTGGCCATTTTCATGCACTTTTAACCATTCCACAAATCTTGTGTTTTGGGCCCCTGGAAGCATGAAAATCACTTTAAACATGCTAATTTTAGCTCTAAAACTGATGATCTACCTACAAATGTGAACTGACGTTAAAAAATAAAACATTTGAAAACGGACCATTTTTCACCTTTCTGCAGCATGACGTAATGGGGGGGTGTTATCTCTTTTGTCAAAAATCACCTGTTTTTGCTTGAACATTAAATGCCTCCAAATTGTATTTAATTCACTTCCCGGGCCCCTGGAAGCATGAAAATCACTTTAAACGTGCTAATTTTAGCTCTACAACTGATGATCTACCTACAAATGTGAACTGACTTTCAAAAATAAAACATTTGAAAACGGACAATTTTTCACCTTTCTGAAGCATGACGTAATGGGGGGGTGTTATCTCTTTTGTCAAAAATCACCTGTTTTTGCTTGAACATTAAATGCCTCCAAATGGTATTTAATTCACTTCCCGGGCCCCTGGAAGCATGAAAATCACTTTAAACATGCTAATTTTAGCTCTAAAACTGATGATCTACCTACAAATGTGAACTGACGTTCAAAAATAAAACATTTGAAAACGGACCATTTTTCACCTTTCTGCAGCATGACGTAATGGGGGGGTGTTATCTCTTTTGTCAAAAATCACCTGTTTTTGCTTGAACAATAAATGCCTCCAAATGGTATTTAATTCACTTCCCGGGGTGAAGAAACACTTTTTGAGACCTCAGAGTGAGTAAATTGGCCATTTTCATGCACTTTTAACCATTCCACAAATCTTGTGTTTTGGGCCCCCGGAAGCATGAAAATCCCTTTAAACATGCTAATTTTAGCTCTAAAACTGATGATCTACCTACAAATGTGAACTGACGTTAAAAAATAAAACATTTGAAAACGGACCATTTTTCACCTTTCTGCAGCATGACGTAATGGGGGGGTGTTATCTCTTTTGTCAAAAATCACCTGTTTTTGCTTGAACATTAAATGCCTCCAAATGGTATTTAATTCACTTCCCGGGCCCCTGGAAGCATGAAAATCACTTTAAACGTGCTAATTTTAGCTCTAAAACTGATGATCTACCTACAAATGTGAACTGACTTTCAAAAATAAAACATTTGAAAACGGACCATTTTTCACCTTTCTGAAGCATGACGTAATGGGGGGGTGTTATCTCTTTAGTCAAAAATCACCAGTTTTTGCTTGAACATTAAATGCCTCCAAATGGTATTTAATTCACTTCCCGGGCACCTGGTAGCATGAAAATCACTTTAAACATGCTAATTTTAGCTCTAAAACTGATGATCTACCTACAAATGTGAACTGACGTTCAAAACTAAAACATTTGAAAACGGACCATTTTTCACCTTTCTGAAGCATGACGTGATGGGGGGGTGTTATCTCTTTTGTCAAAAATCACCTGTTTTTGCTTGAACATTAAATGCCTCCAAATGGTATTTAATTACCTTCCCGGGGTGAAGAAACACTTTTTGAGACCTCAGAGTGAGTAAATTAGCCATTTTCATGCACTTTTAACCATTCCACAAATCTTGTGTTTTGGGCCCCTGGAAGCATGAAAATCACTTTAAACATGCTAATTTTAGCTCTAAAACTGATGATCTACCTACAAATGTGAACTGACGTTAAAAAATAAAACATTTGAAAACGGACCATTTTTCACCTTTCTGCAGCATGACGTAATGGGGGGGTGTTATCTCTTTTGTCAAAAATCACCTGTTTTTGCTTGAACATTAAATGCCTCCAAATGGTATTTAATTCACTTCCCGGGCCCCTGGAAGCATGAAAATCACTTTAAATGTGCTAATTTTAGCTCTACAACTGATGATCTACCTACAAATGTGAACTGGCTTTCAAAAATAAAACATTTGAAAACGGACAATTTTTCACCTTTCTGAAGCATGACGTAATGGGGGGGTGTTATCTCTTTTGTCAAAAATCACCTGTTTTTGCTTGAACATTAAATGCCTCCAAATGGTATTTAATTCACTTCCCGGGCCCCTGGAAGCATGAAAATCACTTTAAACATGCTAATTTTAGCTCTAAAACTGATGATCTACCTACAAATGTGAACTGACGTTCAAAAATAAAACATTTGAAAACTGACAATTTTCCACCTTTCTGAAGCATGACGTAATGGGGGGGTGTTATCTCTTTTGTCAAAAATTACCTGTTTTTGCTTGAACATTAAATGCCTCCAAATGGTATTTAATTCACTTCCCGGGCCCCTGGAAGCATGAAAATCACTTTAAACGTGCTAATTTTAGCTCTAAAACTGATGATCTACCTACAAATGTGAACTGACTTTCAAAAAAAAAACATTTGAAAACGGACAATTTTTCACCTTTCTGAAGCATGACGTAATGGGGGGGTGTTATCTCTTTTGTCAAAAATCACCTGTTTTTGCTTGAACATTAAATGCCTCAAAATGGTATTTAATTCACTTCCCGGGCCCCTGGTAGCATGAAAATCACTTTAAACATGCTAATTTTAGCTCTAAAACTGATGATCTACCTACAAATGTGAACTGACGTTCAAAAATAAAACATTTGAAAACTGACCATTTTTCACCTGTCTGAAGCATGACGTAATGGGGGGGGGGGTTATCTCTTTTGTCAAAAATCACCTGTTTTTGCTTGAACATTAAATGCCTCCAAATGGTATTAAATTCACTTCCCGGGGTGAAGAAACACTTTTTGAGACCTCAGAGTGAGTAAATTGGCCATTTTCATGCACTTTTAACCATTCCACAAATCTTGTGTTTTGGGCCCCTGGAAGCATGAAAATCACTTTAAACATGCTAATTTTAGCTCTAAAACTGATGATCTACCTACAAATGTGAACTGACGTTAAAAAATAAAACATTTGAAAACGGACCATTTTTCACCTTTCTGCAGCATGACGTAATGGGGGGGTGTTATCTCTTTTGTCAAAAATCACCTGTTTTTGCTTGAACATTAAATGCCTCCAAATTGTATTTAATTCACTTCCCGGGCCCCTGGAAGCATGAAAATCACTTTAAACGTGCTAATTTTAGCTCTACAACTGATGATCTACCTACAAATGTGAACTGACTTTCAAAAATAAAACATTTGAAAACGGACAATTTTTCACTTTTCTGAAGCATGACGTAATGGGGGGGTGTTATCTCTTTTGTCAAAAATCACCTGTTTTTGCTTGAACATTAAATGCCTCCAAATGGTATTTAATTCACTTCCCGGGCCCCTGGAAGCATGAAAATCACTTTAAACATGCTAATTTTAGCTCTAAAACGGATGATCTACCTACAAATGTGAACTGACGTTCAAAAATAAAACATTTGAAAACGGACCATTTTTCACCTTTCTGCAGCATGACGTAATGGGGGGGTGTTATCTCTTTTGTCAAAAATCACCTGTTTTTGCTTGAACAATAAATGCCTCCAAATGGTATTTAATTCACTTCCCGGGGTGAAGAAACACTTTTTGAGACCTCAGAGTGAGTAAATTGGCCATTTTCATGCACTTTTAACCATTCCACAAATCTTGTGTTTTTGGCCCCCGGAAGCATGAAAATCCCTTTAAACATGCTAATTTTAGCTCTAAAACTGATGATCTACCTACAAATGTGAACTGACGTTAAAAAATAAAACATTTGAAAACTGACCATTTTTCACCTTTCTGCAGCATGACGTAATGGGGGGGTGTTATCTCTTTTGTCAAAAATCACCTGTTTTTGCTTGAACATTAAATGCCTCCAAATGGTATTTAATTCACTTCCCGGGCCCCTGGAAGCATGAAAATCACTTTAAACGTGCTAATTTTAGCTCTAAAACTGATGATCTACCTACAAATGTGAACTGACTTTCAAAAATAAAACATTTGAAAACGGACCATTTTTCACCTTTCTGAAGCATGACGTAATGGGGGGGTGTTATCTCTTTTGTCAAAAATCACCAGTTTTTGCTTGAACATTAAATGCCTCCAAATGGTATTTAATTCACTTCCCGGGCCCCTGGTAGCATGAAAATCACTTTAAACATGCTAATTTTAGCTCTAAAACTGATGATCTACCTACAAATGTGAACTGACGTTCAAAAATAAAACATTTGAAAACGGACCATTTTTCACCTTTCTGAAGCATGACGTGATGGGGGGGTGTTATCTCTTTTGTCAAAAATCACCTGTTTTTGCTTGAACATTAAATGCCTCCAAATGGTATTTAATTACCTTCCCGGGGTGAAGAAACACTTTTTGAGACCTCAGAGTGAGTAAATTAGCCATTTTCATGCACTTTTAACCATTCCACAAATCTTGTGTTTTGGGCCCCTGGAAGCATGAAAATCACTTTAAACATGCTAATTTTAGCTCTAAAACTGATGATCTACCTACAAATGTGAACTGACGTTAAAAAATAAAACATTTGAAAACTGACCATTTTTCACCTTTCTGCAGCATGACGTAATGGGGGGGGTGTTATCTCTTTTGTCAAAAATCACCTGTTTTTGCTTGAACATTAAATGCCTCCAAATGGTATTTAATTCACTTCCCGGGCCCCTGGAAGCATGAAAATCACTTTAAATGTGCTAATTTTAGCTCTACAACTGATGATCTACCTACAAATGTGAACTGGCTTTCAAAAATAAAACATTTGAAAACGGACAATTTTTCACCTTTCTGAAGCATGACGTAATGGGGGGGTGTTATCTCTTTTGTCAAAAATCACCTGTTTTTGCTTGAACATTAAATGCCTCCAAATGGTATTTAATTCACTTCCCGGGCCCCTGGAAGCATGAAAATCACTTTAAACATGCTAATTTTAGCTCTAAAACTGATGATCTACCTACAAATGTGAACTGACGTTCAAAAATAAAACATTTGAAAACGGACAATTTTTCACCTTTCTGAAGCATGACGTAATGGGGGGGTGTTATCTCTTTTGTCAAAAATTACCTGTTTTTGCTTGAACATTAAATGCCTCCAAATGGTATTTAATTCACTTCCCGGGCCCCTGGAAGCATGAAAATCACTTTAAACGTGCTAATTTTAGCTCTAAAACTGATGATCTACCTACAAATGTGAACTGACTTTCAAAAATAAAACATTTGAAAACGGACAATTTTTCACCTTTCTGAAGCATGACGTAATGGGGGGGTGTTATCTCTTTTGTCAAAAATCACCTGTTTTTGCTTGAACATTAAATGCCTCAAAATGGTATTTAATTCACTTCCCGGGCCCCTGGTAGCATGAAAATCACTTTAAACATGCTAATTTTAGCTCTAAAACTGATGATCTACCTACAAATGTGAACTGACGTTCAAAAATAAAACATTTGAAAACTGACCATTTTTCACCTGTCTGAAGCATGACGTAATGGGGGGGGGGGTTATCTCTTTTGTCAAAAATCACCTGTTTTTGCTTGAACATTAAATGCCTCCAAATGGTATTAAATTCACTTCCCGGGGTGAAGAAACACTTTTTGAGACCTCAGAGTGAGTAAATTGGCCATTTTCATGCACTTTTAACCATTCCACAAATCTTGTGTTTTGGGCCCCTGGAAGCATGAAAATCACTTTAAACATGCTAATTTTAGCTCTAAAACTGATGATCTACCTACAAATGTGAACTGACGTTAAAAAATAAAACATTTGAAAACGGACCATTTTTCACCTTTCTGCAGCATGACGTAATGGGGGGGTGTTATCTCTTTTGTCAAAAATCACCTGTTTTTGCTTGAACATTAAATGCCTCCAAATTGTATTTAATTCACTTCCCGGGCCCCTGGAAGCATGAAAATCACTTTAAACGTGCTAATTTTAGCTCTACAACTGATGATCTACCTACAAATGTGAACTGACTTTCAAAAATAAAACATTTGAAAACGGACAATTTTTCACCTTTCTGAAGCATGACGGGGGGTGTTATCTCTTTTGTCAAAAATCACCTGTTTTTGCTTGAACATTAAATGCCTCCAAATGGTATTTAATTCGCTTCCCGGGCCCCTGGTAGCATGAAAATCACTTTAAACATGCTAATTTTAGCTCTAAAACTGATGATCTACCTACAAATGTGAACTGACGTTCAAAAATAAAACATTTGAAAAAGGACCATTTTTCACCTTTCTGAAGCATGACGTAATGGGGGGGTGTTATCTCTTTTGTCAAAAATCACCTGTTTTTGCTTGAACATTAAATGCCTCCAAATGGTATTTAATTACCTTCCCGGGGTGAAGAAACACTTTTTGAGACCTCAGAGTGAGTAAATTGGCCATTTTCATGCACTTTTAACCATTCCACAAATCTTGTGTTTTGGGCCCCTGGAAGCATGAAAATCACTTTAAACATGCTAATTTTAGCTCTAAAACTGATGATCTACCTACAAATGTGAACTGACGTTAAAAAATAAAACATTTAAAAACGGACCATTTTTCACCTTTCTGCAGCATGACGTAATGGGGGGGTGTTATCTCTTTTGTCAAAAATCACCTGTTTTTGCTTGTACATTAAATGCCTCCAAATGGCATTTAATTCACTTCCTGGGCCCCTGGAAGCATGAAAATCACTTTAAACGTGCTAATTTTAGCTCTAAAACTGATGATCTACCTACAAATGTGAACTGACTTTCAAAAATAAAACATTTGAAAACGGACAATTTTTCACCTTTCTGAAGCATGACGTAATGGGGGGGGGTGTTATCTCTTTTGTCAAAAATCACCTGTTTTTGCTTGAACATTAAATGCCTCCAAATGGTATTTAATTCACTTCTCGGGCCCCTGGAAGCATGAAAATCACTCTAAACGTGCTAATTTTGGCTCTAAAACTGATGATCTACCTACAAATGTGAACTGACTTTCAAAAATAAAACATTTGAAAACGGACAATTTTTCACCTTTCTGAAGCATGACGTAATGGGGGGGTGTTATCTCTTTTGTCAAAAATTACCTGTTTTTGCTTGAACATTAAATGCCTCCAAATGGTATTTAATTCACTTCCCGGGCCCCTGGAAGCATGAAAATCACTTTAAACGTGCTAATTTTAGCTCTAAAACTGATGATCTACCTACAAATGTGAACTGACTTTCAAAAATAAAACATTTGAAAACGGACAATTTTTCACCTTTCTGAAGCATGACGTAATGGGGGGGTGTTATCTCTTTTGTCAAAAATCACCTGTTTTTGCTTGAACATTAAATGCCTCAAAATGGTATTTAATTCACTTCCCGGGCCCCTGGTAGCATGAAAATCACTTTAAACATGCTAATTTTAGCTCTAAAACTGATGATCTACCTACAAATGTGAACTGACGTTCAAAAATAAAACATTTGAAAACTGACCATTTTTCACCTGTCTGAAGCATGACGTAATGGGGGGGGGGGGGTTATCTCTTTTGTCAAAAATCACCTGTTTTTGCTTGAACATTAAATGCCTCCAAATGGTATTAAATTCACTTCCCGGGGTGAAGAAACACTTTTTGAGACCTCAGAGTGAGTAAATTGGCCATTTTCATGCACTTTTAACCATTCCACAAATCTTGTGTTTTGGGCCCCTGGAAGCATGAAAATCACTTTAAACATGCTAATTTTAGCTCTAAAACTGATGATCTACCTACAAATGTGAACTGACGTTAAAAAATAAAACATTTGAAAACGGACCATTTTTCACCTTTCTGCAGCATGACGTAATGGGGGGGTGTTATCTCTTTTGTCAAAAATCACCTGTTTTTGCTTGAACATTAAATGCCTCCAAATTGTATTTAATTCACTTCCCGGGCCCCTGGAAGCATGAAAATCACTTTAAACGTGCTAATTTTAGCTCTACAACTGATGATCTACCTACAAATGTGAACTGACTTTCAAAAATAAAACATTTGAAAACGGACAATTTTTCACCTTTCTGAAGCATGACGTAATGGGGGGGTGTTATCTCTTTTGTCAAAAATCACCTGTTTTTGCTTGAACATTAAATGCCTCCAAATGGTATTTAATTCACTTCCCGGGCCCCTGGAAGCATGAAAATCACTTTAAACATGCTAATTTTAGCTCTAAAACTGATGATCTACCTACAAATGTGAACTGACGTTCAAAAATAAAACATTTGAAAACGGACCATTTTTCACCTTTCTGCAGCATGACGTAATGGGGGGGTGTTATCTCTTTTGTCAAAAATCACCTGTTTTTGCTTGAACAATAAATGCCTCCAAATGGTATTTAATTCACTTCCCGGGGTGAAGAAACACTTTTTGAGACCTCAGAGTGAGTAAATTGGCCATTTTCATGCACTTTTAACCATTCCACAAATCTTGTGTTTTGGGCCCCCGGAAGCATGAAAATCCCTTTAAACATGCTAATTTTAGCTCTAAAACTGATGATCTACCTACAAATGTGAACTGACGTTAAAAAATAAAACATTTGAAAACGGACCATTTTTCACCTTTCTGCAGCATGACGTAATGGGGGGGTGTTATCTCTTTTGTCAAAAATCACCTGTTTTTGCTTGAACATTAAATGCCTCCAAATGGTATTTAATTCACTTCCCGGGCCCCTGGAAGCATGAAAATCACTTTAAACGTGCTAATTTTAGCTCTAAAACTGATGATCTACCTACAAATGTGAACTGACTTTCAAAAATAAAACATTTGAAAACGGACCATTTTTCACCTTTCTGAAGCATGACGTAATGGGGGGGTGTTATCTCTTTTGTCAAAAATCACCAGTTTTTGCTTGAACATTAAATGCCTCCAAATGGTATTTAATTCACTTCCCGGGCACCTGGTAGCATGAAAATCACTTTAAACATGCTAATTTTAGCTCTAAAACTGATGATCTACCTACAAATGTGAACTGACGTTCAAAACTAAAACATTTGAAAACGGACCATTTTTCACCTTTCTGAAGCATGACGTGATGGGGGGGTGTTATCTCTTTTGTCAAAAATCACCTGTTTTTGCTTGAACATTAAATGCCTCCAAATGGTATTTAATTACCTTCCCGGGGTGAAGAAACACTTTTTGAGACCTCAGAGTGAGTAAATTAGCCATTTTCATGCACTTTTAACCATTCCACAAATCTTGTGTTTTGGGCCCCTGGAAGCATGAAAATCACTTTAAACATGCTAATTTTAGCTCTAAAACTGATGATCTACCTACAAATGTGAACTGACGTTAAAAAATAAAACATTTGAAAACGGACCATTTTTCACCTTTCTGCAGCATGACGTAATGGGGGGGTGTTATCTCTTTTGTCAAAAATCACCTGTTTTTGCTTGAACATTAAATGCCTCCAAATGGTATTTAATTCACTTCCCGGGCCCCTGGAAGCATGAAAATCACTTTAAATGTGCTAATTTTAGCTCTACAACTGATGATCTACCTACAAATGTGAACTGGCTTTCAAAAATAAAACATTTGAAAACGGACAATTTTTCACCTTTCTGAAGCATGACGTAATGGGGGGGTGTTATCTCTTTTGTCAAAAATCACCTGTTTTTGCTTGAACATTAAATGCCTCCAAATGGTATTTAATTCACTTCCCGGGCCCCTGGAAGCATGAAAATCACTTTAAACATGCTAATTTTAGCTCTAAAACTGATGATCTACCTACAAATGTGAACTGACGTTCAAAAATAAAACATTTGAAAACTGACAATTTTCCACCTTTCTGAAGCATGACGTAATGGGGGGGTGTTATCTCTTTTGTCAAAAATTACCTGTTTTTGCTTGAACATTAAATGCCTCCAAATGGTATTTAATTCACTTCCCGGGCCCCTGGAAGCATGAAAATCACTTTAAACGTGCTAATTTTAGCTCTAAAACTGATGATCTACCTACAAATGTGAACTGACTTTCAAAAAAAAAACATTTGAAAACGGACAATTTTTCACCTTTCTGAAGCATGACGTAATGGGGGGGTGTTATCTCTTTTGTCAAAAATCACCTGTTTTTGCTTGAACATTAAATGCCTCAAAATGGTATTTAATTCACTTCCCGGGCCCCTGGTAGCATGAAAATCACTTTAAACATGCTAATTTTAGCTCTAAAACTGATGATCTACCTACAAATGTGAACTGACGTTCAAAAATAAAACATTTGAAAACTGACCATTTTTCACCTGTCTGAAGCATGACGTAATGGGGGGGGGGGTTATCTCTTTTGTCAAAAATCACCTGTTTTTGCTTGAACATTAAATGCCTCCAAATGGTATTAAATTCACTTCCCGGGGTGAAGAAACACTTTTTGAGACCTCAGAGTGAGTAAATTGGCCATTTTCATGCACTTTTAACCATTCCACAAATCTTGTGTTTTGGGCCCCTGGAAGCATGAAAATCACTTTAAACATGCTAATTTTAGCTCTAAAACTGATGATCTACCTACAAATGTGAACTGACGTTAAAAAATAAAACATTTGAAAACGGACCATTTTTCACCTTTCTGCAGCATGACGTAATGGGGGGGTGTTATCTCTTTTGTCAAAAATCACCTGTTTTTGCTTGAACATTAAATGCCTCCAAATTGTATTTAATTCACTTCCCGGGGTGAAGAAACACTTTTTGAGACCTCAGAGTGAGTAAATTGGCCATTTTCATGCACTTTTAACCATTCCACAAATCTTGTGTTTTGGGCCCCTGGAAGCATGAAAATCACTTTAAACATGCTAATTTTAGCTCTAAAACTGATGATCTACCTACAAATGTGAACTGACGTTAAAAAATAAAACATTTGAAAACGGACCATTTTTCACCTTTCTGCAGCATGACGTAATGGGGGGGTGTTATCTCTTTTGTCAAAAATCACCTGTTTTTGCTTGAACATTAAATGCCTCCAAATTGTATTTAATTCACTTCCCGGGCCCCTGGAAGCATGAAAATCACTTTAAACGTGCTAATTTTAGCTCTACAACTGATGATCTACCTACAAATGTGAACTGACTTTCAAAAATAAAACATTTGAAAACGGACAATTTTTCACCTTTCTGAAGCATGACGTAATGGGGGGGTGTTATCTCTTTTGTCAAAAATCACCTGTTTTTGCTTGAACATTAAATGCCTCCAAATGGTATTTAATTCACTTCCCGGGCCCCTGGAAGCATGAAAATCACTTTAAACATGCTAATTTTAGCTCTAAAACTGATGATCTACCTACAAATGTGAACTGACGTTCAAAAATAAAACATTTGAAAACGGACCATTTTTCACCTTTCTGCAGCATGACGTAATGGGGGGGTGTTATCTCTTTTGTCAAAAATCACCTGTTTTTGCTTGAACAATAAATGCCTCCAAATGGTATTTAATTCACTTCCCGGGGTGAAGAAACACTTTTTGAGACCTCAGAGTGAGTAAATTGGCCATTTTCATGCACTTTTAACCATTCCACAAATCTTGTGTTTTGGGCCCCCGGAAGCATGAAAATCCCTTTAAACATGCTAATTTTAGCTCTAAAACTGATGATCTACCTACAAATGTGAACTGACGTTAAAAAATGAAACATTTGAAAACGGACCATTTTTCACCTTTCTGCAGCATGACGTAATGGGGGGGTGTTATCTCTTTTGTCAAAAATCACCTGTTTTTGCTTGAACATTAAATGCCTCCAAATGGTATTTAATTCACTTCCCGGGCCCCTGGAAGCATGAAAATCACTTTAAACGTGCTAATTTTAGCTCTAAAACTGATGATCTACCTACAAATGTGAACTGACTTTCAAAAATAAAACATTTGAAAACGGACCATTTTTCACCTTTCTGAAGCATGACGTAATGGGGGGGTGTTATCTCTTTTGTCAAAAATCACCAGTTTTTGCTTGAACATTAAATGCCTCCAAATGGTATTTAATTCACTTCCCGGGCACCTGGTAGCATGAAAATCACTTTAAACATGCTAATTTTAGCTCTAAAACTGATGATCTACCTACAAATGTGAACTGACGTTCAAAACTAAAACATTTGAAAACGGACCATTTTTCACCTTTCTGAAGCATGACGTGATGGGGGGGTGTTATCTCTTTTGTCAAAAATCACCTGTTTTTGCTTGAACATTAAATGCCTCCAAATGGTATTTAATTACCTTCCCGGGGTGAAGAAACACTTTTTGAGACCTCAGAGTGAGTAAATTAGCCATTTTCATGCACTTTTAACCATTCCACAAATCTTGTGTTTTGGGCCCCTGGAAGCATGAAAATCACTTTAAACATGCTAATTTTAGCTCTAAAACTGATGATCTACCTACAAATGTGAACTGACGTTAAAAAATAAAACATTTGAAAACGGACCATTTTTCACCTTTCTGCAGCATGACGTAATGGGGGGGTGTTATCTCTTTTGTCAAAAATCACCTGTTTTTGCTTGAACATTAAATGCCTCCAAATGGTATTTAATTCACTTCCCGGGCCCCTGGAAGCATGAAAATCACTTTAAATGTGCTAATTTTAGCTCTACAACTGATGATCTACCTACAAATGTGAACTGGCTTTCAAAAATAAAACATTTGAAAACGGACAATTTTTCACCTTTCTGAAGCATGACGTAATGGGGGGGTGTTATCTCTTTTGTCAAAAATCACCTGTTTTTGCTTGAACATTAAATGCCTCCAAATGGTATTTAATTCACTTCCCGGGCCCCTGGAAGCATGAAAATCACTTTAAACATGCTAATTTTAGCTCTAAAACTGATGATCTACCTACAAATGTGAACTGACGTTCAAAAATAAAACATTTGAAAACTGACAATTTTCCACCTTTCTGAAGCATGACGTAATGGGGGGGTGTTATCTCTTTTGTCAAAAATTACCTGTTTTTGCTTGAACATTAAATGCCTCCAAATGGTATTTAATTCACTTCCCGGGCCCCTGGAAGCATGAAAATCACTTTAAACGTGCTAATTTTAGCTCTAAAACTGATGATCTACCTACAAATGTGAACTGACTTTCAAAAAAAAAACATTTGAAAACGGACAATTTTTCACCTTTCTGAAGCATGACGTAATGGGGGGGTGTTATCTCTTTTGTCAAAAATCACCTGTTTTTGCTTGAACATTAAATGCCTCAAAATGGTATTTAATTCACTTCCCGGGCCCCTGGTAGCATGAAAATCACTTTAAACATGCTAATTTTAGCTCTAAAACTGATGATCTACCTACAAATGTGAACTGACGTTCAAAAATAAAACATTTGAAAACTGACCATTTTTCACCTGTCTGAAGCATGACGTAATGGGGGGGGGGGTTATCTCTTTTGTCAAAAATCACCTGTTTTTGCTTGAACATTAAATGCCTCCAAATGGTATTAAATTCACTTCCCGGGGTGAAGAAACACTTTTTGAGACCTCAGAGTGAGTAAATTGGCCATTTTCATGCACTTTTAACCATTCCACAAATCTTGTGTTTTGGGCCCCTGGAAGCATGAAAATCACTTTAAACATGCTAATTTTAGCTCTAAAACTGATGATCTACCTACAAATGTGAACTGACGTTAAAAAATAAAACATTTGAAAACGGACCATTTTTCACCTTTCTGCAGCATGACGTAATGGGGGGGTGTTATCTCTTTTGTCAAAAATCACCTGTTTTTGCTTGAACATTAAATGCCTCCAAATTGTATTTAATTCACTTCCCGGGCCCCTGGAAGCATGAAAATCACTTTAAACGTGCTAATTTTAGCTCTACAACTGATGATCTACCTACAAATGTGAACTGACTTTCAAAAATAAAACATTTGAAAACGGACAATTTTTCACTTTTCTGAAGCATGACGTAATGGGGGGGTGTTATCTCTTTTGTCAAAAATCACCTGTTTTTGCTTGAACATTAAATGCCTCCAAATGGTATTTAATTCACTTCCCGGGCCCCTGGAAGCATGAAAATCACTTTAAACATGCTAATTTTAGCTCTAAAACGGATGATCTACCTACAAATGTGAACTGACGTTCAAAAATAAAACATTTGAAAACGGACCATTTTTCACCTTTCTGCAGCATGACGTAATGGGGGGGTGTTATCTCTTTTGTCAAAAATCACCTGTTTTTGCTTGAACAATAAATGCCTCCAAATGGTATTTAATTCACTTCCCGGGGTGAAGAAACACTTTTTGAGACCTCAGAGTGAGTAAATTGGCCATTTTCATGCACTTTTAACCATTCCACAAATCTTGTGTTTTTGGCCCCCGGAAGCATGAAAATCCCTTTAAACATGCTAATTTTAGCTCTAAAACTGATGATCTACCTACAAATGTGAACTGACGTTAAAAAATAAAACATTTGAAAACTGACCATTTTTCACCTTTCTGCAGCATGACGTAATGGGGGGGTGTTATCTCTTTTGTCAAAAATCACCTGTTTTTGCTTGAACATTAAATGCCTCCAAATGGTATTTAATTCACTTCCCGGGCCCCTGGAAGCATGAAAATCACTTTAAACGTGCTAATTTTAGCTCTAAAACTGATGATCTACCTACAAATGTGAACTGACTTTCAAAAATAAAACATTTGAAAACGGACCATTTTTCACCTTTCTGAAGCATGACGTAATGGGGGGGTGTTATCTCTTTTGTCAAAAATCACCAGTTTTTGCTTGAACATTAAATGCCTCCAAATGGTATTTAATTCACTTCCCGGGCCCCTGGTAGCATGAAAATCACTTTAAACATGCTAATTTTAGCTCTAAAACTGATGATCTACCTACAAATGTGAACTGACGTTCAAAAATAAAACATTTGAAAACGGACCATTTTTCACCTTTCTGAAGCATGACGTGATGGGGGGGTGTTATCTCTTTTGTCAAAAATCACCTGTTTTTGCTTGAACATTAAATGCCTCCAAATGGTATTTAATTACCTTCCCGGGGTGAAGAAACACTTTTTGAGACCTCAGAGTGAGTAAATTAGCCATTTTCATGCACTTTTAACCATTCCACAAATCTTGTGTTTTGGGCCCCTGGAAGCATGAAAATCACTTTAAACATGCTAATTTTAGCTCTAAAACTGATGATCTACCTACAAATGTGAACTGACGTTAAAAAATAAAACATTTGAAAACTGACCATTTTTCACCTTTCTGCAGCATGACGTAATGGGGGGGGTGTTATCTCTTTTGTCAAAAATCACCTGTTTTTGCTTGAACATTAAATGCCTCCAAATGGTATTTAATTCACTTCCCGGGCCCCTGGAAGCATGAAAATCACTTTAAATGTGCTAATTTTAGCTCTACAACTGATGATCTACCTACAAATGTGAACTGGCTTTCAAAAATAAAACATTTGAAAACGGACAATTTTTCACCTTTCTGAAGCATGACGTAATGGGGGGGTGTTATCTCTTTTGTCAAAAATCACCTGTTTTTGCTTGAACATTAAATGCCTCCAAATGGTATTTAATTCACTTCCCGGGCCCCTGGAAGCATGAAAATCACTTTAAACATGCTAATTTTAGCTCTAAAACTGATGATCTACCTACAAATGTGAACTGACGTTCAAAAATAAAACATTTGAAAACGGACAATTTTTCACCTTTCTGAAGCATGACGTAATGGGGGGGTGTTATCTCTTTTGTCAAAAATTACCTGTTTTTGCTTGAACATTAAATGCCTCCAAATGGTATTTAATTCACTTCCCGGGCCCCTGGAAGCATGAAAATCACTTTAAACGTGCTAATTTTAGCTCTAAAACTGATGATCTACCTACAAATGTGAACTGACTTTCAAAAATAAAACATTTGAAAACGGACAATTTTTCACCTTTCTGAAGCATGACGTAATGGGGGGGTGTTATCTCTTTTGTCAAAAATCACCTGTTTTTGCTTGAACATTAAATGCCTCAAAATGGTATTTAATTCACTTCCCGGGCCCCTGGTAGCATGAAAATCACTTTAAACATGCTAATTTTAGCTCTAAAACTGATGATCTACCTACAAATGTGAACTGACGTTCAAAAATAAAACATTTGAAAACTGACCATTTTTCACCTGTCTGAAGCATGACGTAATGGGGGGGGGGGTTATCTCTTTTGTCAAAAATCACCTGTTTTTGCTTGAACATTAAATGCCTCCAAATGGTATTAAATTCACTTCCCGGGGTGAAGAAACACTTTTTGAGACCTCAGAGTGAGTAAATTGGCCATTTTCATGCACTTTTAACCATTCCACAAATCTTGTGTTTTGGGCCCCTGGAAGCATGAAAATCACTTTAAACATGCTAATTTTAGCTCTAAAACTGATGATCTACCTACAAATGTGAACTGACGTTAAAAAATAAAACATTTGAAAACGGACCATTTTTCACCTTTCTGCAGCATGACGTAATGGGGGGGTGTTATCTCTTTTGTCAAAAATCACCTGTTTTTGCTTGAACATTAAATGCCTCCAAATTGTATTTAATTCACTTCCCGGGCCCCTGGAAGCATGAAAATCACTTTAAACGTGCTAATTTTAGCTCTACAACTGATGATCTACCTACAAATGTGAACTGACTTTCAAAAATAAAACATTTGAAAACGGACAATTTTTCACCTTTCTGAAGCATGACGTAATGGGGGGGTGTTATCTCTTTTGTCAAAAATCACCTGTTTTTGCTTGAACATTAAATGCCTCCAAATGGTATTTAATTCACTTCCCGGGCCCCTGGAAGCATGAAAATCCCTTTAAACATGCTAATTTTAGCTCTAAAACTGATGATCTACCTACAAATGTGAACTGACGTTAAAAAATAAAACATTTGAAAACGGACCATTTTTCACCTTTCTGCAGCATGACGTAATGGGGAGGTGTTATCTCTTTTGTCAAAAATCACCTGTTTTTGCTTGAACATTAAATGCCTCCAAATGGTATTTAATTCACTTCCCGGGCCCCTGGAAGCATGAAAATCACTTTAAACGTGCTAATTTTAGCTCTAAAACTGATGATCTACCTACAAATGTGAACTGACTTTCAAAAATAAAACATTTGAAAACGGACCATTTTTCACCTTTCTGAAGCATGACGTAATGGGGGGGTGTTATCTCTTTTGTCAAAAATCACCAGTTTTTGCTTGAACATTAAATGCCTCCAAATGGTATTTAATTCACTTCCCGGGCCCCTGGTAGCATGAAAATCACTTTAAACATGCTAATTTTAGCTCTAAAACTGATGATCTACCTACAAATGTGAACTGACGTTCAAAAATAAAACATTTGAAAACGGACCATTTTTCACCTTTCTGAAGCATGACGTGATGGGGGGGTGTTATCTCTTTTGTCAAAAATCACCTGTTTTTGCTTGAACATTAAATGCCTCCAAATGGTATTTAATTACCTTCCCGGGGTGAAGAAACACTTTTTGAGACCTCAGAGTGAGTAAATTAGCCATTTTCATGCACTTTTAACCATTCCACAAATCTTGTGTTTTGGGCCCCTGGAAGCATGAAAATCACTTTAAACATGCTAATTTTAGCTCTAAAACTGATGATCTACCTACAAATGTGAACTGACGTTAAAAAATAAAACATTTGAAAACGGACCATTTTTCACCTTTCTGCAGCATGACGTAATGGGGGGGGTGTTATCTCTTTTGTCAAAAATCACCTGTTTTTGCTTGAACATTAAATGCCTCCAAATGGTATTTAATTCACTTCCCGGGCCCCTGGAAGCATGAAAATCACTTTAAATGTGCTAATTTTAGCTCTACAACTGATGATCTACCTACAAATGTGAACTGGCTTTCAAAAATAAAACATTTGAAAACGGACAATTTTTCACCTTTCTGAAGCATGACGTAATGGGGGGGTGTTATCTCTTTTGTAAAAAATCACCTGTTTTTGCTTGAACATTAAATGCCTCCAAATGGTATTTAATTCACTTCCCGGGCCCCTGGAAGCATGAAAATCACTTTAAACATGCTAATTTTAGCTCTAAAACTGATGATCTACCTACAAATGTGAACTGACGTTCAAAAATAAAACATTTGAAAACGGACCATTTTTCACCTTTCTGAAGCATGACGTAATGGGGGGGTGTTATCACTTTTGTCAAAAATCACCTGTTTTTGCTTGAACATTAAATGCCTCCAAATGGTATTTAATTCACTTCCCGGGGTGAAGAAACACTTTTTGAGACCTCAGAGTGAGTAAATTGGCCATTTTCATGCACTTTTAACCATTCCACAAATCTTGTGTTTTGGGCCCCTGGAAGCATGAAAATCACTTTAAACATGCTAATTTTAGCTCTAAAACTGATGATCTACCTACAAATGTGAACTGACGTTAAAAAATAAAACATTTGAAAACGGACCATTTTTCACCTTTCTGCAGCATGACGTAATGAGGGGGTGTTATCTCTTTTGTCAAAAATCACCTGTTTTTGCTTGAACATTAAATGCCTCCAAATGGTATTTAATTCACTTCCCGGGCCCCTGGAAGCATGAAAATCACTTTAAACGTGCTAATTTTAGCTCTACAACTGATGATCTACCTACAAATGTAAACTGACTTTCAAAAATAAAACATTTGAAAACGGACAATTTTTCACCTTTCTGAAGCATGACGTAATGGGGGGGTGTTATCTCTTTTGTCAAAAATCACCTGTTTTTGCTTGAACATTAAATGCCTCCAAATGGTATTTAATTCACTTCCCGGGCCCCTGGAAGCATGAAAATCACTTTAAACATGCTAATTTTAGCTCTAAAACTGATGATCTACCTACAAATGTGAACTGACGTTCAAAAATAAAACATTTGAAAACGGACCATTTTTCACCTTTCTGAAGCATGACGTAATGGGGCGGTGTTATCACTTTTGTCAAAAATCACCTGTTTTTGCTTGAACATTAAATGCCTCCAAATGGTATTTAATTCACTTCCCGGGGTGAAGAAACACTTTTTGAGACCTCAGAGTGAGTAAATTGGCCATTTTCATGCACTTTTAACCATTCCACAAATCTTGTGTTTTGGGCCCCTGGAAGCATGAAAATCACTTTAAACATGCTAATTTTAGCTCTAAAACTGATGATCTACCTACAAATGTGAACTGACGTTAAAAAATAAAACATTTGAAAACGGACCATTTTTCACCTTTCTGCAGCATGACGTAATGGGGGGGTGTTATCTCTTTTGTCAAAAATCACCTGTTTTTGCTTGAACATTAAATGCCTCCAAATGGTATTAAATTCACTTCTCGGGGTGAAGAAACACTTTTTGAGACCTCAGAGTGAGTAAATTGGCCATTTTCATGCACTTTTAACCATTCCACAAATCTTGTGTTTTGGGCCCCTGGAAGCATGAAAATCACTTTAAACATGCTAATTTTAGCTCTAAAACTGATGATCTACCTACAAATGTGAACTGACGTTAAAAAATAAAACATTTGAAAACGGACCATTTTTCACCTTTCTGCAGCATGACGTAATGGGGGGGTGTTATCTCTTTTGTCAAAAATCACCTGTTTTTGCTTGAACATTAAATGCCTCCAAATGATATTTAATTCACTTCCCGGGCCCCTGGAAGCATGAAAATCACTTTAAACGTGCTAATTTTAGCTCTAAAACTGATGATCTACCTACAAATGTGAACTGACTTTCAAAAATAAAACATTTGAAAACGGACAATTTTTCACCTTTCTGAAGCATGACGTAATGGGGGGGGTGTTATCTCTTTTGTCAAAAATCACCTGTTTTTGCTTGAACATTAAATGCCTCCAAATGGTATTTAATTCACTTCCCGGGCCCCTGGTAGCATGAAAATCACTTTAAACATGCTAATCTTAGCTCTAAAACTGATGATCTACCTACAAATGCGAACTGACGTTCAAAAATAAAACATTTGAAAACGGACCATTTTTCACCTTTCTGAAGCATGACGTAATGGGGGGGTGTTATCTCTTTTGTCAAAAATCACCTGTTTTTGCTTGAACATTAAATGCCTCCAAATGATATTTAATTACCTTCCCGGGGTGAAGAAACACTTTTTGAGACCTCAGAGTGAGTAAATTGGCCATTTTCATGCACTTTTAACCATTCCACGAATCTTGTGTTTTGGGCCCCTGGAAGCATGAAAATCACTTTAAACATGCTAATTTTAGCTCTAAAACTGATGATCTACCTACAAATGTGAACTGACGTTAAAAAATAAAACATTTGAAAACTGACCATTTTTCACCTTTCTGCAGCATGACGTAATGGGGGGGTGTTATCTCTTTTGTCAAAAATCACCTGTTTTTGCTTGAACATTAAATGCCTCCAAATGGTATTTAATTCACTTCCCGGGCCCCTGGAAGCATGAAAATCACTTTAAACGTGCTAATTTTAGCTCTAAAACTGATGATCTACCTACAAATGTGAACTGACTTTCAAAAATAAAACATTTGAAAACTGACAATTTTTCACCTTTCTGAAGCATGACGTAATGGGGGGTGTTATCTCTTTTGTCAAAAATCACCTGTTTTTGCTTGAACATTAAATGCCTCCAAATGGTATTTAATTCACTTCCCGGGCCCTTGGTAGCATGAAAATCACTTTAAACATGCTAATTTTAGCTCTAAAACTGATGATCTACCTACAAATGTGAACTGACGTTCAAAAATAAAACATTTGAAAAAGGACCATTTTTCACCTTTCTGAAGCATGACGTGATGGGGGGGTGTTATCTCTTTTGTCAAAAATCACCTGTTTTTGCTTGAACATTAAATGCCTCCAAATGGTATTTAATTACCTTCCCGGGGTGAAGAAACACTTTTTGAGACCTCAGAGTGAGTAAATTGGCCATTTTCATGCACTTTTAACCATTCCACAAATCTTGTGTTTTGGGCCCCTGGAAGCATGAAAATCACTTTAAACATGCTAATTTTAGCTCTAAAACTGATGATCTACCTACAAATGTGAACTGACGTTAAAAAATAAAACATTTAAAAACGGACCATTTTTCACCTTTCTGCAGCATGACGTAATGGGGGGGTGTTATCTCTTTTGTCAAAAATCACCTGTTTTTGCTTGTACATTAAATGCCTCCAAATGGCATTTAATTCACTTCCTGGGCCCCTGGAAGCATGAAAATCACTTTAAACGTGCTAATTTTAGCTCTAAAACTGATGATCTACCTACAAATGTGAACTGACTTTCAAAAATAAAACATTTGAAAACGGACAATTTTTCACCTTTCTGAAGCATGACGTAATGGGGGGGGGTGTTATCTCTTTTGTCAAAAATCACCTGTTTTTGCTTGAACATTAAATGCCTCCAAATGGTATTTAATTCACTTCTCGGGCCCCTGGAAGCATGAAAATCACTGTAAACGTGCTAATTTTAGCTCTAAAACTGATGATCTACCTACAAATGTGAACTGACTTTCAAAAATAAAACATTTGAAAACGGACAATTTTTCACCTTTCTGAAGCATGACGTAATGGGGGGGTGTTATCTCTTTTGTCAAAAATTACCTGTTTTTGCTTGAACATTAAATGCCTCCAAATGGTATTTAATTCACTTCCCGGGCCCCTGGAAGCATGAAAATCACTTTAAACGTGCTAATTTTAGCTCTAAAACTGATGATCTACCTACAAATGTGAACTGACTTTCAAAAATAAAACATTTGAAAACGGACAATTTTTCACCTTTCTGAAGCATGACGTAATGGGGGGGTGTTATCTCTTTTGTCAAAAATCACCTGTTTTTGCTTGAACATTAAATGCCTCAAAATGGTATTTAATTCACTTCCCGGGCCCCTGGTAGCATGAAAATCACTTTAAACATGCTAATTTTAGCTCTAAAACTGATGATCTACCTACAAATGTGAACTGACGTTCAAAAATAAAACATTTGAAAACTGACCATTTTTCACCTGTCTGAAGCATGACGTAATGGGGGGGGTGTTATCTCTTTTGTCAAAAATCACCTGTTTTTGCTTGAACATTAAATGCCTCCAAATGGTATTAAATTCACTTCCCGGGGTGAAGAAACACTTTTTGAGACCTCAGAGTGAGTAAATTGGCCATTTTCATGCACTTTTAACCATTCCACAAATCTTGTGTTTTGGGCCCCTGGAAGCATGAAAATCACTTTAAACATGCTAATTTTAGCTCTAAAACTGATGATCTACCTACAAATGTGAACTGACGTTAAAAAATAAAACATTTGAAAACGGACCATTTTTCACCTTTCTGCAGCATGACGTAATGGGGGCGTGTTATCTCTTTTGTCAAAAATCACCTGTTTTTGCTTGAACATTAAATGCCTCCAAATTGTATTTAATTCACTTCCCGGGCCCCTGGAAGCATGAAAATCACTTTAAACGTGCTAATTTTAGCTCTACAACTGATGATCTACCTACAAATGTGAACTGACTTTCAAAAATAAAACATTTGAAAACGGACAATTTTTCACCTTTCTGAAGCATGACGTAATGGGGGGGTGTTATCTCTTTTGTCAAAAATCACCTGTTTTTGCTTGAACATTAAATGCCTCCAAATGGTATTTAATTCACTTCCCGGGCCCCTGGAAGCATGAAAATCACTTTAAACATGCTAATTTTAGCTCTAAAACTGATGATCTACCTACAAATGTGAACTGACGTTCAAAAATAAAACATTTGAAAACGGATAATTTTTCACCTTTCTGAAGCATGACGTAATGGGGGGGTGTTATCACTTTTGTCAAAAATCACCTGTTTTTGCTTGAACATTAAATGCCTCCAAATGGTATTTAATTCACTTCCCGGGGTGAAGAAACACTTTTTGAGACCTCAGAGTGAGTAAATTGGCCATTTTCATGCACTTTTAACCATTCCACAAATCTTGTGTTTTGGGCCCCTGGAAGCATGAAAATCACTTTAAACATGCTAATTTTAGCTCTAAAACTGATGATCTACCAACAAATGTGAACTGACGTTAAAAAATAAAACATTTGAAAACGGACCATTTTTCACCTTTCTGCAGCATGACGTAATGGGGGGGTGTTATCTCTTTTGTCAAAAATCACCTGTTTTTGCTTGAACAATAAATGCCTCCAAATGGTATTTAATTCACTTCCCGGGGTGAAGAAACACTTTTTGAGACCTCAGAGTGAGTAAATTGGCCATTTTCATGCACTTTTAACCATTCCACAAATCTTGTGTTTTGGGCCCCCGGAAGCATGAAAATCCCTTTAAACATGCTAATTTTAGCTCTAAAACTGATGATCTACCTACAAATGTGAACTGACGTTAAAAAATAAAACATTTGAAAACGGACCATTTTTCACCTTTCTGCAGCATGACGTAATGGGGGGGTGTTATCTCTTTTGTCAAAAATCACCTGTTTTTGCTTGAACATTAAATGCCTCCAAGTGGTATTTAATTCACTTCCCGGGCCCCTGGAAGCATGAAAATCACTTTAAACGTGCTAATTTTAGCTCTAAAACTGATGATCTACCTACAAATGTGAACTGACTTTCAAAAATAAAACATTTGAAAACGGACCATTTTTCACCTTTCTGAAGCATGACGTAATGGGGGGGTGTTATCTCTTTTGTCAAAAATCACCAGTTTTTGCTTGAACATTAAATGCCTCCAAATGGTATTTAATTCACTTCCCGGGCCCCTGGTAGCATGAAAATCACTTTAAACATGCTAATTTTAGCTCTAAAACTGATGATCTACCTACAAATGTGAACTGACGTTCAAAAATAAAACATTTGAAAACGGACCATTTTTCACCTTTCTGAAGCATGACGTGATGGGGGGGTGTTATCTCTTTTGTCAAAAATCACCTGTTTTTGCTTGAACATTAAATGCCTCCAAATGGTATTTAATTACCTTCCCGGGGTGAAGAAACACTTTTTGAGACCTCAGAGTGAGTAAATTAGCCATTTTCATGCACTTTTAACCATTCCACAAATCTTGTGTTTTGGGCCCCTGGAAGCATGAAAATCACTTTAAACATGCTAATTTTAGCTCTAAAACTGATGATCTACCTACAAATGTGAACTGACGTTAAAAAATAAAACATTTGAAAACGGACCATTTTTCACCTTTCTGCAGCATGACGTAATGGGGGGGTGTTATCTCTTTTGTCAAAAATCACCTGTTTTTGCTTGAACATTAAATGCCTCCAAATGGTATTTAATTCACTTCCCGGGCCCCTGGAAGCATGAAAATCACTTTAAATGTGCTAATTTTAGCTCTACAACTGATGATCTACCTACAAATGTGAACTGACTTTCAAAAATAAAACATTTGAAAACGGACAATTTTTCACCTTTCTGAAGCATGACGTAATGGGGGGGTGTTATCTCTTTTGTCAAAAATCACCTGTTTTTGCTTGAACATTAAATGCCTCCAAATGGTATTTAATTCACTTCCCGGGCCCCTGGAAGCATGAAAATCACTTTAAACATGCTAATTTTAGCTCTAAAACTGATGATCTACCTACAAATGTGAACTGACGTTCAAAAATAAAACATTTGAAAACGGACCATTTTTCACCTTTCTGAAGCATGACGTAATGGGGGGGCGTTATCACTTTTGTCAAAAATCACCTGTTTTTGCTTGAACATTAAATGCCTCCAAATGGTATTTAATTTACTTCCCGGGGTGAAGAAACACTTTTTGAGACCTCAGAGTGAGTAAATTGGCCATTTTCATGCACTTTTAACCATTCCACAAATCTTGTGTTTTGGGCCCCTGGAAGCATGAAAATCACTTTAAACATGCTAATTTTAGCTCTAAAACTGATGATCTACCTACAAATGTGAACTGACGTTAAAAAATAAAACATTTGAAAACGGACCATTTTTCACCTTTCTGCAGCATGACGTAATGAGGGGGTGTTATCTCTTTTGTCAAAAATCACCTGTTTTTGCTTGAACATTAAATGCCTCCAAATGGTATTAAATTCACTTCTCGGGGTGAAGAAACACTTTTTGAGACCTCAGAGTGAGTAAATTGGCCATTTTCATGCACTTTTAACCATTCCACAAATCTTGTGTTTTGGGCCCCTGGAAGCATGAAAATCACTTTAAACATGCTAATTTTAGCTCTAAAACTGATGATCTACCAACAAATGTGAACTGACGTTAAAAAATAAAACATTTGAAAACGGACCATTTTTCACCTTTCTGCAGCATGACGTAATGGGGGGGTGTTATCTCTTTTGTCAAAAATCACCTGTTTTTGCTTGAACAATAAATGCCTCCAAATGGTATTTAATTCACTTCCCGGGGTGAAGAAACACTTTTTGAGACCTCAGAGTGAGTAAATTGGCCATTTTCATGCACTTTTAACCATTCCACAAATCTTGTGTTTTGGGCCCCCGGAAGCATGAAAATCCCTTTAAACATGCTAATTTTAGCTCTAAAACTGATGATCTACCTACAAATGTGAACTGACGTTAAAAAATAAAACATTTGAAAACGGACCATTTTTCACCTTTCTGCAGCATGACGTAATGGGGGGGTGTTATCTCTTTTGTCAAAAATCACCTGTTTTTGCTTGAACATTAAATGCCTCCAAATGGTATTTAATTCACTTCCCGGGCCCCTGGAAGCATGAAAATCACTTTAAACGTGCTAATTTTAGCTCTAAAACTGATGATCTACCTACAAATGTGAACTGACTTTCAAAAATAAAACATTTGAAAACGGACCATTTTTCACCTTTCTGAAGCATGACGTAATGGGGGGGTGTTATCTCTTTTGTCAAAAATCACCAGTTTTTGCTTGAACATTAAATGCCTCCAAATGGTATTTAATTCACTTCCCGGGCCCCTGGTAGCATGAAAATCACTTTAAACATGCTAATTTTAGCTCTAAAACTGATGATCTACCTACAAATGTGAACTGACGTTAAAAAATAAAACATTTGAAAACGGACCATTTTTCACCTTTCTGCAGCATGACGTAATGGGGGGGTGTTATCTCTTTTGTCAAAAATCACCTGTTTTTGCTTGAACATTAAATGCCTCCAAATGGTATTTAATTCACTTCCCGGGCCCCTGGAAGCATGAAAATCACTTTAAATGTGCTAATTTTAGCTCTACAACTGATGATCTACCTACAAATGTGAACTGACTTTCAAAAATAAAACATTTGAAAACGGACAATTTTTCACCTTTCTGAAGCATGACGTAATGGGGGGGTGTTATCTCTTTTGTCAAAAATCACCTGTTTTTGCTTGAACATTAAATGCCTCCAAATGGTATTTAATTCACTTCCCGGGCCCCTGGAAGCATGAAAATCACTTTAAACATGCTAATTTTAGCTCTAAAACTGATGATCTACCTACAAATGTGAACTGACGTTCAAAAATAAAACATTTGAAAACGGACCATTTTTCACCTTTCTGAAGCATGACGTAATGGGGGGGTGTTATCACTTTTGTCAAAAATCACCTGTTTTTGCTTGAACATTAAATGCCTCCAAATGGTATTTAATTTACTTCCCGGGGTGAAGAAACACTTTTTGAGACCTCAGAGTGAGTAAATTGGCCATTTTCATGCACTTTTAACCATTCCACAAATCTTGTGTTTTGGGCCCCTGGAAGCATGAAAATCACTTTAAACATGCTAATTTTAGCTCTAAAACTGATGATCTACCTACAAATGTGAACTGACGTTAAAAAATAAAACATTTGAAAACGGACCATTTTTCACCTTTCTGCAGCATGACGTAATGAGGGGGTGTTATCTCTTTTGTCAAAAATCACCTGTTTTTGCTTGAACATTAAATGCCTCCAAATGGTATTTAATTCACTTCCCGGGCCCCTGGAAGCATGAAAATCACTTTAAACGTGCTAATTTTAGCTCTACAACTGATGATCTACCTACAAATGTGAACTGACTTTCAAAAATAAAACATTTGAAAACGGACAATTTTTCACCTTTCTGAAGCATGACGTAATGGGGGGGTGTTATCTCTTTTGTCAAAAATCACCTGTTTTTGCTTGAACATTAAATGCCTCCAAATGGTATTTAATTCACTTCCCGGGCCCCTGGAAGCATGAAAATCACTTTAAACATGCTAATTTTAGCTCTAAAACTGATGATCTACCTACAAATGTGAACTGACGTTCAAAAATAAAACATTTGAAAACGGACCATTTTTCACCTTTCTGAAGCATGACGTAAAGGGGCGGTGTTATCACTTTTGTCAAAAATCACCTGTTTTTGCTTAAACATTAAATGCCTCCAAATGGTATTTAATTCACTTCCCGGGGTGAAGAAACACTTTTTGAGACCTCAGAGTGAGTAAATTGGCCATTTTCATGCACTTTTAACCATTCCACAAATCTTGTGTTTTGGGCCCCTGGAAGCATGAAAATCACTTTAAACATGCTAATTTTAGCTCTAAAACTGATGATCTACCTACAAATGTGAACTGACGTTAAAAAATAAAACATTTGAAAACGGACCATTTTTCACCTTTCTGCAGCATGACGTAATGGGGGGGGTGTTATCTCTTTTGTCAAAAATCACCTGTTTTTGCTTGAACATTAAATGCCTCCAAATGGTATTAAATTCACTTCTCGGGGTGAAGAAACACTTTTTGAGACCTCAGAGTGAGTAAATTGGCCATTTTCATGCACTTTTAACCATTCCACAAATCTTGTGTTTTGGGCCCCTGGAAGCATGAAAATCACTTTAAACATGCTAATTTTAGCTCTAAAACTGATGATCTACCTACAAATGTGAACTGACGTTAAAAAATAAAACATTTGAAAACGGACCATTTTTCACCTTTCTGCAGCATGACGTAATGGGGGGGTGTTATCTCTTTTGTCAAAAATCACCTGTTTTTGCTTGTACATTAAATGCCTCCAAATGGCATTTAATTCACTTCCTGGGCCCCTGGAAGCATGAAAATCCCTTTAAACGTGCTAATTTTAGCTCTAAAACTGATGATCTACCTACAAATGTGAACTGACTTTCAAAAATAAAACATTTGAAAACGGACAATTTTTCACCTTTCTGAAGCATGACGTAATGGGGGGGGGGTGTTATCTCTTTTGTCAAAAATCACCTGTTTTTGCTTGAACATTAAATGCCTCCAAATGGTATTTAATTCACTTCTCGGGCCCCTGGAAGCATGAAAATCACTCTAAACGTGCTAATTTTAGCTCTAAAACTGATGATCTACCTACAAATGTGAACTGACTTTCAAAAATAAAACATTTGAAAACGGACAATTTTTCACCTTTCTGAAGCATGACGTAATGGGGGGGTGTTATCTCTTTTGTCAAAAATTACCTGTTTTTGCTTGAACATTAAATGCCTCCAAATGGTATTTAATTCACTTCCCGGGCCCCTGGAAGCATGAAAATCACTTTAAACGTGCTAATTTTAGCTCTAAAACTGATGATCTACCTACAAATGTGAACTGACTTTCAAAAATAAAACATTTGAAAACGGACAATTTTTCACCTTTCTGAAGCATGACGTAATGGGGGGGTGTTATCTCTTTTGTCAAAAATCACCTGTTTTTGCTTGAACATTAAATGCCTCAAAATGGTATTTAATTCACTTCCCGGGCCCCTGGTAGCATGAAAATCACTTTAAACATGCTAATTTTAGCTCTAAAACTGATGATCTACCTACAAATGTGAACTGACGTTCAAAAATAAAACATTTGAAAACTGACCATTTTTCACCTGTCTGAAGCATGACGTAATGGGGGGGGTGTTATCTCTTTTGTCAAAAATCACCTGTTTTTGCTTGAACATTAAATGCCTCCAAATGGTATTAAATTCACTTCCCGGGGTGAAGAAACACTTTTTGAGACCTCAGAGTGAGTAAATTGGCCATTTTCATGCACTTTTAACCATTCCACAAATCTTGTGTTTTGGGCCCCTGGAAGCATGAAAATCACTTTAAACATGCTAATTTTAGCTCTAAAACTGATGATCTACCTACAAATGTGAACTGACGTTAAAAAATAAAACATTTGAAAACGGACCATTTTTCACCTTTCTGCAGCATGACGTAATGGGGGGGGTGTTATCTCTTTTGTCAAAAATCACCTGTTTTTGCTTGAACATTAAATGCCTCCAAATTGTATTTAATTCACTTCCCGGGCCCCTGGAAGCATGAAAATCACTTTAAACGTGCTAATTTTAGCTCTACAACTGATGATCTACCTACAAATGTGAACTGACTTTCAAAAATAAAACATTTGAAAACGGATCATTTTTCACCTTTCTGAAGCATGACGTAATGGGGGGGTGTTATCACTTTTGTCAAAAATCACCTGTTTTTGCTTGAACATTAAATGCCTCCAAATGGTATTTAATTCACTTCCCGGGGTGAAGAAACACTTTTTGAGACCTCAGAGTGAGTAAATTGGCCATTTTCATGCACTTTTAACCATTCCACAAATCTTGTGTTTTGGGCCCCTGGAAGCATGAAAATCACTTTAAACATGCTAATTTTAGCTCTAAAACTGATGATCTACCAACAAATGTGAACTGACGTTAAAAAATAAAACATTTGAAAACGGACCATTTTTCACCTTTCTGCAGCATGACGTGATGGGGGGGTGTTATCTCTTTTGTCAAAAATCACCTGTTTTTGCTTGAACAATAAATGCCTCCAAATGGTATTTAATTCACTTCCCGGGGTGAAGAAACACTTTTTGAGACCTCAGAGTGAGTAAATTGGCCATTTTCATGCACTTTTAACCATTCCACAAATCTTGTGTTTTGGGCCCCCGGAAGCATGAAAATCCCTTTAAACATGCTAATTTTAGCTCTAAAACTGATGATCTACCTACAAATGTGAACTGACGTTAAAAAATAAAACATTTGAAAACGGACCATTTTTCACCTTTCTGCAGCGTGACGTAATGGGGGGGTGTTATCTCTTTTGTCAAAAATCACCTGTTTTTGCTTGAACATTAAATGCCTCCAAATGGAATTTAATTTACTTCCCGGGCCCCTGGACGCATGAAAATCACTTTAAATGTGCTAATTTTAGCTCTAAAACTGATGATCTACCTACAAATGTGAACTGACTTTCAAAAATAAAACATTTGAAAACGGACCATTTTTCACCTTTCTGAAGCATGACGTAATGGGGGGGTGTTATCTCTTTTGTCAAAAATCACCAGTTTTTGCTTGAACATTAAATGCCTCCAAATGGTATTTAATTCACTTCCCGGGCCCCTGGTAGCATGAAAATCACTTTAAACATGCTAATTTTAGCTCTAAAACTGATGATCTACCTACAAATGTGAACTGACGTTCAAAAATAAAACATTTGAAAACGGACCATTTTTCACCTTTCTGAAGCATGACGTGATGGGGGGGTGTTATCTCTTTTGTCAAAAATCACCTGTTTTTGCTTGAACATTAAATGCCTCCAAATGGTATTTAATTACCTTCCCGGGGTGAAGAAACACTTTTTGAGACCTCAGAGTGAGTAAATTAGCCATTTTCATGCACTTTTAACCATTCCACAAATCTTGTGTTTTGGGCCCCTGGAAGCATGAAAATCACTTTAAACATGCTAATTTTAGCTCTAAAACTGATGATCTACCTACAAATGTGAACTGACGTTAAAAAATAAAACATTTGAAAACGGACCATTTTTCACCTTTCTGCAGCATGACGTAATGGGGGGTGTTATCTCTTTTGTCAAAAATCACCTGTTTTTGCTTGAACATTAAATGCCTCCAAATGGTATTTAATTCACTTCCCGGGCCCCTGGAAGCATGAAAATCACTTTAAATGTGCTAATTTTAGCTCTACAACTGATGATCTACCTACAAATGTGAACTGACTTTCAAAAATAAAACATTTGAAAACGGACAATTTTTCACCTTTCTGAAGCATGACTTAATGGGGGGTTGTTATCTCTTTTGTCAAAAATCACCTGTTTTTGCTTGAACATTAAATGCCTCCAAATGGTATTTAATTCACTTCCCGGGCCCCTGGAAGCATGAAAATCACTTTAAACATGCTAATTTTAGCTCTAAAACTGATGATCTACCTACAAATGTGAACTGACGTTCAAAAATAAAACATTTGAAAACGGACCATTTTTCACCTTTCTGAAGCATGACGTAATGGGGGGGTGTTATCACTTTTGTCAAAAATCACCTGTTTTTGCTTGAACATTAAATGCCTCCAAATGGTATTTAATTCACTTCCCGGGGTGAAGAAACACTTTTTGAGACCTCAGAGTGAGTAAATTGGCCATTTTCATGCACTTTTAACCATTCCACAAATCTTGTGTTTTGGGCCCCTGGAAGCATGAAAATCACTTTAAACATGCTAATTTTAGCTCTAAAACTGATGATCTACCAACAAATGTGAACTGACGTTAAAAAATAAAACATTTGAAAACGGACCATTTTTCACCTTTCTGCAGCATGACGTAATGGGGGGGTGTTATCTCTTTTGTCAAAAATCACCTGTTTTTGCTTGAACAATAAATGCCTCCAAATGGTATTTAATTCACTTCCCGGGGTGAAGAAACACTTTTTGAGACCTCAGAGTGAGTAAATTGGCCATTTTCATGCACTTTTAACCATTCCACAAATCTTGTGTTTTGGGCCCCCGGAAGCATGAAAATCCCTTTAAACATGCTAATTTTAGCTCTAAAACTGATGATCTACCTACAAATGTGAACTGACGTTAAAAAATAAAACATTTGAAAACGGACCATTTTTCACCTTTCTGCAGCATGACGTAATGGGGGGGTGTTATCTCTTTTGTCAAAAATCACCTGTTTTTGCTTGAACATTAAATGCCTCCAAATGGTATTTAATTCACTTCCCGGGCCCCTGGAAGCATGAAAATCACTTTAAACGTGCTAATTTTAGCTCTAAAACTGATGATCTACCTACAAATGTGAACTGACTTTCAAAAATAAAACATTTGAAAACGGACCATTTTTCACCTTTCTGAAGCATGACGTAATGGGGGGGTGTTATCTCTTTTGTCAAAAATCACCAGTTTTTGCTTGAACATTAAATGCCTCCAAATGGCATTTAATTCACTTCCCGGGCCCCTGGTAGCATGAAAATCACTTTAAACATGCTAATTTTAGCTCTAAAACTGATGATCTACCTACAAATGTGAACTGACGTTCAAAAATAAAACATTTGAAAACGGACCATTTTTCACCTTTCTGAAGCATGACGTGATGGGGGGGTGTTATCTCTTTTGTCAAAAATCACCTGTTTTTGCTTGAACATTAAATGCCTCCAAATGGTATTTAATTACCTTCCCGGGGTGAAGAAACACTTTTTGAGACCTCAGAGTGAGTAAATTAGCCATTTTCATGCACTTTTAACCATTCCACAAATCTTGTGTTTTGGGCCCCCGGAAGCATGAAAATCCCTTTAAACATGCTAATTTTAGCTCTAAAACTGATGATCTACCTACAAATGTGAACTGACGTTAAAAAATAAAACATTTGAAAACGGACCATTTTTCACCTTTCTGCAGCATGACGTAATGGGGGGGTGTTATCTCTTTTGTCAAAAATCACCTGTTTTTGCTTGAACATTAAATGCCTCCAAATGGTATTTAATTCACTTCCCGGGCCCCTGGAAGCATGAAAATCACTTTAAACGTGCTAATTTTAGCTCTAAAACTGATGATCTACCTACAAATGTGAACTGACGTTAAAAAATAAAACATTTGAAAACGGACCATTTTTCACCTTTCTGCAGCATGACGTAATGGGGGGGTGTTATCTCTTTTGTCAAAAATCACCTGTTTTTGCTTGAACATTAAATGCCTCCAAATGGTATTTAATTCACTTCCCGGGCCCCTGGAAGCATGAAAATCACTTTAAATGTGCTAATTTTAGCTCTACAACTGATGATCTACCTACAAATGTGAACTGACTTTCAAAAATAAAACATTTGAAAACGGACAATTTTTCACCTTTCTGAAGCATGACGTAATGGGGGGGTGTTATCTCTTTTGTCAAAAATCACCTGTTTTTGCTTGAACATTAAATGCCTCCAAATGGTATTTAATTCACTTCCCGGGCCCCTGGAAGCATGAAAATCACTTTAAACATGCTAATTTTAGCTCTAAAACTGATGATCTACCTACAAATGTGAACTGACGTTCAAAAATAAAACATTTGAAAACGGACCATTTTTCACCTTTCTGAAGCATGACGTAATGGGGGGGTGTTATCACTTTTGTCAAAAATCACCTGTTTTTGCTTGAACATTAAATGCCTCCAAATGGTATTTAATTTACTTCCCGGGGTGAAGAAACACTTTTTGAGACCTCAGAGTGAGTAAATTGGCCATTTTCATGCACTTTTAACCATTCCACAAATCTTGTGTTTTGGGCCCCTGGAAGCATGAAAATCACTTTAAACATGCTAATTTTAGCTCTAAAACTGATGATCTACCTACAAATGTGAACTGACGTTAAAAAATAAAACATTTGAAAACGGACCATTTTTCACCTTTCTGCAGCATGACGTAATGAGGGGGTGTTATCTCTTTTGTCAAAAATCACCTGTTTTTGCTTGAACATTAAATGCCTCCAAATGGTATTTAATTCACTTCCCGGGCCCCTGGAAGCATGAAAATCACTTTAAACGTGCTAATTTTAGCTCTACAACTGATGATCTACCTACAAATGTGAACTGACTTTCAAAAATAAAACATTTGAAAACGGACAATTTTTCACCTTTCTGAAGCATGACGTAATGGGGGGGTGTTATCTCTTTTGTCAAAAATCACCTGTTTTTGCTTGAACATTAAATGCCTCCAAATGGTATTTAATTCACTTCCCGGGCCCCTGGAAGCATGAAAATCACTTTAAACATGCTAATTTTAGCTCTAAAACTGATGATCTACCTACAAATGTGAACTGACGTTCAAAAATAAAACATTTGAAAACGGACCATTTTTCACCTTTCTGAAGCATGACGTAAAGGGGCGGTGTTATCACTTTTGTCAAAAATCACCTGTTTTTGCTTAAACATTAAATGCCTCCAAATGGTATTTAATTCACTTCCCGGGGTGAAGAAACACTTTTTGAGACCTCAGAGTGAGTAAATTGGCCATTTTCATGCACTTTTAACCATTCCACAAATCTTGTGTTTTGGGCCCCTGGAAGCATGAAAATCACTTTAAACATGCTAATTTTAGCTCTAAAACTGATGATCTACCTACAAATGTGAACTGACGTTAAAAAATAAAACATTTGAAAACGGACCATTTTTCACCTTTCTGCAGCATGACGTAATGGGGGGGGTGTTATCTCTTTTGTCAAAAATCACCTGTTTTTGCTTGAACATTAAATGCCTCCAAATGGTATTAAATTCACTTCTCGGGGTGAAGAAACACTTTTTGAGACCTCAGAGTGAGTAAATTGGCCATTTTCATGCACTTTTAACCATTCCACAAATCTTGTGTTTTGGGCACCTGGAAGCATGAAAATCACTTTAAACATGCTAATTTTAGCTCTAAAACTGATGATCTACCTACAAATGTGAACTGACGTTAAAAAATAAAACATTTGTAAACGGACCATTTTTCACCTTTCTGCAGCATGACGTAATGGGGGGGTGTTATCTCTTTTGTCAAAAATCACCTGTTTTTGCTTGTACATTAAATGCCTCCAAATGGCATTTAATTCACTTCCTGGGCCCCTGGAAGCATGAAAATCCCTTTAAACGTGCTAATTTTAGCTCTAAAACTGATGATCTACCTACAAATGTGAACTGACTTTCAAAAATAAAACATTTGAAAACGGACAATTTTTCACCTTTCTGAAGCATGACGTAATGGGGGGGGGGTGTTATCTCTTTTGTCAAAAATCACCTGTTTTTGCTTGAACATTAAATGCCTCCAAATGGTATTTAATTCACTTCTCGGGCCCCTGGAAGCATGAAAATCACTCTAAACGTGCTAATTTTAGCTCTAAAACTGATGATCTACCTACAAATGTGAACTGACTTTCAAAAATAAAACATTTGAAAACGGACAATTTTTCACCTTTCTGAAGCATGACGTAATGGGGGGGTGTTATCTCTTTTGTCAAAAATTACCTGTTTTTGCTTGAACATTAAATGCCTCCAAATGGTATTTAATTCACTTCCCGGGCCCCTGGAAGCATGAAAATCACTTTAAACGTGCTAATTTTAGCTCTAAAACTGATGATCTACCTACAAATGTGAACTGACTTTCAAAAATAAAACATTTGAAAACGGACAATTTTTCACCTTTCTGAAGCATGACGTAATGGGGGGGTGTTATCTCTTTTGTCAAAAATCACCTGTTTTTGCTTGAACATTAAATGCCTCAAAATGGTATTTAATTCACTTCCCGGGCCCCTGGTAGCATGAAAATCACTTTAAACATGCTAATTTTAGCTCTAAAACTGATGATCTACCTACAAATGTGAACTGACGTTCAAAAATAAAACATTTGAAAACTGACCATTTTTCACCTGTCTGAAGCATGACGTAAGGGGGGGGGGTGTTATCTCTTTTGTCAAAAATCACCTGTTTTTGCTTGAACATTAAATGCCTCCAAATGGTATTAAATTCACTTCCCGGGGTGAAGAAACACTTTTTGAGACCTCAGAGTGAGTAAATTGGCCATTTTCATGCACTTTTAACCATTCCACAAATCTTGTGTTTTGGGCCCCTGGAAGCATGAAAATCACTTTAAACATGCTAATTTTAGCTCTAAAACTGATGATCTACCTACAAATGTGAACTGACGTTAAAAAATAAAACATTTGAAAACGGACCATTTTTCACCTTTCTGCAGCATGACGTAATGGGGGGGTGTTATCTCTTTTGTCAAAAATCACCTGTTTTTGCTTGAACATTAAATGACTCCAAATTGTATTTAATTCACTTCCCGGGCCCCTGGAAGCATGAAAATCACTTTAAACGTGCTAATTTTAGCTCTACAACTGATGATCTACCTACAAATGTGAACTGACTTTCAAAAATAAAACATTTGAAAACGGACAATTTTTCACCTTTCTGAAGCATGACGTAATGGGGGGGGTGTTATCTCTTTTGTCAAAAATCACCTGTTTTTGCTTGAACATTAAATGCCTCCAAATGGTATTTAATTCACTTCCCGGGCCCCTGGAAGCATGAAAATCACTTTAAACATGCTAATTTTAGCTCTAAAACTGATGGTCTACCTACAAATGTGAACTGACGTTCAAAAATAAAACATTTGAAAACGGATCATTTTTCACCTTTCTGAAGCATGACGTAATGGGGGGGTGTTATCACTTTTGTCAAAAATCACCTGTTTTTGCTTGAACATTAAATGCCTCCAAATGGTATTTAATTCACTTCCCGGGGTGAAGAAACACTTTTTGAGACCTCAGAGTGAGTAAATTGGCCATTTTCATGCACTTTTAACCATTCCACAAATCTTGTGTTTTGGGCCCCTGGAAGCATGAAAATCACTTTAAACATGCTAATTTTAGCTCTAAAACTGATGATCTACCAACAAATGTGAACTGACGTTAAAAAATAAAACATTTGAAAACGGACCATTTTTCACCTTTCTGCAGCATGACGTAATGGGGGGGTGTTATCTCTTTTGTCAAAAATCACCTGTTTTTGCTTGAACAATAAATGCCTCCAAATGGTATTTAATTCACTTCCCGGGGTGAAGAAACACTTTTTGAGACCTCAGAGTGAGTAAATTGGCCATTTTCATGCACTTTTAACCATTCCACAAATCTTGTGTTTTGGGCCCCCGGAAGCATGAAAATCCCTTTAAACATGCTAATTTTAGCTCTAAAACTGATGATCTACCTACAAATGTGAACTGACGTTAAAAAATAAAACATTTGAAAACGGACCATTTTTCACCTTTCTGCAGCATGACGTAATGGGGGGGTGTTATCTCTTTTGTCAAAAATCACCTGTTTTTGCTTGAACATTAAATGCCTCCAAATGGTATTTAATTCACTTCCCGGGCCCCTGGACGCATGAAAATCACTTTAAATGTGCTAATTTTAGCTCTAAAACTGATGATCTACCTACAAATGTGAACTGACTTTCAAAAATAAAACATTTGAAAACGGACCATTTTTCACCTTTCTGAAGCATGACGTAATGGGGGGGGTGTTATCTCTTTTGTCAAAAATCACCAGTTTTTGCTTGAACATTAAATGCCTCCAAATGGTATTTAATTCACTTCCCGGGCCCCTGGTAGCATGAAAATCACTTTAAACATGCTAATTTTAGCTCTAAAACTGATGATCTACCTACAAATGTGAACTGACGTTCAAAAATAAAACATTTGAAAACGGACCATTTTTCACCTTTCTGAAGCATGACGTGATGGGGGGGTGTTATCTCTTTTGTCAAAAATCACCTGTTTTTGCTTGAACATTAAATGCCTCCAAATGGTATTTAATTACCTTCCCGGGGTGAAGAAACACTTTTTGAGACCTCAGAGTGAGTAAATTAGCCATTTTCATGCACTTTTAACCATTCCACAAATCTTGTGTTTTGGGCCCCTGGAAGCATGAAAATCACTTTAAACATGCTAATTTTAGCTCTAAAACTGATGATCTACCTACAAATGTGAACTGACGTTAAAAAATAAAACATTTGAAAACGGACCATTTTTCACCTTTCTGCAGCATGACGTAATGGGGGGGTGTTATCTCTTTTGTCAAAAATCACCTGTTTTTGCTTGAACATTAAATGCCTCCAAATGGTATTTAATTCACTTCCCGGGCCCCTGGAAGCATGAAAATCACTTTAAATGTGCTAATTTTAGCTCTACAACTGATGATCTACCTACAAATGTGAACTGACTTTCAAAAATAAAACATTTGAAAACGGACAATTTTTCACCTTTCTGAAGCATGACTTAATGGGGGGTTGTTATCTCTTTTGTCAAAAATCACCTGTTTTTGCTTGAACATTAAATGCCTCCAAATGGTATTTAATTCACTTCCCGGGCCCCTGGAAGCATGAAAATCACTTTAAACATGCTAATTTTAGCTCTAAAACTGATGATCTACCTACAAATGTGAACTGACGTTCAAAAATAAAACATTTGAAAACGGACCATTTTTCACCTTTCTGAAGCATGACGTAATGGGGGGGTGTTATCACTTTTGTCAAAAATCACCTGTTTTTGCTTGAACATTAAATGCCTCCAAATGGTATTTAATTCACTTCCCGGGGTGAAGAAACACTTTTTGAGACCTCAGAGTGAGTAAATTGGCCATTTTCATGCACTTTTAACCATTCCACAAATCTTGTGTTTTGGGCCCCTGGAAGCATGAAAATCACTTTAAACATGCTAATTTTAGCTCTAAAACTGATGATCTACCTACAAATGTGAACTGACGTTAAAAAATAAAACATTTGAAAACTGACCATTTTTCACCTTTCTGCAGCATGACGTAATGAGGGGGTGTTATCTCTTTTGTCAAAAATCACCTGTTTTTGCTTGAACATTAAATGCCTCCAAATGGTATTTAATTCACTTCCCGGGCCCCTGGAAGCATGAAAATCACTTTAAACGTGCTAATTTTAGCTCTACAACTGATGATCTACCTACAAATGTGAACTGACTTTCAAAAATAAAACATTTGAAAACGGACAATTTTTCACCTTTCTGAAGCATGACGTAATGGGGGGGTGTTATCTCTTTTGTCAAAAATCACCTGTTTTTGCTTGAACATTAAATGCCTCCAAATGGTATTTAATTCACTTCCCGGGCCCCTGGAAGCATGAAAATCACTTTAAACATGCTAATTTTAGCTCTAAAACTGATGATCTACCTACAAATGTGAACTGACGTTCAAAAATAAAACATTTGAAAACGGACCATTTTTCACCTATCTGAAGCATGACGTAATGGGGCGGTGTTATCTCTTTTGTCAAAAATCACCTGTTTTTGCTTGAACATTAAATGCCTCCAAATGGTATTAAATTCACTTCTCGGGGTGAAGAAACACTTTTTGAGACCTCAGAGTGAGTAAATTGGCCATTTTCATGCACTTTTAACCATTCCACAAATCTTGTGTTTTGGGCCCCTGGAAGCATGAAAATCACTTTAAACGTGCTAATTTTAGCTCTAAAACTGATGATCTACCTACAAATGTGAACTGACTTTCAAAAATAAAACATTTGAAAACGGACAATTTTTCACCTTTCTGAAGCATGACGTAATGGGGGGGTGTTATCTCTTTTGTCAAAAATCACCTGTTTTTGCTTGAACATTAAATGCCTCCAAATGGTATTTAATTCACTTCCCGGGCCCCTGGTAGCATGAAAATCACTTTAAACATGCTAATCTTAGCTCTAAAACTGATGATCTACCCACAAATGTGAACTGACGTTCAAAAATAAAACATTTGAAAACGGACCATTTTTCACCTTTCTGAAGCATGACGTAATGGGGGGGTGTTATCTCTTTTGTCAAAAATCACCTGTTTTTGCTTGAACATTAAATGCCTCCAAATGGTATTTAATTACCTTCCCGGGGTGAAGAAACACTTTTTGAGACCTCAGAGTGAGTAAATTGGCCATTTTCATGCACTTTTAACCATTCCACAAATCTTGTGTTTTGGGCCCCTGGAAGCATGAAAATCACTTTAAACATGCTAATTTCAGCTCTAAAACTGATGATCTACCTACAAATGTGAACTGACGTTAAAAAATAAAACATTTGAAAACTGACCATTTTTCACCTTTCTGCAGCATGACGTAATGGGGGGGTGTTATCTCTTTTGTCAAAAATCACCTGTTTTTGCTTGAACATTAAATGCCTCCAAATGGTATTTAATTCACTTCCCGGGCCCCTGGAAGCATGAAAATCACTTTAAACGTGCTAATTTTAGCTCTAAAACTGATGATCTACCTACAAATGTGAACTGACTTTCAAAAATAAAACATTTGAAAACGGACAATTTTTCACCTTTCTGAAGCATGACGTAATGGGGGGTGTTATCTCTTTTGTCAAAAATCACCTGTTTTTGCTTGAACATTAAATGCCTCCAAATGGTATTTAATTCACTTCCCGGGCCCCTGGTAGCATGAAAATCACTTTAAACATGCTAATTTTAGCTCTAAAACTGATGATCTACCTACAAATGTGAACTGACGTTCAAAAATAAAACATTTGAAAAAGGACCATTTTTCACCTTTCTGAAGCATGACGTAATGGGGGGGTGTTATCTCTTTTGTCAAAAATCACCTGTTTTTGCTTGAACATTAAATGCCTCCAAATGGTATTTAATTACCTTCCCGGGGTGAAGAAACACTTTTTGAGACCTCAGAGTGAGTAAATTGGCCATTTTCATGCACTTTTAACCATTCCACAAATCTTGTGTTTTGGGCCCCTGGAAGCATGAAAATCACTTTAAACATGCTAATTTTAGCTCTAAAACTGATGATCTACCTAAAAATGTGAACTGACGTTAAAAAATAAAACATTTAAAAACGGACCATTTTTCACCTTTCTGCAGCATGACGTAATGGGGGGGTGTTATCTCTTTTGTCAAAAATCACCTGTTTTTGCTTGTACATTAAATGCCTCCAAATGGCATTTAATTCACTTCCTGGGCCCCTGGAAGCATGAAAATCACTTTAAACGTGCTAATTTTAGCTCTAAAACTGATGATCTACCTACAAATGTGAACTGACTTGCAAAAATAAAACATTTGAAAACGGACAATTTTTCACCTTTCTGAAGCATGACGTAATGGGGAGGGTGTTATCTCTTTTGTCAAAAATCACCTGTTTTTGCTTGAACATTAAATGCCTCCAAATGGTATTTAATTCACTTCTCGGGCCCCTGGAAGCATGAAAATCACTCTAAACGTGCTAATTTTAGCTCTAAAACTGATGATCTACCTACAAATGTGAACTGACTTTCAAAAATAAAACATTTGAAAACGGACAATTTTTCACCTTTCTGAAGCATGACGTAATGGGGGGGTGTTATCTCTTTTGTCAAAAATTACCTGTTTTTGCTTGAACATTAAATGCCTCCAAATGGTATTTAATTCACTTCCCGGGCCCCTGGAAGCATGAAAATCACTTTAAACGTGCTAATTTTAGCTCTAAAACTGATGATCTACCTACAAATGTGAACTGACTTTCAAAAATAAAACATTTGAAAACGGACAATTTTTCACCTTTCTGAAGCATGACGTAATGGGGGGGTGTTATCTCTTTTGTCAAAAATCACCTGTTTTTGCTTGAACATTAAATGCCTCAAAATGGTATTTAATTCACTTCCCGGGCCCCTGGTAGCATGAAAATCACTTTAAACGTGCTAATTTTAGCTCTAAAACTGATGATCTACCTACAAATGTGAACTGACGTTCAAAAATAAAACATTTGAAAACTGACCATTTTTCACCTGTCTGAAGCATGACGTAATGGGGGGGGTGTTATCTCTTTTGTCAAAAATCACCTGTTTTTGCTTGAACATTAAATGCCTCCAAATGGTATTAAATTCACTTCCCGGGGTGAAGAAACACTTTTTGAGACCTCAGAGTGAGTAAATTGGCCATTTTCATGCACTTTTAACCATTCCACAAATCTTGTGTTTTGGGCCCCTGGAAGCATGAAAATCACTTTAAACATGCTAATTTTAGCTCTAAAACTGATGATCTACCTACAAATGTGAACTGACGTTAAAAAATAAAACATTTGAAAACGGACCATTTTTCACCTTTCTGCAGCATGACGTAATGGGGGGGTGTTATCTCTTTTGTCAAAAATCACCTGTTTTTGCTTGAACATTAAATGCCTCCAAATTGTATTTAATTCACTTCCCGGGCCCCTGGAAGCATGAAAATCACTTTAAACGTGCTAATTTTAGCTCTACAACTGATGATCTACCTACAAATGTGAACTGACTTTCAAAAATAAAACATTTGAAAACGGACAATTTTTCACCTTTCTGAAGCATGACGTAATGGGGGGGTGTTATCTCTTTTGTCAAAAATCACCTGTTTTTGCTTGAACATTAAATGCCTCCAAATGGTATTTAATTCACTTCCCGGGCCCCTGGAAGCATGAAAATCACTTTAAACATGCTAATTTTAGCTCTAAAACTGATGATCTACCTACAAATGTGAACTGACGTTCAAAAATAAAACATTTGAAAACGGATCATTTTTCACCTTTCTGAAGCATGACGTAATGGGGGGGTGTTATCACTTTTGTCAAAAATCACCTGTTTTTGCTTGAACATTAAATGCCTCCAAATGGTATTTAATTCACTTCCCGGGGTGAAGAAACACTTTTTGAGACCTCAGAGTGAGTAAATTGGCCATTTTCATGCACTTTTAACCATTCCACAAATCTTGTGTTTTGGGCCCCTGGAAGCATGAAAATCACTTTAAACATGCTAATTTAAGCTCTAAAACTGATGATCTACCAACAAATGTGAACTGACGTTAAAAAATAAAACATTTGAAAACGGACCATTTTTCACCTTTCTGCAGCATGACGTAATGGGGGGGTGTTATCTCTTTTGTCAAAAATCACCTGTTTTTGCTTGAACAATAAATGCCTCCAAATGGTATTTAATTCACTTCCCGGGGTGAAGAAACACTTTTTGAGACCTCAGAGTGAGTAAATTGGCCATTTTCATGCACTTTTAACCATTCCACAAATCTTGTGTTTTGGGCCCCCGGAAGCATGAAAATCCCTTTAAACATGCTAATTTTAGCTCTAAAACTGATGATCTACCTACAAATGTGAACTGACGTTAAAAAATAAAACATTTGAAAACGGACCATTTTTCACCTTTCTGCAGCATGACGTAATGGGGGGGTGTTATCTCTTTTGTCAAAAATCACCTGTTTTTGCTTGAACATTAAATGCCTCCAAATGGTATTTAATTCACTTCCCGGGCCCCTGGAAGCATGAAAATCACTTTAAACGTGCTAATTTTAGCTCTAAAACTGATGATCTACCTACAAATGTGAACTGACTTTCAAAAATAAAACATTTGAAAACGGACAATTTTTCACCTTTCTGAAGCATGACGTAATGGGGGGGTGTTATCTCTTTTGTCAAAAATCACCTGTTTTTGCTTGAACATTAAATGCCTCCAAATGGTATTTAATTCACTTCCCGGGCCCCTGGTAGCATGAAAATCACTTTAAACATGCTAATCTTAGCTCTAAAACTGATGATCTACCTACAAATGTGAACTGACGTTCAAAAATAAAACATTTGAAAACGGACCATTTTTCACCTTTCTGAAGCATGACGTAATGGGGGGGGGTGTTATCTCTTTTGTCAAAAATCACCTGTTTTTGCTTGAACATTAAATGCCTCCAAATGGTATTTAATTACCTTCCCGGGGTGAAGAAACACTTTTTGAGACCTCAGAGTGAGTAAATTGGCCATTTTCATGCACTTTTAACCATTCCACAAATCTTGTGTTTTGGGCCCCTGGAAGCATGAAAATCACTTTAAACATGCTAATTTTAGCTCTAAAACTGATGATCTACCTACAAATGTGAACTGACGTTAAAAAATAAAACATTTGAAAACTGACCATTTTTCACCTTTCTGCAGCATGACGTAATGGGGGGGTGTTATCTCTTTTGTCAAAAATCACCTGTTTTTGCTTGAACATTAAATGCCTCCAAATGGTATTTAATTCACTTCCCGGGCCCCTGGAAGCATGAAAATCACTTTAAACGTGCTAATTTTAGCTCTACAACTGATGATCTACCTACAAATGTGAACTGACTTTCAAAAATAAAACATTTGAAAACGGACAATTTTTCACCTTTCTGAAGCATGACGTAATGGGGGGGGTGTTATCTCTTTTGTCAAAAATCACCTGTTTTTGCTTGAACATTAAATGCCTCCAAATGGTATTTAATTCACTTCCCGGGCCCCTGGAAGCATGAAAATCACTTTAAACATGCTAATTTTAGCTCTAAAACTGATGATCTACCTACAAATGTGAACTGACGTTCAAAAATAAAACATTTGAAAACGGATCATTTTTCACCTTTCTGAAGCATGACGTAATGGGGGGGTGTTATCACTTTTGTCAAAAATCACCTGTTTTTGCTTGAACATTAAATGCCTCCAAATGGTATTTAATTCACTTCCCGGGGTGAAGAAACACTTTTTGAGACCTCAGAGTGAGTAAATTGGCCATTTTCATGCACTTTTAACCATTCCACAAATCTTGTGTTTTGGGCCCCTGGAAGCATGAAAATCACTTTAAACATGCTAATTTTAGCTCTAAAACTGATGATCTACCAACAAATGTGAACTGACGTTAAAAAATAAAACATTTGAAAACGGACCATTTTTCACCTTTCTGCAGCATGACGTAATGGGGGGGTGTTATCTCTTTTGTCAAACATCACCTGTTTTTGCTTGAACAATAAATGCCTCCAAATGGTATTTAATTCACTTCCCGGGGTGAAGAAACACTTTTTGAGACCTCAGAGTGAGTAAATTGGCCATTTTCATGCACTTTTAACCATTCCACAAATCTTGTGTTTTGGGCCCCCGGAAGCATGAAAATCCCTTTAAACATGCTAATTTTAGCTCTAAAACTGATGATCTACCTACAAATGTGAACTGACGTTAAAAAATAAAACATTTGAAAACGGACCATTTTTCACCTTTCTGCAGCATGACGTAATGGGGGGGTGTTATCTCTTTTGTCAAAAATCACCTGTTTTTGCTTGAACATTAAATGCCTCCAAATGGTATTTAATTCACTTCCCGGGCCCCTGGACGCATGAAAATCACTTTAAATGTGCTAATTTTAGCTCTAAAACTGATGATCTACCTACAAATGTGAACTGACGTTCAAAAATAAAACATTTGAAAACGGATCATTTTTCACCTTTCTGAAGCATGACGTAATGGGGGGGTGTTATCACTTTTGTCAAAAATCACCTGTTTTTGCTTGAACATTAAATGCCTCCAAATGGTATTTAATTCACTTCCCGGGGTGAAGAAACACTTTTTGAGACCTCAGAGTGAGTAAATTGGCCATTTTCATGCACTTTTAACCATTCCACAAATCTTGTGTTTTGGGCCCCTGGAAGCATGAAAATCACTTTAAACATGCTAATTTTAGCTCTAAAACTGATGATCTACCAACAAATGTGAACTGACGTTAAAAAATAAAACATTTGAAAACGGACCATTTTTCACCTTTCTGCAGCATGACGTAATGGGGGGGTGTTATCTCTTTTGTCAAACATCACCTGTTTTTGCTTGAACAATAAATGCCTCCAAATGGTATTTAATTCACTTCCCGGGGTGAAGAAACACTTTTTGAGACCTCAGAGTGAGTAAATTGGCCATTTTCATGCACTTTTAACCATTCCACAAATCTTGTGTTTTGGGCCCCCGGAAGCATGAAAATCCCTTTAAACATGCTAATTTTAGCTCTAAAACTGATGATCTACCTACAAATGTGAACTGACGTTAAAAAATAAAACATTTGAAAACGGACCATTTTTCACCTTTCTGCAGCATGACGTAATGGGGGGGTGTTATCTCTTTTGTCAAAAATCACCTGTTTTTGCTTGAACATTAAATGCCTCCAAATGGTATTTAATTCACTTCCCGGGCCCCTGGACGCATGAAAATCACTTTAAATGTGCTAATTTTAGCTCTAAAACTGATGATCTACCTACAAATGTGAACTGACTTTCAAAAATAAAACATTTGAAAACGGACCATTTTTCACCTTTCTGAAGCATGACGTAATGGGGGGGGTGTTATCTCTTTTGTCAAAAATCACCAGTTTTTGCTTGAACATTAAATGCCTCCAAATGGTATTTAATTCACTTCCCGGGCCCCTGGTAGCATGAAAATCACTTTAAACATGCTAATTTTAGCTCTAAAACTGATGATCTACCTACAAATGTGAACTGACGTTCAAAAATAAAACATTTGAAAACGGACCATTTTTCACCTTTCTGAAGCATGACGTGATGGGGGGGTGTTATCTCTTTTGTCAAAAATCACCTGTTTTTGCTTGAACATTAAATGCCTCCAAATGGTATTTAATTACCTTCCCGGGGTGAAGAAACACTTTTTGAGACCTCAGAGTGAGTAAATTAGCCATTTTCATGCACTTTTAACCATTCCACAAATCTTGTGTTTTGGGCCCCTGGAAGCATGAAAATCACTTTAAACATGCTAATTTTAGCTCTAAAACTGATGATCTACCTACAAATGTGAACTGACGTTAAAAAATAAAACATTTGAAAACGGACCATTTTTCACCTTTCTGCAGCATGACGTAATGGGGGGGTGTTATCTCTTTTGTCAAAAATCACCTGTTTTTGCTTGAACATTAAATGCCTCCAAATGGTATTTAATTCACTTCCCGGGCCCCTGGAAGCATGAAAATCACTTTAAATGTGCTAATTTTAGCTCTACAACTGATGATCTACCTACAAATGTGAACTGACTTTCAAAAATAAAACATTTGAAAACGGACAATTTTTCACCTTTCTGAAGCATGACTTAATGGGGGGTTGTTATCTCTTTTGTCAAAAATCACCTGTTTTTGCTTGAACATTAAATGCCTCCAAATGGTATTTAATTCACTTCCCGGGCCCCTGGAAGCATGAAAATCACTTTAAACATGCTAATTTTAGCTCTAAAACTGATGATCTACCTACAAATGTGAACTGACGTTCAAAAATAAAACATTTGAAAACGGACCATTTTTCACCTTTCTGAAGCATGACGTAATGGGGGGGTGTTATCACTTTTGTCAAAAATCACCTGTTTTTGCTTGAACATTAAATGCCTCCAAATGGTATTTAATTCACTTCCCGGGGTGAAGAAACACTTTTTGAGACCTCAGAGTGAGTAAATTGGCCATTTTCATGCACTTTTAACCATTCCACAAATCTTGTGTTTTGGGCCCCTGGAAGCATGAAAATCACTTTAAACATGCTAATTTTAGCTCTAAAACTGATGATCTACCTACAAATGTGAACTGACGTTAAAAAATAAAACATTTGAAAACTGACCATTTTTCACCTTTCTGCAGCATGACGTAATGAGGGGGTGTTATCTCTTTTGTCAAAAATCACCTGTTTTTGCTTGAACATTAAATGCCTCCAAATGGTATTTAATTCACTTCCCGGGCCCCTGGAAGCATGAAAATCACTTTAAACGTGCTAATTTTAGCTCTACAACTGATGATCTACCTACAAATGTGAACTGACTTTCAAAAATAAAACATTTGAAAACGGACAATTTTTCACCTTTCTGAAGCATGACGTAATGGGGGGGTGTTATCTCTTTTGTCAAAAATCACCTGTTTTTGCTTGAACATTAAATGCCTCCAAATGGTATTTAATTCACTTCCCGGGCCCCTGGAAGCATGAAAATCACTTTAAACATGCTAATTTTAGCTCTAAAACTGATGATCTACCTACAAATGTGAACTGACGTTCAAAAATAAAACATTTGAAAACGGACCATTTTTCACCTATCTGAAGCATGACGTAATGGGGCGGTGTTATCTCTTTTGTCAAAAATCACCTGTTTTTGCTTGAACATTAAATGCCTCCAAATGGTATTAAATTCACTTCTCGGGGTGAAGAAACACTTTTTGAGACCTCAGAGTGAGTAAATTGGCCATTTTCATGCACTTTTAACCATTCCACAAATCTTGTGTTTTGGGCCCCTGGAAGCATGAAAATCACTTTAAACGTGCTAATTTTAGCTCTAAAACTGATGATCTACCTACAAATGTGAACTGACTTTCAAAAATAAAACATTTGAAAACGGACAATTTTTCACCTTTCTGAAGCATGACGTAATGGGGGGGTGTTATCTCTTTTGTCAAAAATCACCTGTTTTTGCTTGAACATTAAATGCCTCCAAATGGTATTTAATTCACTTCCCGGGCCCCTGGTAGCATGAAAATCACTTTAAACATGCTAATCTTAGCTCTAAAACTGATGATCTACCCACAAATGTGAACTGACGTTCAAAAATAAAACATTTGAAAACGGACCATTTTTCACCTTTCTGAAGCATGACGTAATGGGGGGGTGTTATCTCTTTTGTCAAAAATCACCTGTTTTTGCTTGAACATTAAATGCCTCCAAATGGTATTTAATTACCTTCCCGGGGTGAAGAAACACTTTTTTGAGACCTCAGAGTGAGTAAATTGGCCATTTTCATGCACTTTTAACCATTCCACAAATCTTGTGTTTTGGGCCCCTGGAAGCATGAAAATCACTTTAAACATGCTAATTTCAGCTCTAAAACTGATGATCTACCTACAAATGTGAACTGACGTTAAAAAATAAAACATTTGAAAACTGACCATTTTTCACCTTTCTGCAGCATGACGTAATGGGGGGGTGTTATCTCTTTTGTCAAAAATCACCTGTTTTTGCTTGAACATTAAATGCCTCCAAATGGTATTTAATTCACTTCCCGGGCCCCTGGAAGCATGAAAATCACTTTAAACGTGCTAATTTTAGCTCTAAAACTGATGATCTACCTACAAATGTGAACTGACTTTCAAAAATAAAACATTTGAAAACGGACAATTTTTCACCTTTCTGAAGCATGACGTAATGGGGGGTGTTATCTCTTTTGTCAAAAATCACCTGTTTTTGCTTGAACATTAAATGCCTCCAAATGGTATTTAATTCACTTCCCGGGCCCCTGGTAGCATGAAAATCACTTTAAACATGCTAATTTTAGCTCTAAAACTGATGATCTACCTACAAATGTGAACTGACGTTCAAAAATAAAACATTTGAAAAAGGACCATTTTTCACCTTTCTGAAGCATGACGTAATGGGGGGGTGTTATCTCTTTTGTCAAAAATCACCTGTTTTTGCTTGAACATTAAATGCCTCCAAATGGTATTTAATTACCTTCCCGGGGTGAAGAAACACTTTTTGAGACCTCAGAGTGAGTAAATTGGCCATTTTCATGCACTTTTAACCATTCCACAAATCTTGTGTTTTGGGCCCCTGGAAGCATGAAAATCACTTTAAACATGCTAATTTTAGCTCTAAAACTGATGATCTACCTAAAAATGTGAACTGACGTTAAAAAATAAAACATTTAAAAACGGACCATTTTTCACCTTTCTGCAGCATGACGTAATGGGGGGGTGTTATCTCTTTTGTCAAAAATCACCTGTTTTTGCTTGTACATTAAATGCCTCCAAATGGCATTTAATTCACTTCCTGGGCCCCTGGAAGCATGAAAATCACTTTAAACGTGCTAATTTTAGCTCTAAAACTGATGATCTACCTACAAATGTGAACTGACTTGCAAAAATAAAACATTTGAAAACGGACAATTTTTCACCTTTCTGAAGCATGACGTAATGGGGAGGGTGTTATCTCTTTTGTCAAAAATCACCTGTTTTTGCTTGAACATTAAATGCCTCCAAATGGTATTTAATTCACTTCTCGGGCCCCTGGAAGCATGAAAATCACTCTAAACGTGCTAATTTTAGCTCTAAAACTGATGATCTACCTACAAATGTGAACTGACTTTCAAAAATAAAACATTTGAAAACGGACAATTTTTCACCTTTCTGAAGCATGACGTAATGGGGGGGTGTTATCTCTTTTGTCAAAAATTACCTGTTTTTGCTTGAACATTAAATGCCTCCAAATGGTATTTAATTCACTTCCCGGGCCCCTGGAAGCATGAAAATCACTTTAAACGTGCTAATTTTAGCTCTAAAACTGATGATCTACCTACAAACGTGAACTGACTTTCAAAAATAAAACATTTGAAAACGGACAATTTTTCACCTTTCTGAAGCATGACGTAATGGGGGGGTGTTATCTCTTTTGTCAAAAATCACCTGTTTTTGCTTGAACATTAAATGCCTCAAAATGGTATTTAATTCACTTCCCGGGCCCCTGGTAGCATGAAAATCACTTTAAACGTGCTAATTTTAGCTCTAAAACTGATGATCTACCTACAAATGTGAACTGACGTTCAAAAATAAAACATTTGAAAACTGACCATTTTTCACCTGTCTGAAGCATGACGTAATGGGGGGGGTGTTATCTCTTTTGTCAAAAATCACCTGTTTTTGCTTGAACATTAAATGCCTCCAAATGGTATTAAATTCACTTCCCGGGGTGAAGAAACACTTTTTGAGACCTCAGAGTGAGTAAATTGGCCATTTTCATGCACTTTTAACCATTCCACAAATCTTGTGTTTTGGGCCCCTGGAAGCATGAAAATCACTTTAAACATGCTAATTTTAGCTCTAAAACTGATGATCTACCTACAAATGTGAACTGACGTTAAAAAATAAAACATTTGAAAACGGACCATTTTTCACCTTTCTGCAGCATGACGTAATGGGGGGGTGTTATCTCTTTTGTCAAAAATCACCTGTTTTTGCTTGAACATTAAATGCCTCCAAATTGTATTTAATTCACTTCCCGGGCCCCTGGAAGCATGAAAATCACTTTAAACGTGCTAATTTTAGCTCTACAACTGATGATCTACCTACAAATGTGAACTGACTTTCAAAAATAAAACATTTGAAAACGGACAATTTTTCACCTTTCTGAAGCATGACGTAATGGGGGGGTGTTATCTCTTTTGTCAAAAATCACCTGTTTTTGCTTGAACATTAAATGCCTCCAAATGGTATTTAATTCACTTCCCGGGCCCCTGGAAGCATGAAAATCACTTTAAACATGCTAATTTTAGCTCTAAAACTGATGATCTACCTACAAATGTGAACTGACGTTCAAAAATAAAACATTTGAAAACGGATCATTTTTCACCTTTCTGAAGCATGACGTAATGGGGGGGTGTTATCACTTTTGTCAAAAATCACCTGTTTTTGCTTGAACATTAAATGCCTCCAAATGGTATTTAATTCACTTCCCGGGGTGAAGAAACACTTTTTGAGACCTCAGAGTGAGTAAATTGGCCATTTTCATGCACTTTTAACCATTCCACAAATCTTGTGTTTTGGGCCCCTGGAAGCATGAAAATCACTTTAAACATGCTAATTTAAGCTCTAAAACTGATGATCTACCAACAAATGTGAACTGACGTTAAAAAATAAAACATTTGAAAACGGACCATTTTTCACCTTTCTGCAGCATGACGTAATGGGGGGGTGTTATCTCTTTTGTCAAAAATCACCTGTTTTTGCTTGAACAATAAATGCCTCCAAATGGTATTTAATTCACTTCCCGGGGTGAAGAAACACTTTTTGAGACCTCAGAGTGAGTAAATTGGCCATTTTCATGCACTTTTAACCATTCCACAAATCTTGTGTTTTGGGCCCCCGGAAGCATGAAAATCCCTTTAAACATGCTAATTTTAGCTCTAAAACTGATGATCTACCTACAAATGTGAACTGACGTTAAAAAATAAAACATTTGAAAACGGACCATTTTTCACCTTTCTGCAGCATGACGTAATGGGGGGGTGTTATCTCTTTTGTCAAAAATCACCTGTTTTTGCTTGAACATTAAATGCCTCCAAATGGTATTTAATTCACTTCCCGGGCCCCTGGAAGCATGAAAATCACTTTAAACGTGCTAATTTTAGCTCTAAAACTGATGATCTACCTACAAATGTGAACTGACTTTCAAAAATAAAACATTTGAAAACGGACAATTTTTCACCTTTCTGAAGCATGACGTAATGGGGGGGTGTTATCTCTTTTGTCAAAAATCACCTGTTTTTGCTTGAACATTAAATGCCTCCAAATGGTATTTAATTCACTTCCCGGGCCCCTGGTAGCATGAAAATCACTTTAAACATGCTAATCTTAGCTCTAAAACTGATGATCTACCTACAAATGTGAACTGACGTTCAAAAATAAAACATTTGAAAACGGACCATTTTTCACCTTTCTGAAGCATGACGTAATGGGGGGGGTGTTATCTCTTTTGTCAAAAATCACCTGTTTTTGCTTGAACATTAAATGCCTCCAAATGGTATTTAATTACCTTCCCGGGGTGAAGAAACACTTTTTGAGACCTCAGAGTGAGTAAATTGGCCATTTTCATGCACTTTTAACCATTCCACAAATCTTGTGTTTTGGGCCCCTGGAAGCATGAAAATCACTTTAAACATGCTAATTTTAGCTCTAAAACTGATGATCTACCTACAAATGTGAACTGACGTTAAAAAATAAAACATTTGAAAACTGACCATTTTTCACCTTTCTGCAGCATGACGTAATGGGGGGGTGTTATCTCTTTTGTCAAAAATCACCTGTTTTTGCTTGAACATTAAATGCCTCCAAATGGTATTTAATTCACTTCCCGGGCCCCTGGAAGCATGAAAATCACTTTAAACGTGCTAATTTTAGCTCTAAAACTGATGATCTACCTACAAATGTGAACTGACTTTCAAAAATAAAACATTTGAAAACGGACAATTTTTCACCTTTCTGAAGCATGACGTAATGGGGGGGGTGTTATCTCTTTTGTCAAAAATCACCTGTTTTTGCTTGAACATTAAATGCCTCCAAATGGTATTTAATTCACTTCCCGGGCCCCTGGTAGCATGAAAATCACTTTAAACATGCTAATTTTAGCTCTAAAACTGATGATCTACCTACAAATGTGAACTGACGTTCAAAAATAAAACATTTGAAAAAGGACCATTTTTCACCTTTCTGAAGCATGACGTAATGGGGGGGTGTTATCTCTTTTGTCAAAAATCACCTGTTTTTGCTTGAACATTAAATGCCTCCAAATGGTATTTAATTACCTTCCCGGGGTGAAGAAACACTTTTTGAGACCTCAGAGTGAGTAAATTGGCCATTTTCATGCACTTTTAACCATTCCACAAATCTTGTGTTTTGGGCCCCTGGAAGCATGAAAATCACTTTAAACATGCTAATTTTAGCTCTAAAACTGATGATCTACCTACAAATGTGAACTGACGTTAAAAAATAAAACATTTAAAAACGGACCATTTTTCACCTTTCTGCAGCATGACGTAATGGGGGGGGTGTTATCTCTTTTGTCAAAAATCACCTGTTTTTGCTTGTACATTAAATGCATCCAAATGGCATTTAATTCACTTCCTGGGCCCCTGGAAGCATGAAAATCACTTTAAACGTGCTAATTTTAGCTCTAAAACTGATGATCTACCTACAAATGTGAACTGACTTTCAAAAATAAAACATTTGAAAACGGACAATTTTTCACCTTTCTGAAGCATGACGTAATGGGGGGGGGGGTGTTATCTCTTTTGTCAAAAATCACCTGTTTTTGCTTGAACATTAAATGCCTCCAAATGGTATTTAATTCACTTCTCGGGCCCCTGGAAGCATGAAAATCACTCTAAACGTGCTAATTTTAGCTCTAAAACTGATGATCTACCTACAAATGTGAACTGACTTTCAAAAATAAAACATTTGAAAACGGACAATTTTTCACCTTTCTGAAGCATGACGTAATGGGGGGGTGTTATCTCTTTTGTCAAAAATTACCTGTTTTTGCTTGAACATTAAATGCCTCCAAATGGTATTTAATTCACTTCCCGGGCCCCTGGAAGCATGAAAATCACTTTAAACGTGCTAATTTTAGCTCTAAAACTGATGATCTACCTACAAATGTGAACTGACTTTCAAAAATAAAACATTTGAAAACGGACAATTTTTCACCTTTCTGAAGCATGACGTAATGGGGGGGTGTTATCTCTTTTGTCAAAAATCACCTGTTTTTGCTTGAACATTAAATGCCTCAAAATGGTATTTAATTCACTTCCCGGGCCCCTGGTAGCATGAAAATCACTTTAAACATGCTAATTTTAGCTCTAAAACTGATGATCTACCTACAAATGTGAACTGACGTTCAAAAATAAAACATTTGAAAACTGACCATTTTTCACCTGTCTGAAGCATGACGTAATGGGGGCGGTGTTATCTCTTTTGTCAAAAATCACCTGTTTTTGCTTGAACATTAAATGCCTCCAAATGGTATTAAATTCACTTCCCGGGGTGAAGAAACACTTTTTGAGACCTCAGAGTGAGTAAATTGGCCATTTTCATGCACTTTTAACCATTCCACAAATCTTGTGTTTTGGGCCCCTGGAAGCATGAAAATCACTTTAAACATGCTAATTTTAGCTCTAAAACTGATGATCTACCTACAAATGTGAACTGACGTTAAAAAATAAAACATTTGAAAACGGACCATTTTTCACCTTTCTGCAGCATGACGTAATGGGGGGGTGTTATCTCTTTTGTCAAAAATTACCTGTTTTTGCTTGAACATTAAATGCCTCCAAATGGTATTTAATTCACTTCCCGGGCCCCTGGAAGCATGAAAATCACTTTAAACGTGCTAATTTTAGCTCTAAAACTGATGATCTACCTACAAATGTGAACTGACTTTCAAAAATAAAACATTTGAAAACGGACAATTTTTCACCTTTCTGAAGCATGACGTAATGGGGGGGTGTTATCTCTTTTGTCAAAAATCACCTGTTTTTGCTTGAACATTAAATGCCTCAAAATGGTATTTAATTCACTTCCCGGGCCCGTGGTAGCATGAAAATCACTTTAAACATGCTAATTTTAGCTCTAAAACTGATGATCTACCTACAAATGTGAACTGACGTTCAAAAATAAAACATTTGAAAACTGACCATTTTTCACCTGTCTGAAGCATGACGTAATGGGGGGGGGTGTTATCTCTTTTGTCAAAAATCACCTGTTTTTGCTTGAACATTAAATGCCTCCAAATGGTATTAAATTCACTTCCCGGGGTGAAGAAACACTTTTTGAGACCTCAGAGTGAGTAAATTGGCCATTTTCATGCACTTTTAACCATTCCACAAATCTTGTGTTTTGGGCCCCTGGAAGCATGAAAATCACTTTAAACATGCTAATTTTAGCTCTAAAACTGATGATCTACCTACAAATGTGAACTGACGTTAAAAAATAAAACATTTGAAAACGGACCATTTTTCACCTTTCTGCAGCATGACGTAATGGGGGGGTGTTATCTCTTTTGTCAAAAATCACCTGTTTTTGCTTGAACATTAAATGCCTCCAAATTGTATTTAATTCACTTCCCGGGCCCCTGGAAGCATGAAAATCACTTTAAACGTGCTAATTTTAGCTCTACAACTGATGATCTACCTACAAATGTGAACTGACTTTCAAAAATAAAACATTTGAAAACGGACAATTTTTCACCTTTCTGAAGCATGACGTAATGGGGGGGTGTTATCTCTTTTGTCAAAAATCACCTGTTTTTGCTTGAACATTAAATGCCTCCAAATGGTATTTAATTCACTTCCCGGGCCCCTGGAAGCATGAAAATCACTTTAAACATGCTAATTTTAGCTCTAAAACTGATGATCTACCTACAAATGTGAACTGACGTTCAAAAATAAAACATTTGAAAACGGATCATTTTTCACCTTTCTGATGCATGACGTAATGGGGGGGTGTTATCACTTTTGTCAAAAATCACCTGTTTTTGCTTGAACATTAAATGCCTCCAAATGGTATTTAATTCACTTCCCGGGTGAAGAAACACTTTTTGAGACCTCAGAGTGAGTAAATTGGCCATTTTCATGCACTTTTAACCATTCCACAAATCTTGTGTTTTGGGCCCCTGGAAGCATGAAAATCACTTTAAACATGCTAATTTTAGCTCTAAAACTGATGATCTACCAACAAATGTGAACTGACGTTAAAAAATAAAACATTTGAAAACGGACCATTTTTCACCTTTCTGCACCATGACGTAATGGGGGGGTGTTATCTCTTTTGTCAAAAATCACCTGTTTTTGCTTGAACAATAAATGCCTCCAAATGGTATTTAATTCACTTCCCGGGGTGAAGAAACACTTTTTGAGACCTCAGAGTGAGTAAATTGGCCATTTTCATGCACTTTTAACCATTCCACAAATCTTGTGTTTTGGGCCCCCGGAAGCATGAAAATCCCTTTAAACATGCTAATTTTAGCTCTAAAACTGATCATCTACCTACAAATGTGAACTGACGTTAAAAAATAAAACATTTGAAAACGGACCATTTTTCACCTTTCTGCAGCATGACGTAATGGGGGGGTGTTATCTCTTTTGTCAAAAATCACCTGTTTTTGCTTGAACATTAAATGCCTCCAAATGGTATTTAATTCACTTCCCGGGCCCCTGGAAGCATGAAAATCACTTTAAACATGCTAATTTTAGCTCTAAAACTGATGATCTACCTACAAATGTGAACTGATGTTCAAAAATAAAACATTTGAAAACGGACCATTTTTCACCTTTCTGAAGCATGACGTAATGGGGGGGTGTTATCACTTTTGTCAAAAATCACCTGTTTTTGCTTGAACATTAAATGCCTCCAAATGGTATTTAATTCACTTCTCGGGCCCCTGGAAGCATGAAAATCACTCTAAACGTGCTAATTTTAGCTCTAAAACTGATGATCTACCTACAAATGTGAACTGACTTTCAAAAATAAAACATTTGAAAACGGACAATTTTTCACCTTTCTGAAGCATGACGTAATGGGGGGGTGTTATCTCTTTTGTCAAAAATTACCTGTTTTTGCTTGAACATTAAATGCCTCCAAATGGTATTTAATTCACTTCCCGGGCCCCTGGAAGCATGAAAATCACTTTAAACGTGCTAATTTTAGCTCTAAAACTGATGATCTACCTACAAATGTGAACTGACTTTCAAAAATAAAACATTTGAAAACGGACAATTTTTCACCTTTCTGAAGCATGACGTAATGGGGGGGTGTTATCTCTTTTGTCAAAAATCACCTGTTTTTGCTTGAACATTAAATGCCTCAAAATGGTATTTAATTCACTTCCCGGGCCCCTGGTAGCATGAAAATCACTTTAAACATGCTAATTTTAGCTCTAAAACTGATGATCTACCTACAAATGTGAACTGACGTTCAAAAATAAAACATTTGAAAACTGACCATTTTTCACCTGTCTGAAGCATGACGTAATGGGGGCGGTGTTATCTCTTTTGTCAAAAATCACCTGTTTTTGCTTGAACATTAAATGCCTCCAAATGGTATTAAATTCACTTCCCGGGGTGAAGAAACACTTTTTGAGACCTCAGAGTGAGTAAATTGGCCATTTTCATGCACTTTTAACCATTCCACAAATCTTGTGTTTTGGGCCCCTGGAAGCATGAAAATCACTTTAAACATGCTAATTTTAGCTCTAAAACTGATGATCTACCTACAAATGTGAACTGACGTTAAAAAATAAAACATTTGAAAACGGACCATTTTTCACCTTTCTGCAGCATGACGTAATGGGGGGGTGTTATCTCTTTTGTCAAAAATTACCTGTTTTTGCTTGAACATTAAATGCCTCCAAATGGTATTTAATTCACTTCCCGGGCCCCTGGAAGCATGAAAATCACTTTAAACGTGCTAATTTTAGCTCTAAAACTGATGATCTACCTACAAATGTGAACTGACTTTCAAAAATAAAACATTTGAAAACGGACAATTTTTCACCTTTCTGAAGCATGACGTAATGGGGGGGTGTTATCTCTTTTGTCAAAAATCACCTGTTTTTGCTTGAACATTAAATGCCTCAAAATGGTATTTAATTCACTTCCCGGGCCCGTGGTAGCATGAAAATCACTTTAAACATGCTAATTTTAGCTCTAAAACTGATGATCTACCTACAAATGTGAACTGACGTTCAAAAATAAAACATTTGAAAACTGACCATTTTTCACCTGTCTGAAGCATGACGTAATGGGGGGGGGTGTTATCTCTTTTGTCAAAAATCACCTGTTTTTGCTTGAACATTAAATGCCTCCAAATGGTATTAAATTCACTTCCCGGGGTGAAGAAACACTTTTTGAGACCTCAGAGTGAGTAAATTGGCCATTTTCATGCACTTTTAACCATTCCACAAATCTTGTGTTTTGGGCCCCTGGAAGCATGAAAATCACTTTAAACATGCTAATTTTAGCTCTAAAACTGATGATCTACCTACAAATGTGAACTGACGTTAAAAAATAAAACATTTGAAAACGGACCATTTTTCACCTTTCTGCAGCATGACGTAATGGGGGGGTGTTATCTCTTTTGTCAAAAATCACCTGTTTTTGCTTGAACATTAAATGCCTCCAAATTGTATTTAATTCACTTCCCGGGCCCCTGGAAGCATGAAAATCACTTTAAACGTGCTAATTTTAGCTCTACAACTGATGATCTACCTACAAATGTGAACTGACTTTCAAAAATAAAACATTTGAAAACGGACAATTTTTCACCTTTCTGAAGCATGACGTAATGGGGGGGTGTTATCTCTTTTGTCAAAAATCACCTGTTTTTGCTTGAACATTAAATGCCTCCAAATGGTATTTAATTCACTTCCCGGGCCCCTGGAAGCATGAAAATCACTTTAAACATGCTAATTTTAGCTCTAAAACTGATGATCTACCTACAAATGTGAACTGACGTTCAAAAATAAAACATTTGAAAACGGATCATTTTTCACCTTTCTGATGCATGACGTAATGGGGGGGTGTTATCACTTTTGTCAAAAATCACCTGTTTTTGCTTGAACATTAAATGCCTCCAAATGGTATTTAATTCACTTCCCGGGTGAAGAAACACTTTTTGAGACCTCAGAGTGAGTAAATTGGCCATTTTCATGCACTTTTAACCATTCCACAAATCTTGTGTTTTGGGCCCCTGGAAGCATGAAAATCACTTTAAACATGCTAATTTTAGCTCTAAAACTGATGATCTACCAACAAATGTGAACTGACGTTAAAAAATAAAACATTTGAAAACGGACCATTTTTCACCTTTCTGCACCATGACGTAATGGGGGGGTGTTATCTCTTTTGTCAAAAATCACCTGTTTTTGCTTGAACAATAAATGCCTCCAAATGGTATTTAATTCACTTCCCGGGGTGAAGAAACACTTTTTGAGACCTCAGAGTGAGTAAATTGGCCATTTTCATGCACTTTTAACCATTCCACAAATCTTGTGTTTTGGGCCCCCGGAAGCATGAAAATCCCTTTAAACATGCTAATTTTAGCTCTAAAACTGATCATCTACCTACAAATGTGAACTGACGTTAAAAAATAAAACATTTGAAAACGGACCATTTTTAACCTTTCTGCAGCATGACGTAATGGGGGGGTGTTATCTCTTTTGTCAAAAATCACCTGTTTTTGCTTGAACATTAAATGCCTCCAAATGGTATTTAATTCACTTCCCGGGCCCCTGGAAGCATGAAAATCACTTTAAACGTGCTAATTTTAGCTCTAAAACTGATGATCTACCTACAAATGTGAACTGACTTTCAAAAATAAAACATTTGAAAACGGACCATTTTTCACCTTTCTGAAGCATGACGTAATGGGGGGGTGTTATCTCTTTTGTCAAAAATCACCAGTTTTTGCTTGAACATTAAATGCCTCCAAATGGTATTTAATTCACTTCCCGGGCCCCTGGTAGCATGAAAATCACTTTAAACATGCTAATTTTAGCTCTAAAACTGATGATCTACCTACAAATGTGAACTGACGTTCAAAAATAAAACATTTGAAAACGGACCATTTTTCACCTTTCTGAAGCATGACGTGATGGGGGGGGTGTTATCTGTTTTGTCAAAAATCACCTGTTTTGCTTGAACATTAAATGCCTCCAAATGGTATTTAATTACCTTCCCGGGGTGAAGAAACACTTTTTGAGACCTCAGAGTGAGTAAATTAGCCATTTTCATGCACTTTTAACCATTCCACAAATCTTGTGTTTTGGGCCCCTGGAAGCATGAAAATCACTTTAAACATGCTAATTTTAGCTCTAAAACTGATGATCTACCTACAAATGTGAACTGACGTTAAAAAATAAAACATTTGAAAACAGACCATTTTTCACCTTTCTGCAGCATGACGTAATGGGGGGGTGTTATCTCTTTTGTCAAAAATCACCTGTTTTTGCTTGAACATTAAATGCCTCCAAATGGTATTTAATTCACTTCCCGGGCCCCTGGAAGCATGAAAATCACTTTAAATGTGCTAATTGTAGCTCTACAACTGATGATCTACCTACAAATGTGAACTGACTTTCAAAAATAAAACATTTGAAAACGGACAATTTTTCACCTTTCTGAAGCATGACGTAATGGGGGGGTGTTATCTCTTTTGTCAAAAATCACCTGTTTTTGCTTGAACATTAAATGCCTCCAAATGGTATTTAATTCACTTCCCGGGCCCCTGGAAGCATGAAAATCACTTTAAACATGCTAATTTTAGCTCTAAAACTGATGATCTACCTACAAATGTGAACTGACGTTCAAAAATAAAACATTTGAAAACGGACCATTTTTCACCTTTCTGAAGCATGACGTAATGGGGGGGTGTTATCACTTTTGTCAAAAATCACCTGTTTTTGCTTGAACATTAAATGCCTCCAAATGGTATTTAATTCACTTCCCGGGGTGAAGAAACACTTTTTGAGACCTCAGAGTGAGTAAATTGGCCATTTTCATGCACTTTTAACCATTCCACAAATCTTGTGTTTTGGGCCCCTGGAAGCATGAAAATCACTTTAAACATGCTAATTTTAGCTCTAAAACTGATGATCTACCTACAAATGTGAACTGACGTTAAAAAATAAAACATTTGAAAACGGACCATTTTTCACCTTTCTGCAGCATGACGTAATGAGGGGGTGTTATCTCTTTTGTCAAAAATCACCTGTTTTTGCTTGAACATTAAATGCCTCCAAATGGTATTTAATTCACTTCCCGGGCCCCTGGAAGCATGAAAATCACTTTAAACGTGCTAACTTTAGCTCTACAACTGATGATCTACCTACAAATGTGAACTGACTTTCAAAAATAAAACATTTGAAAACGGACAATTTTTCACCTTTCTGAAGCATGACGTAATGGGGGGGTGTTATCTCTTTTGTCAAAAATCACCTGTTTTTGCTTGAACATTAAATGCCTCCAAATGGTATTTAATTCACTTCCCGGGCCCCTGGAAGCATGAAAATCACTTTAAACATGCTAATTTTAGCTCTAAAACTGATGATCTACCTACAAATGTGAACTGACGTTCAAAAATAAAACATTTGAAAACGGACCATTTTTCACCTTTCTGAAGCATGACGTAATGGGGCGGTGTTATCACTTTTGTCAAAAATCACCTGTTTTTGCTTGAACATTAAATGCCTCCAAATGGTATTTAATTCACTTCCCGGGGTGAAGAAACACTTTTTGAGACCTCAGAGTGAGTAAATTGGCCATTTTCATGCACTTTTAACCATTCCACAAATCTTGTGTTTTGGGCCCCTGGAAGCATGAAAATCACTTTAAACATGCTAATTGTAGCTCTAAAACTGATGATCTACCTACAAATGTGAACTGACGTTAAAAAATAAAACATTTGAAAACGGACCATTTTTCACCTTTCTGCAGCATGACGTAATGGGGGGGGTGTTATCTCTTTTGTCAAAAATCACCTGTTTTTGCTTGAACATTAAATGCCTCCAAATGGTATTAAATTCACTTCTCGGGGTGAAGAAACACTTTTTGAGACCTCAGAGTGAGTAAATTGGCCATTTTCATGCACTTTTAACCATTCCACAAATCTTGTGTTTTGGGCCCCTGGAAGCATGAAAATCACTTTAAACATGCTAATTTTAGCTCTAAAACTGATGATCTACCTACAAATGTGAACTGACGTTAAAAAATAAAACATTTGAAAACGGACCATTTTTCACCTTTCTGCAGCATGACGTAATGGGGGGGTGTTATCTCTTTTGTCAAAAATCACCTGTTTTTGCTTGAACATTAAATGCCTCCAAATGGTATTTAATTCACTTCCCGGGCCCCTGGAAGCATGAAAATCACTTTAAACGTGCTAATTTTAGCTCTAAAACTGATGATCTACCTACAAATGTGAACTGACTTTCAAAAATAAAACATTTGAAAACGGACAATTTTTCACCTTTCTGAAGCATGACGTAATGGGGGGGTGTTATCTCTTTTGTCAAAAATCACCTGTTTTTGCTTGAACATTAAATGCCTCCAAATGGTATTTAATTCACTTCCCGGGCCCCTGGTAGCATGAAAATCACTTTAAACATGCTAATCTTAGCTCTAAAACTGATGATCTACCTACAAATGTGAACTGACGTTCAAAAATAAAACATTTGAAAACGGACCATTTTTCACCTTTCTGAAGCATGACGTAATGGGGGGTGTTATCTCTTTTGTCAAAAATCACCTGTTTTTGCTTGAACATTAAATGCCTCCAAATGGTATTTAATTACCTTCCCGGGGTGAAGAAACACTTTTTGAGACCTCAGAGTGAGTAAATTGGCCATTTTCATGCACTTTTAACCATTCCACAAATCTTGTGTTTTGGGCCCCTGGAAGCATGAAAATCACTTTAAACATGCTAATTTTAGCTCTAAAACTGATGATCTACCTACAAATGTGAACTGACGTTAAAAAATAAAACATTTAAAAACGGACCATTTTTCACCTTTCTGCAGCATGACGTAATGGGGGGGTGTTATCTCTTTTGTCAAAAATCACCTGTTTTTGCTTGTACATTAAATGCCTCCAAATGGCATTTAATTCACTTCCTGGGCCCCTGGAAGCATGAAAATCACTTTAAACGTGCTAATTTTAGCTCTAAAACTGATGATCTACCTACAAATGTGAACTGACTTTCAAAAATAAAACATTTGAAAACGGACAATTTTTCTCCTTTCTGAAGCATGACGTAATGGGGGGGGTGTTATCTCTTTTGTCAAAAATCACCTGTTTTTGCTTGAACATTAAATGCCTCCAAATGGTATTTAATTCACTTCTCGGGCCCCTGGAAGCATGAAAATCACTCTAAACGTGCTAATTTTAGCTCTAAAACTGATGATCTACCTACAAATGTGAACTGACTTTCAAAAATAAAACATTTGAAAACGGACAATTTTTCACCTTTCTGAAGCATGACGTAATGGGGGGGTGTTATCTCTTTTGTCAAAAATTACCTGTTTTTGCTTGAACATTAAATGCCTCCAAATGGTATTTAATTCACTTCCCGGGCCCCTGGAAGCATGAAAATCACTTTAAACGTGCTAATTTTAGCTCTAAAACTGATGATCTACCTACAAATGTGAACTGACTTTCAAAAATAAAACATTTGAAAACGGATCATTTTTCACCTTTCTGAAGCATGACGTAATGGGGGGGTGTTATCACTTTTGTCAAAAATCACCTGTTTTTGCTTGAACATTAAATGCCTCCAAATGGTATTTAATTCACTTCCCGGGGTGAAGAAACACTTTTTGAGACCTCAGAGTGAGTAAATTGGCCATTTTCATGCACTTTTAACCATTCCACAAATCTTGTGTTTTGGGCCCCTGGAAGCATGAAAATCACTTTAAACATGCTAATTTTAGCTCTAAAACTGATGATCTACCAACAAATGTGAACTGACGTTAAAAAATAAAACATTTGAAAACGGACCATTTTTCACCTTTCTGCAGCATGACGTAATGGGGGGGTGTTATCTCTTTTGTCAAAAATCACCTGGTTTTGCTTGAACATTAAATGCCTCCAAATGGTATTAAATTCACTTCTCGGGGTGAAGAAACACTTTTTGAGACCTCAGAGTGAGTAAATTGGCCATTTTCATGCACTTTTAACCATTCCACAAATCTTGTGTTTTGGGCCCCTGGAAGCATGAAAATCACTTTAAACATGCTAATTTTAGCTCTAAAACTGATGATCTACCTACAAATGTGAACTGACGTTAAAAAATAAAACATTTGAAAACGGACCATTTTTCACCTTTCTGCAGCATGACGTAATGGGGGGGTGTTATCTCTTTTGTCAAAAATCACCTGTTTTTGCTTGAACATTAAATGCCTCCAAATGGTATTTAATTCACTTCCCGGGCCCCTGGAAGCATGAAAATCACTTTAAACGTGCTAATTTTAGCTCTAAAACTGATGATCTACCTACAAATGTGAACTGACTTTCAAAAATAAAACATTTGAAAACGGACAATTTTTCACCTTTCTGAAGCATGACGTAATGGGGGGGTGTTATCTCTTTTGTCAAAAATCACCTGTTTTTGCTTGAACATTAAATGCCTCCAAATGGTATTTAATTCACTTCCCGGGCCCCTGGTAGCATGAAAATCACTTTAAACATGCTAATCTTAGCTCTAAAACTGATGATCTACCTACAAATGTGAACTGACGTTCAAAAATAAAACATTTGAAAACGGACCATTTTTCACCTTTCTGAAGCATGACGTAATGGGGGGGTGTTATCTCTTTTGTCAAAAATCACCTGTTTTTGCTTGAACATTAAATGCCTCCAAATGGTATTTAATTACCTTCCCGGGGTGAAGAAACACTTTTTGAGACCTCAGAGTGAGTAAATTGGCCATTTTCATGCACTTTTAACCATTCCACAAATCTTGTGTTTTGGGCCCCTGGAAGCATGAAAATCACTTTAAACATGCTAATTTTAGCTCTAAAACTGATGATCTACCTACAAATGTGAACTGACGTTAAAAAATAAAACATTTGAAAACTGACCATTTTTCACCTTTCTGCAGCATGACGTAATGGGGGGGTGTTATCTCTTTTGTCAAAAATCACCTGTTTTTGCTTGAACATTAAATGCCTCCAAATGGTATTTAATTCACTTCCCGGGCCCCTGGAAGCATGAAAATCACTTTAAACGTGCTAATTTTAGCTCTAAAACTGATGATCTACCTACAAATGTGAACTGACTTTCAAAAATAAAACATTTGAAAACGGACAATTTTTCACCTTTCTGAAGCATGACGTAATGGGGGGGTGTTATCTCTTTTGTCAAAAATCACCTGTTTTTGCTTGAACATTAAATGCCTCCAAATGGTATTTAATTCACTTCCCGGGCCCCTGGTAGCATGAAAATCACTTTAAACATGCTAATTTTAGCTCTAAAACTGATGATCTACCTACAAATGTGAACTGACGTTCAAAAATAAAACATTTGAAAAAGGACCATTTTTCACCTTTCTGAAGCATGACGTAATGGGGGGGTGTTATCTCTTTTGTCAAAAATCACCTGTTTTTGCTTGAACATTAAATGCCTCCAAATGGTATTTAATTACCTTCCCGGGGTGAAGAAACACTTTTTGAGACCTCAGAGTGAGTAAATTGGCCATTTTCATGCACTTTTAACCATTCCACAAATCTTGTGTTTTGGGCCCCTGGAAGCATGAAAATCACTTTAAACATGCTAATTTTAGCTCTAAAACTGATGATCTACCTACAAATGTGAACTGACGTTAAAAAATAAAACATTTAAAAACGGACCATTTTTCACCTTTCTGCAGCATGACGTAATGGGGGGGTGTTATCTCTTTTGTCAAAAATCACCTGTTTTTGCTTGTACATTAAATGCCTCCAAATGGCATTTAATTCACTTCCTGGGCCCCTGGAAGCATGAAAATCACTTTAAACGTGCTAATTGTAGCTCTAAAACTGATGATCTACCTACAAATGTGAACTGACTTTCAAAAATAAAACATTTGAAAACGGACAATTTTTCACGTTTCTGAAGCATGACGTAATGGGGGGGGGGTGTTATCTCTTTTGTCAAAAATCACCTGTTTTTGCTTGAACATTAAATGCCTCCAAATGGTATTTAATTCACTTCTCGGGCCCCTGGAAGCATGAAAATCACTCTAAACGTGCTAATTTTAGCTCTAAAACTGATGATCTACCTACAAATGTGAACTGACGTTCAAAAATAAAACATTTGAAAACGGACCATTTTTCACCTTTCTGAAGCATGACGTAATGGGGCGGTGTTATCACTTTTGTCAAAAATCACCTGTTTTTGCTTGAACATTAAATGCCTCCAAATGGTATTTAATTCACTTCCCGGGGTGAAGAAACACTTTTTGAGACCTCAGAGTGAGTAAATTGGCCATTTTCATGCACTTTTAACCATTCCACAAATCTTGTGTTTTGGGCCCCTGGAAGCATGAAAATCACTTTAAACATGCTAATTGTAGCTCTAAAACTGATGATCTACCTACAAATGTGAACTGACGTTAAAAAATAAAACATTTGAAAACGGACCATTTTTCACCTTTCTGCAGCATGACGTAATGGGGGGGGTGTTATCTCTTTTGTCAAAAATCACCTGTTTTTGCTTGAACATTAAATGCCTCCAAATGGTATTAAATTCACTTCTCGGGGTGAAGAAACACTTTTTGAGACCTCAGAGTGAGTAAATTGGCCATTTTCATGCACTTTTAACCATTCCACAAATCTTGTGTTTTGGGCCCCTGGAAGCATGAAAATCACTTTAAACATGCTAATTTTAGCTCTAAAACTGATGATCTACCTACAAATGTGAACTGACGTTAAAAAATAAAACATTTGAAAACGGACCATTTTTCACCTTTCTGCAGCATGACGTAATGGGGGGGTGTTATCTCTTTTGTCAAAAATCACCTGTTTTTGCTTGAACATTAAATGCCTCCAAATGGTATTTAATTCACTTCCCGGGCCCCTGGAAGCATGAAAATCACTTTAAACGTGCTAATTTTAGCTCTAAAACTGATGATCTACCTACAAATGTGAACTGACTTTCAAAAATAAAACATTTGAAAACGGACAATTTTTCACCTTTCTGAAGCATGACGTAATGGGGGGGTGTTATCTCTTTTGTCAAAAATCACCTGTTTTTGCTTGAACATTAAATGCCTCCAAATGGTATTTAATTCACTTCCCGGGCCCCTGGTAGCATGAAAATCACTTTAAACATGCTAATCTTAGCTCTAAAACTGATGATCTACCTACAAATGTGAACTGACGTTCAAAAATAAAACATTTGAAAACGGACCATTTTTCACCTTTCTGAAGCATGACGTAATGGGGGGTGTTATCTCTTTTGTCAAAAATCACCTGTTTTTGCTTGAACATTAAATGCCTCCAAATGGTATTTAATTACCTTCCCGGGGTGAAGAAACACTTTTTGAGACCTCAGAGTGAGTAAATTGGCCATTTTCATGCACTTTTAACCATTCCACAAATCTTGTGTTTTGGGCCCCTGGAAGCATGAAAATCACTTTAAACATGCTAATTTTAGCTCTAAAACTGATGATCTACCTACAAATGTGAACTGACGTTAAAAAATAAAACATTTAAAAACGGACCATTTTTCACCTTTCTGCAGCATGACGTAATGGGGGGGTGTTATCTCTTTTGTCAAAAATCACCTGTTTTTGCTTGTACATTAAATGCCTCCAAATGGCATTTAATTCACTTCCTGGGCCCCTGGAAGCATGAAAATCACTTTAAACGTGCTAATTTTAGCTCTAAAACTGATGATCTACCTACAAATGTGAACTGACTTTCAAAAATAAAACATTTGAAAACGGACAATTTTTCACCTTTCTGAAGCATGACGTAATGGGGGGGGTGTTATCTCTTTTGTCAAAAATCACCTGTTTTTGCTTGAACATTAAATGCCTCCAAATGGTATTTAATTCACTTCTCGGGCCCCTGGAAGCATGAAAATCACTCTAAACGTGCTAATTTTAGCTCTAAAACTGATGATCTACCTACAAATGTGAACTGACTTTCAAAAATAAAACATTTGAAAACGGACAATTTTTCACCTTTCTGAAGCATGACGTAATGGGGGGGTGTTATCTCTTTTGTCAAAAATTACCTGTTTTTGCTTGAACATTAAATGCCTCCAAATGGTATTTAATTCACTTCCCGGGCCCCTGGAAGCATGAAAATCACTTTAAACGTGCTAATTTTAGCTCTAAAACTGATGATCTACCTACAAATGTGAACTGACTTTCAAAAATAAAACATTTGAAAACGGATCATTTTTCACCTTTCTGAAGCATGACGTAATGGGGGGGTGTTATCACTTTTGTCAAAAATCACCTGTTTTTGCTTGAACATTAAATGCCTCCAAATGGTATTTAATTCACTTCCCGGGGTGAAGAAACACTTTTTGAGACCTCAGAGTGAGTAAATTGGCCATTTTCATGCACTTTTAACCATTCCACAAATCTTGTGTTTTGGGCCCCTGGAAGCATGAAAATCACTTTAAACATGCTAATTTTAGCTCTAAAACTGATGATCTACCAACAAATGTGAACTGACGTTAAAAAATAAAACATTTGAAAACGGACCATTTTTCACCTTTCTGCAGCATGACGTAATGGGGGGGTGTTATCTCTTTTGTCAAAAATCACCTGTTTTTGCTTGAACATTAAATGCCTCCAAATGGTATTAAATTCACTTCTCGGGGTGAAGAAACACTTTTTGAGACCTCAGAGTGAGTAAATTGGCCATTTTCATGCACTTTTAACCATTCCACAAATCTTGTGTTTTGGGCCCCTGGAAGCATGAAAATCACTTTAAACATGCTAATTTTAGCTCTAAAACTGATGATCTACCTACAAATGTGAACTGACGTTAAAAAATAAAACATTTGAAAACGGACCATTTTTCACCTTTCTGCAGCATGACGTAATGGGGGGGTGTTATCTCTTTTGTCAAAAATCACCTGTTTTTGCTTGAACATTAAATGCCTCCAAATGGTATTTAATTCACTTCCCGGGCCCCTGGAAGCATGAAAATCACTTTAAACGTGCTAATTTTAGCTCTAAAACTGATGATCTACCTACAAATGTGAACTGACTTTCAAAAATAAAACATTTGAAAACGGACAATTTTTCACCTTTCTGAAGCATGACGTAATGGGGGGGTGTTATCTCTTTTGTCAAAAATCACCTGTTTTTGCTTGAACATTAAATGCCTCCAAATGGTATTTAATTCACTTCCCGGGCCCCTGGTAGCATGAAAATCACTTTAAACATGCTAATCTTAGCTCTAAAACTGATGATCTACCTACAAATGTGAACTGACGTTCAAAAATAAAACATTTGAAAACGGACCATTTTTCACCTTTCTGAAGCATGACGTAATGGGGGGGTGTTATCTCTTTTGTCAAAAATCACCTGTTTTTGCTTGAACATTAAATGCCTCCAAATGGTATTTAATTACCTTCCCGGGGTGAAGAAACACTTTTTGAGACCTCAGAGTGAGTAAATTGGCCATTTTCATGCACTTTTAACCATTCCACAAATCTTGTGTTTTGGGCCCCTGGAAGCATGAAAATCACTTTAAACATGCTAATTTTAGCTCTAAAACTGATGATCTACCTACAAATGTGAACTGACGTTAAAAAATAAAACATTTGAAAACTGACCATTTTTCACCTTTCTGCAGCATGACGTAATGGGGGGGTGTTATCTCTTTTGTCAAAAATCACCTGTTTTTGCTTGAACATTAAATGCCTCCAAATGGTATTTAATTCACTTCCCGGGCCCCTGGAAGCATGAAAATCACTTTAAACGTGCTAATTTTAGCTCTAAAACTGATGATCTACCTACAAATGTGAACTGACTTTCAAAAATAAAACATTTGAAAACGGACAATTTTTCACCTTTCTGAAGCATGACGTAATGGGGGGGTGTTATCTCTTTTGTCAAAAATCACCTGTTTTTGCTTGAACATTAAATGCCTCCAAATGGTATTTAATTCACTTCCCGGGCCCCTGGTAGCATGAAAATCACTTTAAACATGCTAATTTTAGCTCTAAAACTGATGATCTACCTACAAATGTGAACTGACGTTCAAAAATAAAACATTTGAAAAAGGACCATTTTTCACCTTTCTGAAGCATGACGTAATGGGGGGGTGTTATCTCTTTTGTCAAAAATCACCTGTTTTTGCTTGAACATTAAATGCCTCCAAATGGTATTTAATTACCTTCCCGGGGTGAAGAAACACTTTTTGAGACCTCAGAGTGAGTAAATTGGCCATTTTCATGCACTTTTAACCATTCCACAAATCTTGTGTTTTGGGCCCCTGGAAGCATGAAAATCACTTTAAACATGCTAATTTTAGCTCTAAAACTGATGATCTACCTACAAATGTGAACTGACGTTAAAAAATAAAACATTTAAAAACGGACCATTTTTCACCTTTCTGCAGCATGACGTAATGGGGGGGTGTTATCTCTTTTGTCAAAAATCACCTGTTTTTGCTTGTACATTAAATGCCTCCAAATGGCATTTAATTCACTTCCTGGGCCCCTGGAAGCATGAAAATCACTTTAAACGTGCTAATTGTAGCTCTAAAACTGATGATCTACCTACAAATGTGAACTGACTTTCAAAAATAAAACATTTGAAAACGGACAATTTTTCACGTTTCTGAAGCATGACGTAATGGGGGGGGGGTGTTATCTCTTTTGTCAAAAATCACCTGTTTTTGCTTGAACATTAAATGCCTCCAAATGGTATTTAATTCACTTCTCGGGCCCCTGGAAGCATGAAAATCACTCTAAACGTGCTAATTTTAGCTCTAAAACTGATGATCTACCTACAAATGTGAACTGACTTTCAAAAATAAAACATTTGAAAACGGACAATTTTTCACCTTTCTGAAGCATGACGTAATGGGGGGGTGTTATCTCTTTTGTCAAAAATTACCTGTTTTTGCTTGAACATTAAATGCCTCCAAATGGTATTTAATTCACTTCCCGGGCCCCTGGAAGCATGAAAATCACTTTAAACGTGCTAATTTTAGCTCTAAAACTGATGATCTACCTACAAATGTGAACTGACTTTCAAAAATAAAACATTTGAAAACGGACAATTTTTCACCTTTCTGAAGCATGACGTAATGGGGGGGTGTTATCTCTTTTGTCAAAAATCACCTGTTTTTGCTTGAACATTAAATGCCTCAAAATGGTATTTAATTCACTTCCCGGGCCCCTGGTAGCATGAAAATAACTTTAAACATGCTAATTTTAGCTCTAAAACTGATGATCTACCTACAAATGTGAACTGACGTTCAAAAATAAAACATTTGAAAACTGACCATTTTTCACCTGTCTGAAGCATGACGTAATGGGGGGGTGTTATCTCTTTTGTCAAAAATCACCTGTTTTTGCTTGAACATTAAATGCCTCCAAATGGTATTAAATTCACTTCCCGGGGTGAAGAAACACTTTTTGAGACCTCAGAGTGAGTAAATTGGCCATTTTCATGCACTTTTAACCATTCCACAAATCTTGTGTTTTGGGCCCCTGGAAGCATGAAAATCACTTTAAACATGCTAATTTTAGCTCTAAAACTGATGATCTACCTACAAATGTGAACTGACGTTAAAAAATAAAACATTTAAAAACGGACCATTTTTCACCTTTCTGCAGCATGACGTAATGGGGGGGTGTTATCTCTTTTGTCAAAAATCACCTGTTTTTGCTTGAACATTAAATGCCTCCAAATTGTATTTAATTCACTTCCCGGGACCCTGGAAGCATGAAAATCACTTTAAATGTGCTAATTTTAGCTCTACAACTGATGATCTACCTACAAATGTGAACTGACTTTCAAAAATAAAACATTTGAAAACGGACAATTTTTCACCTTTCTGAAGCATGACGTAATGGGGGGGTGTTATCTCTTTTGTCAAAAATCACCTGTTTTTGCTTGAACATTAAATGCCTCCAAATGGTATTTAATTCACTTCCCGGGCCCCTGGAAGCATGAAAATCACTTTAAACATGCTAATTTTAGCTCTAAAACTGATGATCTACCTACAAATGTGAACTGACGTTCAAAAATAAAACATTTGAAAACGGATCATTTTTCACCTTTCTGAAGCATGACGTAATGGGGGGGTGTTATCACTTTTGTCAAAAATCACCTGTTTTTGCTTGAACATTAAATGCCTCCAAATGGTATTTAATTCACTTCCCGGGGTGAAGAAACACTTTTTGAGACCTCAGAGTGAGTAAATTGGCCATTTTCATGCACTTTTAACCATTCCACAAATCTTGTGTTTTGGGCCCCTGGAAGCATGAAAATCACTTTAAACATGCTAATTTTAGCTCTAAAACTGATGATCTACCAACAAATGTGAACTGACGTTAAAAAATAAAACATTTGAAAACGGACCATTTTTCACCTTTCTGCAGCATGACGTAATGGGGGGGTGTTATCTCTTTTGTCAAAAATCACCTGTTTTTGCTTGAACAATAAATGCCTCCAAATGGTATTTAATTCACTTCCCGGGGTGAAGAAACACTTTTTGAGACCTCAGAGTGAGTAAATTGGCCATTTTCATGCACTTTTAACCATTCCACAAATATTGTGTTTTGGGCCCCCGGAAGCATGAAAATCCCTTTAAACATGCTAATTTTAGCTCTAAAACTGATGATCTACCTACAAATGTGAACTGACGTTAAAAAATAAAACATTTGAAAACGGACCATTTTTCACCTTTCTGCAGCATGACGTAATGGGGGGGTGTTATCTCTTTTGTCAAAAATCACCTGTTTTTGCTTGAACATTAAATGCCTCCAAATGGTATTTAATTCACTTCCCGGGCCCCTGGAAGCATGAAAATCACTTTAAACGTGCTAATTTTAGCTCTAAAACTGATGATCTACCTACAAATGTGAACTGACTTTCAAAAATAAAACATTTGAAAACGGACCATTTTTCACCTTTCTGAAGCATGACGTAATGGGGGGGTGTTATCTCTTTTGTCAAAAATCACCAGTTTTTGCTTGAACATTAAATGCCTCCAAATGGTATTTAATTCACTTCCCGGGCCCCTGGTAGCATGAAAATCACTTTAAACATGCTAATTCTAGCTCTAAAACTGATGATCTACCTACAAATGTGAACTGACGTTCAAAAATAAAACATTTGAAAACGGACCATTTTTCACCTTTCTGAAGCATGACGTGATGGGGGGGTGTTATCTCTTTTGTCAAAAATCACCTGTTTTTGCTTGAACATTAAATGCCTCCAAATGGTATTTAATTACCTTCCCGGGGTGAAGAAACACTTTTTGAGACCTCAGAGTGAGTAAATTAGCCATTTTCATGCACTTTTAACCATTCCACAAATCTTGTGTTTTGGGCCCCTGGAAGCATGAAAATCACTTTAAACATGCTAATTTTAGCTCTAAAACTGATGATCTACCTACAAATGTGAACTGACGTTAAAAAATAAAACATTTGAAAACGGACCATTTTTCACCTTTCTGCAGCATGACGTAATGGGGGGGTGTTATCTCTTTTGTCAAAAATCACTTGTTTTTGCTTGAACATTAAATGCCTCCAAATGGTATTTAATTCACTTCCCGGGCCCCTGGAAGCATGAAAATCACTTTAAATGTGCTAATTTTAGCTCTACAACTGATGATCTACCTACAAATGTGAACTGACTTTCAAAAATAAAACATTTGAAAACGGACAATTTTTCACCTTTCTGAAGCATGACGTAATGGGGGGTGTTATCTCTTTTGTCAAAAATCACCTGTTTTTGCTTGAACATTAAATGCCTCCAAATGGTATTTAATTCACTTCCCGGGCCCCTGGAAGCATGAAAATCACTTTAAACATGCTAATTTTAGCTCTAAAACTGATGATCTACCTACAAATGTGAACTGACGTTCAAAAATAAAACATTTGAAAACGGACCATTTTTCACCTTTCTGAAGCATGACGTAATGGGGGGGTGTTATCACTTTTGTCAAAAATCACCTGTTTTTGCTTGAACATTAAATGCCTCCAAATGGTATTTAATTCACTTCCCGGGGTGAAGAAACACTTTTTGAGACCTCAGAGTGAGTAAATTGGCCATTTTCATGCACTTTTAACCATTCCACAAATCTTGTGTTTTGGGCCCCTGGAAGCATGAAAATCACTTTAAACATGCTAATTTTAGCTCTAAAACTGATGATCTACCAACAAATGTGAACTGACGTTAAAAAATAAAACATTTGAAAACGGACCATTTTTCACCTTTCTGCAGCATGACGTAATGGGGGGGTGTTATCTCTTTTGTCAAAAATCACCTGTTTTTGCTTGAACAATAAATGCCTCCAAATGGTATTTAATTCACTTCCCGGGGTGAAGAAACACTTTTTGAGACCTCAGAGTGAGTAAATTGGCCATTTTCATGCACTTTTAACCATTCCACAAATATTGTGTTTTGGGCCCCCGGAAGCATGAAAATCCCTTTAAACATGCTAATTTTAGCTCTAAAACTGATGATCTACCTACAAATGTGAACTGACGTTAAAAAATAAAACATTTGAAAACGGACCATTTTTCACCTTTCTGCAGCATGACGTAATGGGGGGGTGTTATCTCTTTTGTCAAAAATCACCTGTTTTTGCTTGAACATTAAATGCCTCCAAATGGTATTTAATTCACTTCCCGGGCCCCTGGAAGCATGAAAATCACTTTAAACGTGCTAATTTTAGCTCTAAAACTGATGATCTACCTACAAATGTGAACTGACTTTCAAAAATAAAACATTTGAAAACGGACCATTTTTCACCTTTCTGAAGCATGACGTAATGGGGGGGTGTTATCTCTTTTGTCAAAAATCACCAGTTTTTGCTTGAACATTAAATGCCTCCAAATGGTATTTAATTCACTTCCCGGGCCCCTGGTAGCATGAAAATCACTTTAAACATGCTAATTTTAGCTCTAAAACTGATGATCTACCTACAAATGTGAACTGACGTTCAAAAATAAAACATTTGAAAACGGACCATTTTTCACCTTTCTGAAGCATGACGTGATGGGGGGGTGTTATCTCTTTTGTCAAAAATCACCTGTTTTTGCTTGAACATTAAATGCCTCCAAATGGTATTTAATTACCTTCCCGGGGTGAAGAAACACTTTTTGAGACCTCAGAGTGAGTAAATTAGCCATTTTCATGCACTTTTAACCATTCCACAAATCTTGTGTTTTGGGCCCCTGGAAGCATGAAAATCACTTTAAACATGCTAATTTTAGCTCTAAAACTGATGATCTACCTACAAATGTGAACTGACGTTAAAAAATAAAACATTTGAAAACGGACCATTTTTCACCTTTCTGCAGCATGACGTAATGGGGGGGTGTTATCTCTTTTGTCAAAAATCACTTGTTTTTGCTTGAACATTAAATGCCTCCAAATGGTATTTAATTCACTTCCCGGGCCCCTGGAAGCATGAAAATCACTTTAAATGTGCTAATTTTAGCTCTACAACTGATGATCTACCTACAAATGTGAACTGACTTTCAAAAATAAAACATTTGAAAACGGACAATTTTTCACCTTTCTGAAGCATGACGTAATGGGGGGGTGTTATCTCTTTTGTCAAAAATCACCTGTTTTTGCTTGAACATTAAATGCCTCCAAATGGTATTTAATTCACTTCCCGGGCCCCTGGAAGCATGAAAATCACTTTAAACATGCTAATTTTAGCTCTAAAACTGATGATCTACCTACAAATGTGAACTGACGTTCAAAAATAAAACATTTGAAAACGGACCATTTTTCACCTTTCTGAAGCATGACGTAATGGGGGGGTGTTATCACTTTTGTCAAAAATCACCTGTTTTTGCTTGAACATTAAATGCCTCCAAATGGTATTTAATTCACTTCCCGGGGTGAAGAAACACTTTTTGAGACCTCAGAGTGAGTAAATTGGCCATTTTCATGCACTTTTAACCATTCCACAAATCTTGTGTTTTGGGCCCCTGGAAGCATGAAAATCACTTTAAACATGCTAATTTTAGCTCTAAAACTGATGATCTACCTACAAATGTGAACTGACGTTAAAAAATAAAACATTTGAAAACGGACCATTTTTCACCTTTCTGCAGCATGACGTAATGAGGGGGTGTTATCTCTTTTGTCAAAAATCACCTGTTTTTGCTTGAACATTAAATGCCTCCAAATGGTATTTAATTCACTTCCCGGGCCCCTGGAAGCATGAAAATCACTTTAAACGTTCTAATTTTAGCTCTACAACTGATGATCTACCTACAAATGTGAACTGACTTTCAAAAATAAAACATTTGAAAACGGACAATTTTTCACCTTTCTGAAGCATGACGTAATGGGGGGGTGTTATCTCTTTTGTCAAAAATCACCTGTTTTTGCTTGAACATTAAATGCCTCCAAATGGTATTTAATTCACTTCCCGGGCCCCTGGAAGCATGAAAATCACTTTAAACATGCTAATTTTAGCTCTAAAACTGATGATCTACCTACAAATGTGAACTGACGTTCAAAAATAAAACATTTGAAAACGGACGATTTTTCACCTTTCTGAAGCATGACGTAATGGGGCGGTGTTATCACTTTTGTCAAAAATCACCTGTTTTTGCTTGAACATTAAATGCCTCCAAATGGTATTTAATTCACTTCCCGGGGTGAAGAAACACTTTTTGAGACCTCAGAGTGAGTAAATTGGCCATTTTCATGCACTTTTAACCATTCCACAAATCTTGTGTTTTGGGCCCCTGGAAGCATGAAAATCACTTTAAACATGCTAATTTTAGCTCTAAAACTGATGATCTACCTACAAATGTGAACTGACGTTAAAAAATAAAACATTTGAAAACGGACCATTTTTCACCTTTCTGCAGCATGACGTAATGGGGGGGTGTTATCTCTTTTGTCAAAAATCACCTGTTTTTGCTTGAACATTAAATGCCTCCAAATGGTATTAAATTCACTTCTCGGGGTGAAGAAACACTTTTTGAGACCTCAGAGTGAGTAAATTGGCCATTTTCATGCACTTTTAACCATTCCACAAATCTTGTGTTTTGGGCCCCTGGAAGCATGAAAATCACTTTAAACATGCTAATTTTAGCTCTAAAACTGATGATCTACCTACAAATGTGAACTGACGTTAAAAAATAAAACATTTGAAAACGGACCATTTTTCACCTTTCTGCAGCATGACGTAATGGGGGGGTGTTATCTCTTTTGTCAAAAATCACCTGTTTTTGCTTGAACATTAAATGCCTCCAAATGGTATTTAATTCACTTCCCGGGCCCCTGGAAGCATGAAAATCACTTTAAACGTGCTAATTTTAGCTCTAAAACTGATGATCTACCTACAAATGTGAACTGACTTTCAAAAATAAAACATTTGAAAACGGACAATTTTTCACCTTTCTGAAGCATGACGTAATGGGGGGGTGTTATCTCTTTTGTCAAAAATCACCTGTTTTTGCTTGAACATTAAATGCCTCCAAATGGTATTTAATTCACTTCCCGGGCCCCTGGTAGCATGAAAATCACTTTAAACATGCTAATCTTAGCTCTAAAACTGACGATCTACCTACAAATGTGAACTGACGTTCAAAAATAAAACATTTGAAAACGGACCATTTTTCACCTTTCTGAAGCATGACGTAATGGGGGGGTGTTATCTCTTTTGTCAAAAATCACCTGTTTTTGCTTGAACATTAAATGCCTCCAAATGGTATTTAATTACCTTCCCGGGGTGAAGAAACACTTTTTGAGACCTCAGAGTGAGTAAATTGGCCATTTTCTTGCACTTTTAACCATTCCACAAATCTTGTGTTTTGGGCCCCTGGAAGCATGAAAATCACTTTAAACATGCTAATTTTAGCTCTAAAACTGATGATCTACCTACAAATGTGAACTGACGTTAAAAAATAAAACATTTGAAAACTGACCATTTTTCACCTTTCTGCAGCATGACGTAATGGGGGGGTGTTATCTCTTTTGTCAAAAATCACCTGTTTTTGCTTGAACATTAAATGCCTCCAAATGGTATTTAATTCACTTCCCGGGCCCCTGGAAGCATGAAAATCACTTTAAACGTGCTAATTTTAGCTCTAAAACTGATGATCTACCTACAAATGTGAACTGACTTTCAAAAATAAAACATTTGAAAACGGACAATTTTTCACCTTTCTGAAGCATGACGTAATGGGGGGGGTGTTATCTCTTTTGTCAAAAATCACCTGTTTTTGCTTAAACATTAAATGCCTCCAAATGGTATTTAATTCACTTCCCGGGCCCCTGGTAGCATGAAAATCACTTTAAACATGCTAATTTTAGCTCTAAAACTGATGATCTACCTACAAATGTGAACTGACGTTCAAAAATAAAACATTTGAAAAAGGACCATTTTTCACCTTTCTGAAGCATGACGTAATGGGGGGGTGTTATCTCTTTTGTCAAAAATCACCTGTGTTTGCTTGAACATTAAATGCCTCCAAATGGTATTTAATTACCTTCCCGGGGTGAAGAAACACTTTTTGAGACCTCAGAGTGAGTAAATTGGCCATTTTCATGCACTTTTAACCATTCCACAAATCTTGTGTTTTGGGCCCCTGGAAGCATGAAAATCACTTTAAACATGCTAATTTTAGCTCTAAAACTGATGATCTACCTACAAATGTGAACTGACGTTAAAAAATAAAACATTTAAAAACGGACCATTTTTCACCTTTCTGCAGCATGACGTAATGGGGGGGTGTTATCTCTTTTGTCCAAAATCACCTGTTTTTGCTTGTACATTAAATGCCTCCAAATGGCATTTAATTCACTTCCTGGGCCCCTGGAAGCATGAAAATCACTTTAAACGTGCTAATTTTAGCTCTAAAACTGATGATCTACCTACAAATGTGAACTGACTTTCAAAAATAAAACATTTGAAAACGGACAATTTTTCACCTTTCTGAAGCATGACGTAATGGGGGGGGGTGTTATCTCTTTTGTCAAAAATCACCTGTTTTTGCTTGAACATTAAATGCCTCCAAATGGTATTTAATTCACTTCTCGGGCCCCTGGAAGCATGAAAATCACTCTAAACGTGCTAATTTTAGCTCTAAAACTGATGATCTACCTACAAATGTGAACTGACTTTCAAAAATAAAACATTTGAAAACGGACAATTTTTCACCTTTCTGAAGCATGACGTAATGGGGGGGTGTTATCTCTTTTGTCAAAAATTACCTGTTTTTGCTTGAACATTAAATGCCTCCAAATGGTATTTAATTCACTTCACGGGCCCCTGGAAGCATGAAAATCACTTTAAACGTGCTAATTTTAGCTCTAAAACTGATGATCTACCTACAAATGTGAACTGACTTTCAAAAATAAAACATTTGAAAACGGACAATTTTTCACCTTTCTGAAGCATGACGTAATGGGGGGGTGTTATCTCTTTTGTCAAAAATCACCTGTTTTTGCTTGAACATTAAATGCCTCAAAATGGTATTTAATTCACTTCCCGGGCCCCTGGTAGCATGAAAATCACTTTAAACATGCTAATTTTAGCTCTAAAACTGATGATCTACCTACAAATGTGAACTGACGTTCAAAAATAAAACATTTGAAAACTGACCATTTTTCACCTGTCTGAAGCATGACGTAATGGGGGGGGTGTTATCTCTTTTGTCAAAAATCACCTGTTTTTGCTTGAACATTAAATGCCTCCAAATGGTATTAAATTCACTTCCCGGGGTGAAGAAACACTTTTTGAGACCTCAGAGTGAGTAAATTGGCCATTTTCATGCACTTTTAACCATTCCACAAATCTTGTGTTTTGGGCCCCTGGAAGCATGAAAATCACTTTAAACATGCTAATTTTAGCTCTAAAACTGATGATCTACCTACAAATGTGAACTGACGTTAAAAAATAAAACATTTGAAAACGGACCATTTTTCACCTTTCTGCAGCATGACGTAATGGGGGGGTGTTATCTCTTTTGTCAAAAATCACCTGTTTTTGCTTGAACATTAAATGCCTCCAAATTGTATTTAATTCACTTCCCGGGCCCCTGGAAGCATGAAAATCACTTTAAACGTGCTAATTTTAGCTCTACAACTGATGATCTACCTACAAATGTGAACTGACTTTCAAAAATAAAACATTTGAAAACGGACAATTTTTCACCTTTCTGAAGCATGACGTAATGCGGGGGTGTTATCTCTTTTGTCAAAAATCACCTGTTTTTGCTTGAACATTAAATGCCTCCAAATGGTATTTAATTCACTTCCCGGGCCCCTGGAAGCATGAAAATCACTTTAAACATGCTAATTTTATCTCTAAAACTGATGATCTACCTACAAATGTGAACTGATGTTCAAAAATAAAACATTTGAAAACGGATCATTTTTCACCTTTCTGAAGCATGACGTAATGGGGGGGTGTTATCACTTTTGTCAAAAATCACCTGTTTTTGCTTGAACATTAAATGCCTCCAAATGGTATTTAATTCACTTCCCGGGGTGAAGAAACACTTTTTGAGACCTCAGAGTGAGTAAATTGGCCATTTTCATGCACTTTTAACCATTCCACAAATCTTGTGTTTTGGGCCCCTGGAAGCATGAAAATCACTTTAAACATGCTAATTTAAGCTCTAAAACTGATGATCTACCAACAAATGTGAACTGACGTTAAAAAATAAAACATTTGAAAACGGACCATTTTTCACCTTTCTGCAGCATGACGTAATGGGGGGGTGTTATCTCTTTTGTCAAAAATCACCTGTTTTTGCTTGAACAATAAATGCCTCCAAATGGTATTTAATTCACTTCCCGGGGTGAAGAAACACTTTTTGAGACCTCAGAGTGAGTAAATTGGCCATTTTCATGCACTTTTAACCATTCCACAAATCTTGTGTTTTGGGCCCCCGGAAGCATGAAAATCCCTTTAAACATGCTAATTTTAGCTCTAAAACTGATGATCTACCTACAAATGTGAACTGACGTTAAAAAATAAAACATTTGAAAACGGACCATTTTTCACCTTTCTGCAGCATGACGTAATGGGGGGGTGTTATCTCTTTTGTCAAAAATCACCTGTTTTTGCTTGAACATTAAATGCCTCCAAATGGTATTTAATTCACTTCCCGGGCCCCTGGAAGCATGAAAATCACTTTAAACGTGCTAATTTTAGCTCTAAAACTGATGATCTACCTACAAATGTGAACTGACTTTCAAAAATAAAACATTTGAAAACGGACAATTTTTCACCTTTCTGAAGCATGACGTAATGGGGGGGTGTTATCTCTTTTGTCAAAAATCACCTGTTTTTGCTTGAACATTAAATGCCTCCAAATGGTATTTAATTCACTTCCCGGGCCCCTGGTAGCATGAAAATCACTTTAAACATGCTAATCTTAGCTCTAAAACTGATGATCTACCTACAAATGTGAACTGACGTTCAAAAATAAAACATTTGAAAACGGACCATTTTTCACCTTTCTGAAGCATGACGTAATGGGGGGGTGTTATCTCTTTTGTCAAAAATCACCTGTTTTTGCTTGAACATTAAATGCCTCCAAATGGTATTTAATTACCTTCCCGGGGTGAAGAAACACTTTTTGAGACCTCAGAGTGAGTAAATTGGCCATTTTCATGCACTTTTAACCATTCCACAAATCTTGTGTTTTGGGCCCCTGGAAGCATGAAAATCACTTTAAACATGCTAATTTTAGCTCTAAAACTGATGATCTACCTACAAATGTGAACTGACGTTAAAAAATAAAACATTTGAAAACTGACCATTTTTCACCTTTCTGCAGCATGACGTAATGGGGGGGTGTTATCTCTTTTGTCAAAAATCACCTGTTTTTGCTTGAACATTAAATGCCTCCAAATGGTATTTAATTCACTTCCCGGGCCCCTGGAAGCATGAAAATCACTTTAAACGTGCTAATTTTAGCTCTAAAACTGATGATCTACCTACAAATGTGAACTGACTTTCAAAAATAAAACATTTGAAAACGGACAATTTTTCACCTTTCTGAAGCATGACGTAATGGGGGGGTGTTATCTCTTTTGTCAAAAATCACCTGTTTTTGCTTGAACATTAAATGCCTCCAAATGGTATTTAATTCACTTCCCGGGCCCCTGGTAGCATGAAAATCACTTTAAACATGCTAATTTTAGCTCTAAAACTGATGATCTACCTACAAATGTGAACTGACGTTCAAAAATAAAACATTTGAAAAAGGACCATTTTTCACCTTTCTGAAGCATGACGTAATGGGGGGGTGTTATCTCTTTTGTCAAAAATCACCTGTTTTTGCTTGAACATTAAATGCCTCCAAATGGTATTTAATTACCTTCCCGGGGTGAAGAAACACTTTTTGAGACCTCAGAGTGAGTAAATTGGCCATTTTCATGCACTTTTAACCATTCCACAAATCTTGTGTTTTGGGCCCCTGGAAGCATGAAAATCACTTTAAACATGCTAATTTTAGCTCTAAAACTGATGATCTACCTACAAATGTGAACTGACGTTAAAAAATAAAACATTTAAAAACGGACCATTTTTCACCTTTCTGCAGCATGACGTAATGGGGGGGTGTTATCTCTTTTGTCAAAAATCACCTGTTTTTGCTTGTACATTAAATGCCTCCAAATGGCATTTAATTCACTTCCTGGGCCCCTGGAAGCATGAAAATCACTTTAAACGTGCTAATTTTAGCTCTAAAACTGATGATCTACCTACAAATGTGAACTGACTTTCAAAAATAAAACATTTGAAAACGGACAATTTTTCACCTTTCTGAAGCATGACGTAATGGGGGGGGGGTGTTATCTCTTTTGTCAAAAATCACCTGTTTTTGCTTGAACATTAAATGCCTCCAAATGGTATTTAATTCACTTCTCGGGCCCCTGGAAGCATGAAAATCACTCTAAACGTGCTAATTTTAGCTCTAAAACTGATGATCTACCTACAAATGTGAACTGACTTTCAAAAATAAAACATTTGAAAACGGACAATTTTTCACCTTTCTGAAGCATGACGTAATGGGGGGGTGTTATCTCTTTTGTCAAAAATCACCTGTTTTTGCTTGAACATTAAATGCCTCAAAATGGTATTTAATTCACTTCCCGGGCCCCTGGTAGCATGAAAATCACTTTAAACATGCTAATTTTAGCTCTAAAACTGATGATCTACCTACAAATGTGAACTGACGTTCAAAAATAAAACATTTGAAAACTGACCATTTTTCACCTGTCTGAAGCATGACGTAATGGGGGGGGTGTTATCTCTTTTGTCAAAAATCACCTGTTTTTGCTTGAACATTAAATGCCTCCAAATGGTATTAAATTCACTTCCCGGGGTGAAGAAACACTTTTTGAGACCTCAGAGTGAGTAAATTGGCCATTTTCATGCACTTTTAACCATTCCACAAATCTTGTGTTTTGGGCCCCTGGAAGCATGAAAATCACTTTAAACATGCTAATTTTAGCTCTAAAACTGATGATCTACCTACAAATGTGAACTGACGTTAAAAAATAAAACATTTGAAAACGGACCATTTTTCACCTTTCTGCAGCATGACGTAATGGGGGGGTGTTATCTCTTTTGTCAAAAATCACCTGTTTTTGCTTGAACATTAAATGCCTCCAAATTGTATTTAATTCACTTCCCGGGCCCCTGGAAGCATGAAAATCACTTTAAACGTGCTAATTTTAGCTCTACAACTGATGATCTACCTACAAATGTGAACTGACTTTCAAAAATAAAACATTTGAAAACGGACAATTTTTCACCTTTCTGAAGCATGACGTAATGGGGGGGTGTTATCTCTTTTGTCAAAAATCACCTGTTTTTGCTTGAACATTAAATGCCTCCAAATGGTATTTAATTCACTTCCCGGGCCCCTGGAAGCATGAAAATCACTTTAAACATGCTAATTTTAGCTCTAAAACTGATGATCTACCTACAAATGTGAACTGACGTTCAAAAATAAAACATTTGAAAACGGATCATTTTTCACCTTTCTGAAGCATGACGTAATGGGGGGGTGTTATCACTTTTGTCAAAAATCACCTGTTTTTGCTTGAACATTAAATGCCTCCAAATGGTATTTAATTCACTTCCCGGGGTGAAGAAACACTTTTTGAGACCTCAGAGTGAGTAAATTGGCCATTTTCATGCACTTTTAACCATTCCACAAATCTTGTGTTTTGGGCCCCTGGAAGCATGAAAATCACTTTAAACATGCTAATTTTAGCTCTAAAACTGATGATCTACCAACAAATGTGAACTGACGTTAAAAAATAAAACATTTGAAAACGGACCATTTTTCACCTTTCTGCAGCATGACGTAATGGGGGGGTGTTATCTCTTTTGTCAAAAATCACCTGTTTTTGCTTGAACAATAAATGCCTCCAAATGGTATTTAATTCACTTCCCGGGCCCCTGGTAGCATGAAAATCACTTTAAACATGCTAATTTTAGCTCTAAAACTGATGATCTACCTACAAATGTGAACTGACGTTCAAAAATAAAACATTTGAAAACTGACCATTTTTCACCTGTCTGAAGCATGACGTAATGGGGGGGGTGTTATCTCTTTTGTCAAAAATCACCTGTTTTTGCTTGAACATTAAATGCCTCCAAATGGTATTAAATTCACTTCCCGGGGTGAAGAAACACTTTTTGAGACCTCAGAGTGAGTAAATTGGCCATTTTCATGCACTTTTAACCATTCCACAAATCTTGTGTTTTGGGCCCCTGGAAGCATGAAAATCACTTTAAACATGCTAATTTTAGCTCTAAAACTGATGATCTACCTACAAATGTGAACTGACGTTAAAAAATAAAACATTTGAAAACGGACCATTTTTCACCTTTCTGCAGCATGACGTAATGGGGGGGTGTTATCTCTTTTGTCAAAAATCACCTGTTTTTGCTTGAACATTAAATGCCTCCAAATTGTATTTAATTCACTTCCCGGGCCCCTGGAAGCATGAAAATCACTTTAAACGTGCTAATTTTAGCTCTACAACTGATGATCTACCTACAAATGTGAACTGACTTTCAAAAATAAAACATTTGAAAACGGACAATTTTTCACCTTTCTGAAGCATGACGTAATGGGGGGGTGTTATCTCTTTTGTCAAAAATCACCTGTTTTTGCTTGAACATTAAATGCCTCCAAATGGTATTTAATTCACTTCCCGGGCCCCTGGAAGCATGAAAATCACTTTAAACATGCTAATTTTAGCTCTAAAACTGATGATCTACCTACAAATGTGAACTGACGTTCAAAAATAAAACATTTGAAAACGGATCATTTTTCACCTTTCTGAAGCATGACGTAATGGGGGGGTGTTATCACTTTTGTCAAAAATCACCTGTTTTTGCTTGAACATTAAATGCCTCCAAATGGTATTTAATTCACTTCCCGGGGTGAAGAAACACTTTTTGAGACCTCAGAGTGAGTAAATTGGCCATTTTCATGCACTTTTAACCATTCCACAAATCTTGTGTTTTGGGCCCCTGGAAGCATGAAAATCACTTTAAACATGCTAATTTTAGCTCTAAAACTGATGATCTACCAACAAATGTGAACTGACGTTAAAAAATAAAACATTTGAAAACGGACCATTTTTCACCTTTCTGCAGCATGACGTAATGGGGGGGTGTTATCTCTTTTGTCAAAAATCACCTGTTTTTGCTTGAACAATAAATGCCTCCAAATGGTATTTAATTCACTTCCCGGGGTGAAGAAACACTTTTTGAGACCTCAGAGTGAGTAAATTGGCCATTTTCATGCACTTTTAACCATTCCACAAATCTTGTGTTTTGGGCCCCCGGAAGCATGAAAATCCCTTTAAACATGCTAATTTTAGCTCTAAAACTGATCATCTACCTACAAATGTGAACTGACGTCAAAAAATAAAACATTTGAAAACGCACCATTTTTCACCTTTCTGCAGCATGACGTAATGGGGGGGTGTTATCTCTTTTGTCAAAAATCACCTGTTTTTGCTTGAACATTAAATGCCTCCAAATGGTATTTAATTCACTTCCCGGGCCCCTGGAAGCATGAAAATCACTTTAAATGTGCTAATTTTAGCTCTACAACTGATGATCTACCTACAAATGTGAACTGACTTTCAAAAATAAAACATTTGAAAACGGACAATTTTTCACCTTTCTGAAGCATGACGTAATGGGGGGGTGTTATCTCTTTTGTCAAAAATCACCTGTTTTTGCTTGAACATTAAATGCCTCCAAATGGTATTTAATTCACTTCCCGGGCCCCTGGAAGCATGAAAATCACTTTAAACATGCTAATTTTAGCTCTAAAACTGATGATCTACCTACAAATGTGAACTGACGTTCAAAAATAAAACATTTGAAAACGGACCATTTTTCACCTTTCTGAAGCATGACGTAATGGGGGGGTGTTATCACTTTTGTCAAAAATCACCTGTTTTTGCTTGAACATTAAATGCCTCCAAATGGTATTTAATTCACTTCCCGGGGTGAAGAAACACTTTTTGAGACCTCAGAGTGAGTAAATTGGCCATTTTCATGCACTTTTAACCATTCCACAAATCTTGTGTTTTGGGCCCCTGGAAGCATGAAAATCACTTTAAACATGCTAATTTTAGCTCTAAAACTGATGATCTACCTACAAATGTGAACTGACGTTAAAAAATAAAACATTTGAAAACGGACCATTTTTCACCTTTCTGCAGCATGACGTAATGAGGGGGTGTTATCTCTTTTGTCAAAAATCACCTGTTTTTGCTTGAACATTAAATGCCTCCAAATGGTATTTAATTCACTTCCCGGGCCCCTGGAAGCATGAAAATCACTTTAAACGTGCTAACTTTAGCTCTACAACTGATGATCTACCTACAAATGTGAACTGACTTTCAAAAATAAAACATTTGAAAACGGACAATTTTTCACCTTTCTGAAGCATGACGTAATGGGGGGGTGTTATCTCTTTTGTCAAAAATCACCTGTTTTTGCTTGAACAATAAATGCCTCCAAATGGTATTTAATTCACTTCCCGGGCCCCTGGTAGCATGAAAATCACTTTAAACATGCTAATTTTAGCTCTAAAACTGATGATCTACCTACAAATGTGAACTGACGTTCAAAAATAAAACATTTGAAAACTGACCATTTTTCACCTGTCTGAAGCATGACGTAATGGGGGGGGTGTTATCTCTTTTGTCAAAAATCACCTGTTTTTGCTTGAACATTAAATGCCTCCAAATGGTATTAAATTCACTTCCCGGGGTGAAGAAACACTTTTTGAGACCTCAGAGTGAGTAAATTGGCCATTTTCATGCACTTTTAACCATTCCACAAATCTTGTGTTTTGGGCCCCTGGAAGCATGAAAATCACTTTAAACATGCTAATTTTAGCTCTAAAACTGATGATCTACCTACAAATGTGAACTGACGTTAAAAAATAAAACATTTGAAAACGGACCATTTTTCACCTTTCTGCAGCATGACGTAATGGGGGGGTGTTATCTCTTTTGTCAAAAATCACCTGTTTTTGCTTGAACATTAAATGCCTCCAAATTGTATTTAATTCACTTCCCGGGCCCCTGGAAGCATGAAAATCACTTTAAACGTGCTAATTTTAGCTCTACAACTGATGATCTACCTACAAATGTGAACTGACTTTCAAAAATAAAACATTTGAAAACGGACAATTTTTCACCTTTCTGAAGCATGACGTAATGGGGGGGTGTTATCTCTTTTGTCAAAAATCACCTGTTTTTGCTTGAACATTAAATGCCTCCAAATGGTATTTAATTCACTTCCCGGGCCCCTGGAAGCATGAAAATCACTTTAAACATGCTAATTTTAGCTCTAAAACTGATGATCTACCTACAAATGTGAACTGACGTTCAAAAATAAAACATTTGAAAACGGATCATTTTTCACCTTTCTGAAGCATGACGTAATGGGGGGGTGTTATCACTTTTGTCAAAAATCACCTGTTTTTGCTTGAACATTAAATGCCTCCAAATGGTATTTAATTCACTTCCCGGGGTGAAGAAACACTTTTTGAGACCTCAGAGTGAGTAAATTGGCCATTTTCATGCACTTTTAACCATTCCACAAATCTTGTGTTTTGGGCCCCTGGAAGCATGAAAATCACTTTAAACATGCTAATTTTAGCTCTAAAACTGATGATCTACCAACAAATGTGAACTGACGTTAAAAAATAAAACATTTGAAAACGGACCATTTTTCACCTTTCTGCAGCATGACGTAATGGGGGGGTGTTATCTCTTTTGTCAAAAATCACCTGTTTTTGCTTGAACAATAAATGCCTCCAAATGGTATTTAATTCACTTCCCGGGGTGAAGAAACACTTTTTGAGACCTCAGAGTGAGTAAATTGGCCATTTTCATGCACTTTTAACCATTCCACAAATCTTGTGTTTTGGGCCCCCGGAAGCATGAAAATCCCTTTAAACATGCTAATTTTAGCTCTAAAACTGATCATCTACCTACAAATGTGAACTGACGTCAAAAAATAAAACATTTGAAAACGGACCATTTTTCACCTTTCTGCAGCATGACGTAATGGGGGGGTGTTATCTCTTTTGTCAAAAATCACCTGTTTTTGCTTGAACATTAAATGCCTCCAAATGGTATTTAATTCACTTCCCGGGCCCCTGGAAGCATGAAAATCACTTTAAATGTGCTAATTTTAGCTCTACAACTGATGATCTACCTACAAATGTGAACTGACTTTCAAAAATAAAACATTTGAAAACGGACAATTTTTCACCTTTCTGAAGCATGACGTAATGGGGGGGTGTTATCTCTTTTGTCAAAAATCACCTGTTTTTGCTTGAACATTAAAAGCCTCCAAATGGTATTTAATTCACTTCCCGGGCCCCTGGAAGCATGAAAATCACTTTAAACATGCTAATTTTAGCTCTAAAACTGATGATCTACCTACAAATGTGAACTGACGTTCAAAAATAAAACATTTGAAAACGGACCATTTTTCACCTTTCTGAAGCATGACGTAATGGGGGGGTGTTATCACTTTTGTCAAAAATCACCTGTTTTTGCTTGAACATTAAATGCCTCCAAATGGTATTTAATTCACTTCCCGGGGTGAAGAAACACTTTTTGAGACCTCAGAGTGAGTAAATTGGCCATTTTCATGCACTTTTAACCATTCCACAAATCTTGTGTTTTGGGCCCCTGGAAGCATGAAAATCACTTTAAACATGCTAATTTTAGCTCTAAAACTGATGATCTACCTACAAATGTGAACTGACGTTAAAAAATAAAACATTTGAAAACGGACCATTTTTCACCTTTCTGCAGCATGACGTAATGAGGGGGTGTTATCTCTTTTGTCAAAAATCACCTGTTTTTGCTTGAACATTAAATGCCTCCAAATGGTATTTAATTCACTTCCCGGGCCCCTGGAAGCATGAAAATCACTTTAAACGTGCTAACTTTAGCTCTACAACTGATGATCTACCTACAAATGTGAACTGACTTTCAAAAATAAAACATTTGAAAACGGACAATTTTTCACCTTTCTGAAGCATGACGTAATGGGGGGGTGTTATCTCTTTTGTCAAAAATCACCTGTTTTTGCTTGAACATTAAATGCCTCCAAATGGTATTTAATTCACTTCCCGGGCCCCTGGAAGCATGAAAATCACTTTAAACATGCTAATTTTAGCTCTAAAACTGATGATCTACCTACAAATGTGAACTGACGTTCAAAAATAAAACATTTGAAAACGGACCATTTTTCACCTTTCTGAAGCATGACGTAATGGGGCGGTGTTATCACTTTTGTCAAAAATCACCTGTTTTTGCTTGAACATTAAATGCCTCCAAATGGTATTTAATTCACTTCCCGGGGTGAAGAAACACTTTTTGAGACCTCAGAGTGAGTAAATTGGCCATTTTCATGCACTTTTAACCATTCCACAAATCTTGTGTTTTGGGCCCCTGGAAGCATGAAAATCACTTTAAACATGCTAATTTTAGCTCTAAAACTGATGATCTACCTACAAATGTGAACTGACGTTAAAAAATAAAACATTTGAAAACGGACCATTTTTCACCTTTCTGCAGCATGACGTAATGGGGGGGGTGTTATCTCTTTTGTCAAAAATCACCTGTTTTTGCTTGAACATTAAATGCCTCCAAATGGTATTAAATTCACTTCTCGGGGTGAAGAAACACTTTTTGAGACCTCAGAGTGAGTAAATTGGCCATTTTCATGCACTTTTAACCATTCCACAAATCTTGTGTTTTGGGCCCCTGGAAGCATGAAAATCACTTTAAACATGCTAATTTTAGCTCTAAAACTGATGATCTACCTACAAATGTGAACTGACGTTAAAAAATAAAACATTTAAAAACGGACAATTTTTCACCTTTCTGCAGCATGACGTAATGGGGGGGTGTTATCTCTTTTGTCAAAAATCACCTGTTTTTGCTTGAACATTAAATGCCTCCAAATGGTATTTAATTCACTTCCCGGGCCCCTGGAAGCATGAAAATCACTTTAAACGTGCTAATTTTAGCTCTAAAACTGATGATCTACCTACAAATGTGAACTGACTTTCAAAAATAAAACATTTGAAAACGGACAATTTTTCACCTTTCTGAAGCATGACGTAATGGGGGGGTGTTATCTCTTTTGTCAAAAATCACCTGTTTTTGCTTGAACATTAAATGCCTCCAAATGGTATTTAATTCACTTCCCGGGCCCCTGGTAGCATGAAAATCACTTTAAACATGCTAATCTTAGCTCTAAAACTGATGATCTACCTACAAATGTGAACTGACGTTCAAAAATAAAACATTTGAAAACGGACCATTTTTCACCTTTCTGAAGCATGACGTAATGGGGGGGTGTTATCTCTTTTGTCAAAAATCACCTGTTTTTGCTTGAACATTAAATGCCTCCAAATGGTATTTAATTACCTTCCCGGGGTGAAGAAACACTTTTTGAGACCTCAGAGTGAGTAAATTGGCCATTTTCATGCACTTTTAACCATTCCACAAATCTTGTGTTTTGGGCCCCTGGAAGCATGAAAATCACTTTAAACATGCTAATTTTAGCTCTAAAACTGATGATCTACCTACAAATGTGAACTGACGTTAAAAAATAAAACATTTGAAAACTGACCATTTTTCACCTTTCTGCAGCATGACGTAATGGGGGGGTGTTATCTCTTTTGTCAAAAATCACCTGTTTTTGCTTGAACATTAAATGCCTCCAAATGGTATTTAATTCACTTCCCGGGCCCCTGGAAGCATGAAAATCACTTTAAACGTGCTAATTTTAGCTCTAAAACTGATGATCTACCTACAAATGTGAACTGACTTTCAAAAATAAAACATTTGAAAACGGACAATTTTTCACCTTTCTGAAGCATGACGTAATGGGGGGGGGTGTTATCTCTTTTGTCAAAAATCACCTGTTTTTGCTTGAACATTAAATGCCTCCAAATGGTATTTAATTCACTTCTCGGGCCCCTGGAAGCATGAAAATCACTCTAAACGTGCTAATTTTAGCTCTAAAACTGATGATCTACCTACAAATGTGAACTGACTTTCAAAAATAAAACATTTGAAAACGGACAATTTTTCACCTTTCTGAAGCATGACGTAATGGGGGGGTGTTATCTCTTTTGTCAAAAATTACCTGTTTTTGCTTGAACATTAAGTGCCTCCAAATGGTATTTAATTCACTTCCCGGGCCCCTGGAAGCATGAAAATCACTTTAAACGTGCTAATTTTAGCTCTAAAACTGATGATCTACCTACAAATGTGAACTGACTTTCAAAAATAAAACATTTGAAAATGGACAATTTTTCACCTTTCTGAAGCATGACGTAATGGGGGGGTGTTATCTCTTTTGTCAAAAATCACCTGTTTTTGCTTGAACATTAAATGCCTCAAAATGGTATTTAATTCACTTCCCGGGCCCCTGGTAGCATGAAAATCACTTTAAACATGCTAATTTTAGCTCTAAAACTGATGATCTACCTACAAATGTGAACTGACGTTCAAAAATAAAACATTTGAAAACTGACCATTTTTCACCTGTCTGAAGCATGACGTAATGGGGTGGGTGTTATCTCTTTTGTCAAAAATCACCTGTTTTTGCTTGAACATTAAATGCCTCCAAATGGTATTAAATTCACTTCCCGGGGTGAAGAAACACTTTTTGAGACCTCAGAGTGAGTAAATTGGCCATTTTCATGCACTTTTAACCATTCCACAAATCTTGTGTTTTGGGCCCCTGGAAGCATGAAAATCACTTTAAACGTGCTAATTTTAGCTCTACAACTGATGATCTACCTACAAATGTGAACTGACTTTCAAAAATAAAACATTTGAAAACGGACAATTTTTCACCTTTCTGAAGCATGACGTAATGGGGGGGTGTTATCTCTTTTGTCAAAAATCACCTGTTTTTGCTTGAACATTAAATGCCTCCAAATGGTATTTAATTCACTTCCCGGGCCCCTGGAAGCATGAAAATCACTTTAAACATGCTAATTTTAGATCTAAAACTGATGATCTACCTACAAATGTGAACTGACGTTCAAAAATAAAACATTTGAAAACGGATCATTTTTCACCTTTCTGAAGCATGACGTAATGGGGGGGTGTTATCACTTTTGTCAAAAATCACCTGTTTTTGCTTGAACATTAAATGCCTCCAAATGGTATTTAATTCACTTCCCGGGGTGAAGAAACACTTTTTGAGACCTCAGAGTGAGTAAATTGGCCATTTTCATGCACTTTTAACCATTCCACAAATCTTGTGTTTTGGGCCCCTGGAAGCATGAAAATCACTTTAAACATGCTAATTTTAGCTCTAAAACTGATGATCTACCAACAAATGTGAACTGACGTTAAAAAATAAAACATTTGAAAACGGACCATTTTTCACCTTTCTGCAGCATGACGTAATGGGGGGGTGTTATCTCTTTTGTCAAAAATCACCTGTTTTTGCTTGAACATTAAATGCCTCCAAATGGTATTAAATTCACTTCTCGGGGTGAAGAAACACTTTTTGAGACCTCAGAGTGAGTAAATTGGCCATTTTCATGCACTTTTAACCATTCCACAAATCTTGTGTTTTGGGCCCCTGGAAGCATGAAAATCACTTTAAACATGCTAATTTTAGCTCTAAAACTGATGATCTACCTACAAATGTGAACTGACGTTAAAAAATAAAACATTTGAAAACGGACCATTTTTCACCTTTCTGCAGCATGACGTAATGGGGGGGTGTTATCTCTTTTGTCAAAAATCACCTGTTTTTGCTTGAACATTAAATGCCTCCAAATGGTATTTAATTCACTTCCCGGGCCCCTGGAAGCATGAAAATCACTTTAAACGTGCTAATTTTAGCTCTACAACTGATGATCTACCTACAAATGTGAACTGACTTTCAAAAATAAAACATTTGAAAACGGACAATTTTTCACCTTTCTGAAGCATGACGTAATGGGGGGGTGTTATCTCTTTTGTCAAAAATCACCTGTTTTTGCTTGAACATTAAATGCCTCCAAATGGTATTTAATTCACTTCCCGGGCCCCTGGTAGCATGAAAATCACTTTAAACATGCTAATCTTAGCTCTAAAACTGATGATCTACCTACAAATGTGAACTGACGTTCAAAAATAAAACATTTGAAAACGGACCATTTTTCACCTTTCTGAAGCATGACGTAATGGGGGGGTGTTATCTCTTTTGTCAAAAATCACCTGTTTTTGCTTGAACATTAAATGCCTCCAAATGGTATTTAATTACCTTCCCGGGGTGAAGAAACACTTTTTGAGACCTCAGAGTGAGTAAATTGGCCATTTTCATGCACTTTTAACCATTCCACAAATCTTGTGTTTTGGGCCCCTGGAAGCATGAAAATCACTTTAAACATGCTAATTTTAGCTCTAAAACTGATGATCTACCTACAAATGTGAACTGACGTTAAAAAATAAAACATTTGAAAACTGACCATTTTTCACCTTTCTGCAGCATGACGTAATGGGGGGGGTGTTATCTCTTTTGTCAAAAATCACCTGTTTTTGCTTGAACATTAAATGCCTCCAAATGGTATTTAATTCACTTCCCGGGCCCCTGGAAGCATGAAAATCACTTTAAACGTGCTAATTTTAGCTCTAAAACTGATGATCTACCTACAAATGTGAACTGACTTTCAAAAATAAAACATTTGAAAACGGACAATTTTTCACCTTTCTGAAGCATGACGTAATGGGGGGGTGTTATCTCTTTTGTCAAAAATCACCTGTTTTTGCTTGAACATTAAATGCCTCCAAATGGTATTTAATTCACTTCCCGGGCCCCTGGTAGCATGAAAATCACTTTAAACATGCTAATTTTAGCTCTAAAACTGATGATCTACCTACAAATGTGAACTGACGTTCAAAAATAAAACATTTGAAAAAGGACCATTTTTCACCTTTCTGAAGCATGACGTAATGGGGGGGTGTTATCTCTTTTGTCAAAAATCACCTGTTTTTGCTTGAACATTAAATGCCTCCAAATGGTATTTAATTACCTTCCCGGGGTGAAGAAACACTTTTTGAGACCTCAGAGTGAGTAAATTGGCCATTTTCATGCACTTTTAACCATTCCACAAATCTTGTGTTTTTGGGCCCCTGGAAGCATGAAAATCACTTTAAACATGCTAATTTTAGCTCTAAAACTGATGATCTACCTACAAATGTGAACTGACGTTAAAAAATAAAACATTTAAAAACGGACCATTTTTCACCTTTCTGCAGCATGACGTAATGGGGGGGTGTTATCTCTTTTGTCAAAAATCACCTGTTTTTGCTTGTACATTAAATGCCTCCAAATGGCATTTAATTCACTTCCTGGGCCCCTGGAAGCATGAAAATCACTTTAAACGTGCTAATTTTAGCTCTAAAACTGATGATCTACCTACAAATGTGAACTGACTTTCAAAAATAAAACATTTGAAAACGGACAATTTTTCACCTTTGTGAAGCATGACGTAATGGGGGGGGGTGTTATCTCTTTTGTCAAAAATCACCTGTTTTTGCTTGAACATTAAATGCCTCCAAATGGTATTTAATTCACTTCTCGGGCCCCTGGAAGCATGAAAATCACTCTAAACGTGCTAATTTTAGCTCTAAAACTGATGATCTACCTACAAATGTTAACTGACTTTCAAAAATAAAACATTTGAAAACGGACAATTTTTCACCTTTCTGAAGCATGACGTAATGGGGGGGTGTTATCTCTTTTGTCAAAAATTACCTGTTTTTGCTTGAACATTAAATGCCTCCAAATGGTATTTAATTCACTTCCCGGGCCCCTGGAAGCATGAAAATCACTTTAAACGTGCTAATTTTACCTCTAAAACTGATGATCTACCTACAAATGTGAACTGACTTTCAAAAATAAAACATTTGAAAACGGACAATTTTTCACCTTTCTGAAGCATGACGTAATGGGGGGTGTTATCTCTTTTGTCAAAAATCACCTGTTTTTGCTTGAACATTAAATGCCTCAAAATGGTATTTAATTCACTTCCCGGGCCCCTGGTAGCATGAAAATCACTTTAAACATGCTAATTTTAGCTCTAAAACTGATGATCTACCTACAAATGTGAACTGACGTTCAAAAATAAAACATTTGAAAACTGACCATTTTTCACCTGTCTGAAGCATGACGTAATGGGGGGGGTGTTATCTCTTTTGTCAAAAATCACCTGTTTTTGCTTGAACATTAAATGCCTCCAAATGGTATTAAATTCACTTCCCGGGGTGAAGAAACACTTTTTGAGACCTCAGAGTGAGTAAATTGGCCATTTTCATGCACTTTTAACCATTCCACAAATCTTGTGTTTTGGGCCCCTGGAAGCATGAAAATCACTTTAAACATGCTAATTTTAGCTCTAAAACTGATGATCTACCTACAAATGTGAACTGACGTTAAAAAAATAAAACATTTAAAAACGGACCATTTTTCACCTTTCTGCAGCATGACGTAATGGGGGGGTGTTATCTCTTTTGTCAAAAATCACCTGTTTTTGCTTGAACATTAAATGCCTCCAAATTGTATTTAATTCACTTCCCGGGACCCTGGAAGCATGAAAATCACTTTAAATGTGCTATTTTTAGCTCTACAACTGATGATCTACCTACAAATGTGAACTGACTTTCAAAAATAAAACATTTGAAAACGGACAATTTTTCACCTTTCTGAAGCATGACGTAATGGGGGGGTGTTATCTCTTTTGTCAAAAATCACCTGTTTTTGCTTGAACATTAAATGCCTCCAAATGGTATTTAATTCACTTCCCGGGCCCCTGGAAGCATGAAAATCACTTTAAACATGCTAATTTTAGCTCTAAAACTGATGATCTACCTACAAATGTGAACTGACGTTCAAAAATAAAACATTTGAAAACGGATCATTTTTCACCTTTCTGAAGCATGACGTAATGGGGGGGTGTTATCACTTTTGTCAAAAATCACCTGTTTTTGCTTGAACATTAAATGCCTCCAAATGGTATTTAATTCACTTCCCGGGGTGAAGAAACACTTTTTGAGACCTCAGAGTGAGTAAATTGGCCATTTTCATGCACTTTTAACCATTCCACAAATCTTGTGTTTTGGGCCCCTGGAAGCATGAAAATCACTTTAAACGTGCTAATTTTAGCTCTACAACTGATGATCTACCTACAAATGTGAACTGACTTTCAAAAATAAAACATTTGAAAACGGACAATTTTTCACCTTTCTGAAGCATGACGTAATGGGGGGGTGTTATCTCTTTTGTCAAAAATCACCTGTTTTTGCTTGAACATTAAATGCCTCCAAATGGTATTTAATTCACTTCCCGGGCCCCTGGAAGCATGAAAATCACTTTAAACATGCTAATTTTAGATCTAAAACTGATGATCTACCTACAAATGTGAACTGACGTTCAAAAATAAAACATTTGAAAACGGATCATTTTTCACCTTTCTGAAGCATGACGTAATGGGGGGGTGTTATCACTTTTGTCAAAAATCACCTGTTTTTGCTTGAACATTAAATGCCTCCAAATGGTATTTAATTCACTTCCCGGGGTGAAGAAACACTTTTTGAGACCTCAGAGTGAGTAAATTGGCCATTTTCATGCACTTTTAACCATTCCACAAATCTTGTGTTTTGGGCCCCTGGAAGCATGAAAATCACTTTAAACATGCTAATTTTAGCTCTAAAACTGATGATCTACCAACAAATGTGAACTGACGTTAAAAAATAAAACATTTGAAAACTGACCATTTTTCACCTTTCTGCAGCATGACGTAATGGGGGGGTGTTATCTCTTTTGTCAAAAATCACCTGTTTTTGCTTGAACATTAAATGCCTCCAAATGGTATTAAATTCACTTCTCGGGGTGAAGAAACACTTTTTGAGACCTCAGAGTGAGTAAATTGGCCATTTTCATGCACTTTTAACCATTCCACAAATCTTGTGTTTTGGGCCCCTGGAAGCATGAAAATCACTTTAAACATGCTAATTTTAGCTCTAAAACTGATGATCTACCTACAAATGTGAACTGACGTTAAAAAATAAAACATTTGAAAACGGACCATTTTTCACCTTTCTGCAGCATGACGTAATGGGGGGGTGTTATCTCTTTTGTCAAAAATCACCTGTTTTTGCTTGAACATTAAATGCCTCCAAATGGTATTTAATTCACTTCCCGGGCCCCTGGAAGCATGAAAATCACTTTAAACGTGCTAATTTTAGCTCTAAAACTGATGATCTACCTACAAATGTGAACTGACTTTCAAAAATAAAACATTTGAAAACGGACAATTTTTCACCTTTCTGAAGCATGACGTAATGGGGGGGTGTTATCTCTTTTGTCAAAAATCACCTGTTTTTGCTTGAACATTAAATGCCTCCAAATGGTATTTAATTCACTTCCCGGGCCCCTGGTAGCAAGAAAATCACTTTAAACATGCTAATCTTAGCTCTAAAACTGATGATCTACCTACAAATGTGAACTGACGTTCAAAAATAAAACATTTGAAAACGGACCATTTTTCACCTTTCTGAAGCATGACGTAATGGGGGGGTGTTATCTCTTTTGTCAAAAATCACCTGTTTTTGCTTGAACATTAAATGCCTCCAAATGGTATTTAATTACCTTCCCGGGGTGAAGAAACACTTTTTGAGACCTCAGAGTGAGTAAATTGGCCATTTTCATGCACTTTTAACGATTCCACAAATCTTGTGTTTTGGGCCCCTGGAAGCATGAAAATCACTTTAAACATGCTAATTTTAGCTCTAAAACTGATGATCTACCTACAAATGTGAACTGACGTTAAAAAATAAAACATTTGAAAACTGACCATTTTTCACCTTTCTGCAGCATGACGTAATGGGGGGGTGTTATCTCTTTTGTCAAAAATCACCTGTTTTTGCTTGAACATTAAATGCCTCCAAATGGTATTTAATTCACTTCCCGGGCCCCTGGAAGCATGAAAATCACTTTAAACGTGCTAATTTTAGCTCTAAAACTGATGATCTACCTACAAATGTGAACTGACTTTCAAAAATAAAACATTTGAAAACGGACAATTTTTCACCTTTCTGAAGCATGACGTAATGGGGGGGTGTTATCTCTTTTGTCAAAAATCACCTGTTTTTGCTTGAACATTAAATGCCTCCAAATGGTATTTAATTCACTTCCCGGGCCCCTGGTAGCATGAAAATCACTTTAAACATGCTAATTTTAGCTCTAAAACTGATGATCTACCTACAAATGTGAACTGACGTTCAAAAATAAAACATTTGAAAAAGGACCATTTTTCACCTTTCTGAAGCATGACGTAATGGGGGGGTGTTATCTCTTTTGTCAAAAATCACCTGTTTTTGCTTGAACATTAAATGCCTCCAAATGGTATTTAATTACCTTCCCGGGGTGAAGAAACACTTTTTGAGACCTCAGAGTGAGTAAATTGGCCATTTTCATGCACTTTTAACCATTCCACAAATCTTGTGTTTTGGGCCCCTGGAAGCATGAAAATCACTTTAAACATGCTAATTTTAGCTCTAAAACTGATGATCTACCTACAAATGTGAACTAACGTTAAAAAATAAAACATTTAAAAACGGACCATTTTTCACCTTTCTGCAGCATGACGTAATGGGGGGGTGTTATCTCTTTTGTCAAAAATCACCTGTTTTTGCTTGTACATTAAATGCCTCCAAATGGCATTTAATTCACTTCCTGGGCCCCTGGAAGCATGAAAATCACTTTAAACGTGCTAATTTTAGCTCTAAAACTGATGATCTACCTACAAATGTGAACTGACTTTCAAAAATAAAACATTTGAAAACGGACAATTTTTCACCTTTGTGAAGCATGACGTAATGGGGGGGGGTGTTATCTCTTTTGTCAAAAATCACCTGTTTTTGCTTGAACATTAAATGCCTCCAAATGGTATTTAATTCACTTCTCGGGCCCCTGGAAGCATGAAAATCACTCTAAACGTGCTAATTTTAGCTCTAAAACTGATGATCTACCTACAAATGTTAACTGACTTTCAAAAATAAAACATTTGAAAACGGACAATTTTTCACCTTTCTGAAGCATGACGTAATGGGGGGGTGTTATCTCTTTTGTCAAAAATTACCTGTTTTTGCTTGAACATTAAATGCCTCCAAATGGTATTTAATTCACTTCCCGGGCCCCTGGAAGCATGAAAATCACTTTAAACGTGCTAATTTTACCTCTAAAACTGATGATCTACCTACAAATGTGAACTGACTTTCAAAAATAAAACATTTGAAAACGGACAATTTTTCACCTTTCTGAAGCATGACGTAATGGGGGGTGTTATCTCTTTTGTCAAAAATCACCTGTTTTTGCTTGAACATTAAATGCCTCAAAATGGTATTTAATTCACTTCCCGGGCCCCTGGTAGCATGAAAATCACTTTAAACATGCTAATTTTAGCTCTAAAACTGATGATCTACCTACAAATGTGAACTGACGTTCAAAAATAAAACATTTGAAAACTGACCATTTTTCACCTGTCTGAAGCATGACGTAATGGGGGGGTGTTATCTCTTTTGTCAAAAATCACCTGTTTTTGCTTGAACATTAAATGCCTCCAAATGGTATTAAATTCACTTCCCGGGGTGAAGAAACACTTTTTGAGACCTCAGAGTGAGTAGATTGGCCATTTTCATGCACTTTTAACCATTCCACAAATCTTGTGTTTTGGGCCCCTGGAAGCATGAAAATCACTTTAAACATGCTAATTTTAGCTCTAAAACTGATGATCTACCTACAAATGTGAACTGACGTTAAAAAAATAAAACATTTAAAAACGGACCATTTTTCACCTTTCTGCAGCATGACGTAATGGGGGGGTGTTATCTCTTTTGTCAAAAATCACCTGTTTTTGCTTGAACATTAAATGCCTCCAAATTGTATTTAATTCACTTCCCGGGACCCTGGAAGCATGAAAATCACTTTAAATGTGCTAATTTTAGCTCTACAACTGATGATCTACCTACAAATGTGAACTGACTTTCAAAAATAAAACATTTGAAAACGGACAATTTTTCACCTTTCTGAAGCATGACGTAATGGGGGGGTGTTATCTCTTTTGTCAAAAATCACCTGTTTTTGCTTGAACATTAAATGCCTCCAAATGGTATTTAATTCACTTCCCGGGCCCCTGGAAGCATGAAAATCACTTTAAACATGCTAATTTTAGCTCTAAAACTGATGATCTACCTACAAATGTGAACTGACGTTCAAAAATAAAACATTTGAAAACGGATCATTTTTCACCTTTCTGAAGCATGACGTAATGGGGGGGTGTTATCACTTTTGTCAAAAATCACCTGTTTTTGCTTGAACATTAAATGCCTCCAAATGGTATTTAATTCACTTCCCGGGGTGAAGAAACACTTTTTGAGACCTCAGAGTGAGTAAATTGGCCATTTTCATGCACTTTTAACCATTCCACAAATCTTGTGTTTTGGGCCCCTGGAAGCATGAAAATCACTTTAAACATGCTAATTTTAGCTCTAAAACTTATGATCTACCAACAAATGTGAACTGACGTTAAAAAATAAAACATTTGAAAACGGACCATTTTTCACCTTTCTGCAGCATGACGTAATGGGGGGGTGTTATCTCTTTTGTCAAAAATCACCTGTTTTTGCTTGAACATTAAATGCCTCCAAATGGTATTTAATTCACTTCCCGGGCCCCTGGAAGCATGAAAATCACTTTAAACGTGCTAATTTTAGCTCTAAAACTGATGATCTACCTACAAATGTGAACTGACTTTCAAAAATAAAACATTTGAAAAGGGACCATTTTTCACCTTTCTGAAGCATGACGTAATTGGGGGGTGTTATCTCTTTTGTCAAAAATCACCAGTTTTTGCTTGAACATTAAATGCCTCCAAATGGTATTTAATTCACTTCCCGGGCCCCTGGTAGCATGAAAATCACTTTAAACATGCTAATTTTAGCTCTAAAACTGATGATCTACCTACAAATGTGAACTGACGTTCAAAAATAAAACATTTGAAAACGGACCATTTTTCACCTTTCTGAAGCATGACGTGATGGGGGGTGTTATCTCTTTTGTCAAAAATCACCTGTTTTTGCTTGAACATTAAATGCCTCCAAATGGTATTTAATTACCTTCCCGGGGTGAAGAAACACTTTTTGAGACCTCAGAGTGAGTAAATTAGCCATTTTCATGCACTTTTAACCATTCCACAAATCTTGTGTTTTGGGCCCCTGGAAGCATGAAAATCACTTTAAACATGCTAATTTTAGCTCTAAAACTGATGATCTACCTACAAATGTGAACTGACGTTAAAAAATAAAACATTTGAAAACGGACCATTTTTCACCTTTCTGCAGCATGACGTAATGGGGGGGTGTTATCTCTTTTGTCAAAAATCACCTGTTTTTGCTTGAACATTAAATGCCTCCAAATGGTATTTAATTCACTTCCCAGGCCCCTGGAAGCATGAAAATCACTTTAAATGTGCTAATTTTAGCTCTACAACTGATGATCTACCTACAAATGTGAACTGACTTTCAAAAATAAAACATTTGAAAACGGACAATTTTTCACCTTTCTGAAGCATGACGTAATGGGGGGGTGTTATCTCTTTTGTCAAAAATCACCTGTTTTTGCTTGAACATTAAATGCCTCCAAATGGTATTTAATTCACTTCCCGGGCCCCTGGAAGCATGAAAATCACTTTAAACATGCTAATTTTAGCTCTAAAACTGATGATCTACCTACAAATGTGAACTGACGTTCAAAAATAAAACATTTGAAAACGGACCATTTTTCACCTTTCTGAAGCATGACGTAATGGGGGGGTGTTATCACTTTTGTCAAAAATCACCTGTTTTTGCTTGAACATTAAATGCCTCCAAATGGTATTTAATTCACTTCCCGGGGTGAAGAAACACTTTTTGAGACCTCAGAGTGAGTAAATTGGCCATTTTCATGCACTTTTAACCATTCCACAAATCTTGTGTTTTGGGCCCCTGGAAGCATGAAAATCACTTTAAACATGCTAATTTTAGCTCTAAAACTGATGATCTACCTACAAATGTGAACTGACGTTAAAAAATAAAACATTTGAAAACGGACCATTTTTCACCTTTCTGCAGCATGACGTAATGAGGGGGTGTTATCTCTTTTGTCAAAAATCACCTGTTTTTGCTTGAACATTAAATGCCTCCAAATGGTATTTAATTCACTTCCCGGGCCCCTGGAAGCATGAAAATCACTTTAAACGTTCTAATTTTAGCTCTACAACTGATGATCTACCTACAAATGTGAACTGACTTTCAAAAATAAAACATTTGAAAACGGACAATTTTTCACCTTTCTGAAGCATGACGTAATGGGGGGGTGTTATCTCTTTTGTCAAAAATCACCTGTTTTTGCTTGAACATTAAATGCCTCCAAATGGTATTTAATTCACTTCCCGGGCCCCTGGAAGCATGAAAATCACTTTAAACATGCTAATTTTAGCTCTAAAACTGATGATCTACCTACAAATGTGAACTGACGTTCAAAAATAAAACATTTGAAAACGGACGATTTTTCACCTTTCTGAAGCATGACGTAATGGGGCGGTGTTATCACTTTTGTCAAAAATCACCTGTTTTTGCTTGAACATTAAATGCCTCCAAATGGTATTTAATTCACTTCCCGGGGTGAAGAAACACTTTTTGAGACCTCAGAGTGAGTAAATTGGCCATTTTCATGCACTTTTAACCATTCCACAAATCTTGTGTTTTGGGCCCCTGGAAGCATGAAAATCACTTTAAACATGCTAATTTTAGCTCTAAAACTGATGATCTACCTACAAATGTGAACTGACGTTAAAAAATAAAACATTTGAAAACGGACCATTTTTCACCTTTCTGCAGCATGACGTAATGGGGGGGGTGTTATCTCTTTTGTCAAAAATCACCTGTTTTTGCTTGAACATTAAATGCCTCCAAATGGTATTAAATTCACTTCTCGGGGTGAAGAAACACTTTTTGAGACCTCAGAGTGAGTAAATTGGCCATTTTCATGCACTTTTAACCATTCCACAAATCTTGTGTTTTGGGCCCCTGGAAGCATGAAAATCACTTTAAACATGCTAATTTTAGCTCTAAAACTGATGATCTACCTACAAATGTGAACTGACGTTAAAAAATAAAACATTTGAAAACGGACCATTTTTCACCTTTCTGCAGCATGACGTAATGGGGGGGTATTATCTCTTTTGTCAAAAATCACCTGTTTTTGCTTGAACATTAAATGCCTCCAAATGGTATTTAATTCACTTCCCGGGCCCCTGGAAGCATGAAAATCACTTTAAACGTGCTAATTTTAGCTCTAAAACTGATGATCTACCTACAAATGTGAACTGACTTTCAAAAATAAAACATTTGAAAACGGACAATTTTTCACCTTTCTGAAGCATGACGTAATGGGGGGGTGTTATCTCTTTTGTCAAAAATCACCTGTTTTTGCTTGAACATTAAATGCCTCCAAATGGTATTTAATTCACTTCCCGGGCCCCTGGTAGCATGAAAATCACTTTAAACATGCTAATCTTAGCTCTAAAACTGACGATCTACCTACAAATGTGAACTGACGTTCAAAAATAAAACATTTGAAAACGGACCATTTTTCACCTTTCTGAAGCATGACGTAATGGGGGGGTGTTATCTCTTTTGTCAAAAATCACCTGTTTTTGCTTGAACATTAAATGCCTCCAAATGGTATTTAATTACCTTCCCGGGGTGAAGAAACACTTTTTGAGACCTCAGAGTGAGTAAATTGGCCATTTTCTTGCACTTTTAACCATTCCACAAATCTTGTGTTTTGGGCCCCTGGAAGCATGAAAATCACTTTAAACATGCTAATTTTAGCTCTAAAACTGATGATCTACCTACAAATGTGAACTGACGTTAAAAAATAAAACATTTGAAAACTGACCATTTTTCACCTTTCTGCAGCATGACGTAATGGGGGGGTGTTATCTCTTTTGTCAAAAATCACCTGTTTTTGCTTGAACATTAAATGCCTCCAAATGGTATTTAATTCACTTCCCGGGCCCCTGGAAGCATGAAAATCACTTTAAACGTGCTAATTTTAGCTCTAAAACTGATGATCTACCTACAAATGTGAACTGACTTTCAAAAATAAAACATTTGAAAACGGACAATTTTTCACCTTTCTGAAGCATGACGTAATGGGGGGGTGTTATCTCTTTTGTCAAAAATCACCTGTTTTTGCTTGAACATTAAATGCCTCCAAATGGTATTTAATTCACTTCCCGGGCCCCTGGTAGCATGAAAATCACTTTAAACATGCTAATTTTAGCTCTAAAACTGATGATCTACCTACAAATGTGAACTGACGTTCAAAAATAAAACATTTGAAAAAGGACCATTTTTCACCTTTCTGAAGCATGACGTAATGGGGGGGTGTTATCTCTTTTGTCAAAAATCACCTGTGTTTGCTTGAACATTAAATGCCTCCAAATGGTATTTAATTACCTTCCCGGGGTGAAGAAACACTTTTTGAGACCTCAGAGTGAGTAAATTGGCCATTTTCATGCACTTTTAACCATTCCACAAATCTTGTGTTTTTGGCCCCTGGAAGCATGAAAATCACTTTAAACATGCTAATTTTAGCTCTAAAACTGATGATCTACCTACAAATGTGAACTGACGTTAAAAAATAAAACATTTAAAAACGGACCATTTTTCACCTTTCTGCAGCATGACGTAATGGGGGGGTGTTATCTCTTTTGTCAAAAATCACCTGTTTTTGCTTGTACATTAAATGCCTCCAAATGGCATTTAATTCACTTCCTGGGCCCCTGGAAGCATGAAAATCACTTTAAACGTGCTAATTTTAGCTCTAAAACTGATGATCTACCTACAAATGTGAACTGACTTTCAAAAATAAAACATTTGAAAACGGACAATTTTTCACCTTTCTGAAGCATGACGTAATGGGGGGGGTGTTATCTCTTTTGTCAAAAATCACCTGTTTTTGCTTGAACATTAAATGCCTCCAAATGGTATTTAATTCACTTCTCGGGCCCCTGGAAGCATGAAAATCACTCTAAACGTGCTAATTTTAGCTCTAAAACTGATGATCTACCTACAAATGTGAACTGACTTTCAAAAATAAAACATTTGAAAACGGACAATTTTTCACCTTTCTGAAGCATGACGTAATGGGGGGGTGTTATCTCTTTTGTCAAAAATTACCTGTTTTTGCTTGAACATTAAATGCCTCCAAATGGTATTTAATTCACTTCACGGGCCCCTGGAAGCATGAAAATCACTTTAAACGTGCTAATTTTAGCTCTAAAACTGATGATCTACCTACAAATGTGAACTGACTTTCAAAAATAAAACATTTGAAAACGGACAATTTTTCACCTTTCTGAAGCATGACGTAATGGGGGGGTGTTATCTCTTTTGTCAAAAATCACCTGTTTTTGCTTGAACATTAAATGCCTCAAAATGGTATTTAATTCACTTCCCGGGCCCCTGGTAGCATGAAAATCACTTTAAACATGCTAATTTTAGCTCTAAAACTGATGATCTACCTACAAATGTGAACTGACGTTCAAAAATAAAACATTTGAAAACTGACCATTTTTCACCTGTCTGAAGCATGACGTAATGGGGGGGGGTGTTATCTCTTTTGTCAAAAATCACCTGTTTTTGCTTGAACATTAAATGCCTCCAAATGGTATTAAATTCACTTCCCGGGGTGAAGAAACACTTTTTGAGACCTCAGAGTGAGTAAATTGGCCATTTTCATGCACTTTTAACCATTCCACAAATCTTGTGTTTTGGGCCCCTGGAAGCATGAAAATCACTTTAAACATGCTAATTTTAGCTCTAAAACTGATGATCTACCTACAAATGTGAACTGACGTTAAAAAATAAAACATTTGAAAACGGACCATTTTTCACCTTTCTGCAGCATGACGTAATGGGGGGGTGTTATCTCTTTTGTCAAAAATCACCTGTTTTTGCTTGAACATTAAATGCCTCCAAATGGTATTTAATTCACTTCCCGGGCCCCTGGTAGCATGAAAATCACTTTAAACATGCTAATTTTAGCTCTAAAACTGATGATCTACCTACAAATGTGAACTGACGTTCAAAAATAAAACATTTGAAAAAGGACCATTTTTCACCTTTCTGAAGCATGACGTAATGGGGGGGTGTTATCTCTTTTGTCAAAAATCACCTGTTTTTGCTTGAACATTAAATGCCTCCAAATGGTATTTAATTACCTTCCCGGGGTGAAGAAACACTTTTTGAGACCTCAGAGTGAGTAAATTGGCCATTTTCATGCACTTTTAACCATTCCACAAATCTTGTGTTTTGGGCCCCTGGAAGCATGAAAATCACTTTAAACATGCTAATTTTAGCTCTAAAACTGATGATCTACCTACAAATGTGAACTGACGTCAAAAAATAAAACATTTAAAAACGGACCATTTTTCACCTTTCTGCAGCATGACGTAATGGGGGGGTGTTATCTCTTTTGTCAAAAATCACCTGTTTTTGCTTGTACATTAAATGCCTCCAAATGGCATTTAATTCACTTCCTGGGCCCCTGGAAGCATGAAAATCACTTTAAACGTGCTAATTTTAGCTCTAAAACTGATGATCTACCTACAAATGTGAACTGACTTTCAAAAATAAAACATTTGAAAACGGACAATTTTTCACCTTTCTGAAGCATGACGTAATGGGGGGGGGTGTTATCTCTTTTGTCAAAAATCACCTGTTTTTGCTTGAACATTAAATGCCTCCAAATGGTATTTAATTCACTTCTCGGGCCCCTGGAAGCATGAAAATCACTCTAAACGTGCTAATTTTAGCTCTAAAACTGATGATCTACCTACAAATGTGAACTGACTTTCAAAAATAAAACATTTGAAAACGGACAATTTTTCACCTTTCTGAAGCATAACGTAATGGGGGGGTGTTATCTCTTTTGTCAAAAATTACCTGTTTTTGCTTGAACATTAAATGCCTCCAAATGGTATTTAATTCACTTCCCGGGCCCCTGGAAGCATGAAAATCACTTTAAACGTGCTAATTTTAGCTCTAAAACTGATGATCTACCTACAAATGTGAACTGACTTTCAAAAATAAAACATTTGAAAACGGACAATTTTTCACCTTTCTGAAGCATGACGTAATGGGGGGGTGTTATCTCTTTTGTCAAAAATCACCTGTTTTTGCTTGAACATTAAATGCCTCAAAATGGTATTTAATTCACTTCCCGTGCCCCTGGTAGCATGAAAATCACTTTAAACATGCTAATTTTAGCTCTAAAACTGATGATCTACCTACAAATGTGAACTGACGTTCAAAAATAAAACATTTGAAAACTGACCATTTTTCACCTGTCTGAAGCATGACGTAATGGGGGGGGGTGTTATCTCTTTTGTCAAAAATCACCTGTTTTTGCTTGAACATTAAATGCCTCCAAATGGTATTAAATTCACTTCCCGGGGTGAAGAAACACTTTTTGAGACCTCAGAGTGAGTAAATTGGCCATTTTCATGCACTTTTAACCATTCCACAAATCTTGTGTTTTGGGCCCCTGGAAGCATGAAAATCACTTTAAACATGCTAATTTTAGCTCTAAAACTGATGATCTACCTACAAATGTGAACTGACGTTAAAAAATAAAACATTTGAAAACGGACCATTTTTCACCTTTCTGCAGCATGACGTAATGGGGGGGTGTTATCTCTTTTGTCAAAAATCACCTGTTTTTGCTTGAACATTAAATGCCTCCAAATTGTATTTAATTCACTTCCCGGGCCCCTGGAAGCATGAAAATCACTTTAAACGTGCTAATTTTAGCTCTACAACTGATGATCTATCTACAAATGTGAACTGACTTTCAAAAATAAAACATTTGAAAACGGACAATTTTTCACCTTTCTGAAGCATGACGTAATGGGGGGGTGTTATCTCTTTTGTCAAAAATCACCAGTTTTTGCTTGAACATTAAATGCCTCCAAATGGTATTTAATTCACTTCCCGGGCCCCTGGTAGCATGAAAATCACTTTAAACATGCTAATTTTAGCTCTAAAACTGATGATCTACCTACAAATGTGAACTGACGTTCAAAAATAAAACATTTGAAAACGGACCATTTTTCACCTTTCTGAAGCATGACGTGATGGGGGGGTGTTATCTCTTTTGTCAAAAATCACCTGTTTTTGCTTGAACATTAAATGCCTCCAAATGGTATTTAATTACCTTCCCAGGGTGAAGAAACACTTTTTGAGACCTCAGAGTGAGTAAATTAGCCATTTTCATGCACTTTTAACCATTCCACAAATCTTGTGTTTTGGGCCCCTGGAAGCATGAAAATCACTTTAAACATGCTAATTTTAGCTCTAAAACTGATGATCTACCTACAAATGTGAACTGACGTTAAAAAATAAAACATTTGAAAACGGACCATTTTTCACCTTTCTGCAGCATGACGTAATGGGGGGGTGTTATCTCTTTTGTCAAAAATCACCTGTTTTTGCTTGAACATTAAATGCCTCCAAATGGTATTTAATTCACTTCCCGGGCCCCTGGAAGCATGAAAATCACTTTAAATGTGCTAATTTTAGCTCTACAACTGATGATCTACCTACAAATGTGAACTGACTTTCAAAAATAAAACATTTGAAAACGGACAATTTTTCACCTTTCTGAAGCATGACGTAATGGGGGGGTGTTATCTCTTTTGTCAAAAATCACCTGTTTTTGCTTGAACATTAAATGCCTCCAAATGGTATTTAATTCACTTCCCGGGCCCCTGGAAGCATGAAAATCACTTTAAACATGCTAATTTTAGCTCTAAAACTGATGATCTACCTACAAATGTGAACTGACGTTCAAAAATAAAACATTTGAAAACGGACCATTTTTCACCTTTCTGAAGCATGACGTAATGGGGGGGTGTTATCACTTTTGTCAAAAATCACCTGTTTTTGCTTGAACATTAAATGCCTCCAAATGGTATTTAATTCACTTCCCGGGGTGAAGAAACACTTTTTGAGACCTCAGAGTGAGTAAATTGGCCATTTTCATGCACTTTTAACCATTCCACAAATCTTGTGTTTTGGGCCCCTGGAAGCATGAAAATCACTTTAAACATGCTAATTTTAGCTCTAAAACTGATGATCTACCTACAAATGTGAACTGACGTTAAAAAATAAAACATTTGAAAACGGACCATTTTTCACCTTTCTGCAGCATGACGTAATGAGGGGGTGTTATCTCTTTTGTCAAAAATCACCTGTTTTTGCTTGAACATTAAATGCCTCCAAATGGTATTTAATTCACTTCCCGGGCCCCTGGAAGCATGAAAATCACTTTAAACGTGCTAATTTTAGCTCTACAACTGATGATCTACCTACAAATGTGAACTGACTTTCAAAAATAAAACATTTGAAAACGGACAATTTTTCACCTTTCTGAAGCATGACGTAATGGGGGGGTGTTATCTCTTTTGTCAAAAATCACCTGTTTTTGCTTGAACATTAAATGCCTCCAAATGGTATTTAATTCACTTCCCGGGCCCCTGGAAGCATGAAAATCACTTTAAACATGCTAATTTTAGCTCTAAAACTGATGATCTACCTACAAATGTGAACTGACGTTCAAAAATAAAACATTTGAAAACGGACCATTTTTCACCTTTCTGAAGCATGACGTAATGGGGCGGTGTTATCACTTTTGTCAAAAATCACCTGTTTTTGCTTGAACATTAAATGCCTCCAAATGGTATTTAATTCACTTCCCGGGGTGAAGAAACACTTTTTGAGACCTCAGAGTGAGTAAATTGGCCATTTTCATGCACTTTTAACCATTCCACAAATCTTGTGTTTTGGGCCCCTGGAAGCATGAAAATCACTTTAAACATGCTAATTTTAGCTCTAAAACTGATGATCTACCTACAAATGTGAACTGACGTTAAAAAATAAAACATTTGAAAACGGACCATTTTTCACCTTTCTGCAGCATGACGTAATGGGGGGGTGTTATCTCTTTTGTCAAAAATCACCTGTTTTTGCTTGAACATTAAATGCCTCCAAATGGTATTTAATTCACTTCCCGGGCCCCTGGAAGCATGAAAATCACTTTAAATGTGCTAATTTTAGCTCTACAACTGATGATCTACCTACAAATGTGAACTGACTTTCAAAAATAAAACATTTGAAAACGGACAATTTTTCACCTTTCTGAAGCATGACGTAATGGGGGGGTGTTATCTCTTTTGTCAAAAATCACCTGTTTTTGCTTGAACATTAAATGCCTCCAAATGGTATTTAATTCACTTCCCGGGCCCCTGGAAGCATGAAAATCACTTTAAACATGCTAATTTTAGCTCTAAAACTGATGATCTACCTACAAATGTGAACTGACGTTCAAAAATAAAACATTTGAAAACGGACCATTTTTCACCTTTCTGAAGCATGACGTAATGGGGGGGTGTTATCACTTTTGTCAAAAATCACCTGTTTTTGCTTGAACATTAAATGCCTCCAAATGGTATTTAATTCACTTCCCGGGGTGAAGAAACACTTTTTGAGACCTCAGAGTGAGTAAATTGGCCATTTTCATGCACTTTTAACCATTCCACAAATCTTGTGTTTTGGGCCCCTGGAAGCATGAAAATCACTTTAAACATGCTAATTTTAGCTCTACAACTGATGATCTACCTACAAATGTGAACTGACTTTCAAAAATAAAACATTTGAAAACGGACAATTTTTCACCTTTCTGAAGCATGACGTAATGGGGGGGTGTTATCTCTTTTGTCAAAAATCACCTGTTTTTGCTTGAACATTAAATGCCTCCAAATGGTATTTAATTCACTTCCCGGGCCCCTGGAAGCATGAAAATCACTTTAAACATGCTAATTTTAGCTCTAAAACTGATGATCTACCTACAAATGTGAACTGACGTTCAAAAATAAAACATTTGAAAACGGACCATTTTTCACCTTTCTGAAGCATGACGTAATGGGGCGGTGTTATCACTTTTGTCAAAAATCACCTGTTTTTGCTTGAACATTAAATGCCTCCAAATGGTATTTAATTCACTTCCCGGGGTGAAGAAACACTTTTTGAGACCTCAGAGTGAGTAAATTGGCCATTTTCATGCACTTTTAACCATTCCACAAATCTTGTGTTTTGGGCCCCTGGAAGCATGAAAATCACTTTAAACATGCTAATTTTAGCTCTAAAACTGATGATCTACCTACAAATGTGAACTGACGTTAAAAAATAAAACATTTGAAAACGGACCATTTTTCACCTTTCTGCAGCATGACGTAATGGGGGGGGTGTTATCTCTTTTGTCAAAAATCACCTGTTTTTGCTTGAACATTAAATGCCTCCAAATGGTATTTAATTACCTTCCCGGGGTGAAGAAACACTTTTTGAGACCTCAGAGTGAGTAAATTGGCCATTTTCATGCACTTTTAACCATTCCACAAATCTTGTGTTTTGGGCCCCTGGAAGCATGAAAATCACTTTAAACATGCTAATTTTAGCTCTAAAACTGATGATCTACCTACAAATGTGAACTGACGTTAAAAAATAAAACATTTGAAAACTAACCATTTTTCACCTTTCTGCAGCATGACGTAATGGGGGGGTGTTATCTCTTTTGTCAAAAATCACCTGTTTTTGCTTGAACATTAAATGCCTCCAAATGGTATTTAATTCACTTCCCGGGCCCCTGGTAGCATGAAAATCACTTTAAACATGCTAATTTTAGCTCTAAAACTGATGATCTACCTACAAATGTGAACTGACGTTCAAAAATAAAACATTTGAAAAAGGACCATTTTTCACCTTTCTGAAGCATGACGTAATGGGGGGGTGTTATCTCTTTTGTCAAAAATCACCTGTTTTTGCTTGAACATTAAATGCCTCCAAATGGTATTTAATTACCTTCCCGGGGTGAAGAAACACTTTTTGAGACCTCAGAGTGAGTAAATTGGCCATTTTCATGCACTTTTAACCATTCCACAAATCTTGTGTTTTGGGCCCCTGGAAGCATGAAAATCACTTTAAACATGCTAATTTTAGCTCTAAAACTGATGATCTACCTACAAATGTGAACTGACGTTAAAAAATAAAACATTTAAAAACGGACCATTTTTCACCTTTCTGCAGCATGACGTAATGGGGGGGTGTTATCTCTTTTGTCAAAAATCACCTGTTTTTGCTTGAACATTAAATGCATCCGAATGGTATTTAATTCACTTCCTGGGCCCCTGGAAGCATGAAAATCACTTTAAACGTGCTAATTTTAGCTCTAAAACTGATGATCTACCTACAAATGTGAACTGACTTTCAAAAATAAAACATTTGAAAACGGACAATTTTTCACCTTTCTGAAGCATGACGTAATGGGGGGGGGTGTTATCTCTTTTGTCAAAAATCACCTGTTTTTGCTTGAACATTAAATGCCTCCAAATGGTATTTAATTCACTTCTCGGGCACCTGGAAGCATGAAAATCACTCTAAACGTGCTAATTTTAGCTCTAAAACTGATGATCTACCTACAAATGTGAACTGACTTTCAAAAATAAAACATTTGAAAACGGACAATTTTTCACCTTTCTGAAGCATGACGTAATGGGGGGGTGTTATCTCTTTTGTCAAAAATTACCTGTTTTTGCTTGAACATTAAATGCCTCCAAATGGTATTTAATTCACTTCCCGGGCCACTGGAAGCATGAAAATCACTTTAAACGTGCTAATTTTAGCTCTAAAACTGATGATCTACCTACAAATGTGAACTGACTTTCAAAAATAAAACATTGGAAAACTGACAATTTTTCACCTTTCTGAAGCATGACGTAATGGGGGGGTGTTATCTCTTTTGTCAAAAATCACCTGTTTTTGCTTGAACATTAAATGCCTCAAAATGGTATTTAATTCACTTCCCGGGCCCCTGGTAGCATGAAAATCACTTTAAACATGCTAATTTTAGCTCTAAAACTGATGATCTACCTACAAATGTGAACTGACGTTCAAAAATAAAACATTTGAAAACTGACCATTTTTCACCTGTCTGAAGCATGACGTAATGGGGGGGGTGTTATCTCTTTTGTCAAAAATCACCTGTTTTTTCTTGAACATTAAATGCCTCCAAATGGTATTAAATTCACTTCCCGGGGTGAAGAAACACTTTTTGAGACCTCAGAGTGAGTAAATTGGCCATTTTCATGCACTTTTAACCATTCCACAAATCTTGTGTTTTGGGTCCCTGGAAGCATGAAAATCACTTTAAACATGCTAATTTTAGCTCTAAAACTGATGATCTACCTACAAATGTGAACTGACGTTAAAAAATAAAACATTTGAAAACGGACCATTTTTCACCTTTCTGCAGCATGACGTAATGGGGGGGTGTTATCTCTTTTGTCAAAAATCACCTGTTTTTGCTTGAACATTAAATGCCTCCAAATGGTATTTAATTCACTTCCCGGGCCCCTGGAAGCATGAAAATCACTTTAAACGTGCTAATTTTAGCTCTAAAACTGATGATCTACCTACAAATGTGAACTGACTTTCAAAAATAAAACATTTGAAAACGGACAATTTTTCACCTTTCTGAAGCATGACGTAATGGGGGGGTGTTATCTCTTTTGTCAAAAATCACCTGTTTTTGCTTGAACATTAAATGCCTCCAAATGGTATTTAAATCACTTCCCGGGCCCCTGGAAGCATGAAAATCACTTTAAACATGCTAATTTTAGCTCTAAAACTGATGATCTACCTACAAATGTGAACTGACGTTCAAAAATAAAACATTTGAAAACGGATCATTTTTCACCTTTCTGAAGCATGACGTAATGGGGGGGTGTTATCACTTTTGTCAAAAATCACCTGTTTTTGCTTGAACATTAAATGCCTCCAAATGGTATTTAATTCACTTCCCGGGGTGAAGAAACACTTTTTGAGACCTCAGAGTGAGTAAATTGGCCATTTTCATGCACTTTTAACCATTCCACAAATCTTGTGTTTTGGGCCCCTGGAAGCATGAAAATCACTTTAAACATGCTAATTTTAGCTCTAAAACTGATGATCTACCTACAAATGTGAACTGACGTTAAAAAATAAAACATTTGAAAACGGACCATTTTTCACCTTTCTGCAGCATGACGTAATGGGGGGGTGTTATCTCTTTTGTCAAAAATCACCTGTTTTTGCTTGAACATTAAATGCCTCCAAATGGTATTTAATTCACTTCCCAGGCCCCTGGTAGCATAATAATCACTTTAAACATGCTAATTTTAGCTCTAAAACTGATGATCTACCTACAAATGTGAACTGACGTTCAAAAATAAAACATTTGAAAACTGACCATTTTTCACCTTTCTGAAGCATGACGTAATGGGGGGGTGTTATCTCTTTTGTCAAAAATCACCTGTTTTTGCTTGAACATTAAATGCCTCCAAATGGTATTTAATTCACTTCCCGGGCCCCTGGTAGCATAATAATCACTTTAAACATGCTAATTTTAGCTCTAAAACTGATGATCTACCTACAAATGTGAACTGACGTTCAAAAATAAAACATTTGAAAACTGACCATTTTTCACCTTTCTGAAGCATGACGTAATGGGGGGTGTTATCTCTTTTGTCAAAAATCACCTGTTTTTGCTTGAACATTAAATTCCTCCAAATGGTATTTAATTACCTTCCCGGGGTGAAGAAACACTTTTTGAGACCTCAGAGTGAGTAAATTGGCCATTTTCATGCACTTTTAACCATTCCACAAATCTTGTGTTTTGGGCCCCTGGAAGCATGAAAATCACTTTAAACATGCTAATTTTAGCTCTAAAACTGATGATCTACCTACAAATGTGAACTGACGTTAAAAAATAAAACATTTGAAAACGGACCATTTTTCACCTTTCTGCAGCATGACGTAATGAGGGGGTGTTATCTCTTTTGTCAAAAATCACGTGTTTTTGCTTGAACATTAAATGCCTCCAAATGGTATTTAATTCACTTCCCGGGCCCCTGGAAGCATGAAAATCACTTTAAACGTGCTAATTTTAGCTCTACAACTGATGATCTACCTACAAATGTGAACTGACTTTCAAAAATAAAACATTTGAAAACGGACAATTTTTCACCTTTCTGAAGCATGACGTAATGGGGGGGTGTTATCTCTTTTGTCAAAAATCACCTGTTTTTGCTTGAACATTAAATGCCTCCAAATGGTATTTAATTCACTTCCCGGGCCCCTGGAAGCATGAAAATCACTTTAAACATGCTAATTGTAGCTCTAAAACTGATGATCTACCTACAAATGTGAACTGACGTTCAAAAATAAAACATTTGAAAACGGACCATTTTTCACCTTTCTGAAGCATGACGTAATGGGGGGGTGTTATCACTTTTGTCAAAAATCACCTGTTTTTGCTTGAACATTAAATGCCTCCAAATGGTATTAAATTCACTTCCCGGGGTGAAGAAACACTTTTTGAGACCTCAGAGTGAGTAAATTGGCCATTTTCATGCACTTTTAACCATTCCACAAATCTTGTGTTTTGGGCCCCTGGAAGCATGAAAATCACTTTAAACATGCTAATTTTAGCTCTAAAACTGATGATCTACCTACAAATGTGAACTGACGTTAAAAAATAAAACATTTGAAAACGGACCATTTTTCACCTTTCTGCAGCATGACGTAATGGGGGGGTGTTATCTCTTTTGTCAAAAATCACCTGTTTTTGCTTGAACATTAAATGCCTCCAAATGGTATTAAATTCACTTCCCGGGGTGAAGAAACACTTTTTGAGACCTCAGAGTGAGTAAATTGGCCATTTTCATGCACTTTTAACCATTCCACAAATCTTGTGTTTTGGGCCCCTGGAAGCATGAAAATCACTTTAAACATGCTAATTTTAGCTCTAAAACTGATGATCTACCTACAAATGTGAACTGACGTTAAAAAATAAAACATTTGAAAACGGACCATTTTTAACCTTTCTGCAGCATGACGTAATGGGGGGGTGTTATCTCTTTTGTCAAAAATCACCCGTTTTTGCTTGAACATTAAATGCCTCCAAATGGTATTTAATTCACTTCCCGGTCCCCTGGAAGCATGAAAATCACTTTAAACGTGCTAATTTTAGCTCTAAAACTGATGATCTACCTACAAATGTGAACTGACTTTCAAAAATAAAACATTTGAAAACGGACAATTTTTCACCTTTCTGAAGCATGACGTAATGGGGGGGTGTTATCTCTTTTGTCAAAAATCACCTGTTTTTGCTTGAACATGAAATGCCTCCAAATGGTATTTAATTCACTTCCCGGGCCCCTGGAAGCATGAAAATCACTCTAAACGTGCTAATTTTAGCTCTAAAACTGATGATCTACCTACAAATGTGAACTGACTTTCAAAAATAAAACATTTGAAAACGGACAATTTTTCACCTTTCTGAAGCATGACGTAATGGGGGGGTGTTATCTCTTTTGTCAAAAATCACCTGTTTTTGCTTGAACATTAAATGCCTCCAAATGGTATTTAATTCACTTCCCGGGCCCCTGGAAGCATGAAAATCACTTTAAACGTGCTAATTTTAGCTCTAAAACTGATGATCTACCTACAAATGTGAACTGACTTTCAAAAATAAAACATTTGAAAACGGACAATTTTTCACCTTTCTGAAGCATGACGTAATGGGGGGGGTGTTATCTCTTTTGTCAAAAATCACCTGTTTTTGCTTGAACATTAAATGCTTCAAAATGGTATTTAATTCACTTCCCGGGCCCCTGGTAGCATGAAAATCACTTTAAACATGCTAATTTTAGCTCTAAAACTGATGATCTACCTACAAATGTGAACTGACGTTCAAAAATAAAACATTTGAAAACGGACCATTTTTCACCTTTCTGAAGCATGACGTAATGGGGCGGTGTTATCACTTTTGTCAAAAATCACCTGTTTTTGCTTGAACATTAAATGCCTCCAAATGGTATTTAATTCACTTCCCGGGGTGAAGAAACACTTTTTGAGACCTCAGAGTGAGTAAATTGGCCATTTTCATGCACTTTTAACCATTCCACAAATCTTGTGATTTGGGCCCCTGGAAGCATGAAAATCACTTTAAACATGCTAATTTTAGCTCTAAAACTGATGATCTACCTACAAATGTGAACTGACGTTAAAAAATAAAACATTTGAAAACTGACCATTTTTCACCTTTCTGCAGCATGACGTAATGGGGGGGGTGTTATCTCTTTTGTCAAAAATCACCTGTTTTTGCTTGAACATTAAATGCCTCCAAATGGTATTAAATTCACTTCCCGGGGTGAAGAAACACTTTTTGAGACCTCAGAGTGAGTAAATTGGCCATTTTCATGCACTTTTAACCATTCCACAAATCTTGTGTTTTGGGCCCCTGGAAGCATGAAAATCACTTTAAACATGCTAATTTTAGCTCTAAAACTGATGATCTACCTACAAATGTGAACTGACGTTAAAAAATAAAACATTTGAAAACGGACCATTTTTCACCTTTCTGCAGCATGACGTAATGGGGGGGTGTTATCTCTTTTGTCAAAAATCACCTGTTTTTGCTTGAACATTAAATGCCTCCAAATGGTATTTAATTCACTTCCCGGGCCCCTGGAAGCATGAAAATCACTTTAAACGTGCTAATTTTAGCTCTAAAACTGATGATCTACCTACAAATGTGAACTGACTTTCAAAAATAAAACATTTGAAAACGGACAATTTTTCACCTTTCTGAAGCATGACGTAATGGGGGGGTGTTATCTCTTTTGTCAAAAATCACCTGTTTTTGCTTGAACATTAAATGCCTCCAAATGGTATTTAAATCACTTCCCGGGCCCCTGGAAGCATGAAAATCACTTTAAACATGCTAATTTTAGCTCTAAAACTGATGATCTACCTACAAATGTGAACTGACGTTCAAAAATAAAACATTTGAAAACGGATCATTTTTCACCTTTCTGAAGCATGACGTAATGGGGGGGTGTTATCACTTTTGTCAAAAATCACCTGTTTTTGCTTGAACATTAAATGCCTCCAAATGGTATTTAATTCACTTCCCGGGGTGAAGAAACACTTTTTGAGACCTCAGAGTGAGTAAATTGGCCATTTTCATGCACTTTTAACCATTCCACAAATCTTGTGTTTTGGGCCCCTGGAAGCATGAAAATCACTTTAAACATGCTAATTTTAGCTCTAAAACTGATGATCTACCTACAAATGTGAACTGACGTTAAAAAATAAAACATTTGAAAACGGACCATTTTTCACCTTTCTGCAGCATGACGTAATGGGGGGGTGTTATCTCTTTTGTCAAAAATCACCTGTTTTTGCTTGAACATTAAATGCCTCCAAATGGTATTTAATTCACTTCCCGGGCCCCTGGTAGCATAATAATCACTTTAAACATGCTAATTTTAGCTCTAAAACTGATGATCTACCTACAAATGTGAACTGACGTTCAAAAATAAAACATTTGAAAACTGACCATTTTTCACCTTTCTGAAGCATGACGTAATGGGGGGGTGTTATCTCTTTTGTCAAAAATCACCTGTTTTTGCTTGAACATTAAATGCCTCCAAATGGTATTTAATTCACTTCCCGGGCCCCTGGTAGCATAATAATCACTTTAAACATGCTAATTTTAGCTCTAAAACTGATGATCTACCTACAAATGTGAACTGACGTTCAAAAATAAAACATTTGAAAACTGACCATTTTTCACCTTTCTGAAGCATGACGTAATGGGGGGTGTTATCTCTTTTGTCAAAAATCACCTGTTTTTGCTTGAACATTAAATTCCTCCAAATGGTATTTAATTACCTTCCCGGGGTGAAGAAACACTTTTTGAGACCTCAGAGTGAGTAAATTGGCCATTTTCATGCACTTTTAACCATTCCACAAATCTTGTGTTTTGGGCCCCTGGAAGCATGAAAATCACTTTAAACATGCTAATTTTAGCTCTAAAACTGATGATCTACCTACAAATGTGAACTGACGTTAAAAAATAAAACATTTGAAAACGGACCATTTTTCACCTTTCTGCAGCATGACGTAATGAGGGGGTGTTATCTCTTTTGTCAAAAATCACGTGTTTTTGCTTGAACATTAAATGCCTCCAAATGGTATTTAATTCACTTCCCGGGCCCCTGGAAGCATGAAAATCACTTTAAACGTGCTAATTTTAGCTCTACAACTGATGATCTACCTACAAATGTGAACTGACTTTCAAAAATAAAACATTTGAAAACGGACAATTTTTCACCTTTCTGAAGCATGACGTAATGGGGGGGTGTTATCTCTTTTGTCAAAAATCACCTGTTTTTGCTTGAACATTAAATGCCTCCAAATGGTATTTAATTCACTTCCCGGGCCCCTGGAAGCATGAAAATCACTTTAAACATGCTAATTGTAGCTCTAAAACTGATGATCTACCTACAAATGTGAACTGACGTTCAAAAATAAAACATTTGAAAACGGACCATTTTTCACCTTTCTGAAGCATGACGTAATGGGGGGGTGTTATCACTTTTGTCAAAAATCACCTGTTTTTGCTTGAACATTAAATGCCTCCAAATGGTATTAAATTCACTTCCCGGGGTGAAGAAACACTTTTTGAGACCTCAGAGTGAGTAAATTGGCCATTTTCATGCACTTTTAACCATTCCACAAATCTTGTGTTTTGGGCCCCTGGAAGCATGAAAATCACTTTAAACATGCTAATTTTAGCTCTAAAACTGATGATCTACCTACAAATGTGAACTGACGTTAAAAAATAAAACATTTGAAAACGGACCATTTTTCACCTTTCTGCAGCATGACGTAATGGGGGGGTGTTATCTCTTTTGTCAAAAATCACCTGTTTTTGCTTGAACATTAAATGCCTCCAAATGGTATTAAATTCACTTCCCGGGGTGAAGAAACACTTTTTGAGACCTCAGAGTGAGTAAATTGGCCATTTTCATGCACTTTTAACCATTCCACAAATCTTGTGTTTTGGGCCCCTGGAAGCATGAAAATCACTTTAAACATGCTAATTTTAGCTCTAAAACTGATGATCTACCTACAAATGTGAACTGACGTTAAAAAATAAAACATTTGAAAACGGACCATTTTTAACCTTTCTGCAGCATGACGTAATGGGGGGGTGTTATCTCTTTTGTCAAAAATCACCCGTTTTTGCTTGAACATTAAATGCCTCCAAATGGTATTTAATTCACTTCCCGGTCCCCTGGAAGCATGAAAATCACTTTAAACGTGCTAATTTTAGCTCTAAAACTGATGATCTACCTACAAATGTGAACTGACTTTCAAAAATAAAACATTTGAAAACGGACAATTTTTCACCTTTCTGAAGCATGACGTAATGGGGGGGTGTTATCTCTTTTGTCAAAAATCACCTGTTTTTGCTTGAACATGAAATGCCTCCAAATGGTATTTAATTCACTTCCCGGGCCCCTGGAAGCATGAAAATCACTCTAAACGTGCTAATTTTAGCTCTAAAACTGATGATCTACCTACAAATGTGAACTGACTTTCAAAAATAAAACATTTGAAAACGGACAATTTTTCACCTTTCTGAAGCATGACGTAATGGGGGGGTGTTATCTCTTTTGTCAAAAATCACCTGTTTTTGCTTGAACATTAAATGCCTCCAAATGGTATTTAATTCACTTCCCGGGCCCCTGGAAGCATGAAAATCACTTTAAACGTGCTAATTTTAGCTCTAAAACTGATGATCTACCTACAAATGTGAACTGACTTTCAAAAATAAAACATTTGAAAACGGACAATTTTTCACCTTTCTGAAGCATGACGTAATGGGGGGGGGTGTTATCTCTTTTGTCAAAAATCACCTGTTTTTGCTTGAACATTAAATGCTTCAAAATGGTATTTAATTCACTTCCCGGGCCCCTGGTAGCATGAAAATCACTTTAAACATGCTAATTTTAGCTCTAAAACTGATGATCTACCTACAAATGTGAACTGACGTTCAAAAATAAAACATTTGAAAACGGACCATTTTTCACCTTTCTGAAGCATGACGTAATGGGGCGGTGTTATCACTTTTGTCAAAAATCACCTGTTTTTGCTTGAACATTAAATGCCTCCAAATGGTATTTAATTCACTTCCCGGGGTGAAGAAACACTTTTTGAGACCTCAGAGTGAGTAAATTGGCCATTTTCATGCACTTTTAACCATTCCACAAATCTTGTGATTTGGGCCCCTGGAAGCATGAAAATCACTTTAAACATGCTAATTTTAGCTCTAAAACTGATGATCTACCTACAAATGTGAACTGACGTTAAAAAATAAAACATTTGAAAACTGACCATTTTTCACCTTTCTGCAGCATGACGTAATGGGGGGGGTGTTATCTCTTTTGTCAAAAATCACCTGTTTTTGCTTGAACATTAAATGCCTCCAAATGGTATTAAATTCACTTCCCGGGGTGAAGAAACACTTTTTGAGACCTCAGAGTGAGTAAATTGGCCATTTTCATGCACTTTTAACCATTCCACAAATCTTGTGTTTTGGGCCCCTGGAAGCATGAAAATCACTTTAAACATGCTAATTTTAGCTCTAAAACTGATGATCTACCTACAAATGTGAACTGACGTTAAAAAATAAAACATTTGAAAACGGACCATTTTTCACCTTTCTGCAGCATGACGTAATGGGGGGGTGTTATCTCTTTTGTCAAAAATCACCTGTTTTTGCTTGAACATTAAATGCCTCCAAATGGTATTTAATTCACTTCCCGGGCCCCTGGAAGCATGAAAATCACTTTAAACGTGCTAATTTTAGCTCTAAAACTGATGATCTACCTACAAATGTGAACTGACTTTCAAAAATAAAACATTTGAAAACGGACAATTTTTCACCTTTCTGAAGCATGACGTAATGGGGGGGTGTTATCTCTTTTGTCAAAAATCACCTGTTTTTGCTTGAACATTAAATGCCTCCATATGGTATTTAATTCACTTCCCGGGCCCCTGGTAGCATGAAAATCACTTTAAACATGCTAATCTTAGCTCTAAAACTGATGATCTACCTACAAATGTGAACTGACGTTCAAAAATAAAACATTTGAAAACGGACCATTTTTCACCTTTCTGAAGCATGACGTAATGGGGGGGTGTTATCTCTTTTGTCAAAAATCACCTGTTTTTGCTTGAACATTAAATGCCTCCAAATGGTATTTAATTGCCTTCCCGGGGTGAAGAAACACTTTTTGAGACCTCAGAGTGAGTAAATTGGCCATTTTCATGCACTTTTAACCATTCCACAAATCTTGTGTTTTGGGCCCCTGGAAGCATGAAAATCACTTTAAACATGCTAATTTTAGCTCTAAAACTGATGATCTACCTACAAATGTGAACTGACGTTAAAAAATAAAACATTTGAAAACTGACCATTTTTCACCTTTCTGCAGCATGACGTAATGGGGGGGTGTTATCTCTTTTGTCAAAAATCACCTGTTTTTGCTTGAACATTAAATGCCTCCAAATGGTATTTAATTCACTTCCCGGGCCCCTGGAAGCATGAAAATCACTTTAAACGTGCTAATTTTAGCTCTAAAACTGATGATCTACCTACAAATGTGAACTGACTTTCAAAAATAAAACATTTGAAAACGGACAATTTTTCACCTTTCTGAAGCATGACGTAATGGGGGGGTGTTATCTCTTTTGTCAAAAATCACCTGTTTTTGCTTGAACATTAAATGCCTCCAAATGGTATTTAATTCACTTCCCGGGCCCCTGGTAGCATGAAAATCACTTTAAACATGCTAATTTTAGCTCTAAAACTGATGATCTACCTACAAATGTGAACTGACATTCAAAAATAAAACATTTGAAAAAGGACCATTTTTCACCTTTCTGAAGCATGACGTAATGGGGGGGTGTTATCTCTTTTGTCAAAAATCACCTGTTTTTGCTTGAACATTAAATGCCTCCAAATGGTATTTAATTACCTTCCCGGGGTGAAGAAACACTTTTTGAGACCTCAGAGTGAGTAAATTGGCCATTTTCATGCACTTTTAACCATTCCACAAATCTTGTGTTTTGGGGCCCTGGAAGCATGAAAATCACTTTAAACATGCTAATTTTAGCTCTAAAACTGATGATCTACCTACAAATGTGAACTGACGTTAAAAAATAAAACATTTAAAAACGGACCATTTTTCACCTTTCTGCAGCATGACGTAATGGGGGGGTGTTATCTCTTTTGTCAAAAATCACCTGTTTTTGCTTGAACATTAAATGCCTCCAAATGGCATTTAATTCACTTCCTGGGCCCCTGGAAGCATGAAAATCACTTTAAACGTGCTAATTTTAGCTCTAAAACTGATGATCTACCTACAAATGTGAACTGACTTTCAAAAATAAAACATTTGAAAACGGACAATTTTTCACCTTTCTGAAGCATGACGTAATGGGGGGGGGTGTTATCTCTTTTGTCAAAAATCACCTGTTTTTGCTTGAACATTAAATGCCTCCAAATGGTATTTAATTCACTTCTCGGGCCCCTGGAAGCATGAAAATCACTCTAAACGTGCTAATTTTAGCTCTAAAACTGATGATCTACCTACAAATGTGAACTGACTTTCAAAAATAAAACATTTGAAAACGGACAATTTTTCACCTTTCTGAAGCATGACGTAATGGGGGGGTGTTATCTCTTTTGTCAAAAATTACCTGTTTTTGCTTGAACATTAAATGCCTCCAAATGGTATTTAATTCACTTCCCGGGCCCCTGGAAGCATGAAAATCACTTTAAACGTGCTAATTTTAGCTCTAAAACTGATGATCTACCTACAAATGTGAACTGACTTTCAAAAATAAAACATTTGAAAACTGACCATTTTTCACCTTTCTGAAGCATGACGTAATGGGGGGGTGTTATCTCTTTTGTCAAAAATCACCTGTTTTTGCTTGAACATTAAATTCCTCCAAATGGTATTTAATTACCTTCCCGGGGTGAAGAAACACTTTTTGAGACCTCAGAGTGAGTAAATTGGCCATTTTCATGCACTTTTAACCATTCCACAAATCTTGTGTTTTGGGCCCCTGGAAGCATGAAAATCACTTTAAACATGCTAATTTTAGCTCTAAAACGGATGATCTACCTACAAATGTGAACTGACGTTAAAAAATAAAACATTTGAAAACGGACCATTTTTCACCTTTCTGCAGCATGACGTAATGAGGGGGTGTTATCTCTTTTGTCAAAAATCACGTGTTTTTGCTTGAACATTAAATGCCTCCAAATGGTATTTAATTCACTTCCCGGGCCCCTGGAAGCATGAAAATCACTTTAAACGTGCTAATTTTAGCTCTACAACTGATGATCTACCTACAAATGTGAACTGACTTTCAAAAATAAAACATTTGAAAACGGACAATTTTTCACCTTTCTGAAGCATGACGTAATGGGGGGGTGTTATCTCTTTTGTCAAAAATCACCTGTTTTTGCTTGAACATTAAATGCCTCCAAATGGTATTTAATTCACTTCCCGGGCCCCTGGAAGCATGAAAATCACTTTAAACATGCTAATTTTAGCTCTAAAACTGATGATCTACCTACAAATGTGAACTGACGTTCAAAAATAAAACATTTGAAAAAGGACCATTTTTCACCTTTCTGAAGCATGACGTAATGGGGGGGTGTTATCACTTTTGTCAAAAATCACCTGTTTTTGCTTGAACATTAAATGCCTCCAAATGGTATTTAATTCACTTCCCGGGGTGAAGAAACACTTTTTGAGACCTCAGAGTGAGTAAATTGGCCATTTTCATGCACTTTTAACCATTCCACAAATCTTGTGTTTTGGGCCCCTGGAAGCATGAAAATCACTTTAAACATGCTAATTTTAGCTCTAAAACTGATGATCTACCTACAAATGTGAACTGACGTTAAAAAATAAAACATTTGAAAACGGACCATTTTTCACCTTTCTGCAGCATGACGTAATGGGGGGGTGTTATCTCTTTTGTCAAAAATCACCTGTTTTTGCTTGAACATTAAATGCCTCCAAATGGTATTAAATTCACTTCCCGGGGTGAAGAAACACTTTTTGAGACCTCAGAGTGAGTAAATTGGCCATTTTCATGCACTTTTAACCATTCCACAAATCTTGTGTTTTGGGCCCCTGGAAGCATGAAAATCACTTTAAACATGCTAATTTTAGCTCTAAAACTGATGATCTACCTACAAATGTGAACTGACGTTCAAAAATAAAACATTTGAAAACGGACCATTTTTCACCTTTCTGAAGCATGACGTAATGGGGGGGTGTTATCTCTTTTGTCAAAAATTACCTGTTTTTGCTTGAACATTAAATGCCTCCAAATGGTATTTAATTCACTTCCCGGGCCCCTGGAAGCATGAAAATCACTCTAAACGTGCTAATTTTAGCTCTAAAACTGATGATCTACCTACAAATGTGAACTGACTTTCAAAAATAAAACATTTGAAAACGGACAATTTTTCACCTTTCTGAAGCATGACATAATGGGGGGGTGTTATCTCTTTTGTCAAAAATTACCTGTTTTTGCTTGAACATTAAATGCCTCCAAATGGTATTTAATTCACTTCCCGGGCCCCTGGAAGCATTTAAATCACTTTAAACGTGCTAATTTTAGCTCTAAAACTGATGATCTACCTACAAATGTGAACTGACTTTCAAAAATAAAACATTTGAAAACGGACAATTTTTCACCTTTCTGAAGCATGACGTAATGGGGGGGTGTTATCTCTTTTGTCAAAAATCACCTGTTTTTGCTTGAACATTAAATGCCTCAAAATGGTATTTAATTCACTTCCCGGGCCCCTGGTAGCATGAAAATCACTTTAAACATGCTAATTTTAGCTCTAAAACTGATGATCTACCTACAAATGTGAACTGACGTTCAAAAATAAAACATTTGAAAACTGACCATTTTTCACCTGTCTGAAGCATGACGTAATGGGGGGGGTGTTATCTCTTTTGTCAAAAATCACCTGTTTTTGCTTGAACATTAAATGCCTCCAAATGGTATTAAATTCACTTCCCGGGGTGAAGAAACACTTTTTGAGACCTCAGAGTGAGTAAATTGGCCATTTTCATGCACTTTTAACCATTCCACAAATCTTGTGTTTTGGGCCCCTGGAAGCATGAAAATCACTTTAAACATGCTAATTTTAGCTCTAAAACTGATGATCTACCTACAAATGTGAACTGACGTTAAAAAATAAAACATTTAAAAACGGACCATTTTTCACCTTTCTGCAGCATGACGTAATGGGGGGGTGTTATCTCTTTTGTCAAAAATCACCTGTTTTTGCTTGAACATTAAATGCCTCCAAATGGTATTTAATTCACTTCCCGGGCCCCTGGAAGCATGAAAATCACTTTAAACATGCTAATTTTAGCTCTAAAACTGATGATCTACCTACAAATGTGAACTGACCTTCAAAAATAAAACATTTGAAAACGGATCATTTTTCACCTTTCTGAAGCATGACGTAATGGGGGGGTGTTATCACTTTTGTCAAAAATCACCTGTTTTTGCTTGAACATTAAATGCCTCCAAATGGTATTTAATTCACTTCCCGGGGTGAAGAAACACTTTTTGAGACCTCAGAGTGAGTAAATTGGCCATTTTCATGCACTTTTAACCATTCCACAAATCTTGTGTTTTGGGCCCCTGGAAGCATGAAAATCACTTTAAACATGCTAATTTTAGCTCTAAAACTGATGATCTACCTACAAATGTGAACTGACGTTAAAAAATAAAACATTTGAAAACGGACCATTTTTCACCTTTCTGCAGCATGACGTAATGGGGGGGTGTTATCTCTTTTGTCAAAAATCACCTGTTTTTGCTTGAACATTAAATGCCTCCAAATGGTATTTAATTCACTTCCCGGGCCCCTGGAAGCATGAAAATCACTTTAAACGAGCTAATTTTAGCTCTAAAACTGATGATCTACCTACAAATGTGAACTGACTTTCAAAAATAAAACATTTGAAAACGGACAATTTTTCACCTTTCTGAAGCATGACGTAATGGGGGGGTGTTATCTCTTTTGTCAAAAATCACCTGTTTTTGCTTGAACATTAAATGCCTCCAAATGGTATTTAATTCACTTCCCGGGCCCCTGGTAGCATAATAATCACTTTAAACATGCTAATTTTAGCTCTAAAACTGATGATCTACCTACAAATGTGAACTGACGTTCAAAAATAAAACATTTGAAAACTGACCATTTTTCACCTTTCTGAAGCATGACGTAATGGGGGGGTGTTATCTCTTTTGTCAAAAATCACCTGTTTTTGCTTGAACATTAAATTCCTCCAAATGGTATTTAATTACCTTCCCGGGGTGAAGAAACACTTTTTGAGACCTCAGAGTGAGTAAATTGGCCATTTTCATGCACTTTTAACCATTCCACAAATCTTGTGTTTTGGGCCCCTGGAAGCATGAAAATCACTTTAAACATGCTAATTTTAGCTCTAAAACTGATGATCTACCTACAAATGTGAACTGACGTTAAAAAATAAAACATTTGAAAACGGACCATTTTTCACCTTTCTGCAGCATGACGTAATGAGGGGGTGTTATCTCTTTTGTCAAAAATCACGTGTTTTTGCTTGAACATTAAATGCCTCCAAATGGTATTTAATTCACTTCCCGGGCCCCTGGAAGCATGAAAATCACTTTAAACGTGCTAATTTTAGCTCTACAACTGATGATCTACCTACAAATGTGAACTGACTTTCAAAAATAAAACATTTGAAAACTGACAATTTTTCACCTTTCTGAAGCATGACGTAATGGGGGGTGTTATCTCTTTTGTCAAAAATCACCTGTTTTTGCTTGAACATTAAATGCCTCCAAATGGTATTTAATTCACTTCCCGGGCCCCTGGAAGCATGAAAATCACTTTAAACATGCTAATTTTAGCTCTAAAACTGATGATCTACCTACAAATGTGAACTGACGTTCAAAAATAAAACATTTGAAAACGGACCATTTTTCACCTTTCTGAAGCATGACGTAATGGGGGGGTGTTATCACTTTTGTCAAAAATCACCTGTTTTTGCTTGAACATTAAATGCCTCCAAATGGTATTTAATTCACTTCCCGGGGTGAAGAAACACTTTTTGAGACCTCAGAGTGAGTAAATTGGCCATTTTCATGCACTTTTAATCATTCCACAAATCTTGTGTTTTGGGCCCCTGGAAGCATGAAAATCACTTTAAACATGCTAATTTTAGCTCTAAAACTGATGATCTACCTACAAATGTGAACTGACGTTAAAAAATAAAACATTTGAAAACGGACCATTTTTCACCTTTCTGCAGCATGACGTAATGGGGGGGTGTTATCTCTTTTGTCAAAAATCACCTGTTTTTGCTTGAACATTAAATGCCTCCAAATGGTATTTAATTCACTTCCCGGGCCCCTGGAAGCATGAAAATCACTTTAAACGTGCTAATTTTAGCTCTAAAACTGATGATCTACCTACAAATGTGAACTGACTTTCAAAAATAAAACATTTGAAAACGGACAATTTTTCACCTTTCTGAAGCATGACGTAATGAGGGGGTGTTATCTCTTTTGTCAAAAATCACCTGTTTTTGCTTGAACATTAAATGCCTCCAAATGGTATTTAATTCACTTCCCGGGCCCCTGGTAGCATAATAATCACTTTAAACATGCTAATTTTAGGTCTAAAACTGATGATCTACCTACAAATGTGAACTGACGTTCAAAAATAAAACATTTGAAAACTGACCATTTTTCACCTTTCTGAAGCATGACGTAATGGGGGGGTGTTATCTCTTTTGTCAAAAATCACCTGTTTTTGCTTGAACATTAAATTCCTCCAAATGGTATTTAATTACCTTCCCGGGGTGAAGAAACACTTTTTGAGACCTCAGAGTGAGTAAATTGGCCATTTTCATGCACTTTTAACCATTCCACAAATCTTGTGTTTTGGGCCCCTGGAAGCATGAAAATCACTTTAAACATGCTAATTTTAGCTCTAAAACTGATGATCTACCTACAAATGTGAACTGACGTTAAAAAATAAAACATTTGAAAACGGACCATTTTTCACCTTTCTGCAGCATGACGTAATGAGGGGGTGTTATCTCTTTTGTCAAAAATCACGTGTTTTTGCTTGAACATTAAATGCCTCCAAATGGTATTTAATTCACTTCCCGGGCCCCTGGAAGCATGAAAATCACTTTAAACGTGCTAATTTTAGCTCTACAACTGATGATCTACCTACAAATGTGAACTGACTTTCAAAAATAAAACATTTGAAAACGGACAATTTTTCACCTTTCTGAAGCATGACGTAATGGGGGGGTGTTATCTCTTTTGTCAAAAATCACCTGTTTTTGCTTGAACATTAAATGCCTCCAAATGGTATTTAATTCACTTCCCGGGCCCCTGGAAGCATGAAAATCACTTTAAACATGCTAATTTTAGCTCTAAAACTGATGATCTACCTACAAATGTGAACTGACTTTCAAAAATAAAACATTTGAAAACGGACCATTTTTCACCTTTCTGAAGCATGACGTAATGGGGGGGTGTTATCACTTTTGTCAAAAATCACCTGTTTTTGCTTGAACATTAAATGCCTCCAAATGGTATTTAATTCACTTCCCGGGGTGAAGAAACACTTTTTGAGACCTCAGAGTGAGTAAATTGGCCATTTTCATGCACTTTTAACCATTCCACAAATCTTGTGTTTTGGGCCCCTGGAAGCATGAAAATCACTTTAAACATGCTAATTTTAGCTCTAAAACTGATGATCTACCTACAAATGTGAACTGACGTTAAAAAATAAAACATTTGAAAACGGACCATTTTTCACCTTTCTGCAGCATGACGTAATGGGGGGGTGTTATCTCTTTTGTCAAAAATCACCTGTTTTTGCTTGAACATTAAATGCCTCCAAATGGTATTAAATTCACTTCCCGGGGTGAAGAAACACTTTTTGAGACCTCAGAGTGAGTAAATTGGCCATTTTCATGCACTTTTAACCATTCCACAAATCTTGTGTTTTGGGCCCCTGGAAGCATGAAAATCACTTTAAACATGCTAATTTTAGCTCTAAAACTGATGATCTACCTACAAATGTGAACTGACGTTAAAAAATAAAACATTTAAAAACGGACCATTTTTCACCTTTCTGCAGCATGACGTAATGGGGGGGTGTTATCTCTTTTGTCAAAAATCACCCGTTTTTGCTTGAACATTAAATGCCTCCAAATGGTATTTAATTCACTTCCCGGTCCCCTGGAAGCATGAAAATCACTTTAAACGTGCTAATTTTAGCTCTAAAACTGATGATCTACCTACAAATGTGAACTGACTTTCAAAAATAAAACATTTGAAAACGGACAATTTTTCACCTTTCTGAAGCATGACGTAATGGGGGGGTGTTATCTCTTTTGTCAAAAATCACCTGTTTTTGCTTGAACATGAAATGCCTCCAAATGGTATTTAATTCACTTCCCGGGCCCCTGGAAGCATGAAAATCACTCTAAACGTGCTAATTTTAGCTCTAAAACTGATGATCTATCTACAAATGTGAACTGACTTTCAAAAATAAAACATTTGAAAACGGACAATTTTTCACCTTTCTGAAGCATGACGTAATGGGGGGGTGTTATCTCTTTTGTCAAAAATCACCTGTTTTTGCTTGAACATTAAATGCCTCCAAATGGTATTTAATTCACTTCCCGGGCCCCTGGAAGCATGAAAATCACTTTAAACGTGCTAATTTTAGCTCTAAAACTGATGATCTACCTACAAATGTGAACTGACTTTCAAAAATAAAACATTTGAAAACGGACAATTTTATTTTTCACCTTTCTGAAGCATGACGTAATGGGGGGGGTGTTATCTCTTTTGTCAAAAATCACCTGTTTTTGCTTGAACATTAAATGCTTCAAAATGGTATTTAATTCACTTCCCGGGCCCCTGGTAGCATGAAAATCACTTTAAACATGCTAATTTTAGCTCTAAAACTGATGATCTACCTACAAATGTGAACTGACGTTCAAAAACTAAAACATTTGAAAACGGACCATTTTTCACCTTTCTGAAGCATGACGTAATGGGGCGGTGTTATCACTTTTGTCAAAAATCACCTGTTTTTGCTTGAACATTAAATGCCTCCAAATGGTATTTAATTCACTTCCCGGGGTGAAGAAACACTTTTTGAGACCTCAGAGTGAGTAAATTGGCCATTTTCATGCACTTTTAACCATTCCACAAATCTTGTGTTTTGGGCCCCTGGAAGCATGAAAATCACTTTAAACATGCTAATTTTAGCTCTAAAACTGATGATCTACCTACAAATGTGAACTGACGTTAAAAAATAAAACATTTGAAAACGGACCATTTTTCACCTTTCTGCAGCATGACGTAATGGGGGGGTGTTATCTCTTTTGTCAAAAATCACCTGTTTTTGCTTGAACATTAAATGCCTCCAAATGGTATTAAATTCACTTCCCGGGGGGAAGAAACACTTTTTGAGACCTCAGAGTGAGTAAATTGGCCATTTTCATGCACTTTTAACCATTCCACAAATCTTGTGTTTTGGGCCCCTGGAAGCATGAAAATCACTTTAAACATGCTAATTTTAGCTCTAAAACTGATGATCTACCTACAAATGTGAACTGACGTTAAAAAATAAAACATTTAAAAACGGACCATTTTTCACCTTTCTGCAGCATGACGTAATGGGGGGGTGTTATCTCTTTTGTCAAAAATCACCCGTTTTTGCTTGAACATTAAATGCCTCCAAATGGTATTTAATTCACTTCCCGGTCCCCTGGAAGCATGAAAATCACTTTAAACGTGCTAATTTTAGCTCTAAAACTGATGATCTACCTACAAATGTGAACTGACTTTCAAAAATAAAACATTTGAAAACGGACAATTTTTCACCTTTCTGAAGCATGACGTAATGGGGGGGTGTTATCTCTTTTGTCAAAAATCACCTGTTTTTGCTTGAACATGAAATGCCTCCAAATGGTATTTAATTCACTTCCCGGGCCCCTGGAAGCATGAAAATCACTCTAAACGTGCTAATTTTAGCTCTAAAACTGATGATCTATCTACAAATGTGAACTGACTTTCAAAAATAAAACATTTGAAAACGGACAATTTTTCACCTTTCTGAAGCATGACGTAATGGGGGGGTGTTATCTCTTTTGTCAAAAATCACCTGTTTTTGCTTGAACATTAAATGCCTCCAAATGGTATTTAATTCACTTCCCGGGCCCCTGGAAGCATGAAAATCACTTTAAACGTGCTAATTTTAGCTCTAAAACTGATGATCTACCTACAAATGTGAACTGACTTTCAAAAATAAAACATTTGAAAACGGACAATTTTTCACCTTTCTGAAGCATGACGTAATGGGGGGGTGTTATCTCTTTTGTCAAAAATCACCTGTTTTTGCTTGAACATTAAATGCCTCCAAATGGTATTTAATTCACTTCCCGGGCCCCTGGTAGCATAATAATCACTTTAAACATGCTAATTTTAGCTCTAAAACTGATGATCTACCTACAAATGTGAACTGACGTTCAAAAATAAAACATTTGAAAACTGACCATTTTTCACCTTTCTGAAGCATGACGTAATGGGGGGGTGTTATCTCTTTTGTCAAAAATCACCTGTTTTTGCTTGAACATTAAATGCCTCCAAATGGTATTTAATTCACTTCCCGGGGTGAAGAAACACTTTTTGAGACCTCAGAGTGAGTAAATTGGCCATTTTCATGCACTTTTAACCATTCCACAAATCTTGTGTTTTGGGCCCCTGGAAGTATGAAAATCACTTTAAACATGCTAATTTTAGCTCTAAAACTGATGATCTACCTACAAATGTGAACTGACGTTAAAAAATAAAACATTTGAAAACGGACCATTTTTCACCTTTCTGCAGCATGACGTAATGGGGGGGTGTTATCTCTTTTGTCAAAAATCACCTGTTTTTGCTTGAACATTAAATGCCTCCAAATGGTATTTAATTCACTTCCCGGGCCCCTGGAAGCATGAAAATCACTTTAAACGTGCTAATTTTAGCTCTAAAACTGATGATCTACCTACAAATGTGAACTGACTTTCAAAAATAATACATTTGAAAACGGACAATTTTTCACCTTTCTGAAGCATGACGTAATGGGGGGGTGTTATCTCTTTTGTCAAAAATCACCTGTTTTTGCTTGAACATTAAATGCCTCCAAATGGTATTTAATTCACTTCCCGGGCCCCTGGTAGCATAATAATCACTTTAAACATGCTAATTTTAGCTCTAAAACTGATGATCTACCTACAAATGTGAACTGACGTTCAAAAATAAAACATTTGAAAACTGACCATTTTTCACCTTTCTGAAGCATGACGTAATGGGGGGGTGTTATCTCTTTTGTCAAAAATCACCTGTTTTTGCTTGAACATTAAATTCCTCCAAATGGTATTTAATTACCTTCCCGGGGTGAAGAAACACTTTTTGAGACCTCAGAGTGAGTAAATTGGCCATTTTCATGCACTTTTAACCATTCCACAAATCTTGTGTTTTGGGCCCCTGGAAGCATGAAAATCACTTTAAACATGCTAATTTTAGCTCTAAAACTGATGATCTACCTACAAATGTGAACTGACGTTAAAAAATAAAACATTTGAAAACGGACCATTTTTCACCTTTCTGCAGCATGACGTAATGGGGGGGTGTTATCTCTTTTGTCAAAAATCACCTGTTTTTGCTTGAACATTAAATGCCTCCAAATGGTATTAAATTCACTTCCCGGGGTGAAGAAACACTTTTTGAGACCTCAGAGTGAGTAAATTGGCCATTTTCATGCACTTTTAACCATTCCACAAATCTTGTGTTTTGGGCCCCTGGAAGCATGAAAATCACTTTAAACATGCTAATTTTAGCTCTAAAACTGATGATCTACCTACAAATGTGAACTGACGTTAAAAAATAAAACATTTGAAAACGGACCATTTTTCACCTTTCTGCAGCATGACGTAATGGGGGGGTGTTATCTCTTTTGTCAAAAATCACCTGTTTTTGCTTGAACATTAAATGCCTCCAAATGGTATTAAATTCACTTCCCGGGGTGAAGAAACACTTTTTGAGACCTCAGAGTGAGTAAATTGGCCATTTTCATGCACTTTTAACCATTCCACAAATCTTGTGTTTTGGGCCCCTGGAAGCATGAAAATCACTTTAAACATGCTAATTTTAGCTCTAAAACTGATGATCTACCTACAAATGTGAACTGACGTTAAAAAATAAAACATTTGAAAATGGACCATTTTTCACCTTTCTGCAGCATGACGTAATGGGGGGGTGTTATCTCTTTTGTCAAAAATCACCCGTTTTTGCTTGAACATTAAATGCCTCCAAATGGTATTTAATTCACTTCCCGGTCCCCTGGAAGCATGAAAATCACTTTAAACGTGCTAATTTTAGCTCTAAAACTGATGATCTACCTACAAATGTGAACTGACTTTCAAAAATAAAACATTTGAAAACGGACAATTTTTCACCTTTCTGAAGCATGACGTAATGGGGGGGTGTTATCTCTTTTGTCAAAAATCACCTGTTTTTGCTTGAACATTAAATGCCTCCAAATGGTATTTAATTCACTTCCCGGGCCCCTGGAAGCATGAAAATCACTTTAAACGTGCTAATTTTAGCTCTAAAACTGATGATCTACCTACAAATGTGAACTGACTTTCAAAAATAAAACATTTGAAAACGGACAATTTTTCACCTTTCTGAAGCATGACGTAATGGGGGGGGTGTTATCTCTTTTGTCAAAAATCACCTGTTTTTGCTTGAACATTAAATGCTTCAAAATGGTATTTAATTCACTTCCCGGGCCCCTGGTAGCATGAAAATCACTTTAAACATGCTAATTTTAGCTCTAAAACTGATGATCTACCTACAAATGTGAACTGACGTTCAAAAATAAAACATTTGAAAACGGACCATTTTTCACCTTTCTGCAGCATGACGTAATGGGGGGGTGTTATCTCTTTTGTGAAAAATCACCTGTTTTTGCTTGAACATTAAATGCCTCCAAATGGTATTAAATTCACTTCCCGGGGTGAAGAAACACTTTTTGAGACCTCAGAGTGAGTAAATTGGCCATTTTCATGCACTTTTAACCATTCCACAAATCTTGTGTTTTGGGCCCCTGGAAGCATGAAAATCACTTTAAACATGCTAATTTTAGCTCTAAAACTGATGATCTACCTACAAATGTGAACTGACGTTAAAAAATAAAACATTTGAAAACGGACCATTTTTCACCTTTCTGCAGCATGACGTAATGGGGGGGTGTTATCTCTTTTGTCAAAAATCACCCGTTTTTGCTTGAACATTAAATGCCTCCAAATGGTATTTAATTCACTTCCCGGTCCCCTGGAAGCATGAAAATCACTTTAAACGTGCTAATTTTAGCTCTAAAACTGATGATCTACCTACAAATGTGAACTGACTTTCAAAAATAAAACATTTGAAAACGGACAATTTTTCACCTTTCTGAAGCATGACGTAATGGGGGGGTGTTATCTCTTTTGTCAAAAATCACCTGTTTTTGCTTGAACATTAAATGCCTCCAAATGGTATTTAATTCACTTCCCGGGCCCCTGGAAGCATGAAAATCACTTTAAACGTGCTAATTTTAGCTCTAAAACTGATGATCTACCTACAAATGTGAACTGACTTTCAAAAATAAAACATTTGAAAACGGACAATTTTTCACCTTTCTGAAGCATGACGTAATGGGGGGGGTGTTATCTCTTTTGTCAAAAATCACCTGTTTTTGCTTGAACATTAAATGCTTCAAAATGGTATTTAATTCACTTCCCGGGCCCCTGGTAGCATGAAAATCACTTTAAACATGCTAATTTTAGCTCTAAAACTGATGATCTACCTACAAATGTGAACTGACGTTCAAAAATAAAACATTTGAAAACGGATCATTTTTCACCTTTCTGAAGCATGACGTAATGGGGCGGTGTTATCACTTTTGTCAAAAATCACCTGTTTTTGCTTGAACATTAAATGCCTCCAAATGGTATTTAATTCACTTCCCGGGGTGAAGAAACACTTTTTGAGACCTCAGAGTGAGTAAATTGGCCATTTTCATGCACTTTTAACCATTCCACAAATCTTGTGTTTTGGGCCCCTGGAAGCATGAAAATCACTTTAAACATGCTAATTTTAGCTCTAAAACTGATGATCTACCTACAAATGTGAACTGACGTTAAAAAATAAAACATTTGAAAACGGACCATTTTTCACCTTTCTGCAGCATGACGTAATGGGGGGGGTGTTATCTCTTTTGTCAAAAATCACCTGTTTTTGCTTGAACATTAAATGCCTCCAAATGGTATTAAATTCACTTCCCGGGGTGAAGAAACACTTTTTGAGACCTCAGAGTGAGTAAATTGGCCATTTTCATGCACTTTTAACCATTCCACAAATCTTGTGTTTTGGGCCCCTGGAAGCATGAAAATCACTTTAAACATGCTAATTTTAGCTCTAAAACTGATGATCTACCTACAAATGTGAACTGACTTTCAAAAATAAAACATTTGAAAACGGACAATTTTTCACCTTTCTGAAGCATGACGTAATGGGGGGTGTTATCTCTTTTGTCAAAAATCACCTGTTTTTGCTTGAACATTAAATGCCTCCAAATGGTATTTAATTCACTTCCCGGGCCCCTGGTAGCATGAAAATCACTTTAAACATGCTAATCTTAGCTCTAAAACTGATGATCTACCTACAAATGTGAACTGACGTTCAAAAATAAAACATTTGAAAACGGACCATTTTTCACCTTTCTGAAGCATGACGTAATGGGGGGGTGTTATCTCTTTTGTCAAAAATCACCTGTTTTTGCTTGAACATTAAATGCCTCCAAATGGTATTTAATTACCTTCCCGGGGTGAAGAAACACTTTTTGAGACCTCAGAGTGAGTAAATTGGCCATTTTCATGCACTTTTAACCATTCCACAAATCTTGTGTTTTGGGCCCCTGGAAGCATGAAAATCACTTTAAACATGCTAATTTTAGCTCTAAAACTGATGATCTACCTACAAATGTGAACTGACGTTAAAAAATAAAACATTTGAAAACTGACCATTTTTCACCTTTCTGCAGCATGACGTAATGGGGGGGTGTTATCTCTTTTGTCAAAAATCACCTGTTTTTGCTTGAACATTAAATGCCTCCAAATGGTATTTAATTCACTTCCCGGGCCCCTGGAAGCATGAAAATCACTTTAAACGTGCTAATTTTAGCTCTAAAACTGATGATCTACCTACAAATGTGAACTGACTTTCAAAAATAAAACATTTGAAAACGGACAATTTTTCACCTTTCTGAAGCATGACGTAATGGGGGGGTGTTATCTCTTTTGTCAAAAATCACCTGTTTTTGCTTGAACATGAAATGCCTCCAAATGGTATTTAATTCACTTCCCGGGCCCCTGGAAGCATGAAAATCACTCTAAACGTGCTAATTTTAGCTCTAAAACTGATGATCTATCTACAAATGTGAACTGACTTTCAAAAATAAAACATTTGAAAACGGACAATTTTTCACCTTTCTGAAGCATGACGTAATGGGGGGGTGTTATCTCTTTTGTCAAAAATCACCTGTTTTTGCTTGAACATTAAATGCCTCCAAATGGTATTTAATTCACTTCCCGGGCCCCTGGAAGCATGAAAATCACTTTAAACGTGCTAATTTTAGCTCTAAAACTGATGATCTACCTACAAATGTGAACTGACTTTCAAAAATAAAACATTTGAAAACGGACAATTTTTCACCTTTCTGAAGCATGACGTAATGGGGGGGGAGTGTTATCTCTTTTGTCAAAAATCACCTGTTTTTGCTTGAACATTAAATGCTTCAAAATGGTATTTAATTCACTTCCCGGGCCCCTGGTAGCATGAAAATCACTTTAAACATGCTAATTTTAGCTCTAAAACTGATGATCTACCTACAAATGTGAACTGACGTTCAAAAATAAAACATTTGAAAACGGACCATTTTTCACCTTTCTGAAGCATGACGTAATGGGGCGGTGTTATCACTTTTGTCAAAAATCACCTGTTTTTGCTTGAACATTAAATGCCTCCAAATGGTATTTAATTCACTTCCCGGGGTGAAGAAACACTTTTTGAGACCTCAGAGTGAGTAAATTGGCCATTTTCATGCACTTTTAACCATTCCACAAATCTTGTGTTTTGGGCCCCTGGAAGCATGAAAATCACTTTAAACATGCTAATTTTAGCTCTAAAACTGATGATCTACCTACAAATGTGAACTGACGTTAAAAAATAAAACATTTGAAAACGGCCCATTTTTCACCTTTCTGCAGCATGACGTAATGGGGGGGTGTTATCTCTTTTGTCAAAAATCACCTGTTTTTGCTTGAACATTAAATGCCTCCAAATGGTATTTAATTCACTTCCCGGGCCCCTGGAAGCATGAAAATCACTTTAAACGTGCTAATTTTAGCTCTAAAACTGATGATCTACCTACAAATGTGAACGGACTTTCAAAAATAAAACGTTTGAAAACGGACAATTTTTCACCTTTCTGAAGCATGACGTAATGGGGGGGTGTTATCTCTTTTGTCAAAAATCACCTGTTTTTGCTTGAACATTAAATGCCTCCAAATGGTATTTAATTCACTTCCCGGGCCCCTGGTAGCATAATAATCACTTTAAACATGCTAATTTTAGCTCTAAAACTGATGATCTACCTACAAATGTGAACTGACGTTCAAAAATAAAACATTTGAAAACTGACCATTTTTCACCTTTCTGAAGCATGACGTAATGGGGGGGTGTTATCTCTTTTGTCAAAAATCACCTGTTTTTGCTTGAACATTAAATTCCTCCAAATGGTATTTAATTACCTTCCCGGGGTGAAGAAACACTTTTTGAGACCTCAGAGTGAGTAAATTGGCCATTTTCATGCACTTTTAACCATTCCACAAATCTTGTGTTTTGGGCCCCTGGAAGCATGAAAATCACTTTAAACATGCTAATTTTAGCTCTAAAACTGATGATCTACCTACAAATGTGAACTGACGTTCAAAAATAAAACATTTGAAAACGGACCATTTTTCACCTTTCTGAAGCATGACGTAATGGGGGGGTGTTATCACTTTTGTCAAAAATCACCTGTTTTTGCTTGAACATTAAATGCCTCCAAATGGTATTTAATTCACTTCCCGGGGTGAAGAAACACTTTTTGAGACCTCAGAGTGAGTAAATTGGCCATTTTCATGCACTTTTAACCATTCCACAAATCTTGTGTTTTGGGCCCCTGGAAGCATGAAAATCACTTTAAACATGCTAATTTTAGCTCTAAAACTGATGATCTACCTACAAATGTGAACTGACGTTAAAAAATAAAACATTTGAAAACGGACCATTTTTCACCTTTCTGCAGCATGACGTAATGGGGGGGTGTTATCTCTTTTGTCAAAAATCACCTGTTTTTGCTTGAACATTAAATGCCTCCAAATGGTATTTAATTCACTTCCCGGGCCCCTGAAGGCATGAAAATCACTTTAAAAGTGCTAATTTTAGCTCTAAAACTGATGATCTACCTACAAATGTGAACTGACTTTCAAAAATAATACATTTGAAAACGGACAATTTTTCACCTTTCTGAAGCATGACGTAATGGGGGGGTGTTATCTCTTTTGTCAAAAATCACCTGTTTTTGCTTGAACATTAAATGCCTCCAAATGGTATTTAATTCACTTCCCGGGCCCCTGGTAGCATAATAATCACTTTAAACATGCTAATTTTAGCTCTAAAACTGATGATCTACCTACAAATGTGAACTGACGTTCAAAAATAAAACATTTGAAAACTGACCATTTTTCACCTTTCTGAAGCATGACGTAATGGGGGGGTGTTATCTCTTTTGTCAAAAATCACCTGTTTTTGCTTGAACATTAAATTCCTCCAAATGGTATTTAATTACCTTCCCGGGGTGAAGAAACACTTTTTGAGACCTCAGAGTGAGTAAATTGGCCATTTTCATGCACTTTTAACCATTCCACAAATCTTGTGTTTTGGGCCCCTGGAAGCATGAAAATCACTTTAAACATGCTAATTTTAGCTCTAAAACTGATGATCTACCTACAAATGTGAACTGACGTTCAAAAATAAAACATTTGAAAACGGACCATTTTTCACCTTTCTGAAGCATGACGTAATGGGGGGGTGTTATCACTTTTGTCAAAAATCACCTGTTTTTGCTTGAACATTAAATTCCTCCAAATGGTATTTAATTACCTTCCCGGGGTGAAGAAACACTTTTTGAGACCTCAGAGTGAGTAAATTGGCCATTTTCATGCACTTTTAACCATTCCACAAATCTTGTGTTTTGGGCCCCTGGAAGCATGAAAATCACTTTAAACATGCTAATTTTAGCTCTAAAACTGATGATCTACCTACAAATGTGAACTGACGTTAAAAAATAAAACATTTGAAAACGGACCATTTTTCACCTTTCTGCAGCATGACGTAATGGGGGGGTGTTATCTCTTTTGTCAAAAATCACCTGTTTTTGCTTGAACATTAAATGCCTCCAAATGGTATTAAATTCACTTCCCGGGGTGAAGAAACACTTTTTGAGACCTCAGAGTGAGTAAATTGGCAATTTTCATGCACTTTTAACCATTCCACAAATCTTGTGTTTTGGGCCCCTGGAAGCATGAAAATCACTTTAAACATGCTAATTTTAGCTCTAAAACTGATGATCTACCTACAAATGTGAACTGACGTTAAAAAATAAAACATTTGAAAACGGACCATTTTTCACCTTTCTGCAGCATGACGTAATGGGGGGGTGTTATCTCTTTTGTCAAAAATCACCTGTTTTTGCTTGAACATTAAATGCCTCCAAATGGTATTAAATTCACTTCCCGGGGTGAAGAAACACTTTTTGAGACCTCAGAGTGAGTAAATTGGCCATTTTCATGCACTTTTAACCATTCCACAAATCTTGTGTTTTGGGCCCCTGGAAGCATGAAAATCACTTTAAACATGCTAATTTTAGCTCTAAAACTGATGATCTACCTACAAATGTGAACTGACGTTAAAAAATAAAACATTTGAAAACGGACCATTTTTCACCTTTCTGCAGCATGACGTAATGGGGGGGTGTTATCTCTTTTGTCAAAAATCACCCGTTTTTGCTTGAACATTAAATGCCTCCAAATGGTATTTAATTCACTTCCCGGTCCCCTGGAAGCATGAAAATCACTTTAAACGTGCTAATTTTAGCTCTAAAACTGATGATCTACCTACAAATGTGAACTGACTTTCAAAAATAAAACATTTGAAAACGGACAATTTTTCACCTTTCTGAAGCATGACGTAATGGGGGGGTGTTATCTCTTTTGTCAAAAATCACCTGTTTTTGCTTGAACATTAAATGCCTCCAAATGGTATTTAATTCACTTCCCGGGCCCCTGGAAGCATGAAAATCACTTTAAACGTGCTAATTTTAGCTCTAAAACTGATGATCTACCTACAAATGTGAACTGACTTTCAAAAATAAAACATTTGAAAACGGACAATTTTTCACCTTTCTGAAGCATGACGTAATGGGGGGGTGTTATCTCTTTTGTCAAAAATCACCTGTTTTTGCTTGAACATTAAATGCTTCAAAATGGTATTTAATTCACTTCCCGGGCCCCTGGTAGCATGAAAATCACTTTAAACATGCTAATTTTAGCTCTAAAACTGATGATCTACCTACAAATGTGAACTGACGTTCAAAAATAAAACATTTGAAAACGGATCATTTTTCACCTTTCTGAAGCATGACGTAATGGGGCGGTGTTATCACTTTTGTCAAAAATCACCTGTTTTTGCTTGAACATTAAATGCCTCCAAATGGTATTTAATTCACTTCCCGGGGTGAAGAAACACTTTTTGAGACCTCAGAGTGAGTAAATTGGCCATTTTCATGCACTTTTAACCATTCCACAAATCTTGTGTTTTGGGCCCCTGGAAGCATGAAAATCACTTTAAACATGCTAATTTTAGCTCTAAAACTGATGATCTACCTACAAATGTGAACTGACGTTAAAAAATAAAACATTTGAAAACGGACCAATTTTCACCTTTCTGCAGCATGACGTAATGGGGGGGGTGTTATCTCTTTTGTCAAAAATCACCTGTTTTTGCTTGAACATTAAATGCCTCCAAATGGTATTAAATTCACTTCCCGGGGTGAAGAAACACTTTTTGAGACCTCAGAGTGAGTAAATTGGCCATTTTCATGCACTTTTAACCATTCCACAAATCTTGTGTTTTGGGCCCCTGGAAGCATGAAAATCACTTTAAACATGCTAATTTTAGCTCTAAAACTGATGATCTACCTACAAATGTGAACTGACTTTCAAAAATAAAACATTTGAAAACGGACAATTTTTCACCTTTCTGAAGCATGACGTAATGGGGGGTGTTATCTCTTTTGTCAAAAATCACCTGTTTTTGCTTGAACATTAAATGCCTCCAAATGGTATTTAATTCACTTCCCGGGCCCCTGGTAGCATGAAAATCACTTTAAACATGCTAATCTTAGCTCTAAAACTGATGATCTACCTACAAATGTGAACTGACGTTCAAAAATAAAACATTTGAAAACGGACCATTTTTCACCTTTCTGAAGCATGACGTAATGGGGGGGGTGTTATCTCTTTTGTCAAAAATCACCTGTTTTTGCTTGAACATTAAATGCCTCCAAATGGTATTTAATTACCTTCCCGGGGTGAAGAAACACTTTTTGAGACCTCAGAGTGAGTAAATTGGCCATTTTCATGCACGTTTAACCATTCCACAAATCTTGTGTTTTGGGCCCCTGGAAGCATGAAAATCACTTTAAACATGCTAATTTTAGCTCTAAAACTGATGATCTACCTACAAATGTGAACTGACGTTAAAAAATAAAACATTTGAAAACTGACCATTTTTCACCTTTCTGCAGCATGACGTAATGGGGGGGTGTTATCTCTTTTGTCAAAAATCACCTGTTTTTGCTTGAACATTAAATGCCTCCAAATGGTATTTAATTCACTTCCCGGGCCCCTGGAAGCATGAAAATCACTTTAAACGTGCTAATTTTAGCTCTAAAACTGATGATCTACCTACAAATGTGAACTGACTTTCAAAAATAAAACATTTGAAAACGGACAATTTTTCACCTTTCTGAAGCATGACGTAATGGGGGGGTGTTATCTCTTTTGTCAAAAATCACCTGTTTTTGCTTGAACATTAAATGCCTCCAAATGGTATTTAATTCACTTCCCGGGCCCCTGGTAGCATGAAAATCACTTTAAACATGCTAATTTTAGCTCTAAAACTGATGATCTACCTACAAATGTGAACTGACGTTCAAAAATAAAACATTTGAAAAAGGACCATTTTTCACCTTTCTGAAGCATGACGTAATGGGGGGGTGTTATCTCTTTTGTCAAAAATCACCTGTTTTTGCTTGAACATTAAATGCCTCCAAATGGTATTTAATTACCTTCCCGGGGTGAAGAAACACTTTTTGAGACCTCAGAGTGAGTAAATTGGCCATTTTCATGCACTTTTAACCATTCCACAAATCTTGTGTTTTGGGGCCCTGGAAGCATGAAAATCACTTTAAACATGCTAATTTGAGCTCTAAAACTGATGATCTACCTACAAATGTGAACTGACGTTAAAAAATAAAACATTTAAAAACGCACCATTTTTCACCTTTCTGCAGCATGACGTAATGGGGGGTGTTATCTCTTTTGTCAAAAATCACCTGTTTTTGCTTGAACATTAAATGCCTCCAAATGGCATTTAATTCACTTCCTGGGCCCCTGGAAGCATGAAAATCACTTTAAACGTGCTAATTTTAGCTCTAAAACTGATGATCTACCTACAAATGTGAACTGACTTTCAAAAATAAAACATTTGAAAACGGACAATTTTTCACCTTTCTGAAGCATGACGTAATGGGGGGGGTGTTATCTCTTTTGTCAAAAATCACCTGTTTTTGCTTGAACATTAAATGCCTCCAAATGGTATTTAATTCACTTCTCGGGCCCCTGGAAGCATGAAAATCACTCTAAACGTGCTAATTTTAGCTCTAAAACTGATGATCTACCTACAAATGTGAACTGACTTTCAAAAATAAAACATTTGAAAACGGACAATTTTTCACCTTTCTGAAGCATGACGTAATGGGGGGGTGTTATCTCTTTTGTCAAAAATTACCTGTTTTTGCTTGAACATTAAATGCCTCCAAATGATATTTAATTCACTTCCCGGGCCCCTGGAAGCATGAAAATCACTTTAAACGTGCTAATTTTAGCTCTAAAACTGATGATCTACCTACAAATGTGAACTGACTTTCAAAAATAAAACATTTGAAAACTGACCATTTTTCACCTTTCTGAAGCATGACGTAATGGGGGGGTGTTATCTCTTTTGTCAAAAATCACCTGTTTTTGCTTGAACATTAAATTCCTCCAAATGGTATTTAATTACCTTCCCGGGGTGAAGAAACACTTTTTGAGACCTCAGAGTGAGTAAATTGGCCATTTTCATGCACTTTTAACCATTCCACAAATCTTGTGTTTTGGGCCCCTGGAAGCATGAAAATCACTTTAAACATGCTAATTTTAGCTCTAAAACTGATGATCTACCTACAAATGTGAACTGACGTTAAAAAATAAAACATTTGAAAACGGACCATTTTTCACCTTTCTGCAGCATGACGTAATGAGGGGGTGTTATCTCTTTTGTCAAAAATCACGTGTTTTTGCTTGAACATTAAATTCCTCCAAATGGTATTTAATTCACTTCCCGGGCCCCTGGAAGCATGAAAATCACTTTAAACGTGCTAATTTTAGCTCTACAACTGATGATCTACCTACAAATGTGAACTGACTTTCAAAAATAAAATATTTGAAAACGGACAATTTTTCACCTTTCTGAAGCATGACGTAATGGGGGGGTGTTATCTCTTTTGTCAAAAATCACCTGTTTTTGCTTGAACATTAAATGCCTCCAAATGGTATTTAATTCACTTCCCGGGCCCCTGGAAGCATGAAAATCACTTTAAACATGCTAATTTTAGCTCTAAAACTGATGATCTACCTACAAATGTGAACTGACGTTCAAAAATAAAACATTTGAAAACGGACCATTTTTCACCTTTCTGAAGCATGACGTAATGGGGGGGTGTTATCACTTTTGTCAAAAATCACCTGTTTTTGCTTGAACATTAAATGCCTCCAAATGGTATTTAATTCACTTCCCGGGGTGAAGAAACACTTTTTGAGACCTCAGAGTGAGTAAATTGGCCATTTTCATGCACTTTTAACCATTCCACAAATCTTGTGTTTTGGGCCCCTGGAAGCATGAAAATCACTTTAAACATGCTAATTTTAGCTCTAAAACTGATGATCTACCTACAAATGTGAACTGACGTTAAAAAATAAAACATTTGAAAACGGACCATTTTTCACCTTTCTGCAGCATGACGTAATGGGGGGGTGTTATCTCTTTTGTCAAAAATCACCTGTTTTTGCTTGAACATTAAATGCCTCCAAATGGTATTAAATTCACTTCCCGGGGTGAAGAAACACTTTTTGAGACCTCAGAGTGAGTAAATTGGCCATTTTCATGCACTTTTAACCATTCCACAAATCTTGTGTTTTGGGCCCCTGGAAGCATGAAAATCACTTTAAACATGCTAATTTTAGCTCTAAAACTGATGATCTACCTACAAATGTGAACTGACGTTCAAAAATAAAACATTTGAAAACGGACCATTTTTCACCTTTCTGAAGCATGACGTAATGGGGGGGTGTTATCTCTTTTGTCAAAAATTACCTGTTTTTGCTTGAACATTAAATGCCTCCAAATGGTATTTAATTCACTTCCCGGGCCCCTGGAAGCATGAAAATCACTCTAAACGTGCTAATTTTAGCTCTAAAACTGATGATCTACCTACAAATGTGAACTGACTTTCGAAAATAAAACATTTGAAAACGGACAATTTTTCACCTTTCTGAAGCATGACGTAATGGGGGGGTGTTATCTCTTTTGTCAAAAATTACCTGTTTTTGCTTGAACATTAAATGCCTCCAAATGGTATTTAATTCACTTCCCGGGCCCCTGGAAGCATGAAAATCACTTTAAACGTGCTAATTTTAGCTCTAAAACTGATGATCTACCTACAAATGTGAACTGACTTTCAAAAATAAAACATTTGAAAACGGACAATTTTTCACCTTTCTGAAGCATGACGTAATGGGGGGGTGTTATCTCTTTTGTCAAAAATCACCTGTTTTTGCTTGAACATTAAATGCCTCAAAATGGTATTTAATTCACTTCCCGGGCCCCTGGTAGCATGAAAATCACTTTAAACATGCTAATTTTAGCTCTAAAACTGATGATCTACCTACAAATGTGAACTGACGTTCAAAAATAAAACATTTGAAAACTGACCATTTTTCACCTGTCTGAAGCATGACGTAATGGGGGGGGTGTTATCTCTTTTGTCAAAAATCACCTGTTTTTGCTTGAACATTAAATGCCTCCAAATGGTATTAAATTCACTTCCCGGGGTGAAGAAACACTTTTTGAGACCTCAGAGTGAGTAAATTGGCCATTTTCATGCACTTTTAACCATTCCACAAATCTTGTGTTTTGGGCCCCTGGAAGCATGAAAATCACTTTAAACATGCTAATTTTAGCTCTAAAACTGATGATCTACCTACAAATGTGAACTGACGTTCAAAAATAAAACATTTGAAAACGGACAATTTTTCACCTTTCTGAAGCATGACGTAATGGGGGGGTGTTATCTCTTTTGTCAAAAATCACCTGTTTTTGCTTGAACATTAAATGCCTCAAAATGGTATTTAATTTACTTCCCGGGCCCCTGGTAGCTTGAAAATCACTTTAAACATGCTAATTTTAGCTCTAAAACTGATGATCTACCTACAAATGTGAACCGACGTTCAAAAATAAAACATTTGAAAACGGACCATTTTTCACCTTTCTGCAGCATGACGTAATGGGGGGGTGTTATCTCTTTTGTCAAAAATCACCTGTTTTTGCTTGAACATTAAATGCCTCCAAATGGTATTAAATTCACTTCCCGGGGTGAAGAAACACTTTTTGAGACCTCAGAGTGAGTAAATTGGCCATTTTCATGCACTTTTAACCATTCCACAAATCTTGTGTTTTGGGCCCCTGGAAGCATGAAAATCACTTTAAACATGCTAATTTTAGCTCTAAAACTGATGATCTACCTACAAATGTGAACTGACGTTCAAAAATAAAACATTTGAAAACGGACCATTTTTCACCTTTCTGAAGCATGACGTAATGGGGGGGTGTTATCTCTTTTGTCAAAAATTACCTGTTTTTGCTTGAACATTAAATGCCTCCAAATGGTATTTAATTCACTTCCCGGGCCCCTGGAAGCATGAAAATCACTCTAAACGTGCTAATTTTAGCTCTAAAACTGATGATCTACCTACAAATGTGAACTGACTTTCGAAAATAAAACATTTGAAAACGGACAATTTTTCACCTTTCTGAAGCATGACGTAATGGGGGGGTGTTATCTCTTTTGTCAAAAATTACCTGTTTTTGCTTGAACATTAAATGCCTCCAAATGGTATTTAATTCACTTCCCGGGCCCCTGGAAGCATGAAAATCACTTTAAACGTGCTAATTTTAGCTCTAAAACTGATGATCTACCTACAAATGTGAACTGACTTTCAAAAATAAAACATTTGAAAACGGACAATTTTTCACCTTTCTGAAGCATGACGTAATGGGGGGGTGTTATCTCTTTTGTCAAAAATCACCTGTTTTTGCTTGAACATTAAATGCCTCAAAATGGTATTTAATTCACTTCCCGGGCCCCTGGTAGCATGAAAATCACTTTAAACATGCTAATTTTAGCTCTAAAACTGATGATCTACCTACAAATGTGAACTGACGTTCAAAAATAAAACATTTGAAAACTGACCATTTTTCACCTGTCTGAAGCATGACGTAATGGGGGGGTGTTATCTCTTTTGTCAAAAATCACCTGTTTTTGCTTGAACATTAAATGCCTCCAAATGGTATTAAATTCACTTCCCGGGGTGAAGAAACACTTTTTGAGACCTCAGAGTGAGTAAATTGGCCATTTTCATGCACTTTTAACCATTCCACAAATCTTGTGTTTTGGGCCCCTGGAAGCATGAAAATCACTTTAAACATGCTAATTTTAGCTCTAAAACTGATGATCTACCTACAAATGTGAACTGACGTTAAAAAATAAAACATTTGAAAACGGACCATTTTTCACCTTTCTGCAGCATGACGTAATGGGGGGGTGTTATCTCTTTTGTCAAAAATCACCTGTTTTTGCTTGAACATTAAATGCTTCCAAATGGTATTTAATTCACTTCCCGGGCCCCTGGAAGCATGAAAATCACTTTAAACGTGCTAATTTTAGCTCTACAACTGATGATCTACCTACAAATGTGAACTGACTTTCAAAAATAAAACATTTGAAAACGGACAATTTTTCACCTTTCTGAAGCATGACGTAATGGGGGGGTGTTATCTCTTTTGTCAAAAATCACCTGTTTTTGCTTGAACATTAAATGCCTCCAAATGGTATTTAATTCACTTCCCGGGCCCCTGGAAGCATGAAAATCACTTTAAACATGCTAATTTTAGCTCTAAAACTGATGATCTACCTACAAATGTGAACTGACCTTCAAAAATAAAACATTTGAAAACGGATCATTTTTCACCTTTCTGAAGCATGACGTAATGGGGGGGTGTTATCACTTTTGTCAAAAATCACCTGTTTTTGCTTGAACATTAAATGCCTCCAAATGGTATTTAATTCACTTCCCGGGGTGAAGAAACACTTTTTGAGACCTCAGAGTGAGTAAATTGGCCATTTTCATGCACTTTTAACCATTCCACAAATCTTGTGTTTTGGGCCCCTGGAAGCATGAAAATCACTTTAAACATGCTAATTTTAGCTCTAAAACTGATGATCTACCTACAAATGTGAACTGACGTTAAAAAATAAAACATTTGAAAACGGACCATTTTTCACCTTTCTGCAGCATGACGTAATGGGGGGGTGTTATCTCTTTTGTCAAAAATCACCTGTTTTTGCTTGAACATTAAATGCCTCCAAATGGTATTTAATTCACTTCCCGGGCCCCTGGAAGCATGAAAATCACTTTAAACGTGCTAATTTTAGCTCTAAAACTGATGATCTACCTACAAATGTGAACTGACTTTCAAAAATAAAACATTTGAAAACGGACAATTTTTCACCTTTCTGAAGCATGACGTAATGGGGGGGTGTTATCTCTTTTGTCAAAAATCACCTGTTTTTGCTTGAACATTAAATGCCTCCAAATGGTATTTAATTCACTTCCCGGGCCCCTGGTAGCATAATAATCACTTTAAACATGCTAATTTTAGCTCTAAAACTGATGATCTACCTACAAATGTGAACTGACGTTCAAAAATAAAACATTTGAAAACTGACCATTTTTCACCTTTCTGAAGCATGACGTAATGGGGGGGTGTTATCTCTTTTGTCAAAAATCACCTGTTTTTGCTTGAACATTAAATTCTTCCAAATGGTATTTAATTACCTTCCCGGGGTGAAGAAACACTTTTTGAGACCTCAGAGTGAGTAAATTGGCCATTTTCATGCACTTTTAACCATTCCACAAATCTTGTGTTTTGGGCCCCTGGAAGCATGAAAATCACTTTAAACATGCTAATTTTAGCTCTAAAACTGATGATCTACCTACAAATGTGAACTGACGTTAAAAAATAAAACATTTGAAAACGGACAATTTTTCACCTTTCTGAAGCATGACGTAATGGGGGGGTGTTATCTCTTTTGTCAAAAATCACCTGTTTTTGCTTGAACATTAAATGCCTCCAAATGGTATTTAATTCACTTCCCGGGCCCCTGGAAGCATGAAAATCACTTTAAACATGCTAATTTTAGCTCTAAAACTGATGATCTACCTACAAATGTGAACTGACGTTCAAAAATAAAACATTTGAAAACGGACCATTTTTCACCTTTCTGAAGCATGACGTAATGGGGGGGTGTTATCACTTTTGTCAAAAATCACCTGTTTTTGCTTGAACATTAAATGCCTCCAAATGGTATTTAATTCACTTCCCGGGGTGAAGAAACACTTTTTGAGACCTCAGAGTGAGTAAATTGGCCATTTTCATGCACTTTTAACCATTCCACAAATCTTGTGTTTTGGGCCCCTGGAAGCATGAAAATCACTTTAAACATGCTAATTTTAGCTCTAAAACTGATGATCTACCTACAAATGTGAACTGACGTTAAAAAATAAAACATTTGAAAACGGACCATTTTTCACCTTTCTGCAGCATGACGTAATGGGGGGGTGTTATCTCTTTTGTCAAAAATCACCTGTTTTTGCTTGAACATTAAATGCCTCCAAATGGTATTAAATTCACTTCCCGGGGTGAAGAAACACTTTTTGAGACCTCAGAGTGAGTAAATTGGCCATTTTCATGCACTTTTAACCATTCCACAAATCTTGTGTTTTGGGCCCCTGGAAGCATGAAAATCACTTTAAACATGCTAATTTTAGCTCTAAAACTGATGATCTACCTACAAATGTGAACTGACGTTCAAAAATAAAACATTTGAAAACGGACCATTTTTCACCTTTCTGAAGCATGACGTAATGGGGGGGTGTTATCTCTTTTGTCAAAAATTACCTGTTTTTGCTTGAACATTAAATGCCTCCAAATGGTATTTAATTCACTTCCCGGGCCCCTGGAAGCATGAAAATCACTCTAAACGTGCTAATTTTAGCTCTAAAACTGATGATCTACCTACAAATGTGAACTGACTTTCGAAAATAAAACATTTGAAAACGGACAATTTTTCACCTTTCTGAAGCATGACGTAATGGGGGGGGTGTTATCTCTTTTGTCAAAAATTACCTGTTTTTGCTTGAACATTAAATGCCTCCAAATGGTATTTAATTCACTTCCCGGGCCCCTGGAAGCATGAAAATCACTTTAAACGTGCTAATTTTAGCTCTAAAACTGATGATCTACCTACAAATGTGAACTGACTTTCAAAAATAAAACATTTGAAAACGGACAATTTTTCACCTTTCTGAAGCATGACGTAATGGGGGGGTGTTATCTCTTTTGTCAAAAATCACCTGTTTTTGCTTGAACATTAAATGCCTCAAAATGGTATTTAATTCACTTCCCGGGCCCCTGGTAGCATGAAAATCACTTTAAACATGCTAATTTTAGCTCTAAAACTGATGATCTACCTACAAATGTGAACTGACGTTCAAAAATAAAACATTTGAAAACTGACCATTTTTCACCTGTCTGAAGCATGACGTAATGGGGGGGGTGTTATCTCTTTTGTCAAAAATCACCTGTTTTTGCTTGAACATTAAATGCCTCCAAATGGTATTAAATTCACTTCCCGGGGTGAAGAAACACTTTTTGAGACCTCAGAGTGAGTAAATTGGCCATTTTCATGCACTTTTAACCATTCCACAAATCTTGTGTTTTGGGCCCCTGGAAGCATGAAAATCACTTTAAACATGCTAATTTTAGCTCTAAAACTGATGATCTACCTACAAATGTGAACTGACGTTAAAAAATAAAACATTTGAAAACGGACCATTTTTCACCTTTCTGCAGCATGACGTAATGGGGGGGTGTTATCTCTTTTGTCAAAAATCACCTGTTTTTGCTTGAACATTAAATGCCTCCAAATGGTATTTAATTCACTTCCCGGGCCCCTGGAAGCATGAAAATCACTTTAAACGTGCTAATTTTAGCTCTACAACTGATGATCTACCTACAAATGTGAACTGACTTTCAAAAATAAAACATTTGAAAACGGACAATTTTTCACCTTTCTGAAGCATGACGTAATGGGGGGGTGTTATCTCTTTTGTCAAAAATCACCTGTTTTTGCTTGAACATTAAATGCCTCCAAATGGTATTTAATTCACTTCCCGGGCCCCTGGAAGCATGAAAATCACTTTAAACATGCTAATTTTAGCTCTAAAACTGATGATCTACCTACAAATGTGAACTGACCTTCAAAAATAAAACATTTGAAAACGGATCATTTTTCACCTTTCTGAAGCATGACGTAATGGGGGGGTGTTATCACTTTTGTCAAAAATCACCTGTTTTTGCTTGAACATTAAATGCCTCCAAATGGTATTTAATTCACTTCCCGGGGTGAAGAAACACTTTTTGAGACCTCAGAGTGAGTAAATTGGCCATTTTCATGCACTTTTAACCATTCCACAAATCTTGTGTTTTGGGCCCCTGGAAGCATGAAAATCACTTTAAACATGCTAATTTTAGCTCTAAAACTGATGATCTACCTACAAATGTGAACTGACGTTAAAAAATAAAACATTTGAAAACGGACCATTTTTCACCTTTCTGCAGCATGACGTAATGGGGGGGTGTTATCTCTTTTGTCAAAAATCACCTGTTTTTGCTTGAACATTAAATGCCTCCAAATGGTATTTAATTCACTTCCCGGGCCCCTGGAAGCATGAAAATCACTTTAAACGTGCTAATTTTAGCTCTAAAACTGATGATCTACCTACAAATGTGAACTGACTTTCAAAAATAAAACATTTGAAAACGGACAATTTTTCACCTTTCTGAAGCATGACGTAATGGGGGGGTGTTATCTCTTTTGTCAAAAATCACCTGTTTTTGCTTGAACATTAAATGCCTCCAAATGGTATTTAATTCACTTCCCGGGCCCCTGGTAGCATAATAATCACTTTAAACATGCTAATTTTAGCTCTAAAACTGATGATCTACCTACAAATGTGAACTGACGTTCAAAAATAAAACATTTGAAAACTGACCATTTTTCACCTTTCTGAAGCATGACGTAATGGGGGGGTGTTATCTCTTTTGTCAAAAATCACCTGTTTTTGCTTGAACATTAAATTCTTCCAAATGGTATTTAATTACCTTCCCGGGGTGAAGAAACACTTTTTGAGACCCCAGAGTGAGTAAATTGGCCATTTTCATGCACTTTTAACCATTCCACAAATCTTGTGTTTTGGGCCCCTGGAAGCATGAAAATCACTTTAAACATGCTAATTTTAGCTCTAAAACTGATGATCTACCTACAAATGTGAACTGACGTTAAAAAATAAAACATTTGAAAACGGACCATTTTTCACCTTTCTGCAGCATGACGTAATGAGGGGGTGTTATCTCTTTTGTCAAAAATCACGTGTTTTTGCTTGAACATTAAATGCCTCCAAATGGTATTTAATTCACTTCCCGGGCCCCTGGAAGCATGAAAATCACTTTAAACGTGCTAATTTTAGCTCTACAACTGATGATCTACCTACAAATGTGAACTGACTTTCAAAAATAAAACATTTGAAAACGGACAATTTTTCACCTTTCTGAAGCATGACGTAATGGGGGGTGTTATCTCTTTTGTCAAAAATCACCTGTTTTTGCTTGAACATTAAATGCCTCCAAATGGTATTTAATTCACTTCCCGGGCCCCTGGAAGCATGAAAATCACTTTAAACATGCTAATTTTAGCTCTAAAACTGATGATCTACCTACAAATGTGAACTGACGTTCAAAAATAAAACATTTGAAAACGGACCATTTTTCACCTTTCTGAAGCATGACGTAATGGGGGGGTGTTATCACTTTTGTCAAAAATCACCTGTTTTTGCTTGAACATTAAATGCCTCCAAATGGTATTTAATTCACTTCCCGGGGTGAAGAAACACTTTTTGAGACCTCAGAGTGAGTAAATTGGCCATTTTCATGCACTTTTAACCATTCCACAAATCTTGTGTTTTGGGCCCCTGGAAGCATGAAAATCACTTTAAACATGCTAATTTTAGCTCTAAAACTGATGATCTACCTACAAATGTGAACTGACGTTAAAAAATAAAACATTTGAAAACGGACCATTTTTCACCTTTCTGCAGCATGACGTAATGGGGGGGTGTTATCTCTTTTGTCAAAAATCACCTGTTTTTGCTTGCACATTAAATGCCTCCAAATGGTATTTAATTCACTTCCCGGGCCCCTGGAAGCATGAAAATCACTTTAAACGTGCTAATTTTAGCTCTAAAACTGATGATCTACCTACAAATGTGAACTGACTTTCAAAAATAAAACATTTGAAAACGGACAATTTTTCACCTTTCTGAAGCATGACGTAATGGGGGGGTGTTATCTCTTTTGTCAAAAATCACCTGTTTTTGCTTGAACATTAAATGCCTCCAAATGGTATTTAATTCACTTCCCGGGCCCCTGGTAGCATAATAATCACTTTAAACATGCTAATTTTAGCTCTAAAACTGATGATCTACCTACAAATGTGAACTGACGTTCAAAAATAAAACATTTGAAAACTGACCATTTTTCACCTTTCTGAAGCATGACGTAATGGGGGGGTGTTATCTCTTTTGTCAAAAATCACCTGTTTTTGCTTGAACATTAAATTCCTCCAAATGGTATTTAATTACCTTCCCGGGGTGAAGAAACACTTTTTGAGACCTCAGAGTGAGTAAATTGGCCATTTTCATGCACTTTTAACCATTCCACAAATCTTGTGTTTTGGGCCCCTGGAAGCATGAAAATCACTTTAAACATGCTAATTTTAGTTCTAAAACTGATGATCTACCTACAAATGTGAACTGACGTTAAAAAATAAAACATTTGAAAACGGACCATTTTTCACCTTTCTGCAGCATGACGTAATGAGGGGGTGTTATCTCTTTTGTCAAAAATCACGTGTTTTTGCTTGAACATTAAATGCCTCCAAATGGTATTTAATTCACTTCCCGGGCCCCTGGAAGCATGAAAATCACTTTAAACGTGCTAATTTTAGCTCTACAACTGATGATCTACCTACAAATGTGAACTGACTTTCAAAAATAAAACATTTGAAAACGGACAATTTTTCACCTTTCTGAAGCATGACGTAATGGGGGGGTGTTATCTCTTTTGTCAAAAATCACCTGTTTTTGCTTGAACATTAAATGCCTCCAAATGGTATTTAATTCACTTCCCGGGCCCCTGGAAGCATGAAAATCACTTTAAACATGCTAATTTTAGCTCTAAAACTGATGATCTACCTACAAATGTGAACTGACCTTCAAAAATAAAACATTTGAAAACGGATCATTTTTCACCTTTCTGAAGCATGACGTAATGGGGGGGTGTTATCACTTTTGTCAAAAATCACCTGTTTTTGCTTGAACATTAAATGCCTCCAAATGGTATTTAATTCACTTCCCGGGGTGAAGAAACACTTTTTGAGACCTCAGAGTGAGTAAATTGGCCATTTTCATGCACTTTTAACCATTCCACAAATCTTGTGTTTTGGGCCCCTGGAAGCATGAAAATCACTTTAAACATGCTAATTTTAGCTCTAAAACTGATGATCTACCTACAAATGTGAACTGACGTTAAAAAATAAAACATTTGAAAACGGACCATTTTTCACCTTTCTGCAGCATGACGTAATGGGGGGGTGTTATCTCTTTTGTCAAAAATCACCTGTTTTTGCTTGAACATTAAATGCCTCCAAATGGTATTTAATTCACTTCCCGGGCCCCTGGAAGCATGAAAATCACTTTAAACGTGCTAATTTTAGCTCTAAAACTGATGATCGACCTACAAATGTGAACTGACTTTCAAAAATAAAACATTTGAAAACGGACAATTTTTCACCTTTCTGAAGCATGATGTAATGGGGGGGTGTTATCTCTTTTGTCAAAAATCACCTGTTTTTGCTTGAACATTAAATGCCTCCAAATGGTATTTAATTCACTTCCCGGGCCCCTGGTAGCATAATAATCACTTTAAACATGCTAATTTTAGCTCTAAAACTGATGATCTACCTACAAATGTGAACTGACGTTCAAAAATAAAACATTTGAAAACTGACCATTTTTCACCTTTCTGAAGCATGACGTAATGGGGGGGTGTTATCTCTTTTGTCAAAAATCACCTGTTTTTGCTTGAACATTAAATTCTTCCAAATGGTATTTAATTACCTTCCCGGGGTGAAGAAACACTTTTTGAGACCTCAGAGTGAGTAAATTGGCCATTTTCATGCACTTTTAACCATTCCACAAATCTTGTGTTTTGGGCCCCTGGAAGCATGAAAATCACTTTAAACATGCTAATTTTAGCTCTAAAACTGATGATCTACCTACAAATGTGAACTGACGTTAAAAAATAAAACATTTGAAAACGGACCATTTTTCACCTTTCTGCAGCATGACGTAATGAGGGGGTGTTATCTCTTTTGTCAAAAATCACGTGTTTTTGCTTGAACATTAAATGCCTCCAAATGGTATTTAATTCACTTCCCGGGCCCCTGGAAGCATGAAAATCACTTTAAACGTGCTAATTTTAGCTCTACAACTGATGATCTACCTACAAATGTGAACTGACTTTCAAAAATAAAACATTTGAAAACGGACAATTTTTCACCTTTCTGAAGCATGACGTAATGGGGGGTGTTATCTCTTTTGTCAAAAATCACCTGTTTTTGCTTGAACATTAAATGCCTCCAAATGGTATTTAATTCACTTCCCGGGCCCCTGGAAGCATGAAAATCACTTTAAACATGCTAATTTTAGCTCTAAAACTGATGATCTACCTACAAATGTGAACTGACGTTCAAAAATAAAACATTTGAAAACGGACCATTTTTCACCTTTCTGAAGCATGACGTAATGGGGGGGTGTTATCACTTTTGTCAAAAATCACCTGTTTTTGCTTGAACATTAAATGCCTCAAAATGGTATTTAATTCACTTCCCGGGCCCCTGGTAGCATGAAAATCACTTTAAACATGCTAATTTTAGCTCTAAAACTGATGATCTACCTACAAATGTGAACTGACGTTCAAAAATAAAACATTTGAAAACTGACCATTTTTCACCTGTCTGAAGCATGACGTAATGGGGGGGGTGTTATCTCTTTTGTCAAAAATCACCTGTTTTTGCTTGAACATTAAATGCCTCCAAATGGTATTAAATTCACTTCCCGGGGTGAAGAAACACTTTTTGAGACCTCAGAGTGAGTAAATTGGCCATTTTCATGCACTTTTAACCATTCCACAAATCTTGTGTTTTGGGCCCCTGGAAGCATGAAAATCACTTTAAACATGCTAATTTTAGCTCTAAAACTGATGATCTACCTACAAATGTGAACTGACGTTAAAAAATAAAACATTTGAAAACGGACCATTTTTCACCTTTCTGCAGCATGACGTAATGGGGGGGTGTTATCTCTTTTGTCAAAAATCACCTGTTTTTGCTTGAACATTAAATGCCTCCAAATGGTATTTAATTCACTTCCCGGGCCCCTGGAAGCATGAAAATCACTTTAAACGTGCTAATTTTAGCTCTACAACTGATGATCTACCTACAAATGTGAACTGACTTTCAAAAATAAAACATTTGAAAACGGACAATTTTTCACCTTTCTGAAGCATGACGTAATGGGGGGGTGTTATCTCTTTTGTCAAAAATCACCTGTTTTTGCTTGAACATTAAATGCCTCCAAATGGTATTTAATTCACTTCCCGGGCCCCTGGAAGCATGAAAATCACTTTAAACATGCTAATTTTAGCTCTAAAACTGATGATCTACCTACAAATGTGAACTGACCTTCAAAAATAAAACATTTGAAAACGGATCATTTTTCACCTTTCTGAAGCATGACGTAATGGGGGGGTGTTATCACTTTTGTCAAAAATCACCTGTTTTTGCTTGAACATTAAATGCCTCCAAATGGTATTTAATTCACTTCCCGGGGTGAAGAAACACTTTTTGAGACCTCAGAGTGAGTAAATTGGCCATTTTCATGCACTTTTAACCATTCCACAAATCTTGTGTTTTGGGCCCCTGGAAGCATGAAAATCACTTTAAACATGCTAATTTTAGCTCTAAAACTGATGATCTACCTACAAATGTGAACTGACGTTAAAAAATAAAACATTTGAAAACGGACCATTTTTCACCTTTCTGCAGCATGACGTAATGGGGGGGTGTTATCTCTTTTGTCAAAAATCACCTGTTTTTGCTTGAACATTAAATGCCTCCAAATGGTATTTAATTCACTTCCCGGGCCCCTGGAAGCATGAAAATCACTTTAAACGTGCTAATTTTAGCTCTAAAACTGATGATCTACCTACAAATGTGAACTGACTTTCAAAAATAAAACATTTGAAAACGGACAATTTTTCACCTTTCTGAAGCATGACGTAATGGGGGGGTGTTATCTCTTTTGTCAAAAATCACCTGTTTTTGCTTGAACATTAAATGCCTCCAAATGGTATTTAATTCACTTCCCGGGCCCCTGGTAGCATAATAATCACTTTAAACATGCTAATTTTAGCTCTAAAACTGATGATCTACCTACAAATGTGAACTGACGTTCAAAAATAAAACATTTGAAAACTGACCATTTTTCACCTTTCTGAAGCATGACGTAATGGGGGGGTGTTATCTCTTTTGTCAAAAATCACCTGTTTTTGCTTGAACATTAAATTCTTCCAAATGGTATTTAATTACCTTCCCGGGGTGAAGAAACACTTTTTGAGACCCCAGAGTGAGTAAATTGGCCATTTTCATGCACTTTTAACCATTCCACAAATCTTGTGTTTTGGGCCCCTGGAAGCATGAAAATCACTTTAAACATGCTAATTTTAGCTCTAAAACTGATGATCTACCTACAAATGTGAACTGACGTTAAAAAATAAAACATTTGAAAACGGACCATTTTTCACCTTTCTGCAGCATGACGTAATGAGGGGGTGTTATCTCTTTTGTCAAAAATCACGTGTTTTTGCTTGAACATTAAATGCCTCCAAATGGTATTTAATTCACTTCCCGGGCCCCTGGAAGCATGAAAATCACTTTAAACGTGCTAATTTTAGCTCTACAACTGATGATCTACCTACAAATGTGAACTGACTTTCAAAAATAAAACATTTGAAAACGGACAATTTTTCACCTTTCTGAAGCATGACGTAATGGGGGGTGTTATCTCTTTTGTCAAAAATCACCTGTTTTTGCTTGAACATTAAATGCCTCCAAATGGTATTTAATTCACTTCCCGGGCCCCTGGAAGCATGAAAATCACTTTAAACATGCTAATTTTAGCTCTAAAACTGATGATCTACCTACAAATGTGAACTGACGTTCAAAAATAAAACATTTGAAAACGGACCATTTTTCACCTTTCTGAAGCATGACGTAATGGGGGGGTGTTATCACTTTTGTCAAAAATCACCTGTTTTTGCTTGAACATTAAATGCCTCCAAATGGTATTTAATTCACTTCCCGGGGTGAAGAAACACTTTTTGAGACCTCAGAGTGAGTAAATTGGCCATTTTCATGCACTTTTAACCATTCCACAAATCTTGTGTTTTGGGCCCCTGGAAGCATGAAAATCACTTTAAACATGCTAATTTTAGCTCTAAAACTGATGATCTACCTACAAATGTGAACTGACGTTAAAAAATAAAACATTTGAAAACGGACCATTTTTCACCTTTCTGCAGCATGACGTAATGGGGGGGTGTTATCTCTTTTGTCAAAAATCACCTGTTTTTGCTTGCACATTAAATGCCTCCAAATGGTATTTAATTCACTTCCCGGGCCCCTGGAAGCATGAAAATCACTTTAAACGTGCTAATTTTAGCTCTAAAACTGATGATCTACCTACAAATGTGAACTGACTTTCAAAAATAAAACATTTGAAAACGGACAATTTTTCACCTTTCTGAAGCATGACGTAATGGGGGGGTGTTATCTCTTTTGTCAAAAATCACCTGTTTTTGCTTGAACATTAAATGCCTCCAAATGGTATTTAATTCACTTCCCGGGCCCCTGGTAGCATAATAATCACTTTAAACATGCTAATTTTAGCTCTAAAACTGATGATCTACCTACAAATGTGAACTGACGTTCAAAAATAAAACATTTGAAAACTGACCATTTTTCACCTTTCTGAAGCATGACGTAATGGGGGGGTGTTATCTCTTTTGTCAAAAATCACCTGTTTTTGCTTGAACATTAAATTCCTCCAAATGGTATTTAATTACCTTCCCGGGGTGAAGAAACACTTTTTGAGACCTCAGAGTGAGTAAATTGGCCATTTTCATGCACTTTTAACCATTCCACAAATCTTGTGTTTTGGGCCCCTGGAAGCATGAAAATCACTTTAAACATGCTAATTTTAGTTCTAAAACTGATGATCTACCTACAAATGTGAACTGACGTTAAAAAATAAAACATTTGAAAACGGACCATTTTTCACCTTTCTGCAGCATGACGTAATGAGGGGGTGTTATCTCTTTTGTCAAAAATCACGTGTTTTTGCTTGAACATTAAATGCCTCCAAATGGTATTTAATTCACTTCCCGGGCCCCTGGAAGCATGAAAATCACTTTAAACGTGCTAATTTTAGCTCTACAACTGATGATCTACCTACAAATGTGAACTGACTTTCAAAAATAAAACATTTGAAAACGGACAATTTTTCACCTTTCTGAAGCATGACGTAATGGGGGGGTGTTATCTCTTTTGTCAAAAATCACCTGTTTTTGCTTGAACATTAAATGCCTCCAAATGGTATTTAATTCACTTCCCGGGCCCCTGGAAGCATGAAAATCACTTTAAACATGCTAATTTTAGCTCTAAAACTGATGATCTACCTACAAATGTGAACTGACCTTCAAAAATAAAACATTTGAAAACGGATCATTTTTCACCTTTCTGAAGCATGACGTAATGGGGGGGTGTTATCACTTTTGTCAAAAATCACCTGTTTTTGCTTGAACATTAAATGCCTCCAAATGGTATTTAATTCACTTCCCGGGGTGAAGAAACACTTTTTGAGACCTCAGAGTGAGTAAATTGGCCATTTTCATGCACTTTTAACCATTCCACAAATCTTGTGTTTTGGGCCCCTGGAAGCATGAAAATCACTTTAAACATGCTAATTTTAGCTCTAAAACTGATGATCTACCTACAAATGTGAACTGACGTTAAAAAATAAAACATTTGAAAACGGACCATTTTTCACCTTTCTGCAGCATGACGTAATGGGGGGGTGTTATCTCTTTTGTCAAAAATCACCTGTTTTTGCTTGAACATTAAATGCCTCCAAATGGTATTTAATTCACTTCCCGGGCCCCTGGAAGCATGAAAATCACTTTAAACGTGCTAATTTTAGCTCTAAAACTGATGATCGACCTACAAATGTGAACTGACTTTCAAAAATAAAACATTTGAAAACGGACAATTTTTCACCTTTCTGAAGCATGATGTAATGGGGGGGTGTTATCTCTTTTGTCAAAAATCACCTGTTTTTGCTTGAACATTAAATGCCTCCAAATGGTATTTAATTCACTTCCCGGGCCCCTGGTAGCATAATAATCACTTTAAACATGCTAATTTTAGCTCTAAAACTGATGATCTACCTACAAATGTGAACTGACGTTCAAAAATAAAACATTTGAAAACTGACCATTTTTCACCTTTCTGAAGCATGACGTAATGGGGGGGTGTTATCTCTTTTGTCAAAAATCACCTGTTTTTGCTTGAACATTAAATTCTTCCAAATGGTATTTAATTACCTTCCCGGGGTGAAGAAACACTTTTTGAGACCTCAGAGTGAGTAAATTGGCCATTTTCATGCACTTTTAACCATTCCACAAATCTTGTGTTTTGGGCCCCTGGAAGCATGAAAATCACTTTAAACATGCTAATTTTAGCTCTAAAACTGATGATCTACCTACAAATGTGAACTGACGTTAAAAAATAAAACATTTGAAAACGGACCATTTTTCACCTTTCTGCAGCATGACGTAATGAGGGGGTGTTATCTCTTTTGTCAAAAATCACGTGTTTTTGCTTGAACATTAAATGCCTCCAAATGGTATTTAATTCACTTCCCGGGCCCCTGGAAGCATGAAAATCACTTTAAACGTGCTAATTTTAGCTCTACAACTGATGATCTACCTACAAATGTGAACTGACTTTCAAAAATAAAACATTTGAAAACGGACAATTTTTCACCTTTCTGAAGCATGACGTAATGGGGGGTGTTATCTCTTTTGTCAAAAATCACCTGTTTTTGCTTGAACATTAAATGCCTCCAAATGGTATTTAATTCACTTCCCGGGCCCCTGGAAGCATGAAAATCACTTTAAACATGCTAATTTTAGCTCTAAAACTGATGATCTACCTACAAATGTGAACTGACGTTCAAAAATAAAACATTTGAAAACGGACCATTTTTCACCTTCCTGAAGCATGACGTAATGGGGGGGTGTTATCACTTTTGTCAAAAATCACCTGTTTTTGCTTGAACATTAAATGCCTCCAAATGGTATTTAATTCACTTCCCGGGGTGAAGAAACACTTTTTGAGACCTCAGAGTGAGTAAATTGGCCATTTTCATGCACTTTTAACCATTCCACAAATCTTGTGTTTTGGGCCCCTGGAAGCATGAAAATCACTTTAAACATGCTAATTTTAGCTCTAAAACTGATGATCTACCTACAAATGTGAACTGACGTTAAAAAATAAAACATTTGAAAACGGACCATTTTTCACCTTTCTGCAGCATGACGTAATGGGGGGGTGTTATCTCTTTTGTCAAAAATCACCTGTTTTTGCTTGCACATTAAATGCCTCCAAATGGTATTTAATTCACTTCCCGGGCCCCTGGAAGCATGAAAATCACTTTAAACGTGCTAATTTTAGCTCTAAAACTGATGATCTACCTACAAATGTGAACTGACTTTCAAAAATAAAACATTTGAAAACGGACAATTTTTCACCTTTCTGAAGCATGACGTAATGGGGGGGTGTTATCTCTTTTGTCAAAAATCACCTGTTTTTGCTTGAACATTAAATGCCTCCAAATGGTATTTAATTCACTTCCCGGGCCCCTGGTAGCATAATAATCACTTTAAACATGCTAATTTTAGCTCTAAAACTGATGATCTACCTACAAATGTGAACTGACGTTCAAAAATAAAACATTTGAAAACTGACCATTTTTCACCTTTCTGAAGCATGACGTAATGGGGGGGTGTTATCTCTTTTGTCAAAAATCACCTGTTTTTGCTTGAACATTAAATTCCTCCAAATGGTATTTAATTACCTTCCCGGGGTGAAGAAACACTTTTTGAGACCTCAGAGTGAGTAAATTGGCCATTTTCATGCACTTTTAACCATTCCACAAATCTTGTGTTTTGGGCCCCTGGAAGCATGAAAATCACTTTAAACATGCTAATTTTAGTTCTAAAACTGATGATCTACCTACAAATGTGAACTGACGTTAAAAAATAAAACATTTGAAAACGGACCATTTTTCACCTTTCTGCAGCATGACGTAATGAGGGGGTGTTATCTCTTTTGTCAAAAATCACGTGTTTTTGCTTGAACATTAAATGCCTCCAAATGGTATTTAATTCACTTCCCGGGCCCCTGGAAGCATGAAAATCACTTTAAACGTGCTAATTTTAGCTCTACAACTGATGATCTACCTACAAATGTGAACTGACTTTCAAAAATAAAACATTTGAAAACGGACAATTTTTCACCTTTCTGAAGCATGATGTAATGGGGGGGTGTTATCTCTTTTGTCAAAAATTACCTGTTTTTGCTTGAACATTAAATGCCTCCAAATGGTATTTAATTCACTTCCCGGGCCCCTGGAAGCATGAAAATCACTTTAAACGTGCTAATTTTAGCTCTAAAACTGATGATCTACCTACAAATGTGAACTGACTTTCAAAAATAAAACATTTGAAAACGGACAATTTTTCACCTTTCTGAAGCATGACGTAATGGGGGGGTGTTATCTCTTTTGTCAAAAATCACCTGTTTTTGCTTGAACATTAAATGCCTCAAAATGGTATTTAATTCACTTCCCGGGCCCCTGGTAGCATGAAAATCACTTTAAACATGCTAATTTTAGCTCTAAAACTGATGATCTACCTACAAATGTGAACTGACGTTCAAAAATAAAACATTTGAAAACTGACCATTTTTCACCTGTCTGAAGCATGACGTAATGGGGGGGGTGTTATCTCTTTTGTCAAAAATCACCTGTTTTTGCTTGAACATTAAATGCCTCCAAATGGTATTTAATTCACTTCCCGGGGTGAAGAAACACTTTTTGAGACCTCAGAGTGAGTAAATTGGCCATTTTCATGCACTTTTAACCATTCCACAAATCTTGTGTTTTGGGCCCCTGGAAGCATGAAAATCACTTTAAACATGCTAATTTTAGCTCTAAAACTGATGATCTACCTACAAATGTGAACTGACGTTAAAAAATAAAACATTTGAAAACGGACCATTTTTCACCTTTCTGCAGCATGACGTAATGGGGGGGTGTTATCTCTTTTGTCAAAAATCACCTGTTTTTGCTTGAACATTAAATGCCTCCAAATGGTATTTAATTCACTTCCCGGGCCCCTGGAAGCATGAAAATCACTTTAAACGTGCTAATTTTAGCTCTAAAACTGATGATCTACCTACAAATGTGAACGGACTTTCAAAAATAAAACGTTTGAAAACGGACAATTTTTCACCTTTCTGAAGCATGACGTAATGGGGGGGTGTTATCTCTTTTGTCAAAAATCACCTGTTTTTGCTTGAACATTAAATGCCTCCAAATGGTATTTAATTCACTTCCCGGGCCCCTGGTAGCATAATAATCACTTTAAACATGCTAATTTTAGCTCTAAAACTGATGATCTACCTACAAATGTGAACTGACGTTCAAAAATAAAACATTTGAAAACTGACCATTTTTCACCTTTCTGAAGCATGACGTAATGGGGGGGTGTTATCTCTTTTGTCAAAAATCACCTGTTTTTGCTTGAACATTAAATTCCTCCAAATGGTATTTAATTACCTTCCCGGGGGGAAGAAACACTTTTTGAGACCTCAGAGTGAGTAAATTGGCCATTTTCATGCACTTTTAACCATTCCACAAATCTTGTGTTTTGGGCCCCTGGAAGCATGAAAATCACTTTAAACATGCTAATTTTAGCTCTAAAACTGATGATCTACCTACAAATGTGAACTGACGTTCAAAAATAAAACATTTGAAAACGGACCATTTTTCACCTTTCTGCAGCATGACGTAATGGGGGGGTGTTATCTCTTTTGTCAAAAATCACCTGTTTTTGCTTGAACATTAAATGCCTCCAAATGGTATTTAATTCACTTCCCGGGCCCCTGGAAGCATGAAAATCACTTTAAACGTGCTAATTTTAGCTCTAAAACTGATGATCTACCTACAAATGTGAACTGACTTTCAAAAATAAAACATTTGAAAACGGACAATTTTTCACCTTTCTGAAGCATGACGTAATGGGGGGGTGTTATCTCTTTTGTCAAAAATCACCTGTTTTTGCTTGAACATTAAATGCCTCCAAATGGTATTTAATTCACTTCCCGGGCCCCTGGTAGCATAATAATCACTTTAAACATGCTAATTTTAGCTCTAAAACTGATGATCTACCTACAAATGTGAACTGACGTTCAAAAATAAAACATTTGAAAACTGACCATTTTTCACCTTTCTGAAGCATGACGTAATGGGGGGGTGTTATCTCTTTTGTCAAAAATCACCTGTTTTTGCTTGAACATTAAATTCCTCCAAATGGTATTTAATTACCTTCCCGGGGTGAAGAAACACTTTTTGAGACCTCAGAGTGAGTAAATTGGCCATTTTCATGCACTTTTAACCATTCCACAAATCTTGTGTTTTGGGCCCCTGGAAGCATGAAAATCACTTTAAACATGCTAATTTTAGTTCTAAAACTGATGATCTACCTACAAATGTGAACTGACGTTAAAAAATAAAACATTTGAAAACGGACCATTTTTCACCTTTCTGCAGCATGACGTAATGAGGGGGTGTTATCTCTTTTGTCAAAAATCACGTGTTTTTGCTTGAACATTAAATGCCTCCAAATGGTATTTAATTCACTTCCCGGGCCCCTGGAAGCATGAAAATCACTTTAAACGTGCTAATTTTAGCTCTACAACTGATGATCTACCTACAAATGTGAACTGACTTTCAAAAATAAAACATTTGAAAACGGACAATTTTTCACCTTTCTGAAGCATGACGTAATGGGGGGGTGTTATCTCTTTTGTCAAAAATTACCTGTTTTTGCTTGAACATTAAATGCCTCCAAATAGTATTTAATTCACTTCCCGGGCCCCTGGAAGCATGAAAATCACTTTAAACGTGCTAATTTTAGCTCTAAAACTGATGATCTACCTACAAATGTGAACTGACTTTCAAAAATAAAACATTTGAAAACGGACAATTTTTCACCTTTCTGAAGCATGACGTAATGGGGGGGTGTTATCTCTTTTGTCAAAAATCACCTGTTTTTGCTTGAACATTAAATGCCTCAAAATGGTATTTAATTCACTTCCCGGGCCCCTGGTAGCATGAAAATCACTTTAAACATGCTAATTTTAGCTCTAAAACTGATGATCTACCTACAAATGTGAACTGACGTTCAAAAATAAAACATTTGAAAACTGACCATTTTTCACCTGTCTGAAGCATGACGTAATGGGGGGGGTGTTATCTCTTTTGTCAAAAATCACCTGTTTTTGCTTGAACATTAAATGCCTCCAAATGGTATTTAATTCACTTCCCGGGGTGAAGAAACACTTTTTGAGACCTCAGAGTGAGTAAATTGGCCATTTTCATGCACTTTTAACCATTCCACAAATCTTGTGTTTTGGGCCCCTGGAAGCATGAAAATCACTTTAAACATGCTAATTTTAGCTCTAAAACTGATGATCTACCTACAAATGTGAACTGACGTTAAAAAATAAAACATTTGAAAACGGACCATTTTTCACCTTTCTGCAGCATGACGTAATGGGGGGGTGTTATCTCTTTTGTCAAAAATCACCTGTTTTTGCTTGAACATTAAATGCCTCCAAATGGTATTTAATTCACTTCCCGGGCCCCTGGAAGCATGAAAATCACTTTAAACGTGCTAATTTTAGCTCTAAAACTGATGATCTACCTACAAATGTGAACGGACTTTCAAAAATAAAACGTTTGAAAACGGACAATTTTTCACCTTTCTGAAGCATGACGTAATGGGGGGGTGTTATCTCTTTTGTCAAAAATCACCTGTTTTTGCTTGAACATTAAATGCCTCCAAATGGTATTTAATTCACTTCCCGGGCCCCTGGTAGCATAATAATCACTTTAAACATGCTAATTTTAGCTCTAAAACTGATGATCTACCTACAAATGTGAACTGACGTTCAAAAATAAAACATTTGAAAACGGACAATTTTTCACCTTTCTGAAGCATGACGTAATGGGGGGGTGTTATCTCTTTTGTCAAAAATCACCTGTTTTTGCTTGAACATTAAATTCCTCCAAATGGTATTTAATTACCTTCCCGGGGTGAAGAAACACTTTTTGAGACCTCAGAGTGAGTAAATTGGCCATTTTCATGCACTTTTAACCATTCCACAAATCTTGTGTTTTGGGCCCCTGGAAGCATGAAAATCACTTTAAACATGCTAATTTTAGCTCTAAAACTGATGATCTACCTACAAATGTGAACTGACGTTAAAAAATAAAACATTTGAAAACGGACCATTTTTCACCTTTCTGCAGCATGACGTAATGGGGGGGTGTTATCTCTTTTGTCAAAAATCACCTGTTTTTGCTTGAACATTAAATGCCTCCAAATGGTATTAAATTCACTTCCCGGGGTGAAGAAACACTTTTTGAGACCTCAGAGTGAGTAAATTGGCCATTTTCATGCACTTTTAACCATTCCACAAATCTTGTGTTTTGGGCCCCTGGAAGCATGAAAATCACTTTAAACATGCTAATTTTAGCTCTAAAACTGATGATCTACCTACAAATGTGAACTGACGTTAAAAAACTAAAACATTTGAAAACGGACCATTTTTCACCTTTCTGCAGCATGACGTAATGGGGGGGTGTTATCTCTTTTGTCAAAAATCACCCGTTTTTGCTTGAACATTAAATGCCTCCAAATGGTATTTAATTCACTTCCCGGTCCCCTGGAAGCATGAAAATCACTTTAAACGTGCTAATTTTAGCTCTAAAACTGATGATCTACCTACAAATGTGAACTGACTTTCAAAAATAAAACATTTGAAAACGGACAATTTTTCACCTTTCTGAAGCATGACGTAATGGGGGGGTGTTATCTCTTTTGTCAAAAATCACCTGTTTTTGCTTGAACATTAAATGCCTCCAAATGGTATTTAATTCACTTCCCGGGCCCCTGGAAGCATGAAAATCACTTTAAACGTGCTAATTTTAGCTCTAAAACTGATGATCTACCTACAAATGTGAACTGACTTTCAAAAATAAAACATTTGAAAACGGACAATTTTTCACCTTTCTGAAGCATGACGTAATGGGGGGGTGTTATCTCTTTTGTCAAAAATCACCTGTTTTTGCTTGAACATTAAATGCTTCAAAATGGTATTTAATTCACTTCCCGGGCCCCTGGTAGCATGAAAATCACTTTAAACATGCTAATTTTAGCTCTAAAACTGATGATCTACCTACAAATGTGAACTGACGTTCAAAAATAAAACATTTGAAAACGGATCATTTTTCACCTTTCTGAAGCATGACGTAATGGGGCGGTGTTATCACTTTTGTCAAAAATCACCTGTTTTTGCTTGAACATTAAATGCCTCCAAATGGTATTTAATTCACTTCCCGGGGTGAAGAAACACTTTTTGAGACCTCAGAGTGAGTAAATTGGCCATTTTCATGCACTTTTAACCATTCCACAAATCTTGTGTTTTGGGCCCCTGGAAGCATGAAAATCACTTTAAACATGCTAATTTTAGCTCTAAAACTGATGATCTACCTACAAATGTGAACTGACGTTAAAAAATAAAACATTTGAAAACGGACCATTTTTCACCTTTCTGCAGCATGACGTAATGGGGGGGGGTGTTATCTCTTTTGTCAAAAATCACCTGTTTTTGCTTGAACATTAAATGCCTCCAAATGGTATTAAATTCACTTCCCGGGGTGAAGAAACACTTTTTGAGACCTCAGAGTGAGTAAATTGGCCATTTTCATGCACTTTTAACCATTCCACAAATCTTGTGTTTTGGGCCCCTGGAAGCATGAAAATCACTTTAAACATGCTAATTTTAGCTCTAAAACTGATGATCTACCTACAAATGTGAACTGACGTTAAAAAATAAAACATTTGAAAACGTACCATTTTTCACCTTTCTGCAGCATGACGTAATGGGGGGGTGTTATCTCTTTTGTCAAAAATCACCTGTTTTTGCTTGAACATTAAATGCCTCCAAATTGTATTTAATTCACTTCCCGGGCCCCTGGAAGCATGAAAATCACTTTAAACGTGCTAATTTTAGCTCTAAAACTGATGATCTACCTACAAATGTGAACTGACTTTCAAAAATAAAACATTTGAAAACGGATAATTTTTCACCTTTCTGAAGCATGACGTAATGGGGGGGTGTTATCTCTTTTGTCAAAAATCACCTGTTTTTGCTTGAACATTAAATGCCTCCAAATGGTATTTAATTCACTTCCCGGGCCCCTGGTAGCATGAAAATCACTTTAAACATGCTAATCTTAGCTCTAAAACTGATGATCTACCTACAAATGTGAACTGACGTTCAAAAATAAAACATTTGAAAACGGACCATTTTTCACCTTTCTGAAGCATGACGTAATGGGGGGGTGTTATCTCTTTTGTCAAAAATCACCTGTTTTTGCTTGAACATTAAATGCCTCCAAATGGAATTTAATTACCTTCCCGGGGTGAAGAAACACTTTTTGAGACCTCAGAGTGAGTAAATTGGCCATTTTCATGCACTTTTAACCATTCCACAAATCTTGTGTTTTGGGCCCCTGGAAGCATGAAAATCACTTTAAACATGCTAATTTTAGCTCTAAAACTGATGATCTACCTACAAATGTGAACTGACGTTAAAAAATAAAACATTTGAAAACTGACCATTTTTCACCTTTCTGCAGCATGACGTAATGGGGGGGTGTTATCTCTTTTGTCAAAAATCACCTGTTTTTGCTTGAACATTAAATGCCTCCAAATGGTATTTAATTCACTTCCCGGGCCCCTGGAAGCATGAAAATCACTTTAAACGTGCTAATTTTAGCTCTAAAACTGATGATCTACCTACAAATGTGAACTGACTTTCAAAAATAAAACATTTGAAAACGGACAATTTTTCACCTTTCTGAAGCATGACGTAATGGGGGGGTGTTATCTCTTTTGTCAAAAATCACCTGTTTTTGCTTGAACATTAAATGCCTCCAAATGGTATTTAATTCACTTCCCGGGCCCCTGGTAGCATGAAAATCACTTTAAACATGCTAATTTTAGCTCTAAAACTGATGATCTACCTACAAATGTGAACTGACGTTCAAAAATAAAACATTTGAAAAAGGACCATTTTTCACCTTTCTGAAGCATGACGTAATGGGGGGGTGTTATCTCTTTTGTCAAAAATCACCTGTTTTTGCTTGAACATTAAATGCCTCCAAATGGTATTTAATTACCTTCCCGGGGTGAAGAAACACTTTTTGAGACCTCAGAGTGAGTAAATTGGCCATTTTCATGCACTTTTAACCATTCCACAAATCTTGTGTTTTGGGGCCCTGGAAGCATGAAAATCACTTTAAACATGCTAATTTGAGCTCTAAAACTGATGATCTACCTACAAATGTGAACTGACGTTAAAAAATAAAACATTTAAAAACGCACCATTTTTCACCTTTCTGCAGCATGACGTAATGGGGGGGTGTTATCTCTTTTGTCAAAAATCACCTGTTTTTGCTTGAACATTAAATGCCTCCAAATGGCATTTAATTCACTTCCTGGGCCCCTGGAAGCATGAAAATCACTTTAAACGTGCTAATTTTAGCTCTAAAACTGATGATCTACCTACAAATGTGAACTGACTTTCAAAAATAAAACATTTGAAAACGGACAATTTTTCACCTTTCTGAAGCATGACGTAATGGGGGGGGTGTTATCTCTTTTGTCAAAAATCACCTGTTTTTGCTTGAACATTAAATGCCTCCAAATGGTATTTAATTCACTTCTCGGGCCCCTGGAAGCATGAAAATCACTCTAAACGTGCTAATTTTAGCTCTAAAACTGATGATCTACCTACAAATGTGAACTGACTTTCAAAAATAAAACATTTGAAAACGGACAATTTTTCACCTTTCTGAAGCATGACGTAATGGGGGGGTGTTATCTCTTTTGTCAAAAATTACCTGTTTTTGCTTGAACATTAAATGCCTCCAAATGGTATTTAATTCACTTCCCGGGCCCCTGGAAGCATGAAATCACTTTAAACGTGCTAATTTTAGCTCTAAAACTGATGATCTACCTACAAATGTGAACTGACTTTCAAAAATAAAACATTTGAAAACTGACCATTTTTCACCTTTCTGAAGCATGACGTAATGGGGGGGTGTTATCTCTTTTGTCAAAAATCACCTGTTTTTGCTTGAACATTAAATTCCTCCAAATGGTATTTAATTACCTTCCCGGGGTGAAGAAACACTTTTTGAGACCTCAGAGTGAGTAAATTGGCCATTTTCATGCACTTTTAACCATTCCACAAATCTTGTGTTTTGGGCCCCTGGAAGCATGAAAATCACTTTAAACATGCTAATTTTAGCTCTAAAACTGATGATCTACCTACAAATGTGAACTGACGTTAAAAAATAAAACATTTGAAAACGGACCATTTTTCACCTTTCTGCAGCATGACGTAATGAGGGGGTGTTATCTCTTTTGTCAAAAATCACGTGTTTTTGCTTGAACATTAAATTCCTCCAAATGGTATTTAATTCACTTCCCGGGCCCCTGGAAGCATGAAAATCACTTTAAACGTGCTAATTTTAGCTCTACAACTGATGATCTACCTACAAATGTGAACTGACTTTCAAAAATAAAACATTTGAAAACGGACAATTTTTCACCTTTCTGAAGCATGACGTAATGGGGGGGTGTTATCTCTTTTGTCAAAAATCACCTGTTTTTGCTTGAACATTAAATGCCTCCAAATGGTATTTAATTCACTTCCCGGGCCCCTGGAAGCATGAAAATCACTTTAAACATGCTAATTTTAGCTCTAAAACTGATGATCTACCTACAAATGTGAACTGACGTTCAAAAATAAAACATTTGAAAACGGACCATTTTTCACCTTTCTGAAGCATGACGTAATGGGGGGGTGTTATCACTTTTGTCAAAAATCACCTGTTTTTGCTTGAACATTAAATGCCTCCAAATGGTATTTAATTCACTTCCCGGGGTGAAGAAACACTTTTTGAGACCTCAGAGTGAGTAAATTGGCCATTTTCATGCACTTTTAACCATTCCACAAATCTTGTGTTTTGGGCCCCTGGAAGCATGAAAATCACTTTAAACATGCTAATTTTAGCTCTAAAACTGATGATCTACCTACAAATGTGAACTGACGTTAAAAAATAAAACATTTGAAAACGGACCATTTTTCACCTTTCTGCAGCATGACGTAATGGGGGGGTGTTATCTCTTTTGTCAAAAATCACCTGTTTTTGCTTGAACATTAAATGCCTCCAAATGGTATTAAATTCACTTCCCGGGGTGAAGAAACACTTTTTGAGACCTCAGAGTGAGTAAATTGGCCATTTTCATGCACTTTTAACCATTCCACAAATCTTGTGTTTTGGGCCCCTGGAAGCATGAAAATCACTTTAAACATGCTAATTTTAGCTCTAAAACTGATGATCTACCTACAAATGTGAACTGACGTTCAAAAATAAAACATTTGAAAACGGACCATTTTTCACCTTTCTGAAGCATGACGTAATGGGGGGGTGTTATCTCTTTTGTCAAAAATTACCTGTTTTTGCTTGAACATTAAATGCCTCCAAATGGTATTTAATTCACTTCCCGGGCCCCTGGAAGCATGAAAATCACTCTAAACGTGCTAATTTTAGCTCTAAAACTGATGATCTACCTACAAATGTGAACTGACTTTCGAAAATAAAACATTTGAAAACGGACAATTTTTCACCTTTCTGAAGCATGACGTAATGGGGGGGTGTTATCTCTTTTGTCAAAAATTACCTGTTTTTGCTTGAACATTAAATGCCTCCAAATGGTATTTAATTCACTTCCCGGGCCCCTGGAAGCATGAAAATCACTTTAAACGTGCTAATTTTAGCTCTAAAACTGATGATCTACCTACAAATGTGAACTGACTTTCAAAAATAAAACATTTGAAAACGGACAATTTTTCACCTTTCTGAAGCATGACGTAATGGGGGGGTGTTATCTCTTTTGTCAAAAATCACCTGTTTTTGCTTGAACATTAAATGCCTCAAAATGGTATTTAATTCACTTCCCGGGCCCCTGGTAGCATGAAAATCACTTTAAACATGCTAATTTTAGCTCTAAAACTGATGATCTACCTACAAATGTGAACTGACGTTCAAAAATAAAACATTTGAAAACTGACCATTTTTCACCTGTCTGAAGCATGACGTAATGGGGGGGTGTTATCTCTTTTGTCAAAAATCACCTGTTTTTGCTTGAACATTAAATGCCTCCAAATGGTATTAAATTCACTTCCCGGGGTGAAGAAACACTTTTTGAGACCTCAGAGTGAGTAAATTGGCCATTTTCATGCACTTTTAACCATTCCACAAATCTTGTGTTTTGGGCCCCTGGAAGCATGAAAATCACTTTAAACATGCTAATTTTAGCTCTAAAACTGATGATCTACCTACAAATGTGAACTGACGTTAAAAAATAAAACATTTGAAAACGGACCATTTTTCACCTTTCTGCAGCATGACGTAATGGGGGGGTGTTATCTCTTTTGTCAAAAATCACCTGTTTTTGCTTGAACATTAAATGCCTCCAAATGGTATTTAATTCACTTCCCGGGCCCCTGGAAGCATGAAAATCACTTTAAACGTGCTAATTTTAGCTCTACAACTGATGATCTACCTACAAATGTGAACTGACTTTCAAAAATAAAACATTTGAAAACGGACAATTTTTCACCTTTCTGAAGCATGACGTAATGGGGGGGTGTTATCTCTTTTGTCAAAAATCACCTGTTTTTGCTTGAACATTAAATGCCTCCAAATGGTATTTAATTCACTTCCCGGGCCCCTGGAAGCATGAAAATCACTTTAAACATGCTAATTTTAGCTCTAAAACTGATGATCTACCTACAAATGTGAACTGACGTTAAAAAATAAAACATTTGAAAACGGACCATTTTTCACCTTTCTGCAGCATGACGTAATGGGGGGGTGTTATCTCTTTTGTCAAAAATCACCTGTTTTTGCTTGAACATTAAATGCCTCCAAATGGTATTAAATTCACTTCCCGGGGTGAAGAAACACTTTTTGAGACCTCAGAGTGAGTAAATTGGCCATTTTCATGCACTTTTAACCATTCCACAAATCTTGTGTTTTGGGCCCCTGGAAGCATGAAAATCACTTTAAACATGCTAATTTTAGCTCTAAAACTGATGATCTACCTACAAATGTGAACTGACGTTAAAAAACTAAAACATTTGAAAACGGACCATTTTTCACCTTTCTGCAGCATGACGTAATGGGGGGGTGTTATCTCTTTTGTCAAAAATCACCCGTTTTTGCTTGAACATTAAATGCCTCCAAATGGTATTTAATTCACTTCCCGGTCCTCTGGAAGCATGAAAATCACTTTAAACGTGCTAATTTTAGCTCTAAAACTGATGATCTACCTACAAATGTGAACTGACTTTCAAAAATAAAACATTTGAAAACGGACAATTTTTCACCTTTCTGAAGCATGACGTAATGGGGGGGTGTTATCTCTTTTGTCAAAAATCACCTGTTTTTGCTTGAACATTAAATGCCTCCAAATGGTATTTAATTCACTTCCCGGGCCCCTGGAAGCATGAAAATCACTTTAAACGTGCTAATTTTAGCTCTAAAACTGATGATCTACCTACAAATGTGAACTGACTTTCAAAAATAAAACATTTGAAAACGGACAATTTTTCACCTTTCTGAAGCATGACGTAATGGGGGGGTGTTATCTCTTTTGTCAAAAATCACCTGTTTTTGCTTGAACATTAAATGCTTCAAAATGGTATTTAATTCACTTCCCGGGCCCCTGGTAGCATGAAAATCACTTTAAACATGCTAATTTTAGCTCTAAAACTGATGATCTACCTACAAATGTGAACTGACGTTCAAAAATAAAACATTTGAAAACGGATCATTTTTCACCTTTCTGAAGCATGACGTAATGGGGCGGTGTTATCACTTTTGTCAAAAATCACCTGTTTTTGCTTGAACATTAAATGCCTCCAAATGGTATTTAATTCACTTCCCGGGGTGAAGAAACACTTTTTGAGACCTCAGAGTGAGTAAATTGGCCATTTTCATGCACTTTTAACCATTCCACAAATCTTGTGTTTTGGGCCCCTGGAAGCATGAAAATCACTTTAAACATGCTAATTTTAGCTCTAAAACTGATGATCTACCTACAAATGTGAACTGACGTTAAAAAATAAAACATTTGAAAACGGACCATTTTTCACCTTTCTGCAGCATGACGTAATGGGGGGGTGTTATCTCTTTTGTCAAAAATCACCTGTTTTTGCTTGAACATTAAATGCCTCCAAATGGTATTTAATTCACTTCCCGGGCCCCTGGAAGCATGAAAATCACTTTAAACGTGCTAATTTTAGCTCTAAAACTGATGATCTACCTACAAATGTGAACTGACTTTCAAAAATAAAACATTTGAAAACGGACAATTTTTCACCTTTCTGAAGCATGACGTAATGGGGGGGGTGTTATCTCTTTTGTCAAAAATCACCTGTTTTTGCTTGAACATTAAATTCCTCCAAATGGTATTTAATTACCTTCCCGGGGTGAAGAAACACTTTTTGAGACCTCAGAGTGAGTAAATTGGCCATTTTCATGCACTTTTAACCATTCCACAAATCTTGTGTTTTGGGCCCCTGGAAGCATGAAAATCACTTTAAACATGCTAATTTTAGCTCTAAAACTGATGATCTACCTACAAATGTGAACTGACGTTAAAAAATAAAACATTTGAAAACGGACCATTTTTCACCTTTCTGCAGCATGACGTAATGGGGGGGTGTTATCTCTTTTGTCAAAAATCACCTGTTTTTGCTTGAACATTAAATGCCTCCAAATGGTATTAAATTCACTTCCCGGGGTGAAGAAACACTTTTTGAGACCTCAGAGTGAGTAAATTGGCCATTTTCATGCACTTTTAACCATTCCACAAATCTTGTGTTTTGGGCCCCTGGAAGCATGAAAATCACTTTAAACATGCTAATTTTAGCTCTAAAACTGATGATCTACCTACAAATGTGAACTGACGTTAAAAAACTAAAACATTTGAAAACGGACCATTTTTCACCTTTCTGCAGCATGACGTAATGGGGGGGTGTTATCTCTTTTGTCAAAAATCACCCGTTTTTGCTTGAACATTAAATGCCTCCAAATGGTATTTAATTCACTTCCCGGTCCCCTGGAAGCATGAAAATCACTTTAAACGTGCTAATTTTAGCTCTAAAACTGATGATCTACCTACAAATGTGAACTGACTTTCAAAAATAAAACATTTGAAAACGGACAATTTTTCACCTTTCTGAAGCATGACGTAATGGGGGGGTGTTATCTCTTTTGTCAAAAATCACCTGTTTTTGCTTGAACATTAAATGCCTCCAAATGGTATTTAATTCACTTCCCGGGCCCCTGGAAGCATGAAAATCACTTTAAACGTGCTAATTTTAGCTCTAAAACTGATGATCTACCTACAAATGTGAACTGACTTTCAAAAATAAAACATTTGAAAACGGACAATTTTTCACCTTTCTGAAGCATGACGTAATGGGGGGGTGTTATCTCTTTTGTCAAAAATCACCTGTTTTTGCTTGAACATTAAATGCTTCAAAATGGTATTTAATTCACTTCCCGGGCCCCTGGTAGCATGAAAATCACTTTAAACATGCTAATTTTAGCTCTAAAACTGATGATCTACCTACAAATGTGAACTGACGTTCAAAAATAAAACATTTGAAAACGGATCATTTTTCACCTTTCTGAAGCATGACGTAATGGGGCGGTGTTATCACTTTTGTCAAAAATCACCTGTTTTTGCTTGAACATTAAATGCCTCCAAATGGTATTTAATTCACTTCCCGGGGTGAAGAAACACTTTTTGAGACCTCAGAGTGAGTAAATTGGCCATTTTCATGCACTTTTAACCATTCCACAAATCTTGTGTTTTGGGCCCCTGGAAGCATGAAAATCACTTTAAACATGCTAATTTTAGCTCTAAAACTGATGATCTACCTACAAATGTGAACTGACGTTAAAAAATAAAACATTTGAAAACGGACCATTTTTCACCTTTCTGCAGCATGACGTAATGGGGGGGGGTGTTATCTCTTTTGTCAAAAATCACCTGTTTTTGCTTGAACATTAAATGCCTCCAAATGGTATTAAATTCACTTCCCGGGGTGAAGAAACACTTTTTGAGACCTCAGAGTGAGTAAATTGGCCATTTTCATGCACTTTTAACCATTCCACAAATCTTGTGTTTTGGGCCCCTGGAAGCATGAAAATCACTTTAAACATGCTAATTTTAGCTCTAAAACTGATGATCTACCTACAAATGTGAACTGACGTTAAAAAATAAAACATTTGAAAACGTACCATTTTTCACCTTTCTGCAGCATGACGTAATGGGGGGGTGTTATCTCTTTTGTCAAAAATCACCTGTTTTTGCTTGAACATTAAATGCCTCCAAATTGTATTTAATTCACTTCCCGGGCCCCTGGAAGCATGAAAATCACTTTAAACGTGCTAATTTTAGCTCTAAAACTGATGATCTACCTACAAATGTGAACTGACTTTCAAAAATAAAACATTTGAAAACGGACAATTTTTCACCTTTCTGAAGCATGACGTAATGGGGGGGTGTTATCTCTTTTGTCAAAAATCACCTGTTTTTGCTTGAACATTAAATGCCTCCAAATGGTATTTAATTCACTTCCCGGGCCCCTGGTAGCATGAAAATCACTTTAAACATGCTAATCTTAGCTCTAAAACTGATGATCTACCTACAAATGTGAACTGACGTTCAAAAATAAAACATTTGAAAACGGACCATTTTTCACCTTTCTGAAGCATGACGTAATGGGGGGGTGTTATCTCTTTTGTCAAAAATCACCTGTTTTTGCTTGAACATTAAATGCCTCCAAATGGAATTTAATTACCTTCCCGGGGTGAAGAAACACTTTTTGAGACCTCAGAGTGAGTAAATTGGCCATTTTCATGCACTTTTAACCATTCCACAAATCTTGTGTTTTGGGCCCCTGGAAGCATGAAAATCACTTTAAACATGCTAATTTTAGCTCTAAAACTGATGATCTACCTACAAATGTGAACTGACGTTAAAAAATAAAACATTTGAAAACTGACCATTTTTCACCTTTCTGCAGCATGACGTAATGGGGGGGTGTTATCTCTTTTGTCAAAAATCACCTGTTTTTGCTTGAACATTAAATGCCTCCAAATGGTATTTAATTCACTTCCCGGGCCCCTGGAAGCATGAAAATCACTTTAAACGTGCTAATTTTAGCTCTAAAACTGATGATCTACCTACAAATGTGAACTGACTTTCAAAAATAAAATATTTGAAAACGGACAATTTTTCACCTTTCTGAAGCATGACGTAATGGGGGGGTGTTATCTCTTTTGTCAAAAATCACCTGTTTTTGCTTGAACATTAAATGCCTCCAAATGGTATTTAATTCACTTCCCGGGCCCCTGGTAGCATGAAAATCACTTTAAACATGCTAATTTTAGCTCTAAAACTGATGATCTACCTACAAATGTGAACTGACGTTCAAAAATAAAACATTTGAAAAAGGACCATTTTTCACCTTTCTGAAGCATGACGTAATGGGGGGGTGTTATCTCTTTTGTCAAAAATCACCTGTTTTTGCTTGAACATTAAATGCCTCCAAATGGTATTTAATTACCTTCCCGGGGTGAAGAAACACTTTTTGAGACCTCAGAGTGAGTAAATTGGCCATTTTCATGCACTTTTAACCATTCCACAAATCTTGTGTTTTGGGGCCCTGGAAGCATGAAAATCACTTTAAACATGCTAATTTGAGCTCTAAAACTGATGATCTACCTACAAATGTGAACTGACGTTAAGAAATAAAACATTTAAAAACGCACCATTTTTCACCTTTCTGCAGCATGACGTAATGGGGGGGTGTTATCTCTTTTGTCAAAAATCACCTGTTTTTGCTTGAACATTAAATGCCTCCAAATGGCATTTAATTCACTTCCTGGGCCCCTGGAAGCATGAAAATCACTTTAAACGTGCTAATTTTAGCTCTAAAACTGATGATCTACCTACAAATGTGAACTGACTTTCAAAAATAAAACATTTGAAAACGGACAATTTTTCACCTTTCTGAAGCATGACGTAATGGGGGGGGGGTGTTATCTCTTTTGTCAAAAATCACCTGTTTTTGCTTGAACATTAAATGCCTCCAAATGGTATTTAATTCACTTCTCGGGCCCCTGGAAGCATGAAAATCACTCTAAACGTGCTAATTTTAGCTCTAAAACTGATGATCTACCTACAAATGTGAACTGACTTTCAAAAATAAAACATTTGAAAACGGACAATTTTTCACCTTTCTGAAGCATGACGTAATGGGGGGGTGTTATCTCTTTTGTCAAAAATTACCTGTTTTTGCTTGAACATTAAATGCCTCCAAATGGTATTTAATTCACTTCCCGGGCCCCTGGAAGCATGAAAATCACTTTAAACGTGCTAATTTTAGCTCTAAAACTGATGATCTACCTACAAATGTGAACTGACTTTCAAAAATAAAACATTTGAAAACTGACCATTTTTCACCTTTCTGAAGCATGACGTAATGGGGGGGTGTTATCTCTTTTGTCAAAAATCACCTGTTTTTGCTTGAACATTAAATTCCTCCAAATGGTATTTAATTACCTTCCCGGGGTGAAGAAACACTTTTTGAGACCTCAGAGTGAGTAAATTGGCCATTTTCATGCACTTTTAACCATTCCACAAATCTTGTGTTTTGGGCCCCTGGAAGCATGAAAATCACTTTAAACATGCTAATTTTAGCTCTAAAACTGATGATCTACCTACAAATGTGAACTGACGTTAAAAAATAAAACATTTGAAAACGGACCATTTTTCACCTTTCTGCAGCATGACGTAATGAGGGGGTGTTATCTCTTTTGTCAAAAATCACGTGTTTTTGCTTGAACATTAAATTCCTCCAAATGGTATTTAATTCACTTCCCGGGCCCCTGGAAGCATGAAAATCACTTTAAACGTGCTAATTTTAGCTCTACAACTGATGATCTACCTACAAATGTGAACTGACTTTCAAAAATAAAACATTTGAAAACGGCCAATTTTTCACCTTTCTGAAGCATGACGTAATGGGGGGGTGTTATCTCTTTTGTCAAAAATCACCTGTTTTTGCTTGAACATTAAATGCCTCCAAATGGTATTTAATTCACTTCCCGGGCCCCTGGAAGCATGAAAATCACTTTAAACATGCTAATTTTAGCTCTAAAACTGATGATCTACCTACAAATGTGAACTGACGTTCAAAAATAAAACATTTGAAAACGGACCATTTTTCACCTTTCTGAAGCATGACGTAATGGGGGGGTGTTATCACTTTTGTCAAAAATCACCTGTTTTTGCTTGAACATTAAATGCCTCCAAATGGTATTTAATTCACTTCCCGGGGTGAAGAAACACTTTTTGAGACCTCAGAGTGAGTAAATTGGCCATTTTCATGCACTTTTAACCATTCCACAAATCTTGTGTTTTGGGCCCCTGGAAGCATGAAAATCACTTTAAACATGCTAATTTTAGCTCTAAAACTGATGATCTACCTACAAATGTGAACTGACGTTAAAAAATAAAACATTTGAAAACGGACCATTTTTCACCTTTCTGCAGCATGACGTAATGGGGGGGTGTTATCTCTTTTGTCAAAAATCACCTGTTTTTGCTTGAACATTAAATGCCTCCAAATGGTATTAAATTCACTTCCCGGGGTGAAGAAACACTTTTTGAGACCTCAGAGTGAGTAAATTGGCCATTTTCATGCACTTTTAACCATTCCACAAATCTTGTGTTTTGGGCCCCTGGAAGCATGAAAATCACTTTAAACATGCTAATTTTAGCTCTAAAACTGATGATCTACCTACAAATGTGAACTGACGTTCAAAAATAAAACATTTGAAAACGGACCATTTTTCACCTTTCTGAAGCATGACGTAATGGGGGGGTGTTATCTCTTTTGTCAAAAATTACCTGTTTTTGCTTGAACATTAAATGCCTCCAAATGGTATTTAATTCACTTCCCGGGCCCCTGGAAGCATGAAAATCACTCTAAACGTGCTAATTTTAGCTCTAAAACTGATGATCTACCTACAAATGTGAACTGACTTTCGAAAATAAAACATTTGAAAACGGACAATTTTTCACCTTTCTGAAGCATGACGTAATGGGGGGGTGTTATCTCTTTTGTCAAAAATTACCTGTTTTTGCTTGAACATTAAATGCCTCCAAATGGTATTTAATTCACTTCCCGGGCCCCTGGAAGCATGAAAATCACTTTAAACGTGCTAATTTTAGCTCTAAAACTGATGATCTACCTACAAATGTGAACTGACTTTCAAAAATAAAACATTTGAAAACGGACAATTTTTCACCTTTCTGAAGCATGACGTAATGGGGGGGTGTTATCTCTTTTGTCAAAAATCACCTGTTTTTGCTTGAACATTAAATGCCTCAAAATGGTATTTAATTCACTTCCCGGGCCCCTGGTAGCATGAAAATCACTTTAAACATGCTAATTTTAGCTCTAAAACTGATGATCTACCTACAAATGTGAACTGATGTTCAAAAATAAAACATTTGAAAACTGACCATTTTTCACCTGTCTGAAGCATGACGTAATGGGGGGGTGTTATCTCTTTTGTCAAAAATCACCTGTTTTTGCTTGAACATTAAATGCCTCCAAATGGTATTAAATTCACTTCCCGGGGTGAAGAAACACTTTTTGAGACCTCAGAGTGAGTAAATTGGCCATTTTCATGCACTTTTAACCATTCCACAAATCTTGTGTTTTGGGCCCCTGGTAGCATGAAAATCACTTTAAACATGCTAATTTTAGCTCTAAAACTGATGATCTACCTACAAATGTGAACTGATGTTCAAAAATAAAACATTTGAAAACTGACCATTTTTCACCTTTCTGCAGCATGACGTAATGGGGGGGTGTTATCTCTTTTGTCAAAAATCACCTGTTTTTGCTTGAACATTAAATGCCTCCAAATGGTATTTAATTCACTTCCCGGGCCCCTGGAAGCATGAAAATCACTTTAAACGTGCTAATTTTAGCTCTACAACTGATGATCTACCTACAAATGTGAACTGACTTTCAAAAATAAAACATTTGAAAACGGACAATTTTTCACCTTTCTGAAGCATGACGTAATGGGGGGGTGTTATCTCTTTTGTCAAAAATCACCTGTTTTTGCTTGAACATTAAATGCCTCCAAATGGTATTTAATTCACTTCCCGGGCCCCTGGAAGCATGAAAATCACTTTAAACATGCTAATTTTAGCTCTAAAACTGATGATCTACCTACAAATGTGAACTGACCTTCAAAAATAAAACATTTGAAAACGGATCATTTTTCACCTTTCTGAAGCATGACGTAATGGGGGGGTGTTATCACTTTTGTCAAAAATCACCTGTTTTTGCTTGAACATTAAATGCCTCCAAATGGTATTTAATTCACTTCCCGGGGTGAAGAAACACTTTTTGAGACCTCAGAGTGAGTAAATTAGCCATTTTCATGCACTTTTATCCATTCCACAAATCTTGTGTTTTGGGCCCCTGGAAGCATGAAAATCACTTTAAACATGCTAATTTTAGCTCTAAAACTGATGATCTACCTACAAATGTGAACTGACGTTAAAAAATAAAACATTTGAAAACGGACAATTTTTCACCTTTCTGCAGCATGACGTAATGGGGGGGTGTTATCTCTTTTGTCAAAAATCACCTGTTTTTGCTTGAACATTAAATGCCTCCAAATGGTATTTAATTCACTTCCCGGGCCCCTGGAAGCATGAAAATCACTTTAAACGTGCTAATTTTAGCTCTAAAACTGATGATCTACCTACAAATGTGAACTGACTTTCAAAAATAAAACATTTGAAAACGGACAATTTTTCACCTTTCTGAAGCATGACGTAATGGGGGGGTGTTATCTCTTTTGTCAAAAATCACCTGTTTTTGCTTGAACATTAAATGCCTCCAAATGGTATTTAATTCACTTCCCGGGCCCCTGGTAGCATAATAATCACTTTAAACATGCTAATTTTAGCTCTAAAACTGATGATCTACCTACAAATGTGAACTGACGTTCAAAAATAAAACATTTGAAAACTGACCATTTTTCACCTTTCTGAAGCATGACGTAATGGGGGGGTGTTATCTCTTTTGTCAAAAATCACCTGTTTTTGCTTGAACATTAAATTCTTCCAAATGGTATTTAATTACCTTCCCGGGGTGAAGAAACACTTTTTGAGACCTCAGAGTGAGTAAATTGGCCATTTTCATGCACTTTTAACCATTCCACAAATCTTGTGTTTTGGGCCCCTGGAAGCATGAAAATCACTTTAAACATGCTAATTTTAGCTCTAAAACTGATGATCTACCTACAAATGTGAACTGACGTTAAAAAAAAAACATTTGAAAACGGACCATTTTTCACCTTTCTGCAGCATGACGTAATGAGGGGGTGTTATCTCTTTTGTCAAAAATCACGTGTTTTTGCTTGAACATTAAATGCCTCCAAATGGTATTTAATTCACTTCCCGGGCCCCTGGAAGCATGAAAATCACTTTAAACGTGCTAATTTTAGCTCTACAACTGATGATCTACCTACAAATGTGAACTGACTTTCAAAAATAAAACATTTGAAAACGGACAATTTTTCACCTTTCTGAAGCATGACGTAATGGGGGGTGTTATCTCTTTTGTCAAAAATCACCTGTTTTTGCTTGAACATTAAATGCCTCCAAATGGTATTTAATTCACTTCCCGGGCCCCTGGAAGCATGAAAATCACTTTAAACATGCTAATTTTAGCTCTAAAACTGATGATCTACCTACAAATGTGAACTGACGTTCAAAAATAAAACATTTGAAAACGGACCATTTTTCACCTTTCTGAAGCATGACGTAATGGGGGGGTGTTATCACTTTTGTAAAAAATCACCTGTTTTTGCTTGAACATTAAATGCCTCCAAATGGTATTTAATTCACTTCCCGGGGTGAAGAAACACTTTTTGAGACCTCAGAGTGAGTAAATTGGCCATTTTCATGCACTTTTAACCATTCCACAAATCTTGTGTTTTGGGCCCCTGGAAGCATGAAAATCACTTTAAACATGCTAATTTTAGCTCTAAAACTGATGATCTACCTACAAATGTGAACTGACGTTAAAAAATAAAACATTTGAAAACGGACCATTTTTCACCTTTCTGCAGCATGACGTAATGGGGGGGTGTTATCTCTTTTGTCAAAAATCACCTGTTTTTGCTTGCACATTAAATGCCTCCAAATGGTATTTAATTCACTTCCCGGGCCCCTGGAAGCATGAAAATCACTTTAAACGTGCTAATTTTAGCTCTAAAACTGATGATCTACCTACAAATGTGAACTGACTTTCAAAAATAAAACATTTGAAAACGGACAATTTTTCACCTTTCTGAAGCATGACGTAATGGGGGGGTGTTATCTCTTTTGTCAAAAATCACCTGTTTTTGCTTGAACATTAAATGCCTCCAAATGGTATTTAATTCACTTCCCGGGCCCCTGGTAGCATAATAATCACTTTAAACATGCTAATTTTAGCTCTAAAACTGATGATCTACCTACAAATGTGAACTGACGTTCAAAAATAAAACATTTGAAAACTGACCATTTTTCACCTTTCTGAAGCATGACGTAATGGGGGGGTGTTATCTCTTTTGTCAAAAATCACCTGTTTTTGCTTGAACAATAAATTCCTCCAAATGGTATTTAATTACCTTCCCGGGGTGAAGAAACACTTTTTGAGACCTCAGAGTGAGTAAATTGTCCATTTTCATGCACTTTTAACCATTCCACAAATCTTGTGTTTTGGGCCCCTGGAAGCATGAAAATCACTTTAAACATGCTAATTTTAGTTCTAAAACTGATGATCTACCTACAAATGTGAACTGACGTTAAAAAATAAAACATTTGAAAACGGACCATTTTTCACCTTTCTGCAGCATGACGTAATGAGGGGGTGTTATCTCTTTTGTCAAAAATCACGTGTTTTTGCTTGAACATTAAATGCCTCCAAATGGTATTTAATTCACTTCCCGGGCCCCTGGAAGCATGAAAATCACTTTAAACGTGCTAATTTTAGCTCTACAACTGATGATCTACCTACAAATGTGAACTGACTTTCAAAAATAAAACATTTGAAAACGGACAATTTTTCACCTTTCTGAAGCATGACGTAATGGGGGGGTGTTATCTCTTTTGTCAAAAATCACCTGTTTTTGCTTGAACATTAAATGCCTCCAAATGGTATTTAATTCACTTCCCGGGCCCCTGGAAGCATGAAAATCACTTTAAACGTGCTAATTTTAGCTCTAAAACTGATGATCTCCCTACAAATGTGAACTGACGTTCAAAAATAAAACATTTGAAAACGGACCATTTTTCACCTTTCTGAAGCATGACGTAATGGGGGGGTGTTATCACTTTTGTCAAAAATCACCTGTTTTTGCTTGAACATTAAATGCCTCCAAATGGTATTTAATTCACTTCCCGGGGTGAAGAAACACTTTTTGAGACCTCAGAGTGAGTAAATTGGCCATTTTCATGCACTTTTAACCATTCCACAAATCTTGTGTTTTGGGCCCCTGGAAGCATGAAAATCACTTTAAACATGCTAATTTTAGCTCTAAAACTGATGATCTACCTACAAATGTGAACTGACGTTAAAAAATAAAACATTTGAAAACGGACCATTTTTCACCTTTCTGCAGCATGACGTAATGGGGGGGTGTTATCTCTTTTGTCAAAAATCACCTGTTTTTGCTTGAACATTAAATGCCTCCAAATGGTATTAAATTCACTTCCCGGGGTGAAGAAACACTTTTTGAGACCTCAGAGTGAGTAAATTGGCCATTTTCATGCACTTTTAACCATTCCACAAATCTTGTGTTTTGGGCCCCTGGAAGCATGAAAATCACTTTAAACATGCTAATTTTAGCTCTAAAACTGATGATCTACCTACAAATGTGAACTGACGTTCAAAAATAAAACATTTGAAAACTGACCATTTTTCACCTTTCTGAAGCATGACGTAATGGGGGGGTGTTATCTCTTTTGTCAAAAATTACCTGTTTTTGCTTGAACATTAAATGCCTCCAAATGGTATTTAATTCACTTCCCGGGCCCCTGGAAGCATGAAAATCACTCTAAACGTGCTAATTTTAGCTCTAAAACTGATGATCTACCTACAAATGTGAACTGACTTTCAAAAATAAAACATTTGAAAACGGACAATTTTTCACCTTTCTGAAGCATGACGTAATGGGGGGGTGTTATCTCTTTTGTCAAAAATCACCTGTTTTTGCTTGAACATTAAATGCCTCCAAATGGTATTTAATTCACTTCCCGGGCCCCTGGAAGCATGAAAATCACTTTAAACATGCTAATTTTAGCTCTAAAACTGATGATCTACCTACAAATGTGAACTGACCTTCAAAAATAAAACATTTGAAAACGGATCATTTTTCACCTTTCTGAAGCATGACGTAATGGGGGGGTGTTATCACTTTTGTCAAAAATCACCTGTTTTTGCTTGAACATTAAATGCCTCCAAATGGTATTTAATTCACTTCCCGGGGTGAAGAAACACTTTTTGAGACCTCAGAGTGAGTAAATTGGCCATTTTCATGCACTTTTATCCATTCCACAAATCTTGTGTTTTGGGCCCCTGGAAGCATGAAAATCACTTTAAACATGCTAATTTTAGCTCTAAAACTGATGATCTACCTACAAATGTGAACTGACGTTAAAAAATAAAACATTTGAAAACGGACAATTTTTCACCTTTCTGCAGCATGACGTAATGGGGGGGTGTTATCTCTTTTGTCAAAAATCACCTGTTTTTGCTTGAACATTAAATGCCTCCAAATGGTATTTAATTCACTTCCCGGGCCCCTGGAAGCATGAAAATCACTTTAAACGTGCTAATTTTAGCTCTAAAACTGATGATCTACCTACAAATGTGAACTGACTTTCAAAAATAAAACATTTGAAAACGGACAATTTTTCACCTTTCTGAAGCATGACGTAATGGGGGGGTGTTATCTCTTTTGTCAAAAATCACCTGTTTTTGCTTGAACATTAAATGCCTCCAAATGGTATTTAATTCACTTCCCGGGCCCCTGGTAGCATAATAATCACTTTAAACATGCTAATTTTAGCTCTAAAACTGATGATCTACCTACAAATGTGAACTGACGTTCAAAAATAAAACATTTGAAAACTGACCATTTTTCACCTTTCTGAAGCATGACGTAATGGGGGGGTGTTATCTCTTTTGTCAAAAATCACCTGTTTTTGCTTGAACATTAAATTCTTCCAAATGGTATTTAATTACCTTCCCGGGGTGAAGAAACACTTTTTGAGACCTCAGAGTGAGTAAATTGGCCATTTTCATGCACTTTTAACCATTCCACAAATCTTGTGTTTTGGGCCCCTGGAAGCATGAAAATCACTTTAAACATGCTAATTTTAGCTCTAAAACTGATGATCTACCTACAAATGTGAACTGACGTTAAAAAAAAAACATTTGAAAACGGACCATTTTTCACCTTTCTGCAGCATGACGTAATGAGGGGGTGTTATCTCTTTTGTCAAAAATCACGTGTTTTTGCTTGAACATTAAATGCCTCCAAATGGTATTTAATTCACTTCCCGGGCCCCTGGAAGCATGAAAATCACTTTAAACGTGCTAATTTTAGCTCTACAACTGATGATCTACCTACAAATGTGAACTGACTTTCAAAAATAAAACATTTGAAAACGGACAATTTTTCACCTTTCTGAAGCATGACGTAATGGGGGGTGTTATCTCTTTTGTCAAAAATCACCTGTTTTTGCTTGAACATTAAATGCCTCCAAATGGTATTTAATTCACTTCCCGGGCCCCTGGAAGCATGAAAATCACTTTAAACATGCTAATTTTAGCTCTAAAACTGATGATCTACCTACAAATGTGAACTGACGTTAAAAAATAAAACATTTGAAAACGGACCATATTTCACCTTTCTGCAGCATGACGTAATGGGGGGGTGTTATCTCTTTTGTCAAAAATCACCTGTTTTTGCTTGCACATTAAATGCCTCCAAATGGTATTTAATTCACTTCCCGGGCCCCTGGAAGCATGAAAATCACTTTAAACGTGCTAATTTTAGCTCTAAAACTGATGATCTACCTACAAATGTGAACTGACTTTCAAAAATAAAACATTTGAAAACGGACAATTTTTCACCTTTCTGAAGCATGACGTAATGGGGGGGTGTTATCTCTTTTGTCAAAAATCACCTGTTTTTGCTTGAACATTAAATGCCTCCAAATGGTATTTAATTCACTTCCCGGGCCCCTGGTAGCATAATAATCACTTTAAACATGCTAATTTTAGCTCTAAAACTGATGATCTACCTACAAATGTGAACTGACGTTCAAAAATAAAACATTTGAAAACTGACCATTTTTCACCTTTCTGAAGCATGACGTAATGGGGGGGTGTTATCTCTTTTGTCAAAAATCACCTGTTTTTGCTTGAACAATAAATTCCTCCAAATGGTATTTAATTACCTTCCCGGGGTGAAGAAACACTTTTTGAGACCTCAGAGTGAGTAAATTGGCCATTTTCATGCACTTTTAACCATTCCACAAATCTTGTGTTTTGGGCCCCTGGAAGCATGAAAATCACTTTAAACATGCTAATTTTAGTTCTAAAACTGATGATCTACCTACAAATGTGAACTGACGTTAAAAAATAAAACATTTGAAAACGGACCATTTTTCACCTTTCTGCAGCATGACGTAATGAGGGGGTGTTATCTCTTTTGTCAAAAATCACGTGTTTTTGCTTGAACATTAAATGCCTCCAAATGGTATTTAATTCACTTCCCGGGCCCCTGGAAGCATGAAAATCACTTTAAACGTGCTAATTTTAGCTCTACAACTGATGATCTACCTACAAATGTGAACTGACTTTCAAAAATAAAACATTTGAAAACGGACAATTTTTCACCTTTCTGAAGCATGACGTAATGGGGGGGTGTTATCTCTTTTGTCAAAAATCACCTGTTTTTGCTTGAACATTAAATGCCTCCAAATGGTATTTAATTCACTTCCCGGGCCCCTGGAAGCATGAAAATCACTTTAAACGTGCTAATTTTAGCTCTAAAACTGATGATCTCCCTACAAATGTGAACTGACGTTCAAAAATAAAACATTTGAAAACGGACCATTTTTCACCTTTCTGAAGTATGACGTAATGGGGGGGTGTTATCACTTTTGTCAAAAATCACCTGTTTTTGCTTGAACATTAAATGCCTCCAAATGGTATTTAATTCACTTCCCGGGGTGAAGAAACACTTTTTGAGACCTCAGAGTGAGTAAATTGGCCATTTTCATGCACTTTTAACCATTCCACAAATCTTGTGTTTTGGGCCCCTGGAAGCATGAAAATCACTTTAAACATGCTAATTTTAGCTCTAAAACTGATGATCTACCTACAAATGTGAACTGACGTTAAAAAATAAAACATTTGAAAACGGACCATTTTTCACCTTTCTGCAGCATGACGTAATGGGGGGGTGTTATCTCTTTTGTCAAAAATCACCTGTTTTTGCTTGAACATTAAATGCCTCCAAATGGTATTAAATTCACTTCCCGGGGTGAAGAAACACTTTTTGAGACCTCAGAGTGAGTAAATTGGCCATTTTCATGCACTTTTAACCATTCCACAAATCTTGTGTTTTGGGCCCCTGGAAGCATGAAAATCACTTTAAACATGCTAATTTTAGCTCTAAAACTGATGATCTACCTACAAATGTGAACTGACGTTCAAAAATAAAACATTTGAAAACTGACCATTTTTCACCTTTCTGAAGCATGACGTAATGGGGGGGTGTTATCTCTTTTGTCAAAAATTACCTGTTTTTGCTTGAACATTAAATGCCTCCAAATGGTATTTAATTCACTTCCCGGGCCCCTGGAAGCATGAAAATCACTCTAAACGTGCTAATTTTAGCTCTAAAACTGATGATCTACCTACAAATGTGAACTGACTTTCAAAAATAAAACATTTGAAAACGGACAATTTTTCACCTTTCTGAAGCATGACGTAATGGGGGGGTGTTATCTCTTTTGTCAAAAATTACCTGTTTTTGCTTGAACATTAAATGCCTCCAAATGGTATTTAATTCACTTCCCGGGCCCCTGGAAGCATGAAAATCACTTTAAACATGCTAATTTTAGCTCTAAAACTGATGATCTACCTACAAATGTGAACTGACCTTCAAAAATAAAACATTTGAAAACGGATCATTTTTCACCTTTCTGAAGCATGACGTAATGGGGGGGTGTTATCACTTTTGTCAAAAATCACCTGTTTTTGCTTGAACATTAAATGCCTCCAAATGGTATTTAATTCACTTCCCGGGGTGAAGAAACACTTTTTGAGACCTCAGAGTGAGTAAATTGGCCATTTTCATGCACTTTTAACCATTCCACAAATCTTGTGTTTTGGGCCCCTGGAAGCATGAAAATCACTTTAAACATGCTAATTTTAGCTCTAAAACTGATGATCTACCTACAAATGTGAACTGACGTTAAAAAATAAAACATTTGAAAACGGACCATTTTTCACCTTTCTGCAGCATGACGTAATGGGGGGGTGTTATCTCTTTTGTCAAAAATCACCTGTTTTTGCTTGCACATTAAATGCCTCCAAATGGTATTTAATTCACTTCCCGGGCCCCTGGAAGCATGAAAATCACTTTAAACGTGCTAATTTTAGCTCTAAAACTGATGATCTACCTACAAATGTGAACTGACTTTCAAAAATAAAACATTTGAAAACGGACAATTTTTCACCTTTCTGAAGCATGACGTAATGGGGGGGTGTTATCTCTTTTGTCAAAAATCACCTGTTTTTGCTTGAACATTAAATGCCTCCAAATGGTATTTAATTCACTTCCCGGGCCCCTGGTAGCATAATAATCACTTTAAACATGCTAATTTTAGCTCTAAAACTGATGATCTACCTACAAATGTGAACTGACGTTCAAAAATAAAACATTTGAAAACTGACCATTTTTCACCTTTCTGAAGCATGACGTAATGGGGGGGTGTTATCTCTTTTGTCAAAAATCACCTGTTTTTGCTTGAACAATAAATTCCTCCAAATGGTATTTAATTACCTTCCCGGGGTGAAGAAACACTTTTTGAGACCTCAGAGTGAGTAAATTGGCCATTTTCATGCACTTTTAACCATTCCACAAATCTTGTGTTTTGGGCCCCTGGAAGCATGAAAATCACTTTAAACATGCTAATTTTAGTTCTAAAACTGATGATCTACCTACAAATGTGAACTGACGTTAAAAAATAAAACATTTGAAAACGGACCATTTTTCACCTTTCTGCAGCATGACGTAATGAGGGGGTGTTATCTCTTTTGTCAAAAATCACGTGTTTTTGCTTGAACATTAAATGCCTCCAAATGGTATTTAATTCACTTCCCGGGCCCCTGGAAGCATGAAAATCACTTTAAACGTGCTAATTTTAGCTCTACAACTGATGATCTACCTACAAATGTGAACTGACTTTCAAAAATAAAACATTTGAAAACGGACAATTTTTCACCTTTCTGAAGCATGACGTAATGGGGGGGTGTTATCTCTTTTGTCAAAAATCACCTGTTTTTGCTTGAACATTAAATGCCTCCAAATGGTATTTAATTCACTTCCCGGGGTGAAGAAACACTTTTTGAGACCTCAGAGTGAGTAAATTGGCCATTTTCATGCACTTTTAACCATTCCACAAATCTTGTGTTTTGGGCCCCTGGAAGCATGAAAATCACTTTAAACATGCTAATTTTAGCTCTAAAACTGATGATCTACCTACAAATGTGAACTGACTTTCAAAAATAAAACATTTGAAAACGGACAATTTTTCACCTTTCTGAAGCATGACGTAATGGGGGGGTGTTATCTCTTTTGTCAAAAATCACGTGTTTTTGCTTGAACATTAAATGCCTCCAAATGGTATTTAATTCACTTCCCGGGCCCCTGGAAGCATGAAAATCACTTTAAACGTGCTAATTTTAGCTCTACAACTGATGATCTACCTACAAATGTGAACTGACTTTCAAAAATAAAACATTTGAAAACGGACAATTTTTCACCTTTCTGAAGCATGACGTAATGGGGGGGTGTTATCACTTTTGTCAAAAATCGCCTGTTTTTGCTTGAACATTAAATGCCTCCAAATGGTATTTAATTCACTTCCCGGGGTGAAGAAACACTTTTTGAGACCTCAGAGTGAGTAAATTGGCCATTTTCATGCACTTTTAACCATTCCACAAATCTTGTGTTTTGGGCCCCTGGAAGCATGAAAATCACTTTAAACATGCTAATTTTAGCTCTAAAACTGATGATCTACCTACAAATGTGAACTGACGTTAAAAAATAAAACATTTGAAAACGGACCATTTTTCACCTTTCTGCAGCATGACGTAATGGGGGGGTGTTATCTCTTTTGTCAAAAATCACCTGTTTTTGCTTGAACATTAAATGCCTCCAAATGGTATTAAATTCACTTCCCGGGGTGAAGAAACACTTTTTGAGACCTCAGAGTGAGTAAATTGGCCATTTTCATGCACTTTTAACCATTCCACAAATCTTGTGTTTTGGGCCCCTGGAAGCATGAAAATCACTTTAAACATGCTAATTTTAGCTCTAAAACTGATGATCTACCTACAAATGTGAACTGACGTTCAAAAATAAAACATTTGAAAACTGACCATTTTTCACCTTTCTGAAGCATGACGTAATGGGGGGGTGTTATCTCTTTTGTCAAAAATTACCTGTTTTTGCTTGAACATTAAATGCCTCCAAATGGTATTTAATTCACTTCCCGGGCCCCTGGAAGCATGAAAATCACTCTAAACGTGCTAATTTTAGCTCTAAAACTGATGATCTACCTACAAATGTGAACTGACTTTCAAAAATAAAACATTTGAAAACGGACAATTTTTCACCTTTCTGAAGCATGACGTAATGGGGGGGTGTTATCTCTTTTGTCAAAAATCACCTGTTTTTGCTTGAACATTAAATGCCTCCAAATGGTATTTAATTCACTTCCCGGGCCCCTGGAAGCATGAAAATCACTTTAAACATGCTAATTTTAGCTCTAAAACTGATGATCTACCTACAAATGTGAACTGACCTTCAAAAATAAAACATTTGAAAACGGATCATTTTTCACCTTTCTGAAGCATGACGTAATGGGGGGGTGTTATCACTTTTGTCAAAAATCACCTGTTTTTGCTTGAACATTAAATGCCTCCAAATGGTATTTAATTCACTTCCCGGGGTGAAGAAACACTTTTTGAGACCTCAGAGTGAGTAAATTGGCCATTTTCATGCACTTTTATCCATTCCACAAATCTTGTGTTTTGGGCCCCTGGAAGCATGAAAATCACTTTAAACATGCTAATTTTAGCTCTAAAACTGATGATCTACCTACAAATGTGAACTGACGTTAAAAAATAAAACATTTGAAAACGGACAATTTTTCACCTTTCTGCAGCATGACGTAATGGGGGGGTGTTATCTCTTTTGTCAAAAATCACCTGTTTTTGCTTGAACATTAAATGCCTCCAAATGGTATTTAATTCACTTCCCGGGCCCCTGGAAGCATGAAAATCACTTTAAACGTGCTAATTTTAGCTCTAAAACTGATGATCTACCTACAAATGTGAACTGACTTTCAAAAATAAAACATTTGAAAACGGACAATTTTTCACCTTTCTGAAGCATGACGTAATGGGGGGGTGTTATCTCTTTTGTCAAAAATCACCTGTTTTTGCTTGAACATTAAATGCCTCCAAATGGTATTTAATTCACTTCCCGGGCCCCTGGTAGCATAATAATCACTTTAAACATGCTAATTTTAGCTCTAAAACTGATGATCTACCTACAAATGTGAACTGACGTTCAAAAATAAAACATTTGAAAACTGACCATTTTTCACCTTTCTGAAGCATGACGTAATGGGGGGGTGTTATCTCTTTTGTCAAAAATCACCTGTTTTTGCTTGAACATTAAATTCTTCCAAATGGTATTTAATTACCTTCCCGGGGTGAAGAAACACTTTTTGAGACCTCAGAGTGAGTAAATTGGCCATTTTCATGCACTTTTAACCATTCCACAAATCTTGTGTTTTGGGCCCCTGGAAGCATGAAAATCACTTTAAACATGCTAATTTTAGCTCTAAAACTGATGATCTACCTACAAATGTGAACTGACGTTAAAAAAAAAACATTTGAAAACGGACCATTTTTCACCTTTCTGCAGCATGACGTAATGAGGGGGTGTTATCTCTTTTGTCAAAAATCACGTGTTTTTGCTTGAACATTAAATGCCTCCAAATGGTATTTAATTCACTTCCCGGGCCCCTGGAAGCATGAAAATCACTTTAAACGTGCTAATTTTAGCTCTACAACTGATGATCTACCTACAAATGTGAACTGACTTTCAAAAATAAAACATTTGAAAACGGACAATTTTTCACCTTTCTGAAGCATGACGTAATGGGGGGTGTTATCTCTTTTGTCAAAAATCACCTGTTTTTGCTTGAACATTAAATGCCTCCAAATGGTATTTAATTCACTTCCCGGGCCCCTGGAAGCATGAAAATCACTTTAAACATGCTAATTTTAGCTCTAAAACTGATGATCTACCTACAAATGTGAACTGACGTTCAAAAATAAAACATTTGAAAACGGACCATTTTTCACCTTTCTGAAGCATGACGTAATGGGGGGGTGTTATCACTTTTGTCAAAAATCACCTGTTTTTGCTTGAACATTAAATGCCTCCAAATGGTATTTAATTCACTTCCCGGGGTGAAGAAACACTTTTTGAGACCTCAGAGTGAGTAAATTGGCCATTTTCATGCACTTTTAACCATTCCACAAATCTTGTGTTTTGGGCCCCTGGAAGCATGAAAATCACTTTAAACATGCTAATTTTAGCTCTAAAACTGATGATCTACCTACAAATGTGAACTGACGTTAAAAAATAAAACATTTGAAAACGGACCATTTTTCACCTTTCTGCAGCATGACGTAATGGGGGGGTGTTATCTCTTTTGTCAAAAATCACCTGTTTTTGCTTGAACAATAAATTCCTCCAAATGGTATTTAATTACCTTCCCGGGGTGAAGAAACACTTTTTGAGACCTCAGAGTGAGTAAATTGGCCATTTTCATGCACTTTTAACCATTCCACAAATCTTGTGTTTTGGGCCCCTGGAAGCATGAAAATCACTTTAAACATGCTAATTTTAGTTCTAAAACTGATGATCTACCTACAAATGTGAACTGACGTTAAAAAATAAAACATTTGAAAACGGACCATTTTTCACCTTTCTGCAGCATGACGTAATGAGGGGGTGTTATCTCTTTTGTCAAAAATCACGTGTTTTTGCTTGAACATTAAATGCCTCCAAATGGTATTTAATTCACTTCCCGGGCCCCTGGAAGCATGAAAATCACTTTAAACGTGCTAATTTTAGCTCTACAACTGATGATCTACCTACAAATGTGAACTGACTTTCAAAAATAAAACATTTGAAAACGGACAATTTTTCACCTTTCTGAAGCATGACGTAATGGGGGGGTGTTATCTCTTTTGTCAAAAATCACCTGTTTTTGCTTGAACATTAAATGCCTCCAAATGGTATTTAATTCACTTCCCGGGCCCCTGGAAGCATGAAAATCACTTTAAACGTGCTAATTTTAGCTCTACAACTGATGATCTACCTACAAATGTGAACTGACTTTCAAAAATAAAACATTTGAAAACGGACAATTTTTCACCTTTCTGAAGCATGACGTAATGGGGGGGTGTTATCACTTTTGTCAAAAATCGCCTGTTTTTGCTTGAACATTAAATGCCTCCAAATGGTATTTAATTCACTTCCCGGGGTGAAGAAACACTTTTTGAGACCTCAGAGTGAGTAAATTGGCCATTTTCATGCACTTTTAACCATTCCACAAATCTTGTGTTTTGGGCCCCTGGAAGCATGAAAATCACTTTAAACATGCTAATTTTAGCTCTAAAACTGATGATCTACCTACAAATGTGAACTGACGTTAAAAAATAAAACATTTGAAAACGGACCATTTTTCACCTTTCTGCAGCATGACGTAATGGGGGGGTGTTATCTCTTTTGTCAAAAATCACCTGTTTTTGCTTGAACATTAAATGCCTCCAAATGGTATTAAATTCACTTCCCGGGGTGAAGAAACACTTTTTGAGACCTCAGAGTGAGTAAATTGGCCATTTTCATGCACTTTTAACCATTCCACAAATCTTGTGTTTTGGGCCCCTGGAAGCATGAAAATCACTTTAAACATGCTAATTTTAGCTCTAAAACTGATGATCTACCTACAAATGTGAACTGACGTTCAAAAATAAAACATTTGAAAACTGACCATTTTTCACCTTTCTGAAGCATGACGTAATGGGGGGGTGTTATCTCTTTTGTCAAAAATTACCTGTTTTTGCTTGAACATTAAATGCCTCCAAATGGTATTTAATTCACTTCCCGGGCCCCTGGAAGCATGAAAATCACTCTAAACGTGCTAATTTTAGCTCTAAAACTGATGATCTACCTACAAATGTGAACTGACTTTCAAAAATAAAACATTTGAAAACGGACAATTTTTCACCTTTCTGAAGCATGACGTAATGGGGGGGTGTTATCTCTTTTGTCAAAAATCACCTGTTTTTGCTTGAACATTAAATGCCTCCAAATGGTATTTAATTCACTTCCCGGGCCCCTGGAAGCATGAAAATCACTTTAAACATGCTAATTTTAGCTCTAAAACTGATGATCTACCTACAAATGTGAACTGACCTTCAAAAATAAAACATTTGAAAACGGATCATTTTTCACCTTTCTGAAGCATGACGTAATGGGGGGGTGTTATCACTTTTGTCAAAAATCACCTGTTTTTGCTTGAACATTAAATGCCTCCAAATGGTATTTAATTCACTTCCCGGGGTGAAGAAACACTTTTTGAGACCTCAGAGTGAGTAAATTGGCCATTTTCATGCACTTTTATCCATTCCACAAATCTTGTGTTTTGGGCCCCTGGAAGCATGAAAATCACTTTAAACATGCTAATTTTAGCTCTAAAACTGATGATCTACCTACAAATGTGAACTGACGTTAAAAAATAAAACATTTGAAAACGGACAATTTTTCACCTTTCTGCAGCATGACGTAATGGGGGGGTGTTATCTCTTTTGTCAAAAATCACCTGTTTTTGCTTGAACATTAAATGCCTCCAAATGGTATTTAATTCACTTCCCGGGCCCCTGGAAGCATGAAAATCACTTTAAACGTGCTAATTTTAGCTCTAAAACTGATGATCTACCTACAAATGTGAACTGACTTTCAAAAATAAAACATTTGAAAACGGACAATTTTTCACCTTTCTGAAGCATGACGTAATGGGGGGGTGTTATCTCTTTTGTCAAAAATCACCTGTTTTTGCTTGAACATTAAATGCCTCCAAATGGTATTTAATTCACTTCCCGGGCCCCTGGTAGCATAATAATCACTTTAAACATGCTAATTTTAGCTCTAAAACTGATGATCTACCTACAAATGTGAACTGACGTTCAAAAATAAAACATTTGAAAACTGACCATTTTTCACCTTTCTGAAGCATGACGTAATGGGGGGGTGTTATCTCTTTTGTCAAAAATCACCTGTTTTTGCTTGAACATTAAATTCTTCCAAATGGTATTTAATTACCTTCCCGGGGTGAAGAAACACTTTTTGAGACCTCAGAGTGAGTAAATTGGCCATTTTCATGCACTTTTAACCATTCCACAAATCTTGTGTTTTGGGCCCCTGGAAGCATGAAAATCACTTTAAACATGCTAATTTTAGCTCTAAAACTGATGATCTACCTACAAATGTGAACTGACGTTAAAAAAAAAACATTTGAAAACGGACCATTTTTCACCTTTCTGCAGCATGACGTAATGAGGGGGTGTTATCTCTTTTGTCAAAAATCACGTGTTTTTGCTTGAACATTAAATGCCTCCAAATGGTATTTAATTCACTTCCCGGGCCCCTGGAAGCATGAAAATCACTTTAAACGTGCTAATTTTAGCTCTACAACTGATGATCTACCTACAAATGTGAACTGACTTTCAAAAATAAAACATTTGAAAACGGACAATTTTTCACCTTTCTGAAGCATGACGTAATGGGGGGTGTTATCTCTTTTGTCAAAAATCACCTGTTTTTGCTTGAACATTAAATGCCTCCAAATGGTATTTAATTCACTTCCCGGGCCCCTGGAAGCATGAAAATCACTTTAAACATGCTAATTTTAGCTCTAAAACTGATGATCTACCTACAAATGTGAACTGACGTTCAAAAATAAAACATTTGAAAACGGACCATTTTTCACCTTTCTGAAGCATGACGTAATGGGGGGGTGTTATCACTTTTGTCAAAAATCACCTGTTTTTGCTTGAACATTAAATGCCTCCAAATGGTATTTAATTCACTTCCCGGGGTGAAGAAACACTTTTTGAGACCTCAGAGTGAGTAAATTGGCCATTTTCATGCACTTTTAACCATTCCACAAATCTTGTGTTTTGGGCCCCTGGAAGCATGAAAATCACTTTAAACATGCTAATTTTAGCTCTAAAACTGATGATCTACCTACAAATGTGAACTGACGTTAAAAAATAAAACATTTGAAAACGGACCATTTTTCACCTTTCTGCAGCATGACGTAATGGGGGGGTGTTATCTCTTTTGTCAAAAATCACCTGTTTTTGCTTGAACAATAAATTCCTCCAAATGGTATTTAATTACCTTCCCGGGGTGAAGAAACACTTTTTGAGACCTCAGAGTGAGTAAATTGGCCATTTTCATGCACTTTTAACCATTCCACAAATCTTGTGTTTTGGGCCCCTGGAAGCATGAAAATCACTTTAAACATGCTAATTTTAGTTCTAAAACTGATGATCTACCTACAAATGTGAACTGACGTTAAAAAATAAAACATTTGAAAACGGACCATTTTTCACCTTTCTGCAGCATGACGTAATGAGGGGGTGTTATCTCTTTTGTCAAAAATCACGTGTTTTTGCTTGAACATTAAATGCCTCCAAATGGTATTTAATTCACTTCCCGGGCCCCTGGAAGCATGAAAATCACTTTAAACGTGCTAATTTTAGCTCTACAACTGATGATCTACCTACAAATGTGAACTGACTTTCAAAAATAAAACATTTGAAAACGGACAATTTTTCACCTTTCTGAAGCATGACGTAATGGGGGGGTGTTATCTCTTTTGTCAAAAATCACCTGTTTTTGCTTGAACATTAAATGCCTCCAAATGGTATTTAATTCACTTCCCGGGCCCCTGGAAGCATGAAAATCACTTTAAACGTGCTAATTTTAGCTCTAAAACTGATGATCTCCCTACAAATGTGAACTGACGTTCAAAAATAAAACATTTGAAAACGGACCATTTTTCACCTTTCTGAAGCATGACGTAATGGGGGGGTGTTATCACTTTTGTCAAAAATCACCTGTTTTTGCTTGAACATTAAATGCCTCCAAATGGTATTTAATTCACTTCCCGGGGTGAAGAAACACTTTTTGAGACCTCAGAGTGAGTAAATTGGCCATTTTCATGCACTTTTAACCATTCCACAAATCTTGTGTTTTGGGCCCCTGGAAGCATGAAAATCACTTTAAACATGCTAATTTTAGCTCTAAAACTGATGATCTACCTACAAATGTGAACTGACGTTAAAAAATAAAACATTTGAAAACGGACCATTTTTCACCTTTCTGCAGCATGACGTAATGGGGGGGTGTTATCTCTTTTGTCAAAAATCACCTGTTTTTGCTTGAACATTAAATGCCTCCAAATGGTATTAAATTCACTTCCCGGGGTGAAGAAACACTTTTTGAGACCTCAGAGTGAGTAAATTGGCCATTTTCATGCACTTTTAACCATTCCACAAATCTTGTGTTTTGGGCCCCTGGAAGCATGAAAATCACTTTAAACATGCTAATTTTAGCTCTAAAACTGATGATCTACCTACAAATGTGAACTGACGTTCAAAAATAAAACATTTGAAAACTGACCATTTTTCACCTTTCTGAAGCATGACGTAATGGGGGGGTGTTATCTCTTTTGTCAAAAATTACCTGTTTTTGCTTGAACATTAAATGCCTCCAAATGGTATTTAATTCACTTCCCGGGCCCCTGGAAGCATGAAAATCACTCTAAACGTGCTAATTTTAGCTCTAAAACTGATGATCTACCTACAAATGTGAACTGACTTTCAAAAATAAAACATTTGAAAACGGACAATTTTTCACCTTTCTGAAGCATGACGTAATGGGGGGGTGTTATCTCTTTTGTCAAAAATTACCTGTTTTTGCTTGAACATTAAATGCCTCCAAATGGTATTTAATTCACTTCCCGGGCCCCTGGAAGCATGAAAATCACTTTAAACATGCTAATTTTAGCTCTAAAACTGATGATCTACCTACAAATGTGAACTGACCTTCAAAAATAAAACATTTGAAAACGGATCATTTTTCACCTTTCTGAAGCATGACGTAATGGGGGGGTGTTATCACTTTTGTCAAAAATCACCTGTTTTTGCTTGAACATTAAATGCCTCCAAATGGTATTTAATTCACTTCCCGGGGTGAAGAAACACTTTTTGAGACCTCAGAGTGAGTAAATTGGCCATTTTCATGCACTTTTAACCATTCCACAAATCTTGTGTTTTGGGCCCCTGGAAGCATGAAAATCACTTTAAACATGCTAATTTTAGCTCTAAAACTGATGATCTACCTACAAATGTGAACTGACGTTAAAAAATAAAACATTTGAAAACGGACAATTTTTCACCTTTCTGCAGCATGACGTAATGGGGGGGTGTTATCTCTTTTGTCAAAAATCACCTGTTTTTGCTTGAACATTAAATGCCTCCAAATGGTATTTAATTCACTTCCCGGGCCCCTGGAAGCATGAAAATCACTTTAAACGTGCTAATTTTAGCTCTAAAACTGATGATCTACCTACAAATGTGAACTGACTTTCAAAAATAAAACATTTGAAAACGGACAATTTTTCACCTTTCTGAAGCATGACGTAATGGGGGGGTGTTATCTCTTTTGTCAAAAATCACCTGTTTTTGCTTGAACATTAAATGCCTCCAAATGGTATTTAATTCACTTCCCGGGCCCCTGGTAGCATAATAATCACTTTAAACATGCTAATTTTAGCTCTAAAACTGATGATCTACCTACAAATGTGAACTGACGTTCAAAAATAAAACATTTGAAAACTGACCATTTTTCACCTTTCTGAAGCATGACGTAATGGGGGGGTGTTATCTCTTTTGTCAAAAATCACCTGTTTTTGCTTGAACATTAAATTCTTCCAAATGGTATTTAATTACCTTCCCGGGGTGAAGAAACACTTTTTGAGACCAAAGAGTGAGTAAATTGGCCATTTTCATGCACTTTTAACCATTCCACAAATCTTGTGTTTTGGGCCCCTGGAAGCATGAAAATCACTTTAAACATGCTAATTTTAGCTCTAAAACTGATGATCTACCTACAAATGTGAACTGACGTTAAAAAATAAAACATTTGAAAACGGACCATTTTTCACCTTTCTGCAGCATGACGTAATGAGGGGGTGTTATCTCTTTTGTCAAAAATCACGTGTTTTTGCTTGAACATTAAATGCCTCCAAATGGTATTTAATTCACTTCCCGGGCCCCTGGAAGCATGAAAATCACTTTAAACGTGCTAATTTTAGCTCTACAACTGATGATCTATCTACAAATGTGAACTGACTTTCAAAAATAAAACATTTGAAAACGGACAATTTTTCACCTTTCTGAAGCATGACGTAATGGGGGGTGTTATCTCTTTTGTCAAAAATCACCTGTTTTTGCTTGAACATTAAATGCCTCCAAATGGTATTTAATTCACTTCCCGGGCCCCTGGAAGCATGAAAATCACTTTAAACATGCTAATTTTAGCTCTAAAACTGATGATCTACCTACAAATGTGAACTGACGTTCAAAAATAAAACATTTGAAAACGGACCATTTTTCACCTTTCTGAAGCATGACGTAATGGGGGGGTGTTATCACTTTTGTCAAAAATCACCTGTTTTTGCTTGAACATTAAATGCCTCCAAATGGTATTTAATTCACTTCCCGGGGTGAAGAAACACTTTTTGAGACCTCAGAGTGAGTAAATTGGCCATTTTCATGCACTTTTAACCATTCCACAAATCTTGTGTTTTGGGCCCCTGGAAGCATGAAAATCACTTTAAACATGCTAATTTTAGCTCTAAAACTGATGATCTACCTACAAATGTGAACTGACGTTAAAAAATAAAACATTTGAAAACGGACCATTTTTCACCTTTCTGCAGCATGACGTAATGGGGGGGTGTTATCTCTTTTGTCAAAAATCACCTGTTTTTGCTTGCACATTAAATGCCTCCAAATGGTATTTAATTCACTTCCCGGGCCCCTGGAAGCATGAAAATCACTTTAAACGTGCTAATTTTAGCTCTAAAACTGATGATCTACCTACAAATGTGAACTGACTTTCAAAAATAAAACATTTGAAAACGGACAATTTTTCACCTTTCTGAAGCATGACGTAATGGGGGGGTGTTATCTCTTTTGTCAAAAATCACCTGTTTTTGCTTGAACATTAAATGCCTCCAAATGGTATTTAATTCACTTCCCGGGCCCCTGGTAGCATAATAATCACTTTAAACATGCTAATTTTAGCTCTAAAACTGATGATCTACCTACAAATGTGAACTGACGTTCAAAAATAAAACATTTGAAAACTGACCATTTTTCACCTTTCTGAAGCATGACGTAATGGGGGGGTGTTATCTCTTTTGTCAAAAATCACCTGTTTTTGCTTGAACAATAAATTCCTCCAAATGGTATTTAATTACCTTCCCGGGGTGAAGAAACACTTTTTGAGACCTCAGAGTGAGTAAATTGGCCATTTTCATGCACTTTTAACCATTCCACAAATCTTGTGTTTTGGGCCCCTGGAAGCATGAAAATCACTTTAAAAAAATGCTAATTTTAGTTCTAAAACTGATGATCTACCTACAAATGTGAACTGACGTTAAAAAATAAAACATTTGAAAACGGACCATTTTTCACCTTTCTGCAGCATGACGTAATGAGGGGGTGTTATCTCTTTTGTCAAAAATCACGTGTTTTTGCTTGAACATTAAATGTCTCCAAATGGTATTTAATTCACTTCCCGGGCCCCTGGAAGCATGAAAATCACTTTAAACGTGCTAATTTTAGCTCTACAACTGATGATCTACCTACAAATGTGAACTGACTTTCAAAAATAAAACATTTGAAAACGGACAATTTTTCACCTTTCTGAAGCATGACGTAATGGGGGGGTGTTATCTCTTTTGTCAAAAATCACCTGTTTTTGCTTGAACATTAAATGCCTCCAAATGGTATTTAATTCACTTCCCGGGCCCCTGGAAGCATGAAAATCACTTTAAACGTGCTAATTTTAGCTCTAAAACTGATGATCTCCCTACAAATGTGAACTGACGTTCAAAAATAAAACATTTGAAAACGGACCATTTTTCACCTTTCTGAAGCATGACGTAATGGGGGGGTGTTATCACTTTTGTCAAAAATCACCTGTTTTTGCTTGAACATTAAATGCCTCCAAATGGTATTTAATTCACTTCCCGGGGTGAAGAAACACTTTTTGAGACCTCAGAGTGAGTAAATTGGCCATTTTCATGCACTTTTAACCATTCCACAAATCTTGTGTTTTGGGCCCCTGGAAGCATGAAAATCACTTTAAACATGCTAATTTTAGCTCTAAAACTGATGATCTACCTACAAATGTGAACTGACGTTAAAAAATAAAACATTTGAAAACGGACCATTTTTCACCTTTCTGCAGCATGACGTAATGGGGGGGTGTTATCTCTTTTGTCAAAAATCACCTGTTTTTGCTTGAACATTAAATGCCTCCAAATGGTATTAAATTCACTTCCCGGGGTGAAGAAACACTTTTTGAGACCTCAGAGTGAGTAAATTGGCCATTTTCATGCACTTTTAACCATTCCACAAATCTTGTGTTTTGGGCCCCTGGAAGCATGAAAATCACTTTAAACATGCTAATTTTAGCTCTAAAACTGATGATCTACCTACAAATGTGAACTGACGTTCAAAAATAAAACATTTGAAAACTGACCATTTTTCACCTTTCTGAAGCATGACGTAATGGGGGGGTGTTATCTCTTTTGTCAAAAATTACCTGTTTTTGCTTGAACATTAAATGCCTCCAAATGGTATTTAATTCACTTCCCGGGCCCCTGGAAGCATGAAAATCACTCTAAACGTGCTAATTTTAGCTCTAAAACTGATGATCTACCTACAAATGTGAACTGACTTTCAAAAATAAAACATTTGAAAACGGACAATTTTTCACCTTTCTGAAGCAGGACGTAATGGGGGGGTGTTATCTCTTTTGTCAAAAATTACCTGTTTTTGCTTGAACATTAAATGCCTCCAAATGGTATTTAATTCACTTCCCGGGGTGAAGAAACACTTTTTGAGACCTCAGAGTGAGTAAATTGGCCATTTTCATGCACTTTTAACCATTCCACAAATCTTGTGTTTTGGGCCCCTGGAAGCATGAAAATCACTTTAAACATGCTAATTTTAGCTCTAAAACTGATGATCTACCTACAAATGTGAACTGACGTTAAAAAATAAAACATTTGAAAACGGACCATTTTTCACCTTTCTGCAGCATGACGTAATGGGGGGGTGTTATCTCTTTTGTCAAAAATCACCTGTTTTTGCTTGAACATTAAATGCCTCCAAATGGTATTTAATTCACTTCCCGGGCCCCTGGAAGCATGAAAATCACTTTAAACGTGCTAATTTTAGCTCTAAAACTGATCTACCTACAAATGTGAACTGACTTTCAAAAATAAAACATTTGAAAACGGACAATTTTTCACCTTTCTGAAGCATGACGTAATGGGGGGGTGTTATCTCTTTTGTCAAAAATCACCTGTTTTTGCTTGAATATTAAATGCCTCCAAATGGTATTTAATTCACTTCCCGGGCCCCTGGTAGCATAATAATCACTTTAAACATGCTAATTTTAGCTCTAAAACTGATGATCTACCTACAAATGTGAACTGACGTTCAAAAATAAAACATTTGAAAACTGACCATTTTTCACCTTTCTGAAGCATGACGTAATGGGGGGGTGTTATCTCTTTTGTCAAAAATCACCTGTTTTTGCTTGAACATTAAATTCCTCCAAATGGTATTTAATTACCTTCCCGGGGTGAAGAAACACTTTTTGAGACCTCAGAGTGAGTAAATTGGCCATTTTCATGCACTTTTAACCATTCCACAAATCTTGTGTTTTGGGCCCCTGGAAGCATGAAAATCACTTTAAACATGCTAATTTTAGCTCTAAAACTGATGATCTACCTACAAATGTGAACTGACTTTCAAAAATAAAACATTTGAAAACGGACAATTTTTCACCTTTCTGAAGCATGACGTAATGGGGGGGGTGTTATCTCTTTTGTCAAAAATCACCTGTTTTTGCTTGAACATTAAATGCTTCAAAATGGTATTTAATTCACTTCCCGGGCCCCTGGTAGCATGAAAATCACTTTAAACATGCTAATTTTAGCTCTAAAACTGATGATCTACCTACAAATGTGAACTGACGTTCAAAAATAAAACATTTGAAAACGGACCATTTTTCACCTTTCTGAAGCATGACGTAATAGGGGGGTGTTATCTCTTTTGTCAAAAATCACCTGTTTTTGCTTGAACATTAAATGCCTCCAAATGGTATTAAATTCACTTCCCGGGGTGAAGAAACACTTTTTGAGACCTCAGTGTGAGTAAATTGGCCATTTTCATGCACTTTTAACCATTCCACAAATCTTGTGTTTTGGGCCCCTGGAAGCATGAAAATCACTTTAAACATGCTAATTTTAGCTCTAAAACTGATGATCTACCTACAAATGTGAACTGACGTTAAAAAATAAAACATTTGAAAATGGACCATTTTTCACCTTTCTGCAGCATGACGTAATGGGGGGGTGTTATCTTTTTGTCAAAAATCACCTGTTTTTGCTTGAACATTAAATGCCTCCAAATGGTATTTAATTCACTTCCCGGGCCCCTGGAAGCATGAAAATCACTTTAAACGTGCTAATTTTAGCTCTAAAACTGATGATCTACCTACAATGTGAACTGACTTTCAAAAATAAAACATTTGAAAACGGACAATTTTTCACCTTTCTGAAGCATGACGTAATGGGGGGGTGTCTCTTTTGTCAAAAATCACCTGTTTTTCCTTGAACATTAAATGCCTCAAAATGGTATTTAATTTACTTCCCGGGCCCCTGGTAGCTTGAAAATCACTTTAAACATGCTAATTTTTGCTCTAAAACTGATGATCTACCTACAAATGTGAACCGACGTTCAAAAATAAAACATTTGAAAACGGACCATTTTTCACCTTTCTGAAGCATGACGTAATGGGGGGGTGTTATCTCTTTTGTCAAAAATCACCTGTTTTTGCTTGAACATTAAATGCCTCCAAATGGTATTTAATTACCTTCCCGGGGTGAAGAAACACTTTTTGAGACCTCAGAGTGAGTAAATTGGCCATTTTCATGCACTTTTAACCATTCCACAAATCTTGTGTTTTGGGCCCCTGGAAGCATGAAAATCACTTTAAACATGCTAATTTTAGCTCTAAAACTGATGATCTACCAACAAATGTGAACTGACGTTAAAAAATAAAACATTTGAAAACGGACCATTTTTCACCTTTCTGCAGCATGACGTAATGGGGGGGTGTTATCTCTTTTGTCAAAAATCACCTGTTTTTGCTTGAACAATAAATGCCTCCAAATGGTATTTAATTCACTTCCCGGGGTGAAGAGTCACTTTTTGAGACCTCAGAGTGAGTACATTTGCCATTTTCATGCACTTTTAACCATTCCACAAATCTTGTGTTTTGGGCCCCCGGAAGCATGAAAATCACTTTAAACATGCTAATTTTAGCTCTAAAACTGATGATCTACCTACAAATGTGAACTGACGTTAAAAAATAAAACATTTGAAAACGGACCATTTTTCACCTTTCTGCAGCATGACGTAATGGGGGGGTGTTAACTCTTTTGTCAAAAATCACCTGTTATTGCTTGAACATTAAATGCCTCCAAATGGTATTTAATTCACTTCCCGGGCCCCTGGAAGCATGAAAATCACTTTAAACATGCTAATTTTAGCTCTAAAACTGATGATCTACCTACAAATGTGAACTGACTTTCAAAAATAAAACATTTGAAAACGGACAATTTTTCACCTTTCTGAAGCATGACGTAATGGGGGGGTGTTATCTCTTTTGTCAAAAATCACCTGTTTTTGCTTGAACATTAAATGCCTCCAAATGGTATTTAATTCACTTCCCGGGCCCCTGGAAGCATGAAAATCACTTTAAACGTGCTAATTTTAGCTCTAAAACTGATGATCTACCTACAAATGTGAACTGACTTTCAAAAATAAAACATTTGAAAACGGACAATTTTTCACCTTTCTGAAGCATGACGTAATGGGGGGGTGTTATCTCTTTTGTCAAAAATCACCTGTTTTTGCTTGAACATTAAATGCCTCCAAATGGTATTTAATTCACTTCCCGGGCCCCTGGTAGCATGAAAATCACTTTAAACATGCTAATTTTAGCTCTAAAACTGATGATCTACCTACAAATGTGAACTGACGTTCAAAAATAAAACATTTGAAAAAGGACCATTTTTCACCTTTCTGAAGCATGACGTAATGGGGGGGTGTTATCTCTTTTGTCAAAAATCACCTGTTTTTGCTTGAACATTAAATGCCTCCAAATGGTATTTAATTACCTTCCCGGGGTGAAGAAACACTTTTTGAGACCTCAGAGTGAGTAAATTGGCCATTTTCATGCACTTTTAACCATTCCACAAATCTTGTGTTTTGGGGCCCTGGAAGCATGAAAATCACTTTAAACATGCTAATTTGAGCTCTAAAACTGATGATCTACCTACAAATGTGAACTGACGTTAAAAAATAAAACATTTAAAAACGCACCATTTTTCACCTTTCTGCAGCATGACGTAATGGGGGGGTGTTATCTCTTTTGTCAAAAATCACCTGTTTTTGCTTGAACATTAAATGCCTCCAAATGGCATTTAATTCACTTCCTGGGCCCCTGGAAGCATGAAAATCACTTTAAACGTGCTAATTTTAGCTCTAAAACTGATGATCTACCTACAAATGTGAACTGACTTTCAAAAATAAAACATTTGAAAACGGACAATTTTTCACCTTTCTGAAGCATGACGTAATGGGGGGGGGTGTTATCTCTTTTGTCAAAAATCACCTGTTTTTGCTTGAACATTAAATGCCTCCAAATGGTATTTAATTCACTTCTCGGGCCCCTGGAAGCATGAAAATCACTCTAAACGTGCTAATTTTAGCTCTAAAACTGATGATCTACCTACAAATGTGAACTGACTTTCAAAAATAAAACATTTGAAAACGGACAATTTTTCACCTTTCTGAAGCATGACGTAATGGGGGGGTGTTATCTCTTTTGTCAAAAATTACCTGTTTTTGCTTGAACATTAAATGCCTCCAAATGGTATTTAATTCACTTCCCGGGCCCCTGGAAGCATGAAAATCACTTTAAACGTGCTAATTTTAGCTCTAAAACTGATGATCTACCTACAAATGTGAACTGACTTTCAAAAATAAAACATTTGAAAACTGACCATTTTTCACCTTTCTGAAGCATGACGTAATGGGGGGGTGTTATCTCTTTTGTCAAAAATCACCTGTTTTTGCTTGAACATTAAATTCCTCCAAATGGTATTTAATTACCTTCCCGGGGTGAAGAAACACTTTTTGAGACCTCAGAGTGAGTAAATTGGCCATTTTCATGCACTTTTAACCATTCCACAAATCTTGTGTTTTGGGCCCCTGGAAGCATGAAAATCACTTTAAACATGCTAATTTTAGCTCTAAAACTGATGATCTACCTACAAATGTGAACTGACGTTAAAAAATAAAACATTTGAAAACGGACCATTTTTCACCTTTCTGCAGCATGACGTAATGAGGGGGTGTTATCTCTTTTGTCAAAAATCACGTGTTTTTGCTTGAACATTAAATTCCTCCAAATGGTATTTAATTCACTTCCCGGGCCCCTGGAAGCATGAAAATCACTTTAAACGTGCTAATTTTAGCTCTACAACTGATGATCTACCTACAAATGTGAACTGACTTTCAAAAATAAAACATTTGAAAACGGACAATTTTTCACCTTTCTGAAGCATGACGTAATGGGGGGGTGTTATCTCTTTTGTCAAAAATCACCTGTTTTTGCTTGAACATTAAATGCCTCCAAATGGTATTTAATTCACTTCCCGGGCCCCTGGAAGCATGAAAATCACTTTAAACATGCTAATTTTAGCTCTAAAACTGATGATCTACCTACAAATGTGAACTGACGTTCAAAAATAAAACATTTGAAAACGGACCATTTTTCACCTTTCTGAAGCATGACGTAATGGGGGGGTGTTATCACTTTTGTCAAAAATCACCTGTTTTTGCTTGAACATTAAATGCCTCCAAATGGTATTTAATTCACTTCCCGGGGTGAAGAAACACTTTTTGAGACCTCAGAGTGAGTAAATTGGCCATTTTCATGCACTTTTAACCATTCCACAAATCTTGTGTTTTGGGCCCCTGGAAGCATGAAAATCACTTTAAACATGCTAATTTTAGCTCTAAAACTGATGATCTACCTACAAATGTGAACTGACGTTAAAAAATAAAACATTTGAAAACGGACCATTTTTCACCTTTCTGCAGCATGACGTAATGGGGGGGTGTTATCTCTTTTGTCAAAAATCACCTGTTTTTGCTTGAACATTAAATGCCTCCAAATGGTATTAAATTCACTTCCCGGGGTGAAGAAACACTTTTTGAGACCTCAGAGTGAGTAAATTGGCCATTTTCATGCACTTTTAACCATTCCACAAATCTTGTGTTTTGGGCCCCTGGAAGCATGAAAATCACTTTAAACATGCTAATTTTAGCTCTAAAACTGATGATCTACCTACAAATGTGAACTGACGTTCAAAAATAAAACATTTGAAAACGGACCATTTTTCACCTTTCTGAAGCATGACGTAATGGGGGGGTGTTATCTCTTTTGTCAAAAATTACCTGTTTTTGCTTGAACATTAAATGCCTCCAAATGGTATTTAATTCACTTCCCGGGCCCCTGGAAGCATGAAAATCACTCTAAACGTGCTAATTTTAGCTCTAAAACTGATGATCTACCTACAAATGTGAACTGACTTTCGAAAATAAAACATTTGAAAACGGACAATTTTTCACCTTTCTGAAGCATGACGTAATGGGGGGGTGTTATCTCTTTTGTCAAAAATTACCTGTTTTTGCTTGAACATTAAATGCCTCCAAATGGTATTTAATTCACTTCCCGGGCCCCTGGAAGCATGAAAATCACTTTAAACGTGCTAATTTTAGCTCTAAAACTGATGATCTACCTACAAATGTGAACTGACTTTCAAAAATAAAACATTTGAAAACGGACAATTTTTCACCTTTCTGAAGCATGACGTAATGGGGGGGTGTTATCTCTTTTGTCAAAAATCACCTGTTTTTGCTTGAACATTAAATGCCTCAAAATGGTATTTAATTCACTTCCCGGGCCCCTGGTAGCATGAAAATCACTTTAAACATGCTAATTTTAGCTCTAAAACTGATGATCTACCTACAAATGTGAACTGACGTTCAAAAATAAAACATTTGAAAACTGACCATTTTTCACCTGTCTGAAGCATGACGTAATGGGGGGGGTGTTATCTCTTTTGTCAAAAATCACCTGTTTTTGCTTGAACATTAAATGCCTCCAAATGGTATTAAATTCACTTCCCGGGGTGAAGAAACACTTTTTGAGACCTCAGAGTGAGTAAATTGGCCATTTTCATGCACTTTTAACCATTCCACAAATCTTGTGTTTTGGGCCCCTGGAAGCATGAAAATCACTTTAAACATGCTAATTTTAGCTCTAAAACTGATGATCTACCTACAAATGTGAACTGACGTTAAAAAATAAAACATTTGAAAACGGACCATTTTTAACCTTTCTGCAGCATGACGTAATGGGGGGGGGTGTTATCTCTTTTGTCAAAAATCACCTGTTTTTGCTTGAACATTAAATGCCTCCAAATGGTATTTAATTCACTTCCCGGGCCCCTGGAAGCATGAAAATCACTTTAAACGTGCTAATTTTAGCTCTACAACTGATGATCTACCTACAAATGTGAACTGACTTTCAAAAATAAAACATTTGAAAACGGACAATTTTTCACCTTTCTGAAGCATGACGTAATGGGGGGGTGTTATCTCTTTTGTCAAAAATCACCTGTTTTTGCTTGAACATTAAATGCCTCCAAATGGTATTTAATTCACTTCCCGGGCCCCTGGAAGCATGAAAATCACTTTAAACATGCTAATTTTAGCTCTAAAACTGATGATCTACCTACAAATGTGAACTGACCTTCAAAAATAAAACATTTGAAAACGGATCATTTTTCACCTTTCTGAAGCATTACGTAATGGGGGGGTGTTATCACTTTTGTCAAAAATCACCTGTTTTTGCTTGAACATTAAATGCCTCCAAATGGTATTTAATTCACTTCCCGGGGTGAAGAAACACTTTTTGAGACCTCAGAGTGAGTAAATTGGCCATTTTCATGCACTTTTAACCATTCCACAAATCTTGTGTTTTGGGCCCCTGGAAGCATGAAAATCACTTTAAACATGCTAATTTTAGCTCTAAAACTGATGATCTACCTACAAATGTGAACTGACGTTAAAAAATAAAACATTTGAAAACGGACAATTTTTTACCTTTCTGCAGCATGACGTAATGGGGGGGTGTTATCTCTTTTGTCAAAAATCACCTGTTTTTGCTTGAACATTAAATGCCTCCAAATGGTATTTAATTCACTTCCCGGGCCCCTGGAAGCATGAAAATCACTTTAAACGTGCTAATTTTAGCTCTAAAACTGATGATCTACCTACAAATGTGAACTGACTTTCAAAAATAAAACATTTGAAAACGGACAATTTTTCACCTTTCTGAAGCATGACGTAATGGGGGGGTGTTATCTCTTTTGTCAAAAATCACCTGTTTTTGCTTGAACATTAAATGCCTCCAAATGGTATTTAATTCACTTCCCGGGCCCCTGGTAGCATAATAATCACTTTAAACATGCTAATTTTAGCTCTAAAACTGATGATCTACCTACAAATGTGAACTGACGTTCAAAAATAAAACATTTGAAAACTGACCATTTTTCACCTTTCTGAAGCATGACGTAATGGGGGGGTGTTATCTCTTTTGTCAAAAATCACCTGTTTTTGCTTGAACATTAAATTCTTCCAAATGGTATTTAATTACCTTCCCGGGGTGAAGAAACACTTTTTGAGACCTCAGAGTGAGTAAATTGGCCATTTTCATGCACTTTTAACCATTCCACAAATCTTGTGTTTTGGGCCCCTGGAAGCATGAAAATCACTTTAAACATGCTAATTTTAGCTCTAAAACTGATGATCTACCTACAAATGTGAACTGACGTTAAAAAATAAAACATTTAAAAACGGACCTTTTTTCACCTTTCTGCAGCATGACGTAATGAGGGGGTGTTATCTCTTTTGTCAAAAATCACGTGTTTTTGCTTGAACATTAAATGCCTCCAAATGGTATTTAATTCACTTCCCGGGCCCCTGGAAGCATGAAAATCACTTTAAACGTGCTAATTTTAGCTCTACAACTGATGATCTACCTACAAATGTGAACTGACTTTCAAAAATAAAACATTTGAAAACGGACAATTTTTCACCTTTCTGAAGCATGACGTAATGGGGGGTGTTATCTCTTTTGTCAAAAATCACCTGTTTTTGCTTGAACATTAAATGCCTCCAAATGGTATTTAATTCACTTCCCGGGCCCCTGGAAGCATGAAAATCACTTTAAACATGCTAATTTTAGCTCTAAAACTGATGATCTACCTACAAATGTGAACTGACGTTCAAAAATAAAACATTTGAAAACGGACCATTTTTCACCTTTCTGAAGCATGACGTAATGGGGGGGTGTTATCACTTTTGTCAAAAATCACCTGTTTTTGCTTGAACATTAAATGCCTCCAAATGGTATTTAATTCACTTCCCGGGGTGAAGAAACACTTTTTGAGACCTCAGAGTGAGTAAATTGGCCATTTTCATGCACTTTTAACCATTCCACAAATCTTGTGTTTTGGGCCCCTGGAAGCATGAAAATCACTTTAAACATGCTAATTTTAGCTCTAAAACTGATGATCTACCTACAAATGTGAACTGACGTTAAAAAATAAAACATTTGAAAACGGACCATTTTTCACCTTTCTGCAGCATGACGTAATGGGGGGGTGTTATCTCTTTTGTCAAAAATCACCTGTTTTTGCTTGCACATTAAATGCCTCCAAATGGTATTTAATTCACTTCCCGGGCCCCTGGAAGCATGAAAATCACTTTAAACGTGCTAATTTTAGCTCTAAAACTGATGATCTACCTACAAATGTGAACTGACTTTCAAAAATAAAACATTTGAAAACGGACAATTTTTCACCTTTCTGAAGCATGACGTAATGGGGGGGTGTTATCTCTTTTGTCAAAAATCACCTGTTTTTGCTTGAACATTAAATGCCTCCAAATGGTATTTAATTCACTTCCCGGGCCCCTGGTAGCATAATAATCACTTTAAACATGCTAATTTTAGCTCTAAAACTGATGATCTACCTACAAATGTGAACTGACGTTCAAAAATAAAACATTTGAAAACTGACCATTTTTCACCTTTCTGAAGCATGACGTAATGGGGGGGTGTTATCTCTTTTGTCAAAAATCACCTGTTTTTGCTTGAACATTAAATTCCTCCAAATGGTATTTAATTACCTTCCCGGGGTGAAGAAACACTTTTTGAGACCTCAGAGTGAGTAAATTGGCCATTTTCATGCACTTTTAACCATTCCACAAATCTTGTGTTTTGGGCCCCTGGAAGCATGAAAATCACTTTAAACATGCTAATTTTAGTTCTAAAACTGATGATCTACCTACAAATGTGAACTGACGTTAAAAAATAAAACATTTGAAAACGGACCATTTTTCACCTTTCTGCAGCATGACGTAATGAGGGGGTGTTATCTCTTTTGTCAAAAATCACGTGTTTTTGCTTGAACATTAAATGCCTCCAAATGGTATTTAATTCACTTCCCGGGCCCCTGGAAGCATGAAAATCACTTTAAACGTGCTAATTTTAGCTCTACAACTGATGATCTACCTACAAATGTGAACTGACTTTCAAAAATAAAACATTTGAAAACGGACAATTTTTCACCTTTCTGAAGCATGACGTAATGGGGGGGTGTTATCTCTTTTGTCAAAAATCACCTGTTTTTGCTTGAACATTAAATGCCTCCAAATGGTATTTAATTCACTTCCCGGGCCCCTGGAAGCATGAAAATCACTTTAAACATGCTAATTTTAGCTCTAAAACTGATGATCTCCCTACAAATGTGAACTGACGTTCAAAAATAAAACATTTGAAAACGGACCATTTTTCACCTTTCTGAAGCATGACGTAATGGGGGGGTGTTATCACTTTTGTCAAAAATCACCTGTTTTTGCTTGAACATTAAATGCCTCCAAATGGTATTAAATTCACTTCCCGGGGTGAAGAAACACTTTTTGAGACCTCAGAGTGAGTAAATTGGCCATTTTCATGCACTTTTAACCATTCCACAAATCTTGTGTTTTGGGCCCCTGGAAGCATGAAAATCACTTTAAACATGCTAATTTTAGCTCTAAAACTGATGATCTACCTACAAATGTGAACTGACGTTAAAAAATAAAACATTTGAAAACGGACCATTTTTCACCTTTCTGCAGCATGACGTAATGGGGGGGTGTTATCTCTTTTGTCAAAAATCACCTGTTTTTGCTTGAACATTAAATGCCTCCAAATGGTATTAAATTCACTTCCCGGGGTGAAGAAACACTTTTTGAGACCTCAGAGTGAGTAAATTGGCCATTTTCATGCACTTTTAACCATTCCACAAATCTTGTGTTTTGGGCCCCTGGAAGCATGAAAATCACTTTAAACATGCTAATTTTAGCTCTAAAACTGATGATCTACCTACAAATGTGAACTGACGTTCAAAAATAAAACATTTGAAAACTGACCATTTTTCACCTTTCTGAAGCATGACGTAATGGGGGGGTGTTATCTCTTTTGTCAAAAATTACCTGTTTTTGCTTGAACATTAAATGCCTCCAAATGGTATTTAATTCACTTCCCGGGCCCCTGGAAGCATGAAAATCACTCTAAACGTGCTAATTTTAGCTCTAAAACTGATGATCTACCTACAAATGTGAACTGACTTTCAAAAATAAAACATTTGAAAACGGACAATTTTTCACCTTTCTGAAGCATGACGTAATGGGGGGGTGTTATCTCTTTTGTCAAAAATTACCTGTTTTTGCTTGAACATTAAATGCCTCCAAATGGTATTTAATTCACTTCCCGGGCCCCTGGAAGCATGAAAATCACTTTAAACGTGCTAATTTTAGCTCTAAAACTGATGATCTACCTACAAATGTGAACTGACTTTCAAAAATAAAACATTTGAAAACGGACAATTTTTCACCTTTCTGAAGCATGACGTAATGGGGGGGTGTTATCTCTTTTGTCAAAAATCACCTGTTTTTGCTTGAACATTAAATGCCTCAAAATGGTATTTAATTCACTTCCCGGGCCCCTGGTAGCATGAAAATCACTTTAAACATGCTAATTTTAGCTCTAAAACTGATGATCTACCTACAAATGTGAACTGACGTTCAAAAATAAAACATTTGAAAACTTACCATTTTTCACCTGTCTGAAGCATGACGTAATGGGGGGGGGTGTTATCTCTTTTGTCAAAAATCACCTGTTTTTGCTTGAACATTAAATGCCTCCAAATGGTATTAAATTCACTTCCCGGGGTGAAGAAACACTTTTTGAGACCTCAGAGTGACTAAATTGGCCATTTTCATGCACTTTTAACCATTCCACAAATCTTGTGTTTTGGGCCCCTGGAAGCATGAAAATCACTTTAAACATGCTAATTTTAGCTCTAAAACTGATGATCTACCTACAAATGTGAACTGACGTTAAAAAATAAAACATTTGAAAACGGACCATTTTTCACCTTTCTCTAGCATGACGTAATGGGGGGGTGTTATCTCTTTTGTCAAAAATCACCTGTTTTTGCTTGAACATTAAATGCCTCCAAATGGTATTTAATTCACTTCCCGGGCCCCTGGAAGCATGAAAATCACTTTAAACGTGCTAATTTTAGCTCTACAACTGATGATCTACCTACAAATGTGAACTGACTTTCAAAAATAAAACATTTGAAAACTGACAATTTTTCACCTTTCTGAAGCATGACGTAATGGGGGGGTGTTATCTCTTTTGTCAAAAATCACCTGTTTTTGCTTGAACATTAAATGCCTCCAAATGGTATTTAATTCACTTCCCGGGCCCCTGGAAGCATGAAAATCACTTTAAACATGCTAATTTTAGCTCTAAAACTGATGATCTACCTACAAATGTGAACTGACCTTCAAAAATAAAACATTTGAAAACGGATCATTTTTCACCTTTCTGAAGCATGACGTAATGGGGGGGTGTTATCACTTTTGTCAAAAATCACCTGTTTTTGCTTGAACATTAAATGCCTCCAAATGGTATTTAATTCACTTCCCGGGGTGAAGAAACACTTTTTGAGACCTCAGAGTGAGTAAATTGGCCATTTTCATGCACTTTTAACCATTCCACAAATCTTGTGTTTTGGGCCCCTGGAAGCATGAAAATCACTTTAAACATGCTAATTTTAGCTCTAAAACTGATGATCTACCTACAAATGTGAACTGACGTTAAAAAATAAAACATTTGAAAACGGACCATTTTTCACCTTTCTGCAGCATGACGTAATGGGGGGTGTTATCTCTTTTGTCAAAAATCACCTGTTTTTGCTTGAACATTAAATGCCTCCAAATGGTATTTAATTCACTTCCCGGGCCCCTGGAAGCATGAAAATCACTTTAAACGTGCTAATTTTAGCTCTAAAACTGATGATCTACCTACAAATGTGAACTGACTTTCAAAAATAAAACATTTGAAAACGGACAATTTTTCACCTTTCTGAAGCATGACGTAATGGGGGGGTGTTATCTCTTTTGTCAAAAATCACCTGTTTTTGCTTGAACATTAAATGCCTCCAAATGGTATTTAATTCACTTCCCGGGCCCCTGGTAGCATAATAATCACTTTAAACATGCTAATTTTAGCTCTAAAACTGATGATCTACCTACAAATGTGAACTGACGTTCAAAAATAAAACATTTGAAAACTGACCATTTTTCACCTTTCTGAAGCATGACGTAATGGGGGGGTGTTATCTCTTTTGTCAAAAATCACCTGTTTTTGCTTGAACATTAAATTCCTCCAAATGGTATTTAATTACCTTCCCGGGGTGAAGAAACACTTTTTGAGACCTCAGAGTGAGTAAATTGGCCATTTTCATGCACTTTTAACCATTCCACAAATCTTGTGTTTTGGGCCCCTGGAAGCATGAAAATCACTTTAAACATGCTAATTTTAGCTCTAAAACTGATGATCTACCTACAAATGTGAACTGACGTTAAAAAATAAAACATTTGAAAACGGACCATTTTTCACCTTTCTGCAGCATGACTTAATGAGGGGGTGTTATCTCTTTTGTCAAAAATCACGTGTTTTTGCTTGAACATTAAATGCCTCCAAATGGTATTTAATTCACTTCCCGGGCCCCTGGAAGCATGAAAATCACTTTAAACGTGCTAATTTTAGCTCTACAACTGATGATCTACCTACAAATGTGAACTGACTTTCAAAAATAAAACATTTGAAAACGGACAATTTTTCACCTTTCTGAAGCATGACGTAATGGGGGGTGTTATCTCTTTTGTCAAAAATCACCTGTTTTTGCTTGAACATTAAATGCCTCCAAATGGTATTTAATTCACTTCCCGGGCCCCTGGAAGCATGAAAATCACTTTAAACATGCTAATTTTAGCTCTAAAACTGATGATCTACCTACAAATGTGAACTGACGTTCAAAAATAAAACATTTGAAAACGGACCATTTTTCACCTTTCTGAAGCATGACGTAATGGGGGGGTGTTATCACTTTTGTCAAAAATCACCTGTTTTTGCTTGAACATTAAATGCCTCCAAATGGTATTTAATTCACTTCCCGGGGTGAAGAAACACTTTTTGAGACCTCAGAGTGAGTAAATTGGCCATTTTCATGCACTTTTAACCATTCCACAAATCTTGTGTTTTGGGCCCCTGGAAGCATGAAAATCACTTTAAACATGCTAATTTTAGCTCTAAAACTGATGATCTACCTACAAATGTGAACTGACGTTAAAAAATAAAACATTTGAAAACGGACCATTTTTCACCTTTCTGCAGCATGACGTAATGGGGGGGTGTTATCTCTTTTGTCAAAAATCACCTGTTTTTGCTTGAACATTAAATGCCTCCAAATGGTATTAAATTCACTTCCCGGGGTGAAGAAACACTTTTTGAGACCTCAGAGTGAGTAAATTGGCCATTTTCATGCACTTTTAACCATTCCACAAATCTTGTGTTTTGGGCCCCTGGAAGCATGAAAATCACTTTAAACATGCTAATTTTAGCTCTAAAACTGATGATCTACCTACAAATGTGAACTGACGTTAAAAAATAAAACATTTGAAAACGGACCATTTTTCACCTTTCTGCAGCATGACGTAATGGGGGGGTGTTATCTCTTTTGTCAAAAATCACCTGTTTTTGCTTGAACATTAAATGCCTCCAAATGGTATTTAATTCACTTCCCGGGCCCCTGGAAGCATGAAAATCACTTTAAACGTGCTAATTTTAGCTCTAAAACTGATGATCTACCTACAAATGTGAACTGACTTTCAAAAATAAAACATTTGAAAACGGACAATTTTTCACCTTTCTGAAGCATGACGTAATGGGGGGTGTTATCTCTTTTGTCAAAAATCACCTGTTTTTGCTTGAACATTAAATGCCTCCAAATGGTATTTAATTCACTTCCCGGGCCCCTGGTAGCATGAAAATCACTTTAAACATGCTAATTTTAGCTCTAAAACTGATGATCTACCTACAAATGTGAACTGACGTTCAAAAATAAAACATTTGAAAAAGGACCATTTCTCACCTTTCTGAAGCATGACGTAATGGGGGGGTGTTATCTCTTTTGTCAAAAATCACCTGTTTTTGCTTGAACATTAAATGCCTCCAAATGGTATTTAATTACCTTCCCGGGGTGAAGAAACACTTTTTGAGACCTCAGAGTGAGTAAATTGGCCATTTTCATGCACTTTTAACCATTCCACAAACCTTGTGTTTTGGGCCCCTGGAAGCATGAAAATCACTTTAAACATGCTAATTTTAGCTCTAAAACTGATGATCTACCTACAAATGTGAACTGACGTTAAAAAATAAAACATTTAAAAAGGACCATTTTTCACCTTTCTGCAGCATGACGTAATGGGGGGGTGTTATCTCTTTTGTCAAAAATCACCTGTTTTTGCTTGAACATTAAATGCCTCCAAATGGTATTTAATTCACTTCCCGGTCCCCTGGAAGCATGAAAATCACTTTAAACGTGCTAATTTTAGCTCTAAAACTGATGATCTACCTACAAATGTGAACTGACTTTCAAAAATAAAACATTTGAAAACGGACAATTTTTCACCTTTCTGAAGCATGACGTAATGGGGGGGTGTTATCTCTTTTGTCAAAAATCACCTGTTTTTGCTTGAACATTAAATGCCTCCAAATGGTATTTAATTCACTTCCCGGGCCCCTGGAAGCATGAAAATCACTCTAAACGTGCTAATTTTAGCTCTAAAACTGATGATCTACCTACAAATGTGAACTGACTTTCAAAAATAAAACATTTGAAAACGGACAATTTTTCACCTTTCTGAAGCATGACGTAATGGGGGGGTGTTATCTCTTTTGGCAAAAATCACCTGTTTTTGCTTGAACATTAAATGCCTCCAAATGGTATTTAATTCACTTCCCGGGCCCCTGGAAGCATGAAAATCACTTTAAACGTGCTAATTTTAGCTCTAAAACTGATGATCTACCTACAAATGTGAACTGACTTTCAAAAATAAAACATTTGAAAACGGACAATTTTTCACCTTTCTGAAGCATGACGTAATGGGGGGGGTGTTATCTCTTTTGTCAAAAATCACCTGTTTTTGCTTGAACATTAAATGCTTCAAAATGGTATTTAATTCACTTCCCGGGCCCCTGGTAGCATGAAAATCACTTTAAACATGCTAATTTTAGCTCTAAAACTGATGATCTACCTACAAATGTGAACTGACCTTCAAAAATAAAACATTTGAAAACGGACCATTTTTCACCTTTCTGAAGCATGACGTAATGGGGGGGTGTTATCTCTTTTGTCAAAAATCACCTGTTTTTGCTTGAACATTAAATGCCTCCAAATGGTATTAAATTCACTTCCCGGGGTGAAGAAACACTTTTTGAGACCTCAGAGTGAGTAAATTGGCCATTTTCATGCACTTTTAACCATTCCACAAATCTTGTGTTTTGGGCCCCTGGAAGCATGAAAATCACTTTAAACATGCTAATTTTAGCTCTAAAACTGATGATCTACCTACAAATGTGAACTGACGTTAAAAAATAAAACATTTGAAAACAGACCATTTTTCACCTTTCTGCAGCATGACGTAATGGGGGGGGTGTTATCTCTTTGTCAAAAATCACCTGTTTTTGCTTGAACATTAAATGCCTCCAAATGGTATTAAATTCACTTCCCGGGGTGAAGAAACACTTTTTGAGACCTCAGAGTGAGTAAATTGGCCATTTTCATGCACTTTTAACCATTCCACAAATCTTGTGTTTTGGGCCCCTGGAAGCATGAAAATCACTTTAAACATGCTAATTTTAGCTCTAAAACTGATGATCTACCTACAAATGTGAACTGACGTTAAAAAATAAAACATTTGAAAATGGACCAATTTTCACCTTTCTGCAGCATGACGTAATGGGGGGGGTGTTATCTTTTTGTCAAAAATCACCTGTTTTTGCTTGAACATTAAATGCCTCCAAATGGTATTTAATTCACTTCCCGGGCCCCTGGAAGCATGAAAATCACTTTAAACGTGCTAATTTTAGCTCTAAAACTGATGATCTACCTACAATGTGAACTGACTTTCAAAAATAAAACATTTGAAAACGGACAATTTTTCACCTTTCTGAAGCATGACGTAATAGGGGGGTGTTATCTCTTTTGTCAAAAATCACCTGTTTTTGCTTGAACATTAAATGCCTCAAAATGGTATTTAATTTACTTCCCGGGCCCCTGGTAGCTTGAAAATCACTTTAAACATGCTAATTTTAGCTCTAAAACTGATGATCTACCTACAAATGTGAACCGACGTTCAAAAATAAAACATTTGAAAACGGACCATTTTTCACCTTTCTGAAGCATGACGTAATGGGGGGGTGTTATCTCTTTTGTCAAAAATCACCTGTTTTTGCTTGAACATTAAATGCCTCCAAATGGTATTTAATTACCTTCCCGGGGTGAAGAAACACTTTTTGAGACCTCAGAGTGAGTAAATTGGCCATTTTCATGCACTTTTAACCATTCCACAAATCTTGTGTTTTGGGCCCCTGGAAGCATGAAAATCACTTTAAACATGCTAATTTTAGCTCTAAAACTGATGATCTACCAACAAATGTGAACTGACGTTAAAAAATAAAACATTTGAAAACGGACAATTTTTCACCTTTCTGAAGCATGACGTAATGGGGGGGTGTTATCTCTTTTGTCAAAAATCACCTGTTTTTGCTTGAACATTAAATGCCTCCAAATGGTATTTAATTCACTTCCCGGGCCCCTGGAAGCATGAAAATCACTTTAAACATGCTAATTTTAGCTCTAAAACTGATGATCTACCTACAAATGTGAACTGACGTTCAAAAATAAAACATTTGAAAACGGATAATTTTTCACCTTTCTGAAGCATGACGTAATGGGGGGGTGTTATCACTTTTGTCAAAAATCACCTGTTTTTGCTTGAACATTAAATGCCTCCAAATGGTATTTAATTCACTTCCCGGGGTGAAGAAACACTTTTTGAGACCTCAGAGTGAGTAAATTGGCCATTTTCATGCACTTTTAACCATTCCACAAATCTTGTGTTTTGGGCCCCTGGAAGCATGAAAATCACTTTAAACATGCTAATTTTAGCTCTAAAACTGATGATCTACCTACAAATGTGAACTGACGTTAAAAAATAAAACATTTGAAAACGGACCATTTTTCACCTTTCTGCAGCATGACGTAATGGGGGGGTGTTATCTCTTTTGTCAAAAATCACCTGTTTTTGCTTGAACATTAAATGCCTCCAAATGGTATTTAATTCACTTCCCGGGCCCCTGGAAGCATGAAAATCACTTTAAACGTGCTAATTTTAGCTCTAAAACTGATCTACCTACAAATGTGAACTGACTTTCAAAAATAAAACATTTGAAAACGGAAAATTTTTCACCTTTCTGAAGCATGACGTAATGGGGGGGTGTTATCTCTTTTGTCAAAAATCACCTGTTTTTGCTTGAACATTAAATGCCTCCAAATGGTATTTAATTCACTTCCCGGGCCCCTGGTAGCATAATAATCACTTTAAACATGCTAATTTTAGCTCTAAAACTGATGATCTACCTACAAATGTGAACTGACGTTCAAAAATAAAACATTTGAAAACTGACCATTTTTCACCTTTCTGAAGCATGACGTAATGGGGGGGTGTTATCTCTTTTGTCAAAAATCACCTGTTTTTGCTTGAACATTAAATTCCTCCAAATGGTATTTAATTACCTTCCCGGGGTGAAGAAACACTTTTTGAGACCTCAGAGTGAGTAAATTGGCCATTTTCATGCACTTTTAACCATTCCACAAATCTTGTGTTTTGGGCCCCTGGAAGCATGAAAATCACTTTAAACATGCTAATTTTAGCTCTAAAACTGATGATCTACCTACAAATGTGAACTGACTTTCAAAAATAAAACATTTGAAAACGGACAATTTTTCACCTTTCTGAAGCATGACGTAATGGGGGGGGTGTTATCTCTTTTGTCAAAAATCACCTGTTTTTGCTTGAACATTAAATGCTTCAAAATGGTATTTAATTCACTTCCCGGGCCCCTGGTAGCATGAAAATCACTTTAAACATGCTAATTTTAGCTCTAAAACTGATGATCTACCTACAAATGTGAACTGACATTCAAAAATAAAACATTTGAAAACGGACCATTTTTCACCTTTCTGAAGCATGACGTAATGGGGGGGTGTTATCTCTTTTGTCAAAAATCACCTGTTTTTGCTTGAACATTAAATGCCTCCAAATGGTATTAAATTCACTTCCCGGGGTGAAGAAACACTTTTTGAGACCTCAGTGTGAGTAAATTGGCCATTTTCATGCACTTTTAACCATTCCACAAATCTTGTGTTTTGGGCCCCTGGAAGCATGAAAATCACTTTAAACATGCTAATTTTAGCTCTAAAACTGATGATCTACCTACAAATGTGAACTGACGTTAAAAAATAAAACATTTGAAAATGGACCATTTTTCACCTTTCTGCAGCATGACGTAATGGGGGGGTGTTATCTTTTTGTCAAAAATCACCTGTTTTTGCTTGAACATTAAATGCCTCCAAATGGTATTTAATTCACTTCCCGGGCCCCTGGAAGCATGAAAATCACTTTAAACGTGCTAATTTTAGCTCTAAAACTGATGATCTACCTACAATGTGAACTGACTTTCAAAAATAAAACATTTGAAAACGGACAATTTTTCACCTTTCTGAAGCATGACGTAATGGGGGGATGTCTCTTTTGTCAAAAATCACCTGTTTTTCCTTGAACATTAAATGCCTCAAAATGGTATTTAATTTACTTCCCGGGCCCCTGGTAGCTTGAAAATCACTTTAAACATGCTAATTTTAGCTCTAAAACTGATGATCTACCTACAAATGTGAACCGACGTTCAAAAATAAAACATTTGAAAACGGACCATTTTTCACCTTTCTGAAGCATGACGTAATGGGGGGGTGTTATCTCTTTTGTCAAAAATCACCTGTTTTTGCTTGAACATTAAATGCCTCCAAATGGTATTTAATTACCTTCCCGGGGTGAAGAAACACTTTTTGAGACCTCAGAGTGAGTAAATTGGCCATTTTCATGCACTTTTAACCATTCCACAAATCTTGTGTTTTGGGCCCCTGGAAGCATGAAAATCACTTTAAACATGCTAATTTTAGCTCTAAAACTGATGATCTACCAACAAATGTGAACTGACGTTAAAAAATAAAACATTTGAAAACGGACCATTTTTCACCTTTCTGCAGCATGACGTAATGGGGGGGTGTTATCTCTTTTGTCAAAAATCACCTGTTTTTGCTTGAACAATAAATGCCTCCAAATGGTATTTAATTCACTTCCCGGGGTGAAGAGTCACTTTTTGAGACCTCAGAGTGAGTAAATTTGCCATTTTCATGCACTTTTAACCATTCCACAAATCTTGTGTTTTGGGCCCCCGGAAGCATGAAAATCACTTTAAACATGCTAATTTTAGCTCTAAAACTGATGATCTACCTACAAATGTGAACTGACGTTAAAAAATAAAACATTTGAAAACGGACCATTTTTCACCTTTCTGCAGCATGACGTAATGGGGGGGTGTTAACTCTTTTGTCAAAAATCACCTGTTATTGCTTGAACATTAAATGCCTCCAAATGGTATTTAATTCACTTCCCGGGCCCCTGGAAGCATGAAAATCACTTTAAACATGCTAATTTTAGCTCTAAAACTGATGATCTACCTACAAATGTGAACTGACTTTCAAAAATAAAACATTTGAAAACGGACAATTTTTCACCTTTCTGAAGCATGACGTAATGGGGGGGTGTTATCTCTTTTGTCAAAAATCACCTGTTTTTGCTTGAACATTAAATGCCTCCAAATGGTATTTAATTCACTTCCCGGGCCCCTGGAAGCATGAAAATCACTTTAAACATGCTAATTTTAGCTCTAAAACTGATGATCTACCTACAAATGTGAACTGACGTTCAAAAATAAAACATTTGAAAACGGACCATTTTTCACCTTTCTGAAGCATGACGTAATGGGGGGGTGTTATCTCTTTTGTCAAAAATCACCTGTTTTTGCTTGAACATTAAATGCCTCCAAATGGTATTTAATTCACTTCCCGGGGTGAAGAAACACTTTTTGAGACCTCAGAGTGAGTAAATTGGCCATTTTCATGCACTTTTAACCATTCCACAAATCTTGTGTTTTGGGCCCCTGGAAGCATGAAAATCACTTTAAACATGCTAATTTTAGCTCTAAAACTGATGATCTACCTACAAATGTGAACTGACTTTCAAAAATAAAACATTTAAAAACGGACAATTTTTCACCTTTCTGAAGCATGACGTAATGGGGGGGTGTTATCTCTTTTGTCAAAAATCACCTGTTTTTGCTTGAACATTAAATGCCTCCAAATGGTATTTAATTCACTTCCCGGGCCCCTGGAAGCATGAAAATCACTCTAAACATGCTAATTTTAGCTCTAAAACTGATGATCTACCTACAAATGTGAACTGACGTTCAAAAATAAAACATTTGAAAACGGACCATTTTTCACCTTTCTGAAGCATGACGTAATGGGGGGTGTTATCTCTTTTGTCAAAAATCACCTGTTTTTGCTTGAACATTAAATGCCTCCAAATGGTATTTAATTCACTTCCCGGGTGAAGAAACACTTTTTGAGACCTCAGAGTGAGTAAATTGGCCATTTTCATGCACTTTTAACCATTCCACAAATCTTGTGTTTTGGGCCCTGGAAGCATAAAAATCACTTTAAACATGCTAATTTTAGCTCTAAAACTGATGATCTACCTACAAATGTGAACTGACGTTAAAAAAAAAAAACATTTGAAAACGGACCATTTTTCACCTTTCTGCAGCATGACGTAGTGGGGGGGGGTGTTATCTCTTTTGTCAAAAATCACCTGTTTTTGCTTGAACATTAAATGCCTCCAAATGGTATTTAATTACCTTCCCGGGGTGAAGAAACACTTTTTGAGACCTCAGAGTGAGTAAATTGGCCATTTTCATGCACTTTTAACCATTCCACAAATCTTGTGTTTTGGGCCCCTGGAAGCATGAAAATCACTTTAAACATGCTAATTTTAGCTCTAAAACTGATGATCTACCTACAAATGTGAACTGACGTTAAAAAATAAAACATTTGAAAACGGACCATTTTTCACCTTTCTGCAGCATGACGTAATGGGGGGGTGTTATCTCTTTTGTCAACAATCACCTGTTTTTGCTTGAACATTAAATGCCTCCAAATGGTATTTAATTAACTTCCCGGGCCCCTGGAAGCATGAAAATCACTTTAAACATGCTAATTTTAGCTCTAAAACTGATGATCTACCTACAAATGTGAACTGACGTTTAAAAATAAAACATTGGAAAACGGACCATTTTTCACCTTTCTGCAGCATGACGTAATGGGGGGGGTGTTATCTCTTTTGTCAAAAATCACCTGTTTTTGCTTGAACATTAAATGCCTCCAAATGGTATTTAATTCACTTCCCGGGGTGAAGAAACACTTTTTGAGACCTCAGAGTGAGTAAATTGGCCATTTTCATGCACTTTTAACCATTCCACAAATCTTGTGTTTTGGGCCCCTGGAAGCATGAAAATCACTTTAAACATGCTAATTTTAGCTCTAAAACTGATAATCTACCTACAAATGTGAACTGACGTTAAAAAATAAAACATTTGAAAACGGACCATTTTTCACCTTTCTGCAGCATGACGTAATGGGGGGGTGTTAACTCTTTTGTCAAAAATCACCTGTTTTTGCTTGAACATTAAATGCCTCCAAATGGTATTTAATTCACTTCCCGGGCCCCTGGAAGCATGAAAATCACTTTAAACATGCTAATTTTAGCTCTAAAACTGATGATCTACCTACAAATGTGAACTGACTTAAAAAAATAAAACATTTGAAAACGGACAATTTTTCACCTTTCTGAAGCATGACGTAATGGGGGGGTGTTATCTCTTTTGTCAAAAATCACCTGTTTTTGCTTGAACATTAAATGCCTCAAAATGGTATTTAATTTACTTCCCGGGCCCCTGGTAGCTTGAAAATCACTTTAAACATGCTAATTTTAGCTCTAAAACTGATGATCTACCTACAAATGTGAACCGACGTTCAAAAATAAAACATTTGAAAACGGACCATTTTTCACCTTTCTGAAGCATGACGTAATGGGGGGGTGTTATCTCTTTTGTCAAAAATCACCTGTTTTTGCTTGAACATTAAATGCCTCCAAATGGTATTTAATTACCTTCCCGGGGTGAAGAAACACTTTTTGAGACCTCAGAGTGAGTAAATTGGCCATTTTCATGCACTTTTAACCATTCCACAAATCTTGTGTTTTGGGCCCCTGGAAGCATGAAAATCACGTTAAACATGCTAATTTTAGCTCTAAAACTGATGATCTACCAACAAATGTGAACTGACGTTAAAAAATAAAACATTTGAAAACGGACAATTTTTCACCTTTCTGAAGCATGACGTAATGGGGGGGTGTTATCTCTTTTGTCAAAAATCACCTGTTTTTGCTTTAACATTAAATGCCTCCAAATGGTATTTAATTCACTTCCCGGGCCCCTGGAAGCATGAAAATCACTTTAAACGTGCTAATTTTAGCTCTAAAACTGATGATCTACCTACAAATGTGAACTGACTTTCAAAAATAAAACATTTGAAAACGGACAATTTTTCACCTTTCTGAAGCATGACGTAATGGGGGGGTGTTATCTCTTTTGTCAAAAATCACCTGTTTTTGCTTGAACATTAAATGCTTCAAAATGGTATTTAATTCACTTCCCGGGCCCCTGGTAGCATGAAAATCACTTTAAACATGCTAATTTTAGCTCTAAAACTGATGATCTACCTACAAATGTGAACTGACGTTCAAAAATAAAACATTTGAAAACGGACCATTTTTCACCTTTCTGAAGCATGACGTAATGGGGGGTGTTATCTCTTTTGTCAAAAATCACCTGTTTTTGCTTGAACATTAAATGCCTCCAAATGGTATTAAATTCACTTCCCGGGGTGAAGAAACACTTTTTGAGACCTCAGAGTGAGTAAATTGGCCATTTTCATGCACTTTTAACCATTCCACAAATCTTGTGTTTTGGGCCCCTGGAAGCATGAAAATCACTTTAAACATGCTAATTTTAGCTCTAAAACTGATGATCTACCTACAAATGTGAACTGACGTTAAAAAATAAAACATTTGAAAACGGACCATTTTTCACCTTTCTGCAGCATGACGTAATGGGGGGGGTGTTATCTCTTTTGTCAAAAATCACCTGTTTTTGCTTGAACATTAAATGCCTCCAAATGGTATTTAATTCACTTCCCGGGCCCCTGGTAGCTTGAAAATCACTTTAAACATGCTAATTTTAGCTCTAAAACTGATGATCTACCTACAAATGTGAACCGACGTTCAAAAATAAAACATTTGAAAACGGACCATTTTTCACCTTTCTGAAGCATGACGTAATGGGGGGGTGTTATCTCTTTTGTCAAAAATCACCTGTTTTTGCTTGAACATTAAATGTCTCCAAATGGTATTTAATTACCTTCCCGGGGTGAAGAAACACTTTTTGAGACCTCAGAGTGAGTAAATTGGCCATTTTCATGCACTTTTAACCATTCCACAAATCTTGTTTTTTTGGGCCCCTGGAAGCATGAAAATCACTTTAAACATGCTCATTTTAGCTCTAAAACTGATGATCTACCAACAAATGTGAACTGACGTTAAAAAATAAAACATTTGAAAACGGACAATTTTTCACCTTTCTGAAGCATGACGTAATGGGGGGGTGTTATCTCTTTTGTCAAAAATCACCTGTTTTTGCTTTAACATTAAATGCCTCCAAATGGTATTTAATTCACTTCCCGGGCCCCTGGAAGCATGAAAATCACTTTAAACATGCTAATTTTAGCTCTAAAACTGATGATCTACCTACAAATGTGAACCGACGTTCAAAAATAAAACATTTGAAAACGGACCATTTTTCACCTTTCTGAAGCATGACGTAATGGGGGGGTGTTATCTCTTTTGTCAAAAATCACCTGTTTTTGCTTGAACATTAAATGCCTCAAAATGGTATTTAATTTACTTCCCGGGCCCCTGGTAGCTTGAAAATCACTTTAAACATGCTAATTTTAGCTCTAAAACTGATGATCTACCTACAAATGTGAACCGACGTTCAAAAATAAAACATTTGAAAACGGACCATTTTTCACCTTTCTGAAGCATGACGTAATGGGGGGGTGTTATCTCTTTTGTCAAAAATCACCTGTTTTTGCTTGAACATTAAATGCCTCCAAATGGTATTTAATTACCTTCCCGGGGTGAAGAAACACCTTTTGAGACCTCAGAGTGAGTAAATTGGCCATTTTCATGCACTTTTAACCATTCCACAAATCTTGTGTTTTGGGCCCTTGGAAGCATGAAAATCACTTTAAACATGCTAATTTTAGCTCTAAAACTGATGATCTACCAACAAATGTGAACTGACGTTAAAAAATAAAACATTTGAAAACGGACCATTTTTCACCTTTCTGCAGCATGACGTAATGGGGGGGTGTTATCTCTTTTGTCAAAAATCACCTGTATTTGCTTGAACATTAAATGCCTCCAAATGGTATTTAATTCACTTCCCGGGGTGAAGAAACACTTTTTGAGACCTCAGAGTGAGTAAATTGGCCATTTTCATGCACTTTTAACCATTCCACAAATCTTGTGTTTTGGGCCCCGGAAGCATGAAAATCACTTTAAACATGCTAATTTTAGCTCTAAAACTGATGATCTACCTACAAATGTGAACTGACGTTAAAAAATAAAACATTTGAAAACGGACCATTTTTCACCTTTCTGCAGCATGACGTAATGGGGGGGTGTTAACTCTTTTTTCAAAAATCACCTGTTATTGCTTGAACATTAAATGCCTCCAAATGGTATTTAATTCACTTCCCGGGCCCCTGGAAGCATGAAAATCACTTTAAACATGCTAATTTTAGCTCTAAAACTGATGATCTACCTACAAATGTGAACTGACGTTAAAAAATAAAACATTTGAAAACGGACCATTTTTCACCTTTCTGCAGCATGACGTAATGGGGGGGTGTTATCTTTTTGTCAAAAATCACCTGTTTTTGCTTGAACATTAAATGCCTCCAAATGGTATTTAATTCACTTCCCGGGCCCCTGGAAGCATGAAAATCACTTTAAACGTGCTAATTTTAGCTCTAAAACTGATGATCTACCTACAAATGTGAACTGACTTTCAAAAATAAAACATTTGAAAACGGACAATTTTTCACCTTTCTGAAGCATGACGTAATGGGGGGGTGTTATCTCTTTTGTCAAAAATCACCTGTTTTTGCTTGAACATTAAATGCCTCAAAATGGTATTTAATTTACTTCCCGGGCCCCTGGTAGCTTGAAAATCACTTTAAACATGCTAATTTTAGCTCTAAAACTGATGATCTACCTACAAATGTGAACCGACGTTCAAAAATAAAACATTTGAAAACGGACCATTTTTCACCTTTCTGAAGCATGACGTAATGGGGGGGTGTTATCTCTTTTGTCAAAAATCACCTGTTTTTGATTGAACATTAAATGCCTCCAAATGGTATTTAATTCACTTCCCGGGGTGAAGAAACACTTTTTGAGACCTCAGAGTGAGTAAATTGGCCATTTTCATGCACTTTTAACCATTCCACAAATCTTGTGTTTTGGGCCCCTGGAAGCATGAAAATCACTTTAAACATGCTAATTTTAGCTCTAAAACTGATGATCTACCTACAAATGTGAACTGACGTTAAAAAATAAAACATTTGAAAACGGACCATTTTTCACCTTTCTGCAGCATGACGTAATGGGGGGGTGTTATCTCTTTTGTCAAAAATCACCTGTTTTTGCTTGAACATTAAATGCCTCCAAATGGTATTTAATTCACTTCCCGGGGTGAAGAAACACTTTTTGAGACCTCAGAGTGAGTAAATTGGCCATTTTCATGCACTTTTAACCATTCCACAAATCTTGTGTTTTGGGCCCCCGGAAGCATGAAAATCACTTTAAACATGCTAATTTTAGCTCTAAAACTGATGATCTACCTACAAATGTGAACTGACGTTAAAAAATAAAACATTTGAAAACGGACCATTTTTCACCTTTCTGCAGCATGACGTAATGGGGGGGTGTTATCTCTTTTGTCAACAATCACCTGTTTTTGCTTGAACATTAAATGCCTCCAAATGGTATTTAATTAACTTCCCGGGCCCCTGGAAGCATGAAAATCACTTTAAACATGCTAATTTTAGCTCTAAAACTGATGATCTACCTACAAATGTGAACTGACGTTTAAAAATAAAACATTGGAAAACGGACCATTTTTCACCTTTCTGCAGCATGACGTAATGGGGGGGTGTTATCTCTTTTGTCAAAAATCACCTGTTTTTGCTTGAACATTAAATGCCTCCAAATGGTATTTAATTCACTTCCCGGGGTGAAGAAACACTTTTTGAGACCTCAGAGTGAGTAAATTGGCCATTTTCATGCACTTTTAACCATTCCACAAATCTTGTGTTTTGGGCCCCTGGAAGCATGAAAATCACTTTAAACATGCTAATTTTAGCTCTAAAACTGATAATCTACCTACAAATGTGAACTGACGTTAAAAAATAAAACATTTGAAAACGGACCATTTTTCACCTTTCTGCAGCATGACGTAATGGGGGGGTGTTAACTCTTTTGTCAAAAATCACCTGTTTTTGCTTGAACATTAAATGCCTCCAAATGGTATTTAATTCACTTCCCGGGCCCCTGGAAGCATGAAAATCACTTTAAACATGCTAATTTTAGCTCTAAAACTGATGATCTACCTACAAATGTGAACTGACTTAAAAAAATAAAACATTTGAAAACGGACAATTTTTCACCTTTCTGAAGCATGACGTAATGGGGGGTGTTATCTCTTTTGTCAAAAATCACCTGTTTTTGCTTGAACATTAAATGCCTCAAAATGGTATTTAATTTACTTCCCGGGCCCCTGTTAGCTTGAAAATCACTTTAAACATGCTAATTTTAGCTCTAAAACTGATGATCTACCTACAAATGTGAACCGACGTTCAAAAATAAAACATTTGAAAACGGACCATTTTTCACCTTTCTGAAGCATGACGTAATGGGGGGGTGTTATCTCTTTTGTCAAAAATCACCTGTTTTTGCTTGAACATTAAATGCCTCCAAATGGTATTTAATTACCTTCCCGGGGTGAAGAAACACTTTTTGAGACCTCAGAGTGAGTAAATTGGCCATTTTCATGCACTTTTAACCATTCCACAAATCTTGTGTTTTGGGCCCCTGGAAGCATGAAAATCACTTTAAACATGCTAATTTTAGCTCTAAAACTGATGATCTACCAACAAATGTGAACTGACGTTAAAAAATAAAACATTTGAAAACGGACAATTTTTCACCTTTCTGAAGCATGACGTAATGGGGGGGTGTTATCTCTTTTGTCAAAAATCACCTGTTTTTGCTTTAACATTAAATGCCTCCAAATGGTATTTAATTCACTTCCCGGGCCCCTGGAAGCATGAAAATCACTTTAAACGTGCTAATTTTAGCTCTAAAACTGATGATCTACCTACAAATGTGAACTGACTTTCAAAAATAAAACATTTGAAAACGGACAATTTTTCACCTTTCTGAAGCATGACGTAATGGGGGGGTGTTATCTCTTTTGTCAAAAATCACCTGTTTTTGCTTGAACATTAAATGCTTCAAAATGGTATTTAATTCACTTCCCGGGCCCCTGGTAGCATGAAAATCACTTTAAACATGCTAATTTTAGCTCTAAAACTGATGATCTACCTACAAATGTGAACTGACGTTCAAAAATAAAACATTTGAAAACGGACCATTTTTCACCTTTCTGAAGCATGACGTAATGGGGGGTGTTATCTCTTTTGTCAAAAATCACCTGTTTTTGCTTGAACATTAAATGCCTCCAAATGGTATTAAATTCACTTCCCGGGGTGAAGAAACACTTTTTGAGACCTCAGAGTGAGTAAATTGGCCATTTTCATGCACTTTTAACCATTCCACAAATCTTGTGTTTTGGGCCCCTGGAAGCATGAAAATCACTTTAAACATGCTAATTTTAGCTTTAAAACTGATGATCTACCTACAAATGTGAACTGACGTTAAAAAATAAAACATTTGAAAACGGACCATTTTTTACCTTTCTGCAGCATGACGTAATGGGGGTGTTATCTCTTTTGTCAAAAATCACCTGCTTTTGCTTGAACATTAAATGCCTCCAAATGGTATTTAATTCACTTCCCGGGGTGAAGAAACACTTTTTGAGACCTCAGAGTGAGTAAATTGGCCATTTTCATGCACTTTTAACCATTCCACAAATCTTGTGTTTTGGGCCCCTGGAAGCATGAAAATCACTTTAAACGTGCTAATTTTAGCTCTAAAACTGATGATCTACCTACAAATGTGAACTGACTTAAAAAAATAAAACATTTGAAAACGGACAATTTTTCACCTTTCTGAAGCATGACGTAATGGGGGGGTGTTATCTCTTTTGTCAAAAATCACCTGTTTTTGCTTGAACATTAAATGCCTCAAAATGGTATTTAATTACCTTCCCGGGGTGAAGAAACACTTTTTGAGACCTCAGAGTGAGTAAATTGGCCATTTTCATGCACTTTTAACCATTCCACAAATCTTGTGTTTTGGGCCCCTGGAAGCATGAAAATCACTTTAAACATGCTCATTTTAGCTCTAAAACTGATGATCTACCAACAAATGTGAACTGACGTTAAAAAATAAAACATTTGAAAACTGACAATTTTTCACCTTTCTGAAGCATGACGTAATGGGGGGGTGTTATCTCTTTTGTCAAAAATCACCTGTTTTTGCTTTAACATTAAATGCCTCCAAATGGTATTTAATTCACTTCCCGGGCCCCTGGAAGCATGAAAATCACTTTAAACATGCTAATTTTAGCTCTAAAACTGATGATCTACCTACAAATGTGAACCGACGTTCAAAAATAAAACATTTGAAAACGGACCATTTTTCACCTTTCTGAAGCATGACGTAATGGGGGGGTGTTATCTCTTTTGTCAAAAATCACCTGTTTTTGCTTAAACATTAAATGCCCCAAAATGGTATTTAATTTACTTCCCGGGCCCCTGGTAGCTTGAAAATCACTTTAAACATGCTAATTTTAGCTCTAAAACTGATGATCTACCTACAAATGTGAACCGACGTTCAAAAATAAAACATTTGAAAACGGACCATTTTTCACCTTTCTGAAGCATGACGTAATGGGGGGTGTTATCTCTTTTGTCAAAAATCACCTGTTTTTGCTTGAACATTAAATGCCTCCAAATGGTATTTAATTACCTTCCCGGGGTGAAGAAACACTTTTTGAGACCTCAGAGTGAGTAAATTGGCCATTTTCATGCACTTTTAACCATTCCACAAATCTTGTGTTTTGGGCCCCTGGAAGCATGAAAATCACTTTAAACATGCTAATTTTAGCTCTAAAACTGATGATCTACCAACAAATGTGAACTGACGTTAAAAAATAAAACATTTGAAAACGGACCATTTTTCACCTTTCTGCAGCATGACGTAATGGGGGGGTGTTATCTCTTTTGTCAAAAATCACCTGTATTTGCTTGAACATTAAATGCCTCCAAATGGTATTTAATTCACTTCCCGGGGTGAAGAAACACTTTTTGAGACCTCAGAGTGAGTAAATTGGCCATTTTCATGCACTTTTAACCATTCCACAAATCTTGTGTTTTGGGCCCCGGAAGCATGAAAATCACTTTAAACATGCTAATTTTAGCTCTAAAACTGATGATCTACCTACAAATGTGAACTGACGTTAAAAAATAAAACATTTGAAAACGGACCATTTTTCACCTTTCTGCAGCATGACGTAATGGGGGGGTGTTAACTCTTTTTTCAAAAATCACCTGTTATTGCTTGAACATTAAATGCCTCCAAATGGTATTTAATTCACTTCCCGGGCCCCTGGAAGCATGAAAATCACTTTAAACATGCTAATTTTAGCTCTAAAACTGATGATCTACCTACAAATGTGAACTGACGTTAAAAAATAAAACATTTGAAAACGGACCATTTTTCACCTTTCTGCAGCATGACGTAATGGGGGGGTGTTATCTTTTTGTCAAAAATCACCTGTTTTTGCTTGAACATTAAATGCCTCCAAATGGTATTTAATTCACTTCCCGGGCCCCTGGAAGCATGAAAATCACTTTAAACGTGCTAATTTTAGCTCTAAAACTGATGATCTACCTACAAATGTGAACTGACTTTCAAAAATAAAACATTTGAAAACGGACAATTTTTCACCTTTCTGAAGCATGACGTAATGGGGGGGTGTTATCTCTTTTGTCAAAAATCACCTGTTTTTGCTTGAACATTAAATGCCTCAAAATGGTATTTAATTTACTTCCCGGGCCCCTGGTAGCTTGAAAATCACTTTAAACATGCTAATTTTAGCTCTAAAACTGATGATCTACCTACAAATGTGAACCGACGTTCAAAAATAAAACATTTGAAAACGGACCATTTTTCACCTTTCTGAAGCATGACGTAATGGGGGGGTGTTATCTCTTTTGTCAAAAATCACCTGTTTTTGCTTGAACATTAAATGCCTCCAAATGGTATTTAATTACCTTCCCGGGGTGAAGAAACACTTTTTGAGACCTCAGAGTGAGTAAATTGGCCATTTTCATGCACTTTTAGCCATTCCACAAATCTTGTGTTTTGGGCCCCTGGAAGCATGAAAATCACTTTAAACATGCTAATTTTAGCTCTAAAACTGATGATCTACCAACAAATGTGAACTGACGTTAAAAAATAAAACATTTGAAAACGGACCATTTTTCACCTTTCTGCAGCATGACGTAATGGGGGGGTGTTATCTCTTTTGTCAAAAATCACCTGTTTTTGCTTGAACATTAAATGCCTCCAAATGGTATTTAATTCACTTCCCGGGGTGAAGAAACACTTTTTGAGACCTCAGAGTGAGTAAATTGGCCATTTTCATGCACTTTTAACCATTCCACAAATCTTGTGTTTTGGGCCCCCGGAAGCATGAAAATCACTTTAAACATGCTAATTTTAGCTCTAAAACTGATGATCTACCTACAAATGTGAACTGACGTTAAAAAATAAAACATTTGAAAACGGACCATTTTTCACCTTTCTGCAGCATGACGTAATGGGGGGGTGTTAACTCTTTTGTCAAAAATCACCTGTTATTGCTTGAACATTAAATGCCTCCAAATGGTATTTAATTCACTTCCCGGGCCCCTGGAAGCATGAAAATCACTTTAAACATGCTAATTTTAGCTCTAAAACTGATGATCTACCTACAAATGTGAACTGACTTTCAAAAATAAAACATTTGAAAACTGATAATTTTTCACCTTTCTGAAGCATGACGTAATGGGGGGGTGTTATCTCTTTTGTCAAAAATCACCTGTTTTTGCTTGAACATTAAATGCCTCCAAATGGTATTTAATTCACTTCCCGGGGTGAAGAAACACTTTTTGAGACCTCAGAGTGAGTAAATTGGCCATTTTCATGCACTTTTAACCATTCCACAAATCTTGTGTTTTGGGCCCCTGGAAGCATGAAAATCACTTTAAACATGCTAATTTTAGCTCTAAAACTGATAATCTACCTACAAATGTGAACTGACGTTAAAAAATAAAACATTTGAAAACGGACCATTTTTCACCTTTCTGCAGCATGACGTAATGGGGGGGTGTTAACTCTTTTGTCAAAAATCACCTGTTTTTGCTTGAACATTAAATGCCTCCAAATGGTATTTAATTCACTTCCCGGGCCCCTGGAAGCATGAAAATCACTTTAAACATGCTAATTTTAGCTCTAAAACTGATGATCTACCTACAAATGTGAACTGACTTAAAAAAATAAAACATTTGAAGACGGACCATTTTTCACCTTTCTGAAGCATGACGTAATGGGGGGTGTTATCTCTTTTGTCAAAAATCACCTGTTTTTGCTTGAACATTAAATGCCTCCAAATGGTATTTAATTCACTTCCCGGGGTGAAGAAACACTTTTTGAGACTTCAGAGTGAGTAAATTGGCCATTTTCATGCACTTTTAACCATTCCACAAATCTTGTGTTTTGGGCCCCTGGAAGCATGAAAATCACTTTAAACATGCTAATTTTAGCTCTAAAACTGATGATCTACCTACAAATGTGAACTGACGTTAAAAAATAAAACATTTGAAAACGGACCATTTTTCACCTTTCTGCAGCATGACGTAATGGGGGGGTGTTATCTCTTTTGTCAAAAATCACCTGTTTTTGCTTGAACATTAAATGCCTCCAAATGGTATTAAATTCACTTCCCGGGGTGAAGAAACACTTTTTGAGACCTCAGAGTGAGTAAATTGGCCATTTTCATGCACTTTTAACCATTCCACAAATCTTGTGTTTTGGGCCCCTGGAAGCATGAAAATCACTTTAAACATGCTAATTTTAGCTCTAAAACTGATGATCTACCTACAAATGTGAACTGACGTTAAAAAATAAAACATTTGAAAACGGACCATTTTTAACCTTTCTGCAGCATGACGTAATGGGGGGGTGTTATCTTTTTGTCAAAAATCACCTGTTTTTGCTTGAACATTAAATGCCTCCAAATGGTATTTAATTCACTTCCCGGGCCCCTGGAAGCATGAAAATCACTTTAAACGTGCTAATTTTAGCTCTAAAACTGATGATCTACCTACAAATGTGAACTGACTTTCAAAAATAAAACATTTGAAAACGGACAATTTTTCACCTTTCTGAAGCATGACGTAATGGGGGGTGTTATCTCTTTTGTCAAAAATCACCTGTTTTTGCTTGAACATTAAATGCCTCCAAATGGTATTTAATTCACTTCCCGGGCCCCTGGAAGCATGAAAATCACTTTAAACATGATAATTTTAGCTCTGAAACTGATGATCTACCTACAAATGTGAACTGACGTTCAAAAATAAAACATTTGAAAACGGACCATTTTTCACCTTTCTGAAGCATGACGTAATGGGGGGTGTTATCTCTTTTGTCAAAAATCACCTGTTTTTGCTTGAACATTAAATGCCTCCAAATGGTTTTTAATTCACTTCCCGGGGTGAAGAAACACTTTTTGAGACCTCAGAGTGAGTAAATTGGCCATTTTCATGCACTTTTAACCATTCCACAAATCTTGTGTTTTGGGCCCCTGGAAGCATGAAAATCACTTTAAACATGCTAATTTTAGCTCTAAAACTGATGATCTACCTACAAATGTGAACTGACTTTCAAAAATAAAACATTTGAAAACGGACAATTTTTCACCTTTCTGAAGCATGACGTAATGGGAGGGTGTTATCTCTTTTGTCAAAAATCACCTGTTTTTGCTTGAACATTAAATGCCTCCAAATGGTATTTAATTCACTTCCCTGGCCCCTGGAAGCATGAAAATCACTTTAAACATGCTAATTTTAGCTCTAAAACTGATGATCTACCTACAAATGTGAACTGACGTTAAAAAATAAAACATTTGAAAACGGACCATTTTTTACCTTTCTGCAGCATGACGTAATGGGGGGGTGTTATCTCTTTTGTCAAAAATCACCTGTTTTTGCTTGAACATGAAATGCCTCCAAATGGTATTTAATTCACTTCCCGGGCCCCTGGAAGCATGAAAATCACTTTAAACATGCTAATTTTAGCTCTAAAACTGATGATCTACCTACAAATGTGAACTGACGTTCAAAAATGAAACATTTGAAAACGGACCATTTTTCACCTTTCTGAAGCATGACGTGATGGGGGGGTGTTATCTCTTTTGTCAAAAATCACCTGTTTTTGCTTGAACATTAAATGCCTCCAAATGGTATTAAATTCACTTCCCGGGGTGAAGAAACACTTTTTGAGACCTCAGAGTGAGTAAATTGGCCATTTTCATGCACTTTTAACCATTCCACAAATCTTGTGTTTTGGGCCCCTGGAAGCATGAAAATCACTTTAAACATGCTAATTTTAGCTCTAAAACTGATGATCTACCTACAAATGTGAACTGACGTTAAAAAATAAAACATTTGAAAACGGACCATTTTTCACCTTTCTGCAGCATGACGTAATGGGGGGGGGGTGTTATCTCTTTTGTCAAAAATCACCTGTTTTTGCTTGAACATTAAATGCCTCCAAATGGTATTAAATTCACTTCCCGGGGTGAAGAAACACTTTTTGAGACCTCAGAGTGAGTAAATTGGCCATTTTCATGCACTTTTAACCATTCCACAAATCTTGTGTTTTGGGCCCCTGGAAGCATGAAAATCACTTTAAACATGCTAATTTTAGCTCTAAAACTGATGATCTACCTACAAATGTGAACTGACGTTAAAAAATAAAACATTTGAAAACGGACCATTTTTCACCTTTCTGCAGCATGACGTAATGGGGGGGTGTTATCTTTTTGTCAAAAATCACCTGTTTTTGCTTGAACATTAAATGCCTCCAAATGGTATTTAATTCACTTCCCGGGCCCCTGGAAGCATGAAAATCACTTTAAACGTGCTAATTTTAGCTCTAAAACTGATGATCTACCTACAAATGTGAACTGACTTTCAAAAATAAAACATTTGAAAACGGACAATTTTTCACCTTTCTGAAGCATGACGTAATGGGGGGGTGTTATCTCTTTTGTCAAAAATCACCTGTTTTTGCTTGAACATTAAATGCCTCAAAATGGTATTTAATTTACTTCCCGGGCCCCTGGTAGCTTGAAAATCACTTTAAACATGCTAATTTTAGCTCTAAAACTGATGATCTACCTACAAATGTGAACCGACGTTCAAAAATAAAACATTTGAAAACGGACCATTTTTCACCTTTCTGAAGCATGACGTAACGGGGGGGGTGTTATCTCTTTTGTCAAAAATCACCTGTTTTTGCTTGAACATTAAATGCCTCCAAATGGTATTTAATTACCTTCCCGGGGTGAAGAAACACTTTTTGAGACCTCAGAGTGAGTAAATTGGCCATTTTCATGCACTTTTAACCATTCCACAAATCTTGTGTTTTGGGCCCCTGGAAGCATGAAAATCACTTTAAACATGCTAATTTTAGCTCTAAAACTGATGATCTACCAACAAATGTGAACTGACGTTAAAAAATAAAACATTTGAAAACGGACCATTTTTCACCTTTCTGCAGCATGACGTAATGGGGGGGTGTTATCTCTTTTGTCAAAAATCACCTGTTTTTGCTTGAACATTAAATGCCTCCAAATGGTATTTAATTCACTTCCCGGGGTGAAGAAACACTTTTTGAGACCTCAGAGTGAGTAAATTGGCCATTTTCATGCACTTTTAACCATTCCACAAATCTTGTGTTTTGGGCCCCCGGAAGCATGAAAATCACTTTAAACATGCTAATTTTAGCTCTAAAACTGATGATCTACCTACAAATGTGAACTGACGTTAAAAAATAAAACATTTGAAAACTGACCATTTTTCACCTTTCTGCAGCATGACGTAATGGGGGGGTGTTAACTCTTTTGTCAAAAATCACCTGTTATTGCTTGAACATTAAATGCCTCCAAATGGTATTTAATTCACTTCCCGGGCCCCTGGAAGCATGAAAATCACTTTAAACATGCTAATTTTAGCTCTAAAACTGATGATCTACCTACAAATGTGAACTGACGTTAAAAAATAAAACATTTGAAAACGGACCATTTTTCACCTTTCTGCAGCATGACGTAATGGGGGGGTGTTATCTTTTTGTCAAAAATCACCTGTTTTTGCTTGAACATTAAATGCCTCCAAATGGTATTTAATTCACTTCCCGGGCCCCTGGAAGCATGAAAATCACTTTAAACGTGCTAATTTTAGCTCTAAAACTGATGATCTACCTACAAATGTGAACTGACTTTCAAAAATAAAACATTTGAAAACGGACAATTTTTCACCTTTCTGAAGCATGACGTAATAGGGGGGTGTTATCTCTTTTGTCAAAAATCACCTGTTTTTGCTTGAACATTAAATGCCTCAAAATGGTATTTAATTTACTTCCCGGGCCCCTGGTAGCTTGAAAATCACTTTAAACATGCTAATTTTAGCTCTAAAACTGATGATCTACCTACAAATGTGAACCGACGTTCAAAAATAAAACATTTGAAAACGGACCATTTTTCACCTTTCTGAAGCATGACGTAATGGGGGGGTGTTATCTCTTTTGTCAAAAATCACCTGTTTTTGCTTGAACATTAAATGCCTCCAAATGGTATTTAATTACCTTCCCGGGGTGAAGAAACACTTTTTGAGACCTCAGAGTGAGTAAATTGGCCATTTTCATGCACTTTTAGCCATTCCACAAATCTTGTGTTTTGGGCCCCTGGAAGCATGAAAATCACTTTAAACATGCTAATTTTAGCTCTAAAACTGATGATCTACCAACAAATGTGAACTGACGTTAAAAAATAAAACATTTGAAAACGGACCATTTTTCACCTTTCTGCAGCATGACGTAATGGGGGGGTGTTATCTCTTTTGTCAAAAATCACCTGTTTTTGCTTGAACATTAAATGCCTCCAAATGGTATTTAATTCACTTCCCGGGGTGAAGAAACACTTTTTGAGACCTCAGAGTGAGTAAATTGGCCATTTTCATGCACTTTTAACCATTCCACAAATCTTGTGTTTTGGGCCCCCAGAAGCATGAAAATCACTTTAAACATGCTAATTTTAGCTCTAAAACTGATGATCTACCTACAAATGTGAACTGACGTTAAAAAATAAAACATTTGAAAACGGACCATTTTTCACCTTTCTGCAGCATGACGTAATGGGGGGGTGTTAACTCTTTTGTCAAAAATCACCTGTTATTGCTTGAACATTAAATGCCTCCAAATGGTATTTAATTCACTTCCCGGGCCCCTGGAAGCATGAAAATCACTTTAAACATGCTAATTTTAGCTCTAAAACTGATGATCTACCTACAAATGTGAACTGACTTTCAAAAATAAAACATTTGAAAACTGACAATTTTTCACCTTTCTGAAGCATGACGTAATGGGGGGGTGTTATCTCTTTTGTCAAAAATCACCTGTTTTTGCTTGAACATTAAATGCCTCCAAATGGTATTTAATTCACTTCCCGGGCCCCTGGAAGCATGAAAATCACTTTAAACATGCTAATTTTAGCTCTAAAACTGATGATCTACCTACAAATGTGAACTGACGTTCAAAAATAAAACATTTGAAAACGGACCATTTTTCACCTTTCTGAAGCATGACGTGATGGGGGGGTGTTATCTCTTTTGTCAAAAATCACCTGTTTTTGCTTGAACATTAAATGCCTCCAAATGGTATTTAATTACCTTCCCGGGGTGAAGAAACACTTTTTGAGACCTCAGAGTGAGTAAATTGGCCATTTTCATGCACTTTTAGCCATTCCACAAATCTTGTGTTTTGGGCCCCTGGAAGCATGAAAATCACTTTAAACATGCTAATTTTAGCTCTAAAACTGATGATCAACCAACAAATGTGAACTGACGTTAAAAAATAAAACATTTGAAAACGGACCATTTTTCACCTTTCTGCAGCATGACGTAATGGGGGGGTGTTATCTCTTTTGTCAAAAATCACCTGTTTTTGCTTGAACATTAAATGCCTCCAAATGGTATTTAATTCACTTCCCGGGGTGAAGAAACACTTTTTGAGACCTCAGAGTGAGTAAATTGGCCATTTTCATGCACTTTTAACCATTCCACAAATCTTGTGTTTTGGGCCCCCGGAAGCATGAAAATCACTTTAAACATGCTAATTTTAGCTCTAAAACTGATGATCTACCTACAAATGTGAACTGACGTTAAAAAATAAAACATTTGAAAACGGACCATTTTTCACCTTTCTGCAGCATGACGTAATGGGGGGGTGTTAACTCTTTTGTCAAAAATCACCTGTTATTGCTTGAACATTAAATGCCTCCAAATGGTATTTAATTCACTTCCCGGGCCCCTGGAAGCATGAAAATCACTTTAAACATGCTAATTTTAGCTCTAAAACTGATGATCTACCTACAAATGTGAACTGACTTTCAAAAATAAAACATTTGAAAACTGATAATTTTTCACCTTTCTGAAGCATGACGTAATGGGGGGGTGTTATCTCTTTTGTCAAAAATCACCTGTTTTTGCTTGAACATTAAATGCCTCCAAATGGTATTTAATTCACTTCCCGGGGTGAAGAAACACTTTTTGAGACCTCAGAGTGAGTAAATTGGCCATTTTCATGCACTTTTAACCATTCCACAAATCTTGTGTTTTGGGCCCCTGGAAGCATGAAAATCACTTTAAACATGCTAATTTTAGCTCTAAACTGATAATCTACCTACAAATGTGAACTGACGTTAAAAAATAAAACATTTGAAAACGGACCATTTTTCACCTTTCTGCAGCATGACGTAATGGGGGGGTGTTAACTCTTTTGTCAAAAATCACCTGTTTTTGCTTGAACATTAAATGCCTCCAAATGGTATTTAATTCACTTCCCGGGCCCCTGGAAGCATGAAAATCACTTTAAACATGCTAATTTTAGCTCTAAAACTGATGATCTACCTACAAATGTGAACTGACTTAAAAAAATAAAACATTTGAAAACGGACCATTTTTCACCTTTCTGAAGCATGACGTAATGGGGGGTGTTATCTCTTTTGTCAAAAATCACCTGTTTTTGCTTGAACATTAAATGCCTCCAAATGGTATTAAATTCACTTCCCGGGGTGAAGAAACACTTTTTGAGACTTCAGAGTGAGTAAATTGGCCATTTTCATGCACTTTTAACCATTCCACAAATCTTGTGTTTTGGGCCCCTGGAAGCATGAAAATCACTTTAAACATGCTAATTTTAGCTCTAAAACTGATGATCTACCTACAAATGTGAACTGACGTTAAAAAATAAAACATTTGAAAACGGACCATTTTTCACCTTTCTGCAGCATGACGTAATGGGGGGGTGTTATCTCTTTTGTCAAAAATCACCTGTTTTTGCTTGAACATTAAATGCCTCCAAATGGTATTAAATTCACTTCCCGGGGTGAAGAAACACTTTTTGAGACCTCAGAGTGAGTAAATTGGCCATTTTCATGCACTTTTAACCATTCCACAAATCTTGTGTTTTGGGCCCCTGGAAGCATGAAAATCACTTTAAACATGCTAATTTTAGCTCTAAAACTGATGATCTACCTACAAATGTGAACTGACGTTAAAAAATAAAACATTTGAAAACGGACCATTTTTAACCTTTCTGCAGCATGACGTAATGGGGGGGTGTTATCTTTTTGTCAAAAATCACCTGTTTTTGCTTGAACATTAAATGCCTCCAAATGGTATTTAATTCACTTCCCGGGCCCCTGGAAGCATGAAAATCACTTTAAACGTGCTAATTTTAGCTCTAAAACTGATGATCTACCTACAAATGTGAACTGACTTTCAAAAATAAAACATTTGAAAACGGACAATTTTTCACCTTTCTGAAGCATGACGTAATGGGGGGGGGTGTTATCTCTTTTGTCAAAAATCACCTGTTTTTGCTTGAACATTAAATGCCTCCAAATGGTATTTAATTCACTTCCCGGGCCCCTGGAAGCATGAAAATCACTTTAAACATGATAATTTTAGCTCTGAAACTGATGATCTACCTACAAATGTGAACTGACGTTCAAAAATAAAACATTTGAAAACGGACCATTTTTCACCTTTCTGAAGCATGACGTAATGGGGGGTGTTATCTCTTTTGTCAAAAATCACCTGTTTTTGCTTGAACATTAAATGCCTCCAAATGGTTTTTAATTCACTTCCCGGGGTGAAGAAACACTTTTTGAGACCTCAGAGTGAGTAAATTGGCCATTTTCATGCACTTTTAACCATTCCACAAATCTTGTGTTTTGGGCCCCTGGAAGCATGAAAATCACTTTAAACATGCTAATTTTAGCTCTAAAACTGATGATCTACCTACAAATGTGAACTGACTTTCAAAAATAAAACATTTGAAAACGGACAATTTTTCACCTTTCTGAAGCATGACGTAATGGGAGGGTGTTATCTCTTTTGTCAAAAATCACCTGTTTTTGCTTGAACATTAAATGCCTCCAAATGGTATTTAATTCACTTCCCTGGCCCCTGGAAGCATGAAAATCACTTTAAACATGCTAATTTTAGCTCTAAAACTGATGATCTACCTACAAATGTGAACTGACGTTCAAAAATAAAACATTTGAAAACGCACCATTTTTCACCTTTCTGAAGCATGACGTAATGGGGGGTGTTATCTCTTTTGTCAAAAATCACCTGTTTTTGCTTGAACATTAAATGCCTCCAAATGGTATTTAATTCACTTCCCGGGGTGAAGAAACACTTTTTGAGACCTCAGAGTGAGTAAATTGGCCATTTTCATGCACTTTTAACCATTCCACAAATCTTGTGTTTTGGGCCCCTGGAAGCATGAAAATCACTTTAAACATGCTAATTTTAGCTCTAAAACTGATGATCTACCTACAAATGTGAACTGACGTTAAAAAATAAAACATTTGAAAACGGACCATTTTTTACCTTTCTGCAGCATGACGTAATGGGGGGGTGTTATCTCTTTTGTCAAAAATCACCTGTTTTTGCTTGAACATTAAATGCCTCCAAATGGTATTTAATTCACTTCCCGGGCCCCTGGAAGCATGAAAATCACTTTAAACATGCTAATTTTAGCTCTAAAACTGATGATCTACCTACAAATGTGAACTGACGTTCAAAAATGAAACATTTGAAAACGGACCATTTTTCACCTTTCTGAAGCATGACGTGATGGGGGGGGTGTTATCTCTTTTGTCAAAAATCACCTGTTTTTGCTTGAACATTAAATGCCTCCAAATGGTATTAAATTCACTTCCCGGGGTGAAGAAACACTTTTTGAGACCTCAGAGTGAGTAAATTGGCCATTTTCATGCACTTTTAACCATTCCACAAATCTTGTGTTTTGGGCCCCTGGAAGCATGAAAATCACTTTAAACATGCTAATTTTAGCTCTAAAACTGATGATCTACCTACAAATGTGAACTGACGTTAAAAAATAAAACATTTGAAAACGGACCATTTTTCACCTTTCTGCAGCATGACGTAATGGGGGGGGGGTGTTATCTCTTTTGTCAAAAATCACCTGTTTTTGCTTGAACATTAAATGCCTCCAAATGGTATTAAATTCACTTCCCGGGGTGAAGAAACACTTTTTGAGACCTCAGAGTGAGTAAATTGGCCATTTTCATGCACTTTTAACCATTCCACAAATCTTGTGTTTTGGGCCCCTGGAAGCATGAAAATCACTTTAAACATGCTAATTTTAGCTCTAAAACTGATGATCTACCTACAAATGTGAACTGACGTTAAAAAATAAAACATTTGAAAACGGACCATTTTTCACCTTTCTGCAGCATGACGTAATGGGGGGGTGTTATCTTTTTGTCAAAAATCACCTGTTTTTGCTTGAACATTAAATGCCTCCAAATGGTATTTAATTCACTTCCCGGGCCCCTGGAAGCATGAAAATCACTTTAAACGTGCTAATTTTAGCTCTAAAACTGATGATCTACCTACAAATGTGAACTGACTTTCAAAAATAAAACATTTGAAAACGGACAATTTTTCACCTTTCTGAAGCATGACGTAATGGGGGGGTGTTATCTCTTTTGTCAAAAATCACCTGTTTTTGCTTGAACATTAAATGCCTCAAAATGGTATTTAATTTACTTCCCGGGCCCCTGGTAGCTTGAAAATCACTTTAAACATGCTAATTTTAGCTCTAAAACTGATGATCTACCTACAAATGTGAACCGACGTTCAAAAATAAAACATTTGAAAACGGACCATTTTTCACCTTTCTGAAGCATGACGTAACGGGGGGGGTGTTATCTCTTTTGTCAAAAATCACCTGTTTTTGCTTGAACATTAAATGCCTCCAAATGGTATTTAATTACCTTCCCGGGGTGAAGAAACACTTTTTGAGACCTCAGAGTGAGTAAATTGGCCATTTTCATGCACTTTTAACCATTCCACAAATCTTGTGTTTTGGGCCCCTGGAAGCATGAAAATCACTTTAAACATGCTAATTTTAGCTCTAAAACTGATGATCTACCAACAAATGTGAACTGACGTTAAAAAATAAAACATTTGAAAACGGACCATTTTTCACCTTTCTGCAGCATGACGTAATGGGGGGGTGTTATCTCTTTTGTCAAAAATCACCTGTTTTTGCTTGAACATTAAATGCCTCCAAATGGTATTTAATTCACTTCCCGGGGTGAAGAAACACTTTTTGAGACCTCAGAGTGAGTAAATTGGCCATTTTCATGCACTTTTAACCATTCCACAAATCTTGTGTTTTGGGCCCCCGGAAGCATGAAAATCACTTTAAACATGCTAATTTTAGCTCTAAAACTGATGATCTACCTACAAATGTGAACTGACGTTAAAAAATAAAACATTTGAAAACTGACCATTTTTCACCTTTCTGCAGCATGACGTAATGGGGGGGTGTTAACTCTTTTGTCAAAAATCACCTGTTATTGCTTGAACATTAAATGCCTCCAAATGGTATTTAATTCACTTCCCGGGCCCCTGGAAGCATGAAAATCACTTTAAACATGCTAATTTTAGCTCTAAAACTGATGATCTACCTACAAATGTGAACTGACGTTAAAAAATAAAACATTTGAAAACGGACCATTTTTCACCTTTCTGCAGCATGACGTAATGGGGGGGTGTTATCTTTTTGTCAAAAATCACCTGTTTTTGCTTGAACATTAAATGCCTCCAAATGGTATTTAATTCACTTCCCGGGCCCCTGGAAGCATGAAAATCACTTTAAACGTGCTAATTTTAGCTCTAAAACTGATGATCTACCTACAAATGTGAACTGACTTTCAAAAATAAAACATTTGAAAACGGACAATTTTTCACCTTTCTGAAGCATGACGTAATGGGGGGGTGTTATCTCTTTTGTCAAAAATCACCTGTTTTTGCTTGAACATTAAATGCCTCAAAATGGTATTTAATTTACTTCCCGGGCCCCTGGTAGCTTGAAAATCACTTTAAACATGCTAATTTTAGCTCTAAAACTGATGATCTACCTACAAATGTGAACCGACGTTCAAAAATAAAACATTTGAAAACGGACCATTTTTCACCTTTCTGAAGCATGACGTAATGGGGGGGTGTTATCTCTTTTGTCAAAAATCACCTGTTTTTGCTTGAACATTAAATGCCTCCAAATGGTATTTAATTACCTTCCCGGGGTGAAGAAACACTTTTTGAGACCTCAGAGTGAGTAAATTGGCCATTTTCATGCACTTTTAGCCATTCCACAAATCTTGTGTTTTGGGCCCCTGGAAGCATGAAAATCACTTTAAACATGCTAATTTTAGCTCTAAAACTGATGATCTACCAACAAATGTGAACTGACGTTAAAAAATAAAACATTTGAAAACGGACCATTTTTCACCTTTCTGCAGCATGACGTAATGGGGGGGTGTTATCTCTTTTGTCAAAAATCACCTGTTTTTGCTTGAACATTAAATGCCTCCAAATGGTATTTAATTCACTTCCCGGGGTGAAGAAACACTTTTTGAGACCTCAGAGTGAGTAAATTGGCCATTTTCATGCACTTTTAACCATTCCACAAATCTTGTGTTTTGGGCCCCCGGAAGCATGAAAATCACTTTAAACATGCTAATTTTAGCTCTAAAACTGATGATCTACCTACAAATGTGAACTGACGTTAAAAAATAAAACATTTGAAAACGGACCATTTTTCACCTTTCTGCAGCATGACGTAATGGGGGGGTGTTAACTCTTTTGTCAAAAATCACCTGTTATTGCTTGAACATTAAATGCCTCCAAATGGTATTTAATTCACTTCCCGGGCCCCTGGAAGCATGAAAATCACTTTAAACATGCTAATTTTAGCTCTAAAACTGATGATCTACCTACAAATGTGAACTGACTTTCAAAAATAAAACATTTGAAAACTGACAATTTTTCACCTTTCTGAAGCATGACGTAATGGGGGGGTGTTATCTCTTTTGTCAAAAATCACCTGTTTTTGCTTGAACATTAAATGCCTCCAAATGGTATTTAATTCACTTCCCGGGCCCCTGGAAGCATGAAAATCACTTTAAACATGCTAATTTTAGCTCTAAAACTGATGATCTACCTACAAATGTGAACTGACGTTCAAAAATAAAACATTTGAAAACTGACCATTTTTCACCTTTCTGAAGCATGACGTGATGGGGGGGTGTTATCTCTTTTGTCAAAAATCACCTGTTTTTGCTTGAACATTAAATGCCTCCAAATGGTATTAAATTCACTTCCCGGGGTGAAGAAACACTTTTTGAGACCTCAGAGTGAGTAAATTGGCCATTTTCATGCACTTTTAACCATTCCACAAATCTTGTGTTTTGGGCCCCTGGAAGCATGAAAATCACTTTAAACATGCTAATTTTAGCTCTAAAACTGATGATCTACCTACAAATGTGAACTGACGTTAAAAAATAAAACATTTGAAAACGGACCATTTTTCACCTTTCTGCAGCATGACGTAATGGGGGGGGTGTTATCTCTTTTGTCAAAAATCACCTGTTTTTGCTTGAACATTAAATGCCTCCAAATGGTATTAAATTCACTTCCCGGGGTGAAGAAACACTTTTTGAGACCTCAGAGTGAGTAAATTGGCCATTTTCATGCACTTTTAACCATTCCACAAATCTTGTGTTTTGGGCCCCTGGAAGCATGAAAATCACTTTAAACATGCTAATTTTAGCTCTAAAACTGATGATCTACCTACAAATGTGAACTGACGTTAAAAAATAAAACATTTGAAAACGGACCATTTTTCACCTTTCTGCAGCATGACGTAATGGGGGGGTGTTATCTTTTTGTCAAAAATCACCTGTTTTTGCTTGAACATTAAATGCCTCCAAATGGTATTTAATTCACTTCCCGGGCCCCTGGAAGCATGAAAATCACTTTAAACGTGCTAATTTTAGCTCTAAAACTGATGATCTACCTACAAATGTGAACTGACTTTCAAAAATAAAACATTTGAAAACGGACAATTTTTCACCTTTCTGAAGCATGACGTAATGGGGGGGTGTTATCTCTTTTGTCAAAAATCACCTGTTTTTGCTTGAACATTAAATGCCTCAAAATGGTATTTAATTTACTTCCCGGGCCCCTGGTAGCTTGAAAATCACTTTAAACATGCTAATTTTAGCTCTAAAACTGATGATCTACCTACAAATGTGAACCGACGTTCAAAAACAAAACATTTGAAAACGGACCATTTTTCACCTTTCTGCAGCATGACGTAATGGGGGGGTGTTATCTCTTTTGTCAAAAATCATCTGTTTTTGCTTGAACATTAAATGCCTCCAAATGGTATTTAATTCACTTCCCGGGGTGAAGAAACACTTTTTGAGACCTCAGAGTGAGTAAATTGGCCATTTTCATGCACTTTTAACCATTCCACAAATCTTGTGTTTTGGGCCCCTGGAAGCATGAAAATCACTTTAAACATGCTAATTTTAGCTCTAAAACTGATGATCTACCAACAAATGTGAACTGACGTTAAAAAATAAAACATTTGAAAACGGACCATTTTTCACCTTTCTGCAGCATGACGTAATGGGGGGGTGTTATCTCTTTTGTCAAAAATCACCTGTTTTTGCTTGAACATTAAATGCCTCCAAATGGTATTTAATTCACTTCCCGGGGTGAAGAAACACTTTTTGAGACCTCAGAGTGAGTAAATTGGCCATTTTCATGCACTTTTAACCATTCCACAAATCTTGTGTTTTGGGCCCCCGGAATCATGAAAATCACTTTAAACATGCTAATTTTAGCTCTAAAACTGATGATCTACCTACAAATGTGAACTGACGTTAAAAAATAAAACATTTGAAAACGGACCATTTTTCACCTTTCTGCAGCATGACGTAATGGGGGGGTGTTAACTCTTTTGTCAAAAATCACCTGTTATTGCTTGAACATTAAATGCCTCCAAATGGTATTTAATTCACTTCCCGGGCCCCTGGAAGCATGAAAATCACTTTAAACATGCTAATTTTAGCTCTAAAACTGATGATCTACCTACAAATGTGAATTGACTTTCAAAAATAAAACATTTGAAAACGGACAATTTTTCACCTTTCTGAAGCATGACGTAATGGGGGGGTGTTATCTCTTTTGTCAAAAATCACCTGTTTTTGCTTGAACATTAAATGCCTCCAAATGGTATTTAATTCACTTCCCGTCCCCTGGAAGCATGAAAATCACTTTAAACATGCTAATTTTAGCTCTAAAACTGATGATCTACCTACAAATGTGAACTGACGTTCAAAAATAAAACATTTGAAAACGGACCATTTTTCACCTTTCTGAAGCATGACGTAATGGGGGGTGTTATCTCTTTTGTCAAAAATCACCTGTTTTTGCTTGAACATTAAATGCCTCCAAATGGTATTTAATTCACTTCCCCGGGTGAAGAAACACTTTTTGAGACCTCAGAGTAAGTAAATTGGCCATTTTCATGCACTTTTAACCATTCCACAAATCTTGTGTTTTGGGCCCTGGAAGCATGAAAATCACTTTAAACATGCTAATTTTAGCTCTAAAACTGATGATCTACCTACAAATGTGAACTGACGTTAAAAAATAAAACATTTGAAAACGGACCATTTTTCACCTTTCTGCAGCATGACGTAATGGGGGGGGTGTTATCTCTTTTGTCAAAAATCACCTGTTTTTGCTTGAACATTACATGCCTCCAAATGGTATTTAATTCACTTCCCGGGCCCCTGGAAGCATGAAAATCACTTTAAACATGCAAATTTTAGCTCTAAAACTGATGATCTACCTACAAATGTGAACTGACGTTCAAAAATAAAACATTGGAAAACGGACCATTTTTCACCTTTCTGCAGCATGACGTAATGGGGGGGTGTTATCTCTTTTGTCAAAAATCACCTGTTTTTGCTTGAACATTAAATGCCTCCAAATGGTATTTAATTCACTTCCCGGGGTGAAGAAACACTTTTTGAGACCTCAGAGTGAGTAAATTGGCCATTTTCATGCACTTTTAACCATTCCACAAATCTTGTGTTTTGGGCCCCTGGAAGCATGAAAATCACTTTAAACATGCTAATTTTAGCTCTAAAACTGATAATCTACCTACAAATGTGAACTGACGTTAAAAAATAAAACATTTGAAAACGGACCATTTTTCACCTTTCTGCAGCATGACGTAATGGGGGGGTGTTAACTCTTTTGTCAAAAATCACCTGTTTTTGCTTGAACATTAAATGCCTCCAAATGGTATTTAATTCACTTCCCGGGCCCCTGGAAGCATGAAAATCACTTTAAACATGCTAATTTTAGCTCTAAAACTGATGATCTACCTACAAATGTGAACTGACGTTCAAAAATAAAACATTGGAAAACGGACCATTTTTCACCTTTCTGCAGCATGACGTAATGGGGGGGTGTTATCTCTTTTGTCAAAAATCACCTGTTTTTGCTTGAACATTAAATGCCTCCAAATGGTATTTAATTCACTTCCCGGGGTGAAGAAACACTTTTTGAGACCTCAGAGTGAGTAAATTGGCCATTTTCATGCACTTTTAACCATTCCACAAATCTTGTGTTTTGGGCCCCTGGAAGCATGAAAATCACTTTAAACATGCTAATTTTAGCTCTAAAACTGATGATCTACCTACAAATGTGAACTGACGTTAAAAAATAAAACATTTGAAAACGGACCATTTTTCACCTTTCTGCAGCATGACGTAATGGGGGGGTGTTATCTCTTTTGTCAAAAATCACCTGTTTTTGCTTGAACATTAAATGCCTCCAAATGGTATTAAATTCACTTCCCGGGGTGAAGAAACACTTTTTGTTCAAATCTGTTTTTATTGTGAACACAGCGATAAGCCTACAACCCCATTTCAGGGCCGGCCGCGCAGATATAAAAGGAAAAATCAATGGGCAGTAGTAACCGGGGGAGGTGGAACCATTAACACAGCGTTCTGCCTACAACCCCTGGAGGGGCCGGCCGCGTGGCTTAGGGGATAGAGCAACAAGAGGTGGTCAGATGACGGTAATGCATCGGTGCACGGGGGAGGTGCGTACGTAAGGGAGAGCAATGGTGCCACAGGTTCAAAGGCCCAACAGGGGCCGAACTGCCCCAAAGAGGGGTGGAAGCCAGAGTGGCAAGTAGGAAAGAAGAAAAGTCAGAGGAGGAGTGAGCTGTAGCGAGGTGGAGAGGGGGCCGGGGTGCGCGGCTGCAGTCGCCAATATGGGATGGAAAGCGCAAATTGGCACTGGGGGAGGCGACTAGGCGGCTAGTCTGGTCGGGTCAGCAGGGATGAGGGCATCCTCAAACAATTGCAGGGCGCGGAGCCTGGGGGGCATGTGGCGGGCATAGCTGATGGAGCACAGGTATCGCACGAGAGGTTCCCACACTGCCTTGAAGCGTATCCCCCGTGACTGTATCCGCGCCGTGAGTAGCTCCATGGTCAGGACGTGCCAGAGGCGCACGAACCAAGAGGCTATCGGCGGTGCCTCAGCCCGCTTCCAGTATAGAGCAATGAGTTGCCTGGCTGCACCCAGCATGTGGAGGGAGAGGATCCAGTCGCTGCGCGTGAGGGCCCTAAGTGTGGGGGGTCGTATGCCCAGCAGGAGTGTGCAAACCTCTTCAGGGAGGGGAAAACCCAGCACCTTCTTAATGTGACTAAGGACCTCCTTCCAAAAGACAGCTAAGATAGGGCACGACCACCAGATGTGCACGAAGTCACCAGTCGCAGTGCCACTTTTTGAGACCTCAGAGTGAGTAAATTGGCCATTTTCATGCACTTTTAACCATTCCACAAATCTTGTGTTTTGGGCCCCTGGAAGCATGAAAATCACTTTAAACATGCTAATTTTAGCTCTAAAACTGATGATCTACCTACAAATGTGAACTGACGTTAAAAAATTAAAACATTTGAAAACGGACCATTTTTCACCTTTCTGCAGCATGACGTAATGGGGGGGTGTTATCTTTTTGTCAAAAATCACCTGTTTTTGCTTGAACATTAAATGCCTCTAAATGGTATTTAATTCACTTCCCGGGCCCCTGGAAGCATGAAAATCACTTTAAACGTGCTAATTTTAGCTCTAAAACTGATGATCTACCTACAAATGTGAACTGACTTTCAAAAATAAAACATTTGAAAACGGACAATTTTTCACCTTTCTGAAGCATGACGTAATGGGGGGGTGTTATCTCTTTTGTCAAAAATCACCTGTTTTTGCTTGAACATTAAATGCCTCCAAATGGTATTTAATTCACTTCCCGGGCCCCTGGAAGCATGAAAATCACTTTAAACATGATAATTTTAGCTCTAAAACTGATGATCTACCTACAAATGTGAACTGACGTTCAAAAATAAAACATTTGAAAACGGACCATTTTTCACCTTTCTGAAGCATGACGTAATGGGGGGGTGTTATCTCTTTTGTCAAAAATCACCTGTTTTTGCTTGAACATTAAATGCCTCCAAATGGTTTTTAATTCACTTCCCGGGGTGAAGAAACACTTTTTGAGACCTCAGAGTGAGTAAATTGGCCATTTTCATGCACTTTTAACCATTCCACAAATCTTGTGTTTTGGGCCCCTGGAAGCATGAAAATCACTTTAAACATGCTAATTTTAGCTCTAAAACTGATGATCTACCTACAAATGTGAACTGACTTTCAAAAATAAAACATTTGAAAACGGACAATTTTTCACCTTTCTGAAGCATGACGTAATGGGGGGGTGTTATCTCTTTTGTCAAAAATCACCTGTTTTTGCTTGAACATTAAATGCCTCCAAATGGTATTTAATTCACTTCCCTGGCCCCTGGAAGCATGAAAATCACTTTAAACATGCTAATTTTAGCTCTAAAACTGATGATCTACCTACAAATGTGAACTGACGTTAAAAAATAAAACATTTGAAAACGGACCATTTTTCACCTTTCTGCAGCATGACGTAATGGGGGGGTGTTATCTCTTTTGTCAAAAATCACCTGTTTTTGCTTGAACATTAAATGCCTCCAAATGGTATTTAATTCACTTCCCGGGCCCCTGGAAGCATGAAAATCACTTTAAACATGCTAATTTTAGCTCTAAAACTGATGATCTACCTACAAATGTGAACTGACGTTCAAAAATAAAACATTTGAAAACGGACCATTTTTCACCTTTCTGAAGCATGACGTAATGGGGGGTGTTATCTCTTTTGTCAAAAATCACCTGTTTTTGCTTGAACATTAAATGCCTCCAAATGGTATTAAATTCACTTCCCGGGGTGAAGAAACACTTTTTGAGACCTCAGAGTGAGTAAATTGGCCATTTTCATGCACTTTTAACCATTCCACAAATCTTGTGTTTTGGGCCCCTGGAAGCATGAAAATCACTTTAAACATGCTAATTTTAGCTCTAAAACTGATGATCTACCTACAAATGTGAAGTGACGTTAAAAAATAAAACATTTGAAAACGGACCATTTTTCACCTTTCTGCAGCATGACGTAATGGGGGGGGTGTTATCTCTTTTGTCAAAAATCACCTGTTTTTGCTTGAACATTAAATGCCTCCAAATGGTATTAAATTCACTTCCCGGGGTGAAGAAACACTTTTTGAGACCTCAGAGTGAGTAAATTGGCCATTTTCATGCACTTTTAACCATTCCACAAATCTTGTGTTTTGGGCCCCTGGAAGCATGAAAATCACTTTAAACATGCTAATTTTAGCTCTAAAACTGATGATCTACCTACAAATGTGAACTGACGTTAAAAAATAAAACATTTGAAAACGGACCATTTTTCACCTTTCTGCAGCATGACGTAATGGGGGGGGTGTTATCTTTTTGTCAAAAATCACCTGTTTTTGCTTGAACATTAAATGCCTCCAAATGGTATTTAATTCACTTCCCGGGCCCCTGGAAGCATGAAAATCACTTTAAACGTGCTAATTTTAGCTCTAAAACTGATGATCTACCTACAAATGTGAACTGACTTTCAAAAATAAAACATTTGAAAACGGACAATTTTTCACCTTTCTGAAGCATGACGTAACGGGGGGGTGTTATCTCTTTTGTCAAAAATCACCTGTTTTTGCTTGAACATTAAATGCCTCAAAATGGTATTTAATTTACTTCCCGGGCCCCTGGTAGCTTGAAAATCACTTTAAACATGCTAATTTTAGCTCTAAAACTGATGATCTACCTACAAATGTGAACCGACGTTCAAAAATAAAACATTTGAAAACGGACCATTTTTCACCTTTCTGAAGCATGACGTAATGGGGGGGTGTTATCTCTTTTGTCAAAAATCACCTGTTTTTGCTTGAACATTAAATGCCTCCAAATGGTATTTAATTACCTTCCCAGGGTGAAGAAACACTTTTTGAGACCTCAGAGTGAGTAAATTGGCCATTTTCATGCACTTTTAACCATTCCACAAATCTTGTGTTTTGGGCCCCTGGAAGCATGAAAATCACTTTAAACATGCTAATTTTAGCTCTAAAACTGATGATCTACCAACAAATGTGAACTGATGTTAAAAAATAAAACATTTGAAAACGGACCATTTTTCACCTTTCTGCAGCATGACGTAATGGGGGGGTGTTATCTCTTTTGTCAAAAATCACCTGTTTTTGCTTGAACATTAAATGCCTCCAAATGGTATTTAATTCACTTCCCGGGGTGAAGAAATACTTTTTGAGACCTCAGAGTGAGTAAATTGGCCATTTTCATGCACTTTTAACCATTCCACAAATCTTGTGTTTTGGGCCCCCGGAAGCATGAAAATCACTTTAAACATGCTAATTTTAGCTCTAAAACTGATGATCTACCTACAAATGTGAACTGACGTTAAAAAATAAAACATTTGAAAACGGACCATTTTTCACCTTTCTGCAGCATGACGTAATGGGGGGGTGTTAACTCTTTTGTCAAAAATCACCTGTTATTGCTTCAACATTAAATGCCTCCAAATGGTATTTAATTCACTTCCCGGGCCCCTGGAAGCATGAAAATCACTTTAAACATGCTAATTTTAGCTCTAAAACTGATGATCTACCTACAAATGTGAACTGACGTTCAAAAATAAAACATTTGAAAACGGACCATTTTTCACCTTTCTGAAGCATGACGTAATGGGGGGTGTTATCTCTTTTGTCAAAAATCACCTGTTTTTGCTTGAACAGTAAATGCCTCCAAATGGTATTTAATTCACTTCCCCGGGTGAAGAAACACTTTTTGAGACCTCAGAGTGAGTAAATTGGCCATTTTCATGCACTTTTAACCATTCCACAAATCTTGTGTTTTGGGCCCTGGAAGCATGAAAATCACTTTAAACATGCTAATTTTAGCTCTAAAACTGATGATCTACCTACAAATGTGAACTGACGTTAAAAAAAAAACATTTGAAAACGGACCATTTTTCACCTTTCTGCAGCATGACGTAATGGGGGGGTGTTATCTCTTTTGTCAAAAATCACCTGTTTTTGCTTGAACATTAAATGCCTCCAAATGGTATTTCATTCACTTCCCGGGCCCCTGGAAGCATGAAAATCACTTTAAACATGCTAATTTTAGCTCTAAAACTGATGATCTACCTACAAATGTGAACTGACGTTAAAAAATAAAACATTTGAAAACGGACCATTTTTCACCTTTCTGCAGCATGACGTAATGGGGGGGGGTGTTATCTCTTTTGTCAAAAATCACCTGTTTTTGCTTGAACATTAAATGCCTCCAAATGGTATTTAATTCACTTCCCGGGCCCCTGGAAGCATGAAAATCACTTTAAACATGCTAATTTTAGCTCTAAAACTGATGATCTACCTACAAATGTGAACTGACGTTCAAAAATAAAACATTTGAAAACGGACCATTTTTCACCTTTCTGCAGCATGACGTAATGGGGGGGTGTTATCTTTTTGTCAAAAATCACCTGTTTTTGCTTGAACATTAAATGCCTCCAAATGGTATTTAATTCACTTCCCGGGCCCCTGGAAGCATGAAAATCACTTTAAACGTGCTAATTTTAGCTCTAAAACTGATGATCTACCTACAAATGTGAACTGACTTTCAAAAATAAAACATTTGAAAACGGACAATTTTTCACCTTTCTGAAGCATGACGTAATGGGGGGTGTTATCTCTTTTGTCAAAAATCACCTGTTTTTGCTTGAACATTAAATGCCTCAAAATGGTATTTAATTTACTTCCCGGGCCCCTGGTAGCTTGAAAATCACTTTAAACATGCTAATTTTAGCTCTAAAACTGATGATCTACCTACAAATGTGAACCGACGTTCAAAAATAAAACATTTGAAAAAGGACCATTTTTCACCTTTCTGAAGCATGACGTAATGGGGGGGTGTTATCTCTTTTGTCAAAAATCACCTGTTTTTGCTTGAACATTAAATGCCTCCAAATGGTATTTAATTACCTTCCCGGGGTGAAGAAACACTTTTTGAGACCTCAGAGTGAGTAAATTGGCCATTTTCATGCACTTTTAACCATTCCACAAATCTTGTGTTTTGGGCCCCTGGAAGCATGAAAATCACTTTAAACATGCTAATTTTAGCTCTAAAACTGATGATCTACCAACAAATGTGAACTGACGTTAAAAAATAAAACATTTGAAAACGGACCATTTTTCACCTTTCTGCAGCATGACGTAATGGGGGGTGTTATCTCTTTTGTCAAAAATCCCCTGTTTTTGCTTGAACATTAAATGCCTCCAAATGGTATTTAATTCACTTCCCGGGGTGAAGAAACACTTTTTGAGACCTCAGAGTGAGTAAATTGGCCATTTTCATGCACTTTTAACCATTCCACAAATCTTGTGTTTTGGGCCCCCGGAAGCATGAAAATCACTTTAAACATGCTAATTATAGCTCTAAAACTGATGATCTACCTACAAATGTGAACTGACGTTAAAAAATAAAACATTTGAAAACGGACCATTTTTCACCTTTCTGCAGCATGACGTAATGGGGGGGTGTTAACTCTTTTGTCAAAAATCACCTGTTATTGCTTGAACATTAAATGCCTCCAAATGGTATTTAATTCACTTCCCGGGCCCCTGGAAGCATGAAAATCACTTTAAACATGCTAATTTTAGCTCTAAAACTGATGATCTACCTACAAATGTGAACTGACTTTCAAAAATAAAACATTTGAAAACGGACAATTTTTCACCTTTCTGAAGCATGACGTAATGGGGGGGTGTTATCTCTTTTGTCAAAAATCACCTGTTTTTGCTTGAACATTAAATGCCTCCAAATGGTATTTAATTCACTTCCCGGGGTGAAGAAACACTTTTTGAGACCTTAGAGTGAGTAAATTGGCCATTTTCATGCACTTTTAACCATTCCACAAATCTTGTGTTTTGGGCCCTGGAAGCATGAAAATCACTTTAAACATGCTAATTTTAGCTCTAAAACTGATGATCTACCTACAAATGTGAACTGACGTTAAAAAAAAAAACATTTGAAAACGGACCATTTTTCACCTTTCTGCAGCATGACGTAATGGGGGGGTGTTATCTCTTTTGTCAAAAATCACCTGTTTTTGCTTGAACATTAAATGCCTCCAAATGGTATTTCATTCACTTCCCGGGCCCCTGGAAGCATGAAAATCACTTTAAACATGCTAATTTTAGCTCTAAAACTGATGATCTACCTACAAATGTGAACTGACGTTAAAAAATAAAACATTTGAAAACGGACCATTTTTCACCTTTCTGCAGCATGACGTAATGGGGGGGGTGTTATCTCTTTTGTCAAAAATCACCTGTTTTTGCTTGAACATTAAATGCCTCCAAATTGTATTTAATTCACTTCCCGGGCCCCTGGAAGCATGAAAATCACTTTAAACATGCTAATTTTAGCTCTAAAACTGATGATCTACCTACAAATGTGAACTGACGTTCAAAAATAAAACATTGGAAAACGGACCATTTTTCACCTTTCTGCAGCATGACGTAATGGGGGGGTGTTATCTCTTTTGTCAAAAATCACCTGTTTTTGCTTGAACATTAAATGCCTCCAAATGGTATTTAATTCACTTCCCGGGGTGAAGAAACACTTTTTGAGACCTCAGAGTGAGTAAATTGGCCATTTTCATGCACTTTTAACCATTCCACAAATCTTGTGTTTTGGGCCCCTGGAAGCATGAAAATCACTTTAAACATGCTAATTTTAGCTCTAAAACTGATAATCTACCTACAAATGTGAACTGACGTTAAAAAATAAAACATTTGAAAACGGACCATTTTTCACCTTTCTGCAGCATGACGTAATGGGGGGGTGTTAACTCTTTTGTCAAAAATCACCTGTTTTTGCTTGAACATTAAATGCCTCCAAATGGTATTTAATTCACTTCCCGGGCCCCTGGAAGCATGAAAATCACTTTAAACATGCTAATTTTAGCTCTAAAACTGATGATCTACCTACAAATGTGAACTGACTTAAAAAAGTAAAACATTTGAAAACTGACAATTTTTCACCTTTCTGAAGCATGATGTAATGGGGGGGTGTTATCTCTTTTGTCAAAAATCACCTGTTTTTGCTTGAACATTAAATGCCTCAAAATGGTATTTAATTTACTTCCCGGGCACCTGGTAGCTTGAAAATCACTTTAAACATGCTAATTTTAGCTCTAAAACTGATGATCTACCTACAAATGTGAACCGACGTTCAAAAATAAAACATTTGAAAACGGACCATTTTTCACCTTTCTGAAGCATGACGTAATGGGGGGGTGTTATCTCTTTTGTCAAAAATCACCTGTTTTTGCTTGAACATTAAATGCCTCCAAATGGTATTTAATTACCTTCCCGGGGTGAAGAAACACTTTTTGAGACCTCAGAGTGAGTAAATTGGCCATTTTCATGCACTTTTAACCATTCCACAAATCTTGTGTTTTGGGCCCCTGGAAGCATGAACATCACTTTAAACATGCTAATTTTAGCTCTAAAACTGATGATCTACCAACAAATGTGAACTGACGTTAAAAAATAAAACATTTGAAAACGGACCATTTTTCACCTTTCTGCAGCATGACGTAATGGGGGGGTGTTATCTCTTTTGTCAAAAATCACCTGTTTTTGCTTGAACATTAAATGCCTCCAAATGGTATTTAATTCACTTCCCGGGGTGAAGAAACACTTTTTGAGACCTCAGAGTGAGTAAATTGGCCATTTTCATGCACTTTTAACCATTCCACAAATCTTGTGTTTTGGGCCCCCGGAAGCATGAAAATCACTTTAAACATGCTAATTTTAGCTCTAAAACTGATGATCTACCTACAAATGTGAACTGACGTTAAAAAATAAAACATTTGAAAACGGACCATTTTTCACCTTTCTGCAGCATGACGTAATGGGGGGGTGTTATCTCTTTTGTCAAAAATCACCTGTTTTTGCTTGAACATTAAATGCCTCCAAATGGTATTTAATTCACTTCCCGGGACCCTGGAAGCATGAAAATCACTTTAAACATGCTAATTTTAGCTCTAAAACTGATGATCTACCTACAAATGTGAACTGACTTTCAAAAATAAAACAATTGAAAACGGACAATTTTTCACCTTTCTGAAGCATGACGTAATGGGGGGTGTTATCTCTTTTGTCAAAAATCACCTGTTTTTGCTTGAACATTAAATGCCTCCAAATGGTATTTAATTCACTTCCCGGGGTGAAGAAACACTTTTTGAGACCTCAGAGTGAGTAAATTGGCCATTTTCATGCACTTTTAACCATTCCACAAATCTTGTGTTTTGGGCCCTGGAAGCATGAAAATCACTTTAAACATGCTAATTTTTGCTCTAAAACTGATGATCTACCTACAAATGTGAACTGACGTTAAAAAAAAAAACATTTGAAAACGGACCATTTTTCACCTTTCTGCAGCATGACGTAATGGGGGGGTGTTATCTCTTTTGTCAAAAATCACCTGTTTTTGCTTGAACATTAAATGCCTTCAAATGGTATTTCATTCACTTCCCGGGCCCCTGGAAGCATGAAAATCACTTTAAACATGCTAATTTTAGCTCTAAAACTGATGATCTACCTACAAATGTGAACTGACGTTAAAAAATAAAACATTTGAAAACGGACCATTTTTCACCTTTCTGCAGCATGACGTAATGGGGGGGGGTGTTATCTCTTTTGTCAAAAATCACCTGTTTTTGCTTGAACATTAAATGCCTCCAAATGGTATTTAATTCACTTCCCGGGCCCCTGGAAGCATGAAAATCACTTTAAACATGCTAATTTTAGCTCTAAAACTGATGATCTACCTACAAATGTGAACTGACGTTCAAAAATAAAACATTTGAAAACGGACCATTTTTCACCTTTCTGAAGCATGACGTAATGGGGGGTGTTATCTCTTTTGTCAAAAATCACCTGTTTTTGCTTGAACATTAAATGCCTCCAAATGGTATTTAATTCACTTCCCGGGGTGAAGAAACACTTTTTGAGACCTCAGAGTGAGTAAATTGGCCATTTTCATGCACTTTTAACCATTCCACAAATCTTGTGTTTTGGGCCCCTGGAAGCATGAAAATCACTTTAAACATGCTAATTTTAGCTCTAAAACTGATAATCTACCTACAAATGTGAACTGACGTTAAAAATAAAACATTTGAAAACGGATCATTTTTCACCTTTCTGCAGCATGACGTAATGGGGGGGGTGTTAACTCTTTTGTCAAAAATCACCTGTTTTTGCTTGAACATTAAATGCCTCCAAATGGTATTTAATTCACTTCCCGGGCCCCTGGAAGCATGAAAATCACTTTAAACATGCTAATTTTAGCTCTAAAACTGATGATCTACCTACAAATGTGAACTGACTTAAAAAAATAAAACATTTGAAAACGGACAATTTTTCACCTTTCTGAAGCATGACGTAATGGGGGGGTGTTATCTCTTTTGTCAAAAATCACCTGTTTTTGCTTGAACATTAAATGCCTCAAAATGGTATTTAATTTACTTCCCGGGCCCCTGGTAGCTTGAAAATCACTTTAAACATGCTAATTTTAGCTCTAAAACTGATGATCTACCTACAAATGTGAACCGACGTTCAAAAATAAAACATTTGAAAACGGACCATTTTTCACCTTTCTGAAGCATGACGTAATGGGGGGGTGTTATCTCTTTTGTCAAAAATCACCTGTTTTTGCTTGAACATTAAATGCCTCCAAATGGTATTTAATTACCTTCCCGGGGTGAAGAAACACTTTTTGAGACCTCAGAGTGAGTAAATTGGCCATTTTCATGCACTTTTAACCATTCCACAAATCTTGTGTTTTGGGCCCCTGGAAGCATGAAAATCACTTTAAACATGCTAATTTTAGCTCTAAAACTGATGATCTACCAACAAATGTGAACTGACGTTAAAAAATAAAACATTTGAAAACGGACCATTTTTCACCTTTCTGCAGCATGACGTAATGGGGGGTGTTATCTCTTTTGTCAAAAATCACCTGTTTTTGCTTGAACATTAAATGCCTCCAAATGGTATTTAATTCACTTCCCGGGGTGAAGAAACACTTTTTGAGACCTCAGAGTGAGTAAATTGGCCATTTTCATGCACTTTTAACCATTCCACAAATCTTGTGTTTTGGGCCCCCGGAAGCATGAAAATCACTTTAAACATGCTAATTTTAGCTCTAAAACTGATGATCTACCTACAAATGTGAACTGACGTTAAAAAATAAAACATTTGAAAACGGACCATTTTTCACCTTTCTGCAGCATGACGTAATGGGGGGGTGTTAACTCTTTTGTCAAAAATCACCTGTTATTGCTTGAACATTAAATGCCTCCAAATGGTATTTAATTCACTTCCCGGGCCCCTGGAAGCATGAAAATCACTTTAAACATGCTAATTTTAGCTCTAAAACTGATGATCTACCTACAAATGTGAACTGACTTTCAAAAATAAAACAATTGAAAACGGACAATTTTTCACCTTTCTGAAGCATGACGTAATGGGGGGTGTTATCTCTTTTGTCAAAAATCACCTGTTTTTGCTTGAACATTAAATGCCTCCAAATGGTATTTAATTCACTTCCCGGGCCCCTGGAAGCATGAAAATCACTTTAAACATGCTAATTTTAGCTCTAAAACTGATGATCTACCTACAAATGTGAACTGACTTTCAAAAATAAAACAATTGAAAACGGACAATTTTTCACCTTTCTGAAGCATGACGTAATGGGGGGGTGTTATCTCTTTTGTCAAAAATCACCTGTTTTTGCTTGAACATTAAATGCCTCCAAATGGTATTTAATTCACTTCCCGGGGTGAAGAAACACTTTTTGAGACCTCAGAGTGAGTAAATTGGCCATTTTCATGCACTTTTAACCATTCCACAAATCTTGTGTTTTGGGCCCTGGAAGCATGAAAATCACTTTAAACATGCTAATTTTAGCTCAAAAATGATGATCTACCTACAAATGTGAACTGACGTTAAAAAAAAAAACATTTGAAAACGGACCATTTTTCACCTTTCTGCAGCATGACGTAATGGGGGGGTGTTATCTCTTTTGTCAAAAATCACCTGTTTTTGCTTGAACATTAAATGCCTCCAAATGGTATTTCATTCACTTCCCGGGCCCCTGGAAGCATGAAAATCACTTTAAACATGCTAATTTTAGCTCTAAAACTGATGATCTACCTACAAATGTGAACTGACGTTAAAAAATAAAACATTTGAAAACGGACCATTTTTCACCTTTCTGCAGCATGACGTAATGGGGGGGGGGTGTTATCTCTTTTGTCAAAAATCACCTGTTTTTGCTTGAACATTAAATGCCTCCAAATGGTATTTAATTCACTTCCCGGGCCCCTGGAAGCATGAAAATCACTTTAAACATGCTAATTTTAGCTCTAAAACTGATGATCTACCTACAAATGTGAACTGACGTTCAAAAATAAAACATTTGAAAACGGACCATTTTTCACCTTTCTGCAGCATGACGTAATGGGGGGGTGTTATCTTTTTGTCAAAAATCACCTGTTTTTGCTTGAACATTAAATGCCTCCAAATGGTATTTAATTCATTTCCCGGGACCCTGGAAGCATGAAAATCACTTTAAACGTGCTAATTTTAGCTCTAAAACTGATGATCTACCTACAAATGTGAACTGACTTTCAAAAATAAAACATTTGAAAACGGACAATTTTTCACCTTTCTGAAGCATGACGTAATGGGGGGGTGTTATCTCTTTTGTCAAAAATCACCTGTTTTTGCTTGAACATTAAATGCCTCAAAATGGTATTTAATTCACTTCCCGGGCCCCTGGAAGCATGAAAATCACTTTAAACATGCTAATTTTAGCTCTAAAACTGATGATCTACCTACAAATGTGAACTGACGTTCAAAAATAAAACATTTGAAAACAGACCATTTTTCACCTTTCTGAAGCATGACGTAATGGGGGGTGTTATCTCTTTTGTCAAAAATCACCTGTTTTTGCTTGAACATTAAATGCCTCCAAATGGTATTTAATTCACTTCCCGGGGTGAAGAAACACTTTTTGAGACCTCAGAGTGAGTAAATTGGCCATTTTCATGCACTTTTAACCATTCCACAAATCTTGTGTTTTGGGCCCCTGGAAGCATGAAAATCACTTTAAACATGCAAATTTTAGCTCTAAAACTGATAATCTACCTACAAATGTGAACTGACGTTAAAAATAAAACATTTGAAAACGGACCATTTTTCACCTTTCTGCAGCATGACGTAATGGGGGGGTGTTAACTCTTTTGTCAAAAATCACCTGTTTTTGCTTGAACATTAAATGCCTCCAAATGGTATTTAATTCACTTCCCGGGCCCCTGGAAGCATGAAAATCACTTTAAACATGCTAATTTTAGCTCTAAAACTGATGATCTACCTACAAATGTGAACTGACTTAAAAAAATAAAACATTTGAAAACGGACAATTTTTCACCTTTCTGAAGCATGACGTAATGGGGGGGTGTTATCTCTTTTGTCAAAAATCACCTGTTTTTGCTTGAACATTAAATGCCTCAAAATGGTATTTAATTTACTTCCCGGGCCCCTGGTAGCTTGAAAATCACTTTAAACATGCTAATTTTAGCTCTAAAACTGATGATCTACCTACAAATGTGAACCGACGTTCAAAAATAAAACATTTGAAAACGGACCATTTTTCACCTTTCTGAAGCATGACGTAATGGGGGGGTGTTATCTCTTTTGTCAAAAATCACCTGTTTTTGCTTGAACATTAAATGCCTCCAAATGGTATTTAATTCACTTCCCCGGGTGAAGAAACACTTTTTGAGACCTCAGAGTGAGTAAATTGGCCATTTTCATGCACTTTTAACCATTCCACAAATCTTGTGTTTTGGGCCCTGGAAGCATGAAAATCACTTTAAACATGCAAATTTTAGCTCTAAAACTGATGATCTACCTACAAATGTGAACTGACGTTAAAAAAAAAAACATTTGAAAACGGACCATTTTTCACCTTTCTGCAGCATGACGTAATGGGGGGGTGTTATCTCTTTTGTCAAAAATCACCTGTTTTTGCTTGAACATTAAATGCCTCCAAATGGTATTTCATTCACTTCCCGGGCCCCTGGAAGCATGAAAATCACTTTAAACATGCTAATTTTAGCTCTAAAACTGATGATCTACCTACAAATGTGAACTGACGTTAAAAAATAAAACATTTGAAAACGGACCATTTTTCACCTTTCTGCAGCATGACGTAATGGGGGGGGGTGTTATCTCTTTTGTCAAAAATCACCTGTTTTTGCTTGAACATTAAATGCCTCCAAATGGTATTTAATTCACTTCCCGGCCCCCTGGAAGCATGAAAATCACTTTAAACATGCTAATTTTAGCTCTAAAACTGATGATCTACCTACAAATGTGAACTGACGTTCAAAAATAAAACATTTGAAAACGGACCATTTTTCACCTTTCTGCAGCATGACGTAATGGGGGGGTGTTATCTTTTTGTCAAAAATCACCTGTTTTTGCTTGAACATTAAATGCCTCCAAATGGTATTTAATTCATTTCCCGGGACCCTGGAAGCATGAAAATCACTTTAAACGTGCTAATTTTAGCTCTAAAACTGATGATCTACCTACAAATGTGAACTGACTTTCAAAAATAAAACATTTGAAAACGGACAATTTTTCACCTTTCTGAAGCATGACGTAATGGGGGGGTGTTATCTCTTTTGTCAAAAATCACCTGTTTTTGCTTGAACATTAAATGCCTCAAAATGGTATTTAATTCACTTCCCGGGCCCCTGGAAGCATGAAAATCACTTTAAACATGCTAATTTTAGCTCTAAAACTGATGATCTACCTACAAATGTGAACTGACGTTCAAAAATAAAACATTTGAAAACGGACCATTTTTCACCTTTCTGAAGCATGACGTAATGGGGGGTGTTATCTCTTTTGTCAAAAATCACCTGTTTTTGCTTGAACATTAAATGCCTCCAAATGGTATTTAATTCACTTCCCGGGGTGAAGAAACACTTTTTGAGACCTCAGAGTGAGTAAATTGGCCATTTTCATGCACTTTTAACCATTCCACAAATCTTGTGTTTTGGGCCCCTGGAAGCATGAAAATCACTTTAAACATGCTAATTTTAGCTCTAAAACTGATAATCTACCTACAAATGTGAACTGACGTTAAAAATAAAACATTTGAAAACGGACCATTTTTCACCTTTCTGCAGCATGACGTAATGGGGGGGTGTTAACTCTTTTGTCAAAAATCACCTGTTTTTGCTTGAACATTAAATGCCTCCAAATGGTATTTAATTCACTTCCCGGGCCCCTGGAAGCATGAAAATCACTTTAAACATGCTAATTTTAGCTCTAAAACTGATGATCTACCTACAAATATGAACTGACTTAAAAAAATAAAACATTTGAAAACGGACAATTTTTCACCTTTCTGAAGCATGACGTAATGGGGGGGTGTTATCTCTTTTGTCAAAAATCACCTGTTTTTGCTTGAACATTAAATGCCTCAAAATGGTATTTAATTTACTTCCCGGGCCCCTGGTAGCTTGAAAATCACTTTAAACATGCTAATTTTAGCTCTAAAACTGATGATCAACCTACAAATGTGAACCGACGTTCAAAAATAAAACATTTGAAAACGGACCATTTTTCACCTTTCTGAAGCATGACGTAATGGGGGGGTGTTATCTCTTTTTTCAAAAATCACCTGTTTTTGCTTGAAGATTAAATGCCTCCAAATGGTATTTAATTACCTTCCCGGGGTGAAGAAACACTTTTTGAGACCTCAGCGTGAGTAAATTGGCCATTTTCATGCACTTTTAACCATTCCACAAATCTTGTGTTTTGGGCCCCTGGAAGCATGAAAATCACTTTAAACATGCTAATTTTAGCTCTAAAACTGATGATCTACCAACAAATGTGAACTGACGTTAAAAAATAAAACATTTGAAAACGGACCATTTTTCACCTTTCTGCAGCATGACGTAATGGGGGGGTGTTATCTCTTTTGTCAAAAATCACCTGTTTTTGCTTGAACATTAAATGCCTCCAAATGGTATTTAATTCACTTCCCGGGGTGAAGAAACACTTTTTGAGACCTCAGAGTGAGTAAATTGGCCATTTTCATGCACTTTTAACCATTCCACAAATCTTGTGTTTTGGGCCCCCGGAAGCATGAAAATCACTTTAAACATGCTAATTTTAGCTCTAAAACTGATGATCTACCTACAAATGTGAACTGACGTTAAAAAATAAAACATTTGAAAATGGACCATTTTTCACCTTTCTGCAGCATGACGTAATGGGGGGGTGTTAACTCTTTTGTCAAAAATCACCTGTTATTGCTTGAACATTAAATGCCTCCAAATGGTATTTAATTCACTTCCCGGGCCCCTGGAAGCATGAAAATCACTTTAAACATGCTAATTTTAGCTCTAAAACTGATGATCTACCTACAAATGTGAACTGACTTTCAAAAATAAAACAATTGAAAACTGACAATTTTTCACCTTTCTGAAGCATGACGTAATGGGGGGGTGTTATCTCTTTTGTCAAAAATCACCTGTTTTTGCTTGAACATTAAATGCCTCCAAATGGTATTTAATTCACTTCCCGGGCCCCTGGAAGCATGAAAATCACTTTAAACATGCTAATTTTAGCTCTAAAACTGATGATCTACCTACAAATGTGAACTGACTTTCAAAAATAAAACAATTGAAAACGGACAATTTTTCACCTTTCTGAAGCATGACGTAATGGGGGGGTGTTATCTCTTTTGTCAAAAATCACCTCTTTTTGCTTGAACATTAAATGCCTCCAAATGGTATTTAATTCACTTCCCGGGGTGAAGAAACACTTTTTGAGACCTCAGAGTGAGTAAATTGGCCATTTTCATGCACTTTTAACCATTCCACAAATCTTGTGTTTTGGGCCCTGGAAGCATGAAAATCACTTTAAACATGCTAATTTTAGCTCTAAAACTGATGATCTACCTACAAATGTGAACTGACGTTAAAAAAAAAAACATTTGAAAACGGACCATTTTTCACCTTTCTGCAGCATGACGTAATGGGGGGATGTTATCTCTTTTGTCAAAAATCACCTGTTTTTGCTTGAACATTAAATGCCTCCAAATGGTATTTAATTCACTTCCCGGGCCCCTGGAAGCATGAAAATCACTTTAAACATGCTAATTTTAGCTCTAAAACTGATGATCTACCTACAAATGTGAACTGACGTTCAAAAATAAAACATTTGAAAACGGACCATTTTTCACCTTTCTGAAGCATGACGTAATGGGGGGTGTTATCTCTTTTGTCCAAAATCACCTGTTTTTGCTTGAACATTAAATGCCTCCAAATGGTATTTAATTCACTTCCCGGGGTGAAGAAACACTTTTTGAGACCTCAGAGTGAGTAAATTGGCCATTTTCATGCACTTTTAACCATTCCACAAATCTTGTGTTTTGGGCCCCTGGAAGCATGAAAATCACTTTAAACATGCTAATTTTAGCTCTAAAACTGATGATCTACCTACAAATGTGAACTGACTTTCAAAAATAAAACATTTGAAAACGGACAATTTTTCACCTTTCTGAAGCATGACGTAATGGGGGGGTGTTATCTCTTTTGTCAAAAATCACCTGTTTTTGCTTGAACATTAAATGCCTCCAAATGGTATTTAATTCACTTCCCGGGCCCCTGGAAGCATGAAAATCACTTTAAACATGCTAATTTTAGCTCTAAAACTGATGATCTACTTACAAATGTGAACTGACGATCAAAAATAAAACATTTGAAAACGGACCATTTTTCACCTTTCTGAAGCATGACGTAATGGGGGGGTGTTATCTCTTTTGTCAAAAATCACCTGTTTTTGCTTGAACATTAATTGCCTCCAAATGGTATTTAATTCACTTCCCGGGGTGAAGAAACACTTTTTGAGACCTCAGAGTGAGTAAATTGGCCATTTTCATGCACTTTTAACCATTCCACAAATCTTGTGTTTTGGGCCCCTCGAAGCATGAAAATCACTTTAAACATGCTAATTTTAGCTCTAAAACTGATGATCTACCTACAAATGTGAACTGACGTTATAAAATAAAACATTTGAAAACGGACCATTTTTCACCTTTCTGCAGCATGACGTAATGGGGGGGTGTTATCTCTTTTGTCAAAAATCACCTGTTTTTGCTTGAACATTAAATGCCTCCAAATGGTATTTAATTCACTTCCCGGGGTGAAGAAACACTTTTTGAGACCTCAGAGTGAGTAAATTGGCCATTTTCATGCACTTTTAACCATTACACAAATCTTGTGTTTTGGGCCCCTGGAAGCATGAAAATCACTTTAAACATGCTAATTTTAGCTTTCAAACTGATGATCTACCTACAAATGTGAACTGACGTTAAAAAATAAAACATTTGAAAACGGACCATTTTTCACCTTTCTGCAGCATGACGTCATGGGGGGGGGTGTTATCTCTTTTGTCAAAAATCACCTGTTTTTGCTTGAACATTAAATGCCTCCAAATGGTATTTAATTCACTTCCCGGGCCCCTGGAAGCATGAAAATCACTTTAAACATGCAAATTTTAGCTCTAAAACTGATGATCTACCTACAAATGTGAACTGACGTTCAAAAATAAAACATTTGAAAACTGACAATTTTTCACCTTTCTGAAGCATGACGTAATGGGGGGGTGTTATCTCTTTTGTCAAAAATCACCTGTTTTTGCTTGAACATTAAATGCCTCCAAATGGTATTTAATTCACTTCCCGGGGTGAAGAAACACTTTTTGAGACCTCAGAGTGAGTAAATTGGCCATTTTCATGCACTTTTAACCATTCCACAAATCTTGTGTTTTGGGCCCCTGGAAGCATGAAAATCACTTTAAACATGCTAATTTTAGCTCTAAAACTGATGATCTACCTACAAATGTGAACTGACGTTAAAAAATAAAACATTTGAAAACGGACCATATTTCACCTTTCTGCAGTATGACGTAATGGGGGGGGGGTGTTATCTCTTTTGTCAAAAATCACCTGTTTTTGCTTGAACATTAAATGCCTCCAAATGGTATTTAATTCACTTCCCGGGCCCTTGGAAGCATGAAAATCACTTTAAACATGCTAATTTTGGCCCTAAAACTGACAATCTACCTACAAATGTGAACTGACGTTCAAAAATAAAACATTTGAAAACGGACAATTTTTCACCTTTCTGAAGCATGACGTAATGGGGGGGTGTTATCTCTTTTGTCAAAAATCACCTGTTTTTGCTTGAACATTAAATGCCTCCAAATGGTATTTAATTCACTTCCCGGGGTGAAGAAACACTTTTTGAGACCTCAGAGTGAGTAAATTGGCCATTTTCATGCACTTTTAACCATTCCACAAATCTTGTGTTTTGGGCCCCTGGAAGCATGAAAATCACTTTAAACATGCTAATTTTAGCTCTAAAACTGATGATCTACCTACAAATGTGAACTGACGTTAAAAAATAAAACATTTGAAAACGGACCACTTTTTCACCTTTCTGCAGCATGACGTAATGGGGGGGTGTTATCTCTTTTGTCAAAAATCACCTGTTTTTGCTTGAACATGAAATGCCTCCAAATGGTATTTAATTCACTTCCCGGGCCCCTGGAAGCATGAAAATCACTTTAAACATGCTAATTTTAGCTCTAAAACTGATGATCTACCTACAAATGTGATCTGACGTTCAAAAATTAAACATTTGAAAACGGACCATTTTTCACCTTTCTGAAGCATGACGTAATGGGGGGTGTTATCTCTTTTGTCAAAAATCACCTGTTTTTGCTTGAACATTAAATGCCTCCAAATGGTATTTAATTTACTTCCCGGGGTGAAGAAACACTTTTTGAGACCTCAGAGTGAGTAAATAGGCCATTTTCATGCACTTTTAACCATTCCACAAATCTTGTGTTTTGGGCCCCTGGAAGCATGAAAATCACTTTAAACATGCTAATTTTAGCTCTAAAACTGATGATCTACCTACAAATGTGAACTGACGTTAAAAAATAAAACATTTGAAAACGGACCACTTTTTCACCTTTCTGCAGCATGACGTAATGGGGGGTGTTATCTCTTTTGTCAAAAATCACCTGTTTTTGCTTGAACATTAAATGCCTCCAAATGGTATTTAATTCACTTCCCGGGCCCCTGGAAGCATGAAAATCACTTTAAACATGCTAATTTTAGCTCTAAAACTGATGATCTACCTACAAATGTGAACTGACGTTCAAAAATAAAACATTTGAAAACGGACCATTTTTCACCTTTCTGAAGCATGACGTAATGGGGGGTGTTATCTCTTTTGTCAAAAATCACCTGTTTTTGATTGAACATTAAATGCCTCCAAATGGTATTTAATTCACTTCCCGGGGTGAAGAAACACTTTTTGAGACCTCAGAGTGAGTAAATTGGCCATTTTCATGCACTTTTAACCATTCCCCAAATCTTGTGTTTTGGGCCCCTGGAAGCATGAAAATCACTTTAAACATGCTAATTTTAGCTCTAAAACTGATGATCTACCTACAAATGTGAACTGACGTTAAAAAATAAAACATTTGAAAACGGACCATTTTTCACCTTTCTGCAGCATGACGTAATGGGGGGGGGTGTTATCTCTTTTGTCAAAAATCACCTGTTTTTGCTTGAACATTAAATGCCTCCAAATGGTATTTAATTCACTTCCCGGGGTGAAGAAACACTTTTTGAGACATCAGAGTGAGTAAATTGGCCATTTTCATGCACTTTTAACCATTCCACAAATCTTGTGTTTTGGGCCCCTGGAAGCATGAAAATCACTTTAAACATGCTAATTTTAGCTCTAAAACTGATGATCTACCTACAAATGTGAACTGACGTTAAAAAATAAAACATTTGAAAACGGACCATTTTTCACCTTTCTGCAGCATGACGTAATGGGGGGGTGTTATCTCTTTTGTCAAAAATCTCCTGTTTTTGCTTGAACATTAAATGCCTCCAAATGGTATTTAATTCACTTCCCGGGCCCCTGGAAGCATGAAAATCCCTTTAAACATGCTAATTTTAGCTCTAAAACTGATGATCTACCTACAAATGTGAACTGACTTTCAAAAATAAAACATTTGAAAACTGACAATTTTTCACCTTTCTGAAGCATGACGTAATGGGGGGGTGTTATCTCTTTTGTCAAAAATCACCTGTTTTTGCTTGAACATTAAATGCCTCCAAATGGTATTTCATTCACTTCCCGGGCCCCTGGAAGCATGAAAATCACTTTAAACATGCTAATTTTAGCTCTAAAACTGATGATCTACCTACAAATGTGAACTGACGTTAAAAAATAAAACATTTGAAAACGGACCATTTTTCACCTTTCTGCAGCATGACGTAATGGGGGGGGTGTTATCTCTTTTGTCAAAAATCACCTGTTTTTGCTTGAACATTAAATGCCTCCAAATGGTATTTAATTCACTTCCCGGGGTGAAGAAACACTTTTTGAGACCTCAGAGTGAGTAAATTGGCCATTTTCATGCACTTTTAACCATTCCACAAATCTTGTGTTTTGGGCCCCTGGAAGCATGAAAATCACTTTAAACATGCTAATTTTAGCTCTAAAACTGATGATCTACCTACAAATGTGAACTGACGTTAAAAAATAAAATATTTGAAAACGGACCATTTTTCACCTTTCTGCAGCATGACGTAATGGGGGGGGGGGTGTTATCTCTTTTGTCAAAAATCACCTGTTTTTGCTTGAACATTAAATGCCTCCAAATGGTATTTAATTCACTTCCCGGGCCCATGAAAGCATGAAAATCACTTTAAACATGCTTATTTTAGCTCTAAAACTGATGATCTACCTACAAATGTGAACTGACGTTAAAAAATAAAATATTTGAAAACGGACCATTTTTCACCTTTCTGCAGCATGACGTAATGGGGGGGGGGGTGTTATCTCTTTTGTCAAAAATCACCTGTTTTTGCTTGAACATTAAATGCCTCCAAATGATATTTAATTCACTTCCCGGGCCCCTGGAAGCATGAAAATCACTTTAAACATGCTAATTTTAGCTCTAAAACTGATGATCTACCTACAAATGTGAACTGACGTTAAAAAATAAAACATTTGAAAACGGACCATTTTTCACCTTTCTGCAGCATGACGTAATGGGGGGGTGTTATCTCTTTTGTCAAAAATCACCTGTTTTTGCTTGAACATTAAATGCCTCCAAATGGTATTTAATTCACTTCCCGGGGTGAAGAAACACTTTTTGAGACCTCAGAGTGAGTAAATTGGCCATTTTCATGCACTTTTAACCATTCCACAAATCTTGTGTTTTGGGCCTCTGGAAGCATGAAAATCACTTTAAACATGCTAATTTTAGCTCTAAAACTGATGATCTACCTACAAATGTGAACTGACGTTAAAAAATAAAACATTTGAAAACGGACCATTTTTCACCTTTCTGCAGCATGACGTAATAGGGGGGTGTTATCTCTTTTGTCAAAAATCACCTGTTTTTTCTTGAACATTAAATGCCTCCAAATGGTATTTAATTCACTTCCCGGGCCCCTGGAAGCATGAAAATCACTTTAAACATGCTAATTTTAGCTCTAAAACTGATGATCTACCTACAAATGTGAACTGACTTTCAAAAATAAAACATTTGAAAACGGACAATTTTTCACCTTTCTGAAGCATGACGTAATGGGGGGGTGTTATCTCTTTTGTAAAAAATCACCTGTTTTTGCTTGAACATTAAATGCCTCCAAATGGTATTTAATTCACTTCCCGGGGTGAAGAAACACTTTTTGAGACCTCAGAGTGAGTAAATTGGCCATTTTCATGCACTTTTAACCATTCCACAAATCTTGTGTTTTGGGCCCCTGGAAGCATGAAAATCACTTTAAACATGCTAATTTTAGCTCTAAAACTGATGATCTACCTACAAATGTGAACTGACGTTAAAAAATAAAACATTTGAAAACGGACCATTTTTCACCTTTCTGCAGCATGATGTAATGGGGGGGGGTGTTATCTCTTTTGTCAAAAATCAACTGTTTTTGCTTGAACATTAAATGCCTCCAAATGGTATTTAATTCACTTCCCGGGCCCGTGGAAGCATGAAAATAACTTTAAACATGCTTATTTTAGCTCTAAAACTGATGATCTACCTACAAATGTGAACTGACGTTAAAAAATAAAACATTTGAAAACGGACCATTTTTCACCTTTCTGCAGCATGACGTAATGGGGGGGTCTTATCTCTTTTGTCAAAAATCACCTGTTTTTGCTTGAACATTAAATGCCTCCAAATGGTATTTAATTCACTTCCCGGGGTGAAGAAACACTTTTTGAGACATCAGAGTGAGTAAATTGGCCATTTTCATGCACTTTTAACCATTCCACAAATCTTGTGTTTTGGGCCCCTGGAAGCATGAAAATCACTTTAAACATGCTAATTTTAGCTCTAAAACTGATGATCTACCTACAAATGTGAACTGACGTTAAAAAATAAAACATTTGAAAACTGACCATTTTTCACCTTTCTGCAGCATGACGTAATGGGGGGGTGTTATCTCTTTTGTCAAAAATCTCCTGTTTTTGCTTGAACATTAAATGCCTCCAAATGGTATTTAATTCACTTCCCGGGCCCCTGGAAGCATGAAAATCCCTTTAAACATGCTAATTTTAGCTCTAAAACTGATGATCTACCTACAAATGTGAACTGACTTTCAAAAATAAAACATTTGAAAACGGACAATTTTTCACCTTTCTGAAGCATGACGTAATGGGGGGGTGTTATCTCTTTTGTCAAAAATCACCTGTTTTTGCTTGAACATTAAATGCCTCCAAATGGTATTTCATTCACTTCCCCGGCCCCTGGAAGCATGAAAATCACTTTAAACATGCTAATTTTAGCTCTAAAACTGATGATCTACCTACAAATGTGAACTGACGTTAAAAAATAAAACATTTGAAAACGGACCATTTTTCACCTTTCTGCAGCATGACGTAATGGGGGGGGTGTTATCTCTTTTGTCAAAAATCACCTGTTTTTGCTTGAACATTAAATGCCTCCAAATGGTATTTAATTCACTTCCCGGGGTGAAGAAACACTTTTTGAGACCTCAGAGTGAGTAAATTGGCCATTTTCATGCACTTTTAACCATTCCACAAATCTTGTGTTTTGGGCCCCTGGAAGCATGAAAATCACTTTAAACATGCTAATTTTAGCTCTAAAACTGATGATCTACCTACAAATGTGAACTGACGTTAAAAAATAAAATATTTGAAAACGGACCATTTTTCACCTTTCTGCAGCATGACGTAATGGGGGGGGGGGGTGTTATCTCTTTTGTCAAAAATCACCTGTTTTTGCTTGAACATTAAATGCCTCCAAATGGTATTTAATTCACTTCCCGGGCCCATGAAAGCATGAAAATCACTTTAAACATGCTTATTTTAGCTCTAAAACTGATGATCTACCTACAAATGTGAACTGACGTTAAAAAATAAAATATTTGAAAACGGACCATTTTTCACCTTTCTGCAGCATGACGTAATGGGGGGGGGGTGTTATCTCTTTTGTCAAAAATCACCTGTTTTTGCTTGAACATTAAATGCCTCCAAATGATATTTAATTCACTTCCCGGGCCCCTGGAAGCATGAAAATCACTTTAAACATGCTAATTTTAGCTCTAAAACTGATGATCTACCTACAAATGTGAACTGACGTTAAAAAATAAAACATTTGAAAACGGACCATTTTTCACCTTTCTGCAGCATGACGTAATGGGGGGGTGTTATCTCTTTTGTCAAAAATCACCTGTTTTTGCTTGAACATTAAATGCCTCCAAATGGTATTTAATTCACTTCCCGGGGTGAAGAAACACTTTTTGAGACCTCAGAGTGAGTAAATTGGCCATTTTCATGCACTTTTAACCATTCCACAAATCTTGTGTTTTGGGCCTCTGGAAGCATGAAAATCACTTTAAACATGCTAATTTTAGCTCTAAAACTGATGATCTACCTACAAATGTGAACTGACGTTAAAAAATAAAACATTTGAAAACGGACCATTTTTCACCTTTCTGCAGCATGACGTAATAGGGGGGTGTTATCTCTTTTGTCAAAAATCACCTGTTTTTTCTTGAACATTAAATGCCTCCAAATGGTATTTAATTCACTTCCCGGGCCCCTGGAAGCATGAAAATCACTTTAAACATGCTAATTTTAGCTCTAAAACTGATGATCTACCTACAAATGTGAACTGACTTTCAAAAATAAAACATTTGAAAACGGACAATTTTTCACCTTTCTGAAGCATGACGTAATGGGGGGGTGTTATCTCTTTTGTAAAAAATCACCTGTTTTTGCTTGAACATTAAATGCCTCCAAATGGTATTTAATTCACTTCCCGGGGTGAAGAAACACTTTTTGAGACCTCAGAGTGAGTAAATTGGCCATTTTCATGCACTTTTAACCATTCCACAAATCTTGTGTTTTGGGCCCCTGGAAGCATGAAAATCACTTTAAACATGCTAATTTTAGCTCTAAAACTGATGATCTACCTACAAATGTGAACTGACGTTAAAAAATAAAACATTTGAAAACGGACCATTTTTCACCTTTCTGCAGCATGATGTAATGGGGGGGGGGTGTTATCTCTTTTGTCAAAAATCAACTGTTTTTGCTTGAACATTAAATGCCTCCAAATGGTATTTAATTCACTTCCCGGGCCCGTGGAAGCATGAAAATCACTTTAAACATGCTTATTTTAGCTCTAAAACTGATGATCTACCTACAAATGTGAACTGACGTTAAAAAATAAAACATTTGAAAACGGACCATTTTTCACCTTTCTGCAGCATGACGTAATGGGGGGGTCTTATCTCTTTTGTCAAAAATCACCTGTTTTTGCTTGAACATTAAATGCCTCCAAATGGTATTTAATTCACTTCCCGGGCCCCTGGAAGCATGAAAATCACTTTAAACATGCTAATTTTAGCTCTAAAACTGATGATCTACCTACAAATGTGAACTGACGTTAAAAAATAAAACATTTGAAAACGGACAATTTTTCACCTTTCTGCAGTATGACGTAATGGAGGGGGTGTTATCTCTTTTGTCAAAAATCACCTGTTTTTGCTTGAACATTAAATGCCTCCAAATGGTATTTAATTCACTTCCCGGGCCCCTGGAAGCATGAAAATCACTTTAAACATGCTAATTTTAGCTCTAAAACTGATGATCTACCTACAAATGTGAACTGACTTTCAAAAATAAAACATTTGAAAACGGACAATTTTTCACCTTTCTGAAGCATGGCGTAATGGGGGGGGTGTTATCTCTTTTGTCAAAAATCACCTGTTTTTGATTGAACATTAAATGCCTCCAAATGGTATTTAATTCACTTCCCGGGCCCCTGGAAGCATGAAAATCACTTTAAACATGCTAATTTTGGCCCTAAAACTGACAATCTACCTACAAATGTGAACTGACGTTCAAAAATAAAACATTTGAAAACGGACCATTTTTCACCTTTCTGTAGCATGACGTAATGGGGGGGTGTTATCTCTTTTGTCAAAAATCACCTGTTTTTGCTTGAACATTAAATGCCTACAAATGGTATTTAATTCACTTCCCGGGGTAAAGAAACACTTTTTGAGACCTCAGAGTGAGTAAATTGGCCATTTTCATGCACTTTTAACCATTCCACAAATCTTGTGTTTTGGGCCCCTGGAAGCATGAAAATCACTTTAAACATGCTAATTTTAGCTCTAAAACTGATGATCTACCTACAAATGTGAACTGACGTTATAAAATAAAACATTTGAAAACGGACCATTTTTCACCTTTCTGCAGCATGACGTAATGGGGGGGTGTTATCTCTTTTGTCAAAAATCACCTGTTTTTGCTTGAACATTAAATGCCTCCAAATGGTATTTAATTCACTTCCCGGGGTGAAGAAACACTTTTTGAGACCTCAGAGTGAGTAAATTGGCCATTTTCATGCACTTTTAACCATTACACAAATCTTGTGTTTTGGGCCCCTGGAAGCATGAAAATCACTTTAAACATGCTAATTTTAGCTTTAAAACTGATGATCTACCTACAAATGTGAACTGACGTTAAAAAATAAAACATTTGAAAACGGACCATTTTTCACCTTTCTGCAGCATGACGTCATGGGGGGGGGTGTTATCTCTTTTGTCAAAAATCACCTGTTTTTGCTTGAACATTAAATGCCTCCAAATGGTATTTAATTCACTTCCCGGGCCCCTGGAAGCATGAAAATCATTTTAAACATGCAAATTTTAGCTCTAAAACTGATGATCTACCTACAAATGTGAACTGACGTTCAAAAATAAAACATTTGAAAACTGACAATTTTTCACCTTTCTGAAGCATGACGTAATGGGGGGGTGTTATCTCTTTTGTCAAAAATCACCTGTTTTTGCTTGAACATTAAATGCCTCCAAATGGTATTTAATTCACTTCCCGGGGTGAAGAAACACTTTTTGAGACCTCAGAGTGAGTAAATTGGCCATTTTCATGCACTTTTAACCATTCCACAAATCTTGTGTTTTGGGCCCCTGGAAGCATGAAAATCACTTTAAACATGCTAATTTTAGCTCTAAAACTGATGATCTACCTACAAATGTGAACTGACGTTAAAAAATAAAACATTTGAAAACGGACCATTTTTCACCTTTCTGCAGTATGACGTAATGGGGGGGGGGGGTGTTATCTCTTTTGTCAAAAATCACCTGTTTTTGCTTGAACATTAAATGCCTCCAAATGGTATTTAATTCACTTCCCGGGCCCTTGGAAGCATGAAAATCACTTTAAACATGCTAATTTTGGCCCTAAAACTGACAATCTACCTACAAATGTGAACTGACGTTCAAAAATAAAACATTTGAAAACGGACAATTTTTCACCTTTCTGAAGCATGACGTAATGGGGGGGGTGTTATCTCTTTTGTCAAAAATCACCTGTTTTTGCTTGAACATTAAATGCCTCCAAATGGTATTTAATTCACTTCCCGGGGTGAAGAAACACTTTTTGAGACCTCAGAGTGAGTAAATTGGCCATTTTCATGCACTTTTAACCATTCCACAAATCTTGTGTTTTGGGCCCCTGGAAGCATGAAAATCACTTTAAACATGCTAATTTTAGCTCTAAAACTGATGATCTACCTACAAATGTGAACTGACGTTAAAAAATAAAACATTTGAAAACGGACCACTTTTTCACCTTTCTGCAGCATGACGTAATGGGGGGGTGTTATCTCTTTTGTCAAAAATCACCTGTTTTTGCTTGAACATGAAATGCCTCCAAATGGTATTTAATTCACTTCCCGGGCCCCTGGAAGCATGAAAATCACTTTAAACATGCTAATTTTAGCTCTAAAACTGATGATCTACCTACAAATGTGAACTGACGTTAAAAAATAAAACATTTGAAAACGGACCACTTTTTCACCTTTCTGCAGCATGACGTAATGGGGGGTGTTATCTCTTTTGTCAAAAATCACCTGTTTTTGCTTGAACATTAAATGCCTCCAAATGGTATTTAATTCACTTCCCGGGCCCCTGGAAGCATGAAAATCACTTTAAACATGCTAATTTTAGCTCTAAAACTGATGATCTACCTACAAATGTGAACTGACGTTCAAAAATAAAACATTTGAAAACGGACCATTTTTCACCTTTCTGAAGCATGACGTAATGGGGGGTGTTATCTCTTTTGTCAAAAATCACCTGTTTTTGCTTGAACATTAAATGCCTCCAAATGGTATTTAATTCACTTCCCGGGGTGAAGAAACACTTTTTGAGACCTCAGAGTGAGTAAATTGGCCATTTTCATGCACTTTTAACCATTCCACAAATCTTGTGTTTTGGGCCCCTGGAAGCATGAAAATCACTTTAAACATGCTAATTTTAGCTCTAAAACTGATGAGCTACCTACAAATGTGAACTGACGTTAAAAAATAAAACATTTGAAAACGGACCATTTTTCACCTTTCTGCAGCATGACGTAATGGGGGGGGGTGTTATCTCTTTTGTCAAAAATCACCTGTTTTTGCTTGAACATTAAATGCCTCCAAATGGTATTTAATTCACTTCCCGGGGTGAAGAAACACTTTTTGAGACATCAGAGTGAGTAAATTGGCCATTTTCATGCACTTTTAACCATTCCACAAATCTTGTGTTTTGGGCCCCTGGAAGCATGAAAATCACTTTAAACATGCTAATTTTAGCTCTAAAACTGATGATCTACCTACAAATGTGAACTGACGTTAAAAAATAAAACATTTGAAAACGGACCATTTTTCACCTTTCTGCAGCATGACGTAATGGGGGGGTGTTATCTCTTTTGTCAAAAATCTCCTGTTTTTGCTTGAACATTAAATGCCTCCAAATGGTATTTAATTCACTTCCCGGGCCCCTGGAAGCATGAAAATCACTTTAAACATGCTAATTTTAGCTCTAAAACTGATGATCTACCTACAAATGTGAACTGACTTTCAAAAATAAAACATTTGAAAACGGACAATTTTTCACCTTTCTGAAGCATGACGTAATGGGGGGGGTGTTATCTCTTTTGTCAAAAATCACCTGTTTTTGCTTGAACATTAAATGCCTCCAAATGGTATTTAATTCACTTCCCGGGCCCCTGGAAGCATGAAAATCACTTTAAACATGCTAATTTTAGCTCTAAAACTGATGATCTACCTACAAATGTGAACTGACTTTCAAAAATAAAACATTTGAAAACTGACAATTTTTCACCATTCTGAAGCATGACGTAATGGGGGGGTGTTATCTCTTTTGTCAAAAATCACCTGTTTTTGCTTGAACATTAAATGACTCCAAATGGTATTTAATTCACTTCCCGGGGTGAAGAAACACTTTTTGAGACCTCAGAGTGAGTAAATTGGCCATTTTCATGCACTTTTAACCATTCCACAAATCTTGTGTTTTGGGCCCCTGGAAGCATGAAAATCACTTTAAACATGCTAATTTTAGCTCTAAAACTGATGATCTACCTACAAATGTGAACTGACGTTAAAAAATAAAATATTTGAAAACGGACCATTTTTCACCTTTCTGCAGCATGACGTAATGGGGGGGGGGTGTTATCTCTTTTGTCAAAAATCACCTGTTTTTGCTTGAACATTAAATGCCTCCAAATGGTATTTAATTCACTTCCCGGGCCCTTGGAAGCATGAAAATCACTTTAAACATGCTAATTTTGGCCCTAAAACTGACAATCTACCTACAAATGTGAACTGACGTTCAAAAATAAAACATTTGAAAACGGACAATTTTTCACCTTTCTGAAGCATGACGTAATGGGGGGGTGTTATCTCTTTTGTCAAAAATCACCTGTTTTTGCTTGAACATTAAATGCCTCCAAATGGTATTTAATTCACTTCCCGGGGTGAAGAAACACTTTTTGAGACCTCAGAGTGAGTAAATTGGCCATTTTCATGCACTTTTAACCATTCCACAAATCTTGTGTTTTGGGCCCCTGGAAGCATGAAAATCACTTTAAACATGCTAATTTTAGCTCTAAAACTGATGATCTACCTACAAATGTGAACTGACGTTAAAAAATAAAACATTTGAAAACGGACCACTTTTTCACCTTTCTGCAGCATGACGTAATGGGGGGGTGTTATCTCTTTTGTCAAAATCACCTGTTTTTGCTTGAACATGAAATGCCTCCAAATGGTATTTAATTCACTTCCCGGGCCCCTGGAAGCATGAAAATCACTTTAAACATGCGAATTTTAGCTCTAAAACTGATGATCTACCTACAAATGTGATCTGACGTTCAAAAATTAAACATTTGAAAACGGACCATTTTTCACCTTTCTGAAGCATGACGTAATGGGGGGGTGTTATCTCTTTTGTCAAAAATCACCTGTTTTTGCTTGAACATTAAATGCCTCCAAATGGTATTTAATTCACTTCCCGGGGTGAAGAAACACTTTTTGAGACCTCAGAGTGAGTAAATAGGCCATTTTCATGCACTTTTAACCATTCCACAAATCTTGTGTTTTGGGCCCCTGGAAGCATGAATATCACTTTAAACATGCTAATTTTAGCTCTAAAACTGATGATCTACCTACAAATGTGAACTGACGTTAAAAAATAAAACATTTGAAAACGGACCACTTTTTCACCTTTCTGCAGCATGACGTAATGGGGGGTGTTATCTCTTTTGTCAAAAATCACCTGTTTTTGCTTGAACATTAAATGCCTCCAAATGGTATTTAATTCACTTCCCGGGCCCCTGGAAGCATGAAAATCACTTTAAACATGCTAATTTTAGCTCTAAAACTGATGATCTACCTACAAATGTGAACTGACGTTCAAAAATAAAACATTTGAAAACGGACCATTTTTCACCTTTCTGAAGCATGACGTAATGGGGGGTGTTATCTCTTTTGTCAAAAATCACCTGTTTTTGCTTGAACATTAAATGCCTCCAAATGGTATTTAATTCACTTCCCGGGGTGAAGAAACACTTTTTGAGACCTCAGAGTGAGTAAATTGGCCATTTTCATGCACTTTTAACCATTCCACAAATCTTGTGTTTTGGGCCCCTGGAAGCATGAAAATCACTTTAAACATGCTAATTTTAGCTCTAAAACTGATGATCTACCTACAAATGTGAACTGACGTTAAAAAATAAAACATTTGAAAACGGACCATTTTTCACCTTTCTGCAGCATGACGTAATGGGGGGGGGTGTTATCTCTTTTGTCAAAAATCACCTGTTTTTGCTTGAACATTAAATGCCTCCAAATGGTATTTAATTCACTTCCCGGGGTGAAGAAACACTTTTTGAGACATCAGAGTGAGTAAATTGGCCATTTTCATGCACTTTTAACCATTCCACAAATCTTGTGTTTTGGGCCCCTGGAAGCATGAAAATCACTTTAAACATGCTAATTTTAGCTCTAAAACTGATGATCTACCTACAAATGTGAACTGACGTTAAAAAATAAAACATTTGAAAACGGACCATTTTTCACCTTTCTGCAGCATGACGTAATGGGGGGGTGTTATCTCTTTTGTCAAAAATCTCCTGTTTTTGCTTGAACATTAAATGCCTCCAAATGGTATTTAATTCACTTCCCGGGCCCCTGGAAGCATGAAAATCACTTTAAACATGCTAATTTTAGCTCTAAAACTGATGATCTACCTACAAATGTGAACTGACTTTCAAAAATAAAACATTTGAAAACGGACAATTTTTCACCTTTCTGAAGCATGACGTAATGGGGGGGGTGTTATCTCTTTTGTCAAAAATCACCTGTTTTTGCTTGAACATTAAATGCCTCCAAATGGTATTTAATTCACTTCCCGGGCCCCTGGAAGCATGAAAATCACTTTAAACATGCTAATTTTAGCTCTAAAACTGATGATCTACCTACAAATGTGAACTGACTTTCAAAAATAAAACATTTGAAAACTGACAATTTTTCACCATTCTGAAGCATGACGTAATGGGGGGGTGTTATCTCTTTTGTCAAAAATCACCTGTTTTTGCTTGAACATTAAATGACTCCAAATGGTATTTAATTCACTTCCCGGGGTGAAGAAACACTTTTTGAGACCTCAGAGTGAGTAAATTGGCCATTTTCATGCACTTTTAACCATTTCACAAATCTTGTGTTTTGGGCCCCTGGAAGCATGAAAATCACTTTAAACATGCTAATTTTAGCTCTAAAACTGATGATCTACCTACAAATGTGAACTGACGTTAAAAAATAAAATATTTGAAAACGGACCATTTTTCACCTTTCTGCAGCATGACGTAATGGGGGGGGGGGTGTTATCTCTTTTGTCAAAAATCACCTGATTTTGCTTGAACATTAAATGCCTCTAAATGGTATTTAATTCACTTCCCGGGCCCTTGGAAGCATGAAAATCACTTTAAACATGCTAATTTTGGCCCTAAAACTGACAATCTACCTACAAATGTGAACTGACGTTCAAAAATAAAACATTTGAAAACGGACAATTTTTCACCTTTCTGAAGCATGACGTAATGGGGGGGTGTTATCTCTTTTGTCAAAAATCACCTGTTTTTGCTTGAACATTAAATGCCTCCAAATGGTATTTAATTCACTTCCCGGGGTGAAGAAACACTTTTTGAGACCTCAGAGTGAGTAAATTGGCCATTTTCATGCACTTTTAACCATTCCACAAATCTTGTGTTTTGGGCCCCTGGAAGCATGAAAATCACTTTAAACATGCTAATTTTAGCTCTAAAACTGATGATCTACCTACAAATGTGAACTGACGTTAAAAAATAAAACATTTGAAAACGGACCACTTTTTCACCTTTCTGCAGCATGACGTAATGGGGGGGTGTTATCTCTTTTGTCAAAATCACCTGTTTTTGCTTGAACATGAAATGCCTCCAAATGGTATTTAATTCACTTCCCGGGCCCCTGGAAGCATGAAAATCACTTTAAACATGCTAATTTTAGCTCTAAAACTGATGATCTACCTACAAATGTGATCTGACGTTCAAAAATTAAACATTTGAAAACGGACCATTTTTCACCTTTCTGAAGCATGACGTAATGGGGGGGTGTTATCTCTTTTGTCAAAAATCACCTGTTTTTGCTTGAACATTAAATGCCTCCAAATGGTATTTAATTCACTTCCCGGGGTGAAGAAACACTTTTTGAGACCTCAGAGTGAGTAAATAGGCCATTTTCATGCACTTTTAACCATTCCACAAATCTTGTGTTTTGGGCCCCTGGAAGCATGAATATCACTTTAAACATGCTAATTTTAGCTCTAAAACTGATGATCTACCTACAAATGTGAACTGACGTTAAAAAATAAAACATTTGAAAACGGACCACTTTTTCACCTTTCTGCAGCATGACGTAATGGGGGGTGTTATCTCTTTTGTCAAAAATCACCTGTTTTTGCTTGAACATTAAATGCCTCCAAATGGTATTTAATTCACTTCCCGGGCCCCTGGAAGCATGAAAATCACTTTAAACATGCTAATTTTAGCTCTAAAACTGATGATCTACCTACAAATGTGAACTGACGTTCAAAAATAAAACATTTGAAAACGGACCATTTTTCACCTTTCTGAAGCATGACGTAATGGGGGGTGTTATCTCTTTTGTCAAAAATCACCTGTTTTTGCTTGAACATTAAATGCCTCCAAATGGTATTTAATTCACTTCCCGGGGTGAAGAAACACTTTTTGAGACCTCAGAGTGAGTAAATTGGCCATTTTCATGCACTTTTAACCATTCCACAAATCTTGTGTTTTGGGCCCCTGGAAGCATGAAAATCACTTTAAACATGCTAATTTTAGCTCTAAAACTGATGATCTACCTACAAATGTGAACTGACGTTAAAAAATAAAACATTTGAAAACGGACCATTTTTCACCTTTCTGCAGCATGACGTAATGGGGGGGGGTGTTATCTCTTTTGTCAAAAATCACCTGTTTTTGCTTGAACATTAAATGCCTCCAAATGGTATTTAATTCACTTCCCGGGGTGAAGAAACACTTTTTGAGACATCAGAGTGAGTAAATTGGCCATTTTCATGCACTTTTAACCATTCCACAAATCTTGTGTTTTGGGCCCCTGGAAGCATGAAAATCACTTTAAACATGCTAATTTTAGCTCTAAAACTGATGATCTACCTACAAATGTGAACTGACGTTAAAAAATAAAACATTTGAAAACGGACCATTTTTCACCTTTCTGCAGCATGACGTAATGGGGGGGTGTTATCTCTTTTGTCAAAAATCTCCTGTTTTTGCTTGAACATTAAATGCCTCCAAATGGTATTTAATTCACTTCCCGGGCCCCTGGAAGCATGAAAATCACTTTAAACATGCTAATTTTAGCTCTAAAACTGATGATCTACCTACAAATGTGAACTGACTTTCAAAAATAAAACATTTGAAAACGGACAATTTTTCACCTTTCTGAAGCATGACGTAATGGGGGGGGTGTTATCTCTTTTGTCAAAAATCACCTGTTTTTGCTTGAACATTAAATGCCTCCAAATGGTATTTAATTCACTTCCCGGGCCCCTGGAAGCATGAAAATCACTTTAAACATGCTAATTTTAGCTCTAAAACTGATGATCTACCTACAAATGTGAACTGACTTTCAAAAATAAAACATTTGAAAACGGACAATTTTTCACCATTCTGAAGCATGACGTAATGGGGGGGTGTTATCTCTTTTGTCAAAAATCACCTGTTTTTGCTTGAACATTAAATGACTCCAAATGGTATTTAATTCACTTCCCGGGGTGAAGAAACACTTTTTGAGACCTCAGAGTGAGTAAATTGGCCATTTTCATGCACTTTTAACCATTCCACAAATCTTGTGTTTTGGGCCCCTGGAAGCATGAAAATCACTTTAAACATGCTAATTTTAGCTCTAAAACTGATGATCTACCTACAAATGTGAACTGACGTTAAAAAATAAAATATTTGAAAACGGACCATTTTTCACCTTTCTGCAGCATGACGTAATGGGGGGGGTGTTATCTCTTTTGTCAAAAATCACCTGTTTTTGCTTGAACATTAAATGCCTCCAAATGGTATTTAATTCACTTCCCGGGCCCTTGGAAGCATGAAAATCACTTTAAACATGCTAATTTTGGCCCTAAAACTGACAATCTACCTACAAATGTGAACTGACGTTCAAAAATAAAACATTTGAAAACGGACAATTTTTCACCTTTCTGAAGCATGACGTAATGGGGGGGTGTTATCTCTTTTGTCAAAAATCACCTGTTTTTGCTTGAACATTAAATGCCTCCAAATGGTATTTAATTCACTTCCCGGGGTGAAGAAACACTTTTTGAGACCTCAGAGTGAGTAAATTGGCCATTTTCATGCACTTTTAACCATTCCACAAATCTTGTGTTTTGGGCCCCTGGAAGCATGAAAATCACTTTAAACATGCTAATTTTAGCTCTAAAACTGATGATCTACCTACAAATGTGAACTGACGTTAAAAAATAAAACATTTGAAAACGGACCACTTTTTCACCTTTCTGCAGCATGACGTAATGGGGGGGTGTTATCTCTTTTGTCAAAAATCACCTGTTTTTGCTTGAACATGAAATGCCTCCAAATGGTATTTAATTCACTTCCCGGGCCCCTGGAAGCATGAAAATCACTTTAAACATGCTAATTTTAGCTCTAAAACTGATGATCTACCTACAAATGTGATCTGACGTTCAAAAATTAAACATTTGAAAACGGACCATTTTTCACCTTTCTGAAGCATGACGTAATGGGGGGGTGTTATCTCTTTTGTCAAAAATCACCTGTTTTTGCTTGAACATTAAATGCCTCCAAATGGTATTTAATTCACTTCCCGGGGTGAAGAAACACTTTTTGAGACCTCAGAGTGAGTAAATAGGCCATTTTCATGCACTTTTAACCATTCCACAAATCTTGTGTTTTGGGCCCCTGGAAGCATGAATATCACTTTAAACATGCTAATTTTAGCTCTAAAACTGATGATCTACCTACAAATGTGAACTGACGTTAAAAAATAAAACATTTGAAAACGGACCACTTTTTCACCTTTCTGCAGCATGACGTAATGGGGGGTGTTATCTCTTTTGTCAAAAATCACCTGTTTTTGCTTGAACATTAAATGCCTCCAAATGGTATTTAATTCACTTCCCGGGCCCCTGGAAGCATGAAAATCACTTTAAACATGCTAATTTTAGCTCTAAAACTGATGATCTACCTACAAATGTGAACTGACGTTCAAAAATAAAACATTTGAAAACGGACCATTTTTCACCTTTCTGAAGCATGACGTAATGGGGGGTGTTATCTCTTTTGTCAAAAATCACCTGTTTTTGCTTGAACATTAAATGCCTCCAAATGGTATTTAATTCACTTCCCGGGGTGAAGAAACACTTTTTGAGACCTCAGAGTGAGTAAATTGGCCATTTTCATGCACTTTTAACCATTCCACAAATCTTGTGTTTTGGGCCCCTGGAAGCATGAAAATCACTTTAAACATGCTAATTTTAGCTCTAAAACTGATGATCTACCTACAAATGTGAACTGACGTTAAAAAATAAAACATTTGAAAACGGACCATTTTTCACCTTTCTGCAGCATGACGTAATGGGGGGGGGGGTGTTATCTCTTTTGTCAAAAATCACCTGTTTTTGCTTGAACATTAAATGCCTCCAAATGGTATTTAATTCACTTCCCGGGGTGAAGAAACACTTTTTGAGACATCAGAGTGAGTAAATTGGCCATTTTCATGCACTTTTAACCATTCCACAAATCTTGTGTTTTGGGCCCCTGGAAGCATGAAAATCACTTTAAACATGCTAATTTTAGCTCTAAAACTGATGATCTACCTACAAATGTGAACTGACGTTAAAAAATAAAACATTTGAAAACGGACCATTTTTCACCTTTCTGCAGCATGACGTAATGGGGGGGTGTTATCTCTTTTGTCAAAAATCTCCTGTTTTTGCTTGAACATTAAATGCCTCCAAATGGTATTTAATTCACTTCCCGGGCCCCTGGAAGCATGAAAATCACTTTAAACATGCTAATTTTAGCTCTAAAACTGATGATCTACCTACAAATGTGAACTGACTTTCAAAAATAAAACATTTGAAAACGGACAATTTTTCACCTTTCTGAAGCATGACGTAATGGGGGGGTGTTATCTCTTTTGTCAAAAATCACCTGTTTTTGCTTGAACATTAAATGCCTCCAAATGGTATTTAATTCACTTCCCGGGCCCCTGGAAGCATGAAAATCACTTTAAACATGCTAATTTTAGCTCTAAAACTGATGATCTACCTACAAATGTGAACTGACTTTCAAAAATAAAACATTTGAAAACGGACAATTTTTCACCATTCTGAAGCATGACGTAATGGGGGGGTGTTATCTCTTTTGTCAAAAATCACCTGTTTTTGCTTGAACATTAAATGCCTCCAAATGGTATTTAATTCACTTCCCGGGGTGAAGAAACACTTTTTGAGACCTCAGAGTGAGTAAATTGGCCATTTTCATGCACTTTTAACCATTCCACAAATCTTGTGTTTTGGGCCCCTGGAAGCATGAAAATCACTTTAAACATGCTAATTTTAGCTCTAAAACTGATGATCTACCTACAAATGTGAACTGACGTTAAAAAATAAAATATTTGAAAACGGACCATTTTTCACCTTTCTGCAGCATGACGTAATGGGGGGGGGGTGTTATCTCTTTTGTCAAAAATCACCTGTTTTTGCTTGAACATTAAATGCCTCCAAATGGTATTTAATTCACTTCCCGGGGCCGTGGAAGCATGAAAATCACTTTAAACATGCTTATTTTAGCTCTAAAACTGATGATCTACCTACAAATGTGAACTGACGTTAAAAAATAAAACATTTGAAAACAGACCATTTTTCACCTTTCTGCAGCATGACGTAATGGGGGGGTGTTATCTCTTTTGTCAAAAATCACCTGTTTTTGCTTGAACATTAAATGCCTCCAAATGATATTTAATTCACTTCCCGGGCCCCTGGAAGCATGAAAATCACTTTAAACATGCTAATTTTAGCTCTAAAACTGATGATCTACCTACAAATGTGAACTGACGTTAAAAAATAAAACATTTGAAAACGGACCACTTTTTCACCTTTCTGCAGCATGACGTAATGGGGGGGTGTTATCTCTTTTGTCAAAAATCACCTGTTTTTGCTTGAACATGAAATGCCTCCAAATGGTATTTAATTCACTTCCCGGGCCCCTGGAAGCATGAAAATCACTTTAAACATGCTAATTTTAGCTCTAAAACTGATGATCTACCTACAAATGTGATCTGACGTTCAAAAATTAAACATTTGAAAACGGACCATTTTTCACCTTTCTGAAGCATGACGTAATGGGGGGGTGTTATCTCTTTTGTCAAAAATCACCTGTTTTTGCTTGAACATTAAATGCCTCCAAATGGTATTTAATTCACTTCCCGGGGTGAAGAAACACTTTTTGAGACCTCAGAGTGAGTAAATAGGCCATTTTCATGCACTTTTAACCATTCCACAAATCTTGTGTTTTGGGCCCCTGGAAGCATGAATATCACTTTAAACATGCTAATTTTAGCTCTAAAACTGATGATCTACCTACAAATGTGAACTGACGTTAAAAAATAAAACATTTGAAAACGGACCACTTTTTCACCTTTCTGCAGCATGACGTAATGGGGGGTGTTATCTCTTTTGTCAAAAATCACCTGTTTTTGCTTGAACATTAAATGCCTCCAAATGGTATTTAATTCACTTCCTGGGCCCCTGGAAGCATGAAAATCACTTTAAACATGCTAATTTTAGCTCTAAAACTGATGATCTACCTACAAATGTGAACTGACGTTCAAAAATAAAACATTTGAAAACGGACCATTTTTCACCTTTCTGAAGCATGACGTAATGGGGGGTGTTATCTCTTTTGTCAAAAATCACCTGTTTTTGCTTGAACATTAAATGCCTCCAAATGGTATTTAATTCACTTCCCGGGGTGAAGAAACACTTTTTGAGACCTCAGAGTGAGTAAATTGGCCATTTTCATGCACTTTTAACCATTCCACAAATCTTGTGTTTTGGGCCCCTGGAAGCATGAAAATCACTTTAAACATGCTAATTTTAGCTCTAAAACTGATGATCTACCTACAAATGTGAACTGACGTTAAAAAATAAAACATTTGAAAACGGACCATTTTTCACCTTTCTGCAGCATGACGTAATGGGGGGGGGTGTTATCTCTTTTGTCAAAAATCACCTGTTTTTGCTTGAACATTAAATGCCTCCAAATGGTATTTAATTCACTTCCCGGGGTGAAGAAACACTTTTTGAGACATCAGAGTGAGTAAATTGGCCATTTTCATGCACTTTTAACCATTCCACAAATCTTGTGTTTTGGGCCCCTGGAAGCATGAAAATCACTTTAAACATGCTAATTTTAGCTCTAAAACTGATGATCTACCTACAAATGTGAACTGACGTTAAAAAATAAAACATTTGAAAACGGACCATTTTTCACCTTTCTGCAGCATGACGTAATGGGGGGGTGTTATCTCTTTTGTCAAAAATCTCCTGTTTTTGCTTGAACATTAAATGCCTCCAAATGGTATTTAATTCACTTCCCGGGCCCCTGGAAGCATGAAAATCACTTTAAACATGCTAATTTTAGCTCTAAAACTGATGATCTACCTACAAATGTGAACTGACTTTCAAAAATAAAACATTTGAAAACGGACAATTTTTCACCTTTCTGAAGCATGACGTAATGGGGGGGTGTTATCTCTTTTGTCAAAAATCACCTGTTTTTGCTTGAACATTAAATGCCTCCAAATGGTATTTAATTCACTTCCCGGGCCCCTGGAAGCATGAAAATCACTTTAAACATGCTAATTTTAGCTCTAAAACTGATGATCTACCTACAAATGTGAACTGACTTTCAAAAATAAAACATTTGAAAACGGACAATTTTTCACCATTCTGAAGCATGACGTAATGGGGGGGTGTTATCTCTTTTGTCAAAAATCACCTGTTTTTGCTTGAACATTAAATGCCTCCAAATGGTATTTAATTCACTTCCCGGGGTGAAGAAACACTTTTTGAGACCTCAGAGTGAGTAAATTGGCCATTTTCATGCACTTTTAACCATTCCACAAATCTTGTGTTTTGGGCCCCTGGAAGCATGAAAATCACTTTAAACATGCTAATTTTAGCTCTAAAACTGATGATCTACCTACAAATGTGAACTGACGTTAAAAAATAAAATATTTGAAAACGGACCATTTTTCACCTTTCTGCAGCATGACGTAATGGGGGGGGGTGTTATCTCTTTTGTCAAAAATCACCTGTTTTTGCTTGAACATTAAATGCCTCCAAATGGTATTTAATTCACTTCCCGGGGCCGTGGAAGCATGAAAATCACTTTAAACATGCTTATTTTAGCTCTAAAACTGATGATCTACCTACAAATGTGAACTGACGTTAAAAAATAAAACATTTGAAAACAGACCATTTTTCACCTTTCTGCAGCATGACGTAATGGGGGGGTGTTATCTCTTTTGTCAAAAATCACCTGTTTTTGCTTGAACATTAAATGCCTCCAAATGATATTTAATTCACTTCCCGGGCCCCTGGAAGCATGAAAATCACTTTAAACATGCTAATTTTAGCTCTAAAACTGATGATCTACCTACAAATGTGAACTGACGTTAAAAAATAAAACATTTGAAAACGGACCATTTTTCACCTTTCTGCAGCATGACGTAATGGGGGGGTGTTATCTCTTTTGTCAAAAATCACCTGTTTTTGCTTGAACATTAAATGCCTCCAAATGGTATTTAATTCACTTCCCGGGGTGAAGAAACACTTTTTGAGACCTCAGAGTGAGTAAATTGGCCATTTTCATGCACTTTTAACCATTCCACAAATCTTGTGTTTTGGCCCTCTGGAAGCATGAAAATCACTTTAAACATGCTAATTTTAGCTCTAAAACTGATGATCTACCTACAAATGTGAACTGACTTTCAAAAATAAAACATTTGAAAACGGACAATTTTTCACCTTTCTGAAGCATGACGTAATGGGGGGGGTGTTATCTCTTTTGTAAAAAATCACCTGTTTTTGCTTGAACATTAAATGCCTCCAAATGGTATTTAATTCACTTCCCGGGGTGAAGAAACACTTTTTGAGACCTCAGAGTGAGTAAATTGGCCATTTTCATGCACTTTTAACCATTCCACAAATCTTGTGTTTTGGGCCCCTGGAAGCATGAAAATCACTTTAAACATGCTAATTTTAGCTCTAAAACTGATGATCTACCTACAAATGTGAACTGACGTTAAAAAATAAAACATTTGAAAACGGACAATTTTTCACCTTTCTGCAGTATGACGTAATGGGGGGGGTGTTATCTCTTTTGTCAAAAATCACCTGTTTTTGCTTGAACATTAAATGCCTCCAAATGGTATTTAATTCACTTCCCGGGCCCCTGGAAGCATGAAAATCACTTTAAACATGCTCATTTTGGCCCTAAAACTGACAATCTACCTACAAATGTGAACTGACGTTCAAAAATAAAACATTTGAAAACGGACAATTTTTCACCATTCTGAAGCATGACGTAATGGGGGGGTGTTATCTCTTTTGTCAAAAATCACCTGTTTTTGCTTGAACATTAAATGCCTCCAAATGGTATTTAATTCACTTCCCGGGGTGAAGAAACACTTTTTGAGACCTCAGAGTGAGTAAATTGCCCATTTTCATGCACTTTTAACCATTCCACAAATCTTGTGTTTTGGGCCCCTGGAAGCATGAAAATCACTTTAAACATGCTAATTTTAGCTCTAAAACTGATGATCTACCTACAAATGTGAACTGACGTTAAAAAATAAACATTTGAAAACGGACCATTTTTCACCTTTCTGCAGCATGACGTAATGGGGGGGGGGGTGTTATCTCTTTTATCAAAAATCAACTGTTTTTGCTTGAACATTAAATGCCTCCAAATGGTATTTAATTCACTTCCCGGGCCCGTGGAAGCATGAAAATCACTTTAAACATGCTTATTTTAGCTCTAAAACTGATGATCTACCTACAAATGTGAACTGACGTTAAAAAATAAAACATTTGAAAACGGACCATTTTTCACCTTTCTGCAGCATGACGTAATGGGGGGGTGTTATCTCTTTTGTCAAAAATCACCTGTTTTTGCTTGAACATTAAATGCCTCCAAATGGTATTTAATTCACTTCCCGGGCCCCTGGAAGCATGAAAATCACTTTAAACATGCTAATTTTAGCTCTAAAACTGATGATCTACCTACAAATGTGAACTGACGTTAAAAAATAAAACATTTGAAAATGGACCATTTTTCACCTTTCTGCAGCATGACGTAATGGGGGAGTGTTATCTCTTTTGTCAAAAATCACCTGTTTTTGCTTGAACATTAAATGCCTCCAAATGGTATTTAATTCACTTCCCGGGGTGAAGAAACACTTTTTGAGACCTCAGAGTGAGTAAATTGGCCATTTTCATGCACTTTTAACCATTCCACAAATCTTGTGTTTTGGGCCCCTGGAAGCATGAAAATCACTTTAAACATGCTAATTTTAGCTCTAAAACTGATGATCTACCTACAAATGTGAACTGACGTTAAAAAATAAAACATTTGAAAACGGACAATTTTTCACCTTTCTGCAGTATGACGTAATGGGGGGGGGTGTTATCTCTTTTGTCAAAAATCACCTGTTTTTGCTTGAACATTAAATGCCTCCAAATGGTATTTAATTCACTTCCCGGGCCCCTGGAAGCATGAAAATCACTTTAAACATGCTAATTTTAGCTCTAAAACTGATGATCTACCTACAAATGTGAACTGACTTTCAAAAATAAAACATTTGAAAACGGACAATTTTTCACCTTTCTGAAGCATGGCGTAATGGGGGGGGTGTTATCTCTTTTGTCAAAAATCACCTGTTTTTGATTGAACATTAAATGCCTCCAAATGGTATTTAATTCACTTCCCGGGCCCCTGGAAGCATGAAAATCACTTTAAACATGCTAATTTTGGCCCTAAAACTGACAATCTACCTACAAATGTGAACTGACGTTCAAAACTAAAACATTTGAAAACGGACCATTTTTCACCTTTCTGTAGCATGACGTAATGGGGGGGTGTTATCTCTTTTGTCAAAAATCACCTGTTTTTGCTTGAACATTAAATGCCTACAAATGGTATTTAATTCACTTCCCGGGGTGAAGAAACACTTTTTGAGACCTCAGAGTGAGTAAATTGGCCATTTTCATGCACTTTTAACCATTCCACAAATCTTGTGTTTTGGGCCCCTGGAAGCATGAAAATCACTTTAAACATGCTAATTTTAGCTCTAAAACTGATGATCTACCTACAAATGTGAACTGACGTTAAAAAATAAAACATTTGAAAATGGACCATTTTTCACCTTTCTGCAGCATGACGTAATGGGGGGGTGTTATCTCTTTTGTCAAAAATCACCTGTTTTTGCTTGAACATTAAATGCCTCCAAATGGTATTTAATTCACTTCCCGGGCCCATGGAAGCATGAAAATCACTTTAAACATGCTAATTTTAGCTCTAAAACTGATGATCTACTTACAAATGTGAACTGACGATCAAAAATAAAACATTTGAAAACGGACCATTTTTCACCTTTCTGAAGCATGACGTAATGGGGGGGTGTTATCTCTTTTGTCAAAAATCACCTGTTTTTGCTTGAACATTAATTGCCTCCAAATGGTATTTAATTCACTTCCCGGGGTGTAGAAACACTTTTTGAGACCTCAGAGTGAGTAAATTGGCCATTTTCATGCACTTTTAACCATTCCACAAATCTTGTGTTTTGGGCCCCTCGAAGCATGAAAATTCACTTTAAACATGCTAATTTTAGCTCTAAAACTGATGATCTACCTACAAATGTGAACTGACGTTAAAAAATAAAATATTTGAAAACGGACCATTTTTCACCTTTCTGCAGCATGACGTAATGGGGGGGGGGTGTTATCTCTTTTGTCAAAAATCACCTGTTTTTGCTTGAACATTAAATGCCTCCAAATGGTATTTAATTCACTTCCCGGGGCCGTGGAAGCATGAAAATCACTTTAAACATGCTTATTTTAGCTCTAAAACTGATGATCTACCTACAAATGTGAACTGACGTTAAAAAATAAAACATTTGAAAACAGACCATTTTTCACCTTTCTGCAGCATGACGTAATGGGGGGGTGTTATCTCTTTTGTCAAAAATCACCTGTTTTTGCTTGAACATTAAATGCCTCCAAATGATATTTAATTCACTTCCCGGGCCCCTGGAAGCATGAAAATCACTTTAAACATGCTAATTTTAGCTCTAAAACTGATGATCTACCTACAAATGTGAACTGACGTTAAAAAATAAAACATTTGAAAACGGACCATTTTTCACCTTTCTGCAGCATGACGTAATGGGGGGGTGTTATCTCTTTTGTCAAAAATCACCTGTTTTTGCTTGAACATTAAATGCCTCCAAATGGTATTTAATTCACTTCCCGGGGTGAAGAAACACTTTTTGAGACCTCAGAGTGAGTAAATTGGCCATTTTCATGCACTTTTAACCATTCCACAAATCTTGTGTTTTGGGCCTCTGGAAGCATGAAAATCACTTTAAACATGCTAATTTTAGCTCTAAAACTGATGATCTACCTACAAATGTGAAATGACTTTCAAAAATAAAACATTTGAAAACGGACAATTTTTCACCTTTCTGAAGCATGACGTAATGGGGGGGGTGTTATCTCTTTTGTAAAAAATCACCTGTTTTTGCTTGAACATTAAATGCCTCCAAATGGTATTTAATTCACTTCCCGGGGTGAAGAAACACTTTTTGAGACCTCAGAGTGAGTAAATTGGCCATTTTCATGCACTTTTAACCATTCCACAAATCTTGTGTTTTGGGCCCCTGGAAGCATGAAAATCACTTTAAACATGCTAATTTTAGCTCTAAAACTGATGATCTACCTACAAATGTGAACTGACGTTAAAAAATAAAACATTTGAAAACGGACAATTTTTCACCTTTCTGCAGTATGACGTAATGGGGGGGGTGTTATCTCTTTTGTCAAAAATCACCTGTTTTTGCTTGAACATTAAATGCCTCCAAATGGTATTTAATTCACTTCCCGGGCCCCTGGAAGCATGAAAATCACTTTAAACATGCTAATTTTGGCCCTAAAACTGACAATCTACCTACAAATGTGAACTGACGTTCAAAAATAAAACATTTGAAAACGGACAATTTTTCACCATTCTGAAGCATGACGTAATGGGGGGGTGTTATCTCTTTTGTCAAAAATCACCTGTTTTTGCTTGAACATTAAATGCCTCCAAATGGTATTTAATTCACTTCCCGGGGTGAAGAAACACTTTTTGAGACCTCAGAGTGAGTAAATTGCCCATTTTCATGCACTTTTAACCATTCCACAAATCTTGTGTTTTGGGCCCCTGGAAGCATGAAAATCACTTTAAACATGCTAATTTTAGCTCTAAAACTGATGATCTACCTACAAATGTGAACTGACGTTAAAAAATAAACATTTGAAAACGGACCATTTTTCACCTTTCTGCAGCATGACGTAATGGGGGGGGGGGGTGTTATCTCTTTTATCAAAAATCAACTGTTTTTGCTTGAACATTAAATGCCTCCAAATGGTATTTAATTCACTTCCCGGGCCCGTGGAAGCATGAAAATCACTTTAAACATGCTTATTTTAGCTCTAAAACTGATGATCTACCTACAAATGTGAACTGACGTTAAAAAATAAAACATTTGAAAACGGACCATTTTTCACCTTTCTGCAGCATGACGTAATGGGGGGGTGTTATCTCTTTTGTCAAAAATCACCTGTTTTTGCTTGAACATTAAATGCCTCCAAATGGTATTTAATTCACTTCCCGGGCCCCTGGAAGCATGAAAATCACTTTAAACATGCTAATTTTAGCTCTAAAACTGATGATCTACCTACAAATGTGAACTGACGTTAAAAAATAAAACATTTGAAAATGGACCATTTTTCACCTTTCTGCAGCATGACGTAATGGGGGAGTGTTATCTCTTTTGTCAAAAATCACCTGTTTTTGCTTGAACATTAAATGCCTCCAAATGGTATTTAATTCACTTCCCGGGGTGAAGAAACACTTTTTGAGACCTCAGAGTGAGTAAATTGGCCATTTTCATGCACTTTTAACCATTCCACAAATCTTGTGTTTTGGGCCCCTGGAAGCATGAAAATCACTTTAAACATGCTAATTTTAGCTCTAAAACTGATGATCTACCTACAAATGTGAACTGACGTTAAAAAATAAAACATTTGAAAACGGACAATTTTTCACCTTTCTGCAGTATGACGTAATGGGGGGGGGGGTGTTATCTCTTTTGTCAAAAATCACCTGTTTTTGCTTGAACATTAAATGCCTCCAAATGGTATTTAATTCACTTCCCGGGCCCCTGGAAGCATGAAAATCACTTTAAACATGCTAATTTTAGCTCTAAAACTGATGATCTACCTACAAATGTGAACTGACTTTCAAAAATAAAACATTTGAAAACGGACAATTTTTCACCTTTCTGAAGCATGGCGTAATGGGGGGGGTGTTATCTCTTTTGTCAAAAATCACCTGTTTTTGATTGAACATTAAATGCCTCCAAATGGTATTTAATTCACTTCCCGGGCCCCTGGAAGCATGAAAATCACTTTAAACATGCTAATTTTGGCCCTAAAACTGACAATCTACCTACAAATGTGAACTGACGTTCAAAACTAAAACATTTGAAAACGGACCATTTTTCACCTTTCTGTAGCATGACGTAATGGGGGGGTGTTATCTCTTTTGTCAAAAATCACCTGTTTTTGCTTGAACATTAAATGCCTACAAATGGTATTTAATTCACTTCCCGGGGTGAAGAAACACTTTTTGAGACCTCAGAGTGAGTAAATTGGCCATTTTCATGCACTTTTAACCATTCCACAAATCTTGTGTTTTGGGCCCCTGGAAGCATGAAAATCACTTTAAACATGCTAATTTTAGCTCTAAAACTGATGATCTACCTACAAATGTGAACTGACGTTAAAAAATAAAACATTTGAAAATGGACCATTTTTCACCTTTCTGCAGCATGACGTAATGGGGGGGTGTTATCTCTTTTGTCAAAAATCACCTGTTTTTGCTTGAACATTAAATGCCTCCAAATGGTATTTAATTCACTTCCCGGGCCCATGGAAGCATGAAAATCACTTTAAACATGCTAATTTTAGCTCTAAAACTGATGATCTACTTACAAATGTGAACTGACGATCAAAAATAAAACATTTGAAAACGGACCATTTTTCACCTTTCTGAAGCATGACGTAATGGGGGGGTGTTATCTCTTTTGTCAAAAATCACCTGTTTTTGCTTGAACATTAATTGCCTCCAAATGGTATTTAATTCACTTCCCGGGGTGTAGAAACACTTTTTGAGACCTCAGAGTGAGTAAATTGGCCATTTTCATGCACTTTTAACCATTCCACAAATCTTGTGTTTTGGGCCCCTCGAAGCATGAAAATTCACTTTAAACATGCTAATTTTAGCTCTAAAACTGATGATCTACCTACAAATGTGAACTGACGTTATAAAATAAAACATTTGAAAACGGACCATTTTTCACCTTTCTGCAGCATGACGTAATGGGGGGGTGTTATCTCTTTTGTCAAAAATCACCTGTTTTTGCTTGAACATTAAATGCCTCCAAATGGTATTTAATTCACTTCCCGGGTCCCTGGAAGCATGAAAATCACTTTAAACATGCTAATTTTAGCTCTAAAACTGATGATCTACCTACAAATGTGAACTGACGTTCAAAAATAAAACATTTGAAAACGGACCATTTTTCACCTTTCTGAAGCATGACGTAATGGGGGGGGTGTTATCTCTTTTGTCAAAAATCACCTGTTTTTGCTTGAACATTAAATGCCTCCAAATGGTATTTAATTCACTTCCCGGGGTGAAGAAACACTTTTTGAGACCTCAGAGTGAGTAAATTGGCCATTTTCATGAACTTTTAACCATTCCACAAATCTTGTGTTTTGGGCCCCTGGAAGCATGAAAATCACTTTAAACATGCTAATTTTAGCTCTAAAACTGATGATCTACCTACAAATGTGAACTGACGTTAAAAAATAAAACATTTGAAAACGGACCATTTTTCACCTTTCTGCAGCATGACGTAATGGGGGGGTGTTATCTCTTTTGTCAAAAATCACCTGTTTTTGCTTGAACATTAAATGCCTCCAAATGGTATTTAATTCACTTCCCGGGCCCCTGGAAGCATGAAAATCACTTTAAACATGCTAATTTTAGCTCTAAAACTGATGATCTACCTACAAATGTGAACTGACGTTCAAAAATAAAACATTTGAAAACGGACCATTTTTCACCTTTCTGAAGCATGACGTAATGGGGGGGTGTTATCTCTTTTGTCAAAAATCACCTGTTTTTGCTTGAACATTAAATGCCTCCAAATGGTATTTAATTCACTTTCCGGGGTGAAGAAACACTTTTTGAGACCTCAGAGTGAGTAAATTGGCCATTTTCATGCACTTTTAACCATTACACAAATCTTGTGTTTTGGGCCCCTGGAAGCATGAAAATCACTTTAAACATGCTAATTTTAGCTTTAAAACTGATGATCTACCTACAAATGTGAACTGACGTTAAAAAATAAAACATTTGAAAACGGACCATTTTTCACCTTTCTGCAGCATGACGTCATGGGGGGGGTGTTATCTCTTTTGTCAAAAATCACCTGTTTTTGCTTGAACATTAAATGCCTCCAAATGGTATTTAATTCACTTCCCGGGCCCCTGGAAGCATGAAAATCACTTTAAACATGCTAATTTTAGCTCTAAAACTGATGATCTACCTACAAATGTGAACTGACGTTCAAAAATAAAACATTTGAAAACGGACAATTTTTCACCTTTCTGAAGCATGACGTAATGGGGGGGTGTTATCTCTTTTGTCAAAAATCACCTGTTTTTGCTTGAACATTAAATGCCTCCAAATGGTATTTAATTCCCTTCCCGGGGTGAAGAAACACTTTTTGAGACCTCAGAGTGAGTAAATTGGCCATTTTCATGCACTTTTAACCATTCCACAAATCTTGTGTTTTGGGCCCCTGGAAGCATGAAAATCACTTTAAACATGCTAATTTTAGCTCTAAAACTGATGATCTACCTACAAATGTGAACTGACGTTAAAAAATAAAACATTTGAAAACTGACCATTTTTCACCTTTCTGCAGCATGACGTAATGGGGGGGTGTTATCTCTTTTGTCAAAAATCTCCTGTTTTTGCTTGAACATTAAATGCCTCCAAATGGTATTTAATTCACTTCCCGGGTCCCTGGAAGCATGAAAATCACTTTAAACATGCTAATTTTAGCTCTAAAACTGATGATCTACCTACAAATGTGAACTGACTTTCAAAAATAAAACATTTGAAAACGGACAATTTTTCACCTTTCTGAAGCATGACGTAATGGGGGGGGGTGTTATCTCTTTTGTCAAAAATCACCTGTTTTTGCTTGAACATTAAATGCCTCCAAATGGTATTTAATTCACTTACCGGGCCCCTGGAAGCATGAAAATCACTTTAAACATGCTAATTTTAGCTCTAAAACTGATGATCTACCTACAAATGTGAACTGACGTTCAAAAATAAAACATTTGAAAACGGACCATTTTTCACCTTTCTGCAGCATGACGTAATGGGGGGGTGTTATCTTTTTTGTCAAAAATCACCTGTTTTTGCTTGAACATTAAATGCCTCCAAATGGTATTTAATTCACTTCCCGGGCCCGTGGAAGCATGAAAATCACTTTAAACATGCTTATTTTAGCTCTAAAACTGATGATCTACCTACAAATGTGAACTGACGTTAAAAAAGAAAACATTTGAAAACGGACCATTTTTCACCTTTCTGCAGCATGACGTAATGGGGGGGTGTTATCTCTTTTGTCAAAAATCACCTGTTTTTGCTTGAACATCAAATGCCTCCAAATGGTATTTAATTCACTTCCCGGGCCCCTGGAAGCATGAAAATCACTTTAAACATGCTAATTTTAGCTCTAAAACTGATGATCTACCTACAAATGTGAACTGACGTTAAAAAATAAAACATTTGAAAACGGACCATTTTTCACCTTTCTGCAGCATGACGTAATGGGGGGGTGTTATCTCTTTTGTCAAAAATCACCTGTTTTTGCTTGAACATTAAATGCCTCCAAATGGTATTTAATTCACTTCCCGGGGTGAAGAAACACTTTTTGAGACCTCAGAGTGAGTAAATTGGCCATTTTCATGCACTTTTAACCATTCCACAAATCTTGTGTTTTGGGCCCCTGGAAGCATGAAAATCACTTTAAACATGCTAATTTTAGCTCTAAAACTGATGATCTACCTACAAATGTGAACTGACGTTAAAAAATAAAACATTTGAAAACGGACCATTTTTCACCTTTCTGCAGTATGACGTAATGGGGGGGGTGTTATCTCTTTTGTCAAAAATCACCTGTTTTTGCTTGAACATTAAATGCCTCCAAATGGTATTTAATTCACTTCCCGGGGTGAAGAAACACTTTTTGAGACCTCAGAGTGAGTAAATAGGCCATTTTCATGCACTTTTAACCATTCCACAAATCTTGTGTTTTGGGCCCCTGGAAGCATGAAAATCACTTTAAACATGCTAATTTTAGCTCTAAAACTGATGATCTACCTACAAATGTGAACTGACGTTAAAAAATAAAACATTTGAAAACGGACCACTTTTTCACCTTTCTGCAGCATGACGTAATGGGGGGGTGTTATCTCTTTTGTCAAAAATCACCTGTTTTTGCTTGAACATTAAATGCCTCCAAATGGTATTTAATTCACTTCCCGGGCCCCTGGAAGCATGAAAATCACTTTAAACATGCTAATTTTAGCTCTAAAACTGATGATCTACCTACAAATGTGAACTGACGTTCAAAAATAAAACATTTGAAAACGGACCATTTTTCACCTTTCTGAAGCATGACGTAATGGGGGGGTGTTATCTCTTTTGTCAAAAATCACCTGTTTTTGCTTGAACATTAAATGCCTCCAAATGGTATTTAATTCGCTTCCTGGGGTGAAGAAACACTTTTTGAGACCTCAGAGTGAGTAAATTGGCCATTTTCATGCACTTTTAACCATTCCACAAATCTTGTGTTTTGGGCCCCTGGAAGCATGAAAATCACTTTAAACATGCTAATTTTAGCTCTAAAACTGATGATCTACCTACAAATGTGAACTGACGTTAAAAAATAAAACATTTGAAAACGGACCATTTTTCACCTTTCTGCAGCATGACGTAATGGGGGGTGTTATCTCTTTTGTCAAAAATCACCTGTTTTTGCTTGAACATTAAATGCCTCCAAATGGTATTTAATTCACTTCCCGGGCCCCTGGAAGCATGAAAATCACTTTAAACATGCTAATTTTAGCTCTAAAACTGATGATCTACCTACAAATGTGAACTGACTTTCAAAAATAAAACATTTGAAAACGGACCATTTTTCACCTTTCTGAAGCATGACGTAATGGGGGGGTGTTATCTCTTTTGTCAAAAATCACCTGTTTTTGCTTGAACATTAAATGCCTCCAAATGGTATTTAATTCACTTCCCGGGGTGAAGAAACACTTTTTGAGACCTCAGAGTGAGTAAATTGGCCATTTTCATGCACTTTTAACCATTACACAAATGTTGTCTTTTGGGCCCCTGGAAGCATGAAAATCACTTTAAACATGCTAATTTTAGCTTTAAAACTGATGATCTACCTACAAATGTGAACTGACGTTAAAAAATAAAACATTTGAAAACGGACCATTTTTCACCTTTCTGCAGCATGACGTCATGGGGGGGTGTTATCTCTTTTGTCAAAAATCACCTGTTTTTGCTTGAACATTAAATGCCTCCAAATGGTATTTAATTCACTTCCCGGGGTGAAGAAACACTTTTTGAGACATCAGAGTGAGTAAATTGGCCATTTTCATGCACTTTTAACCATTCCACAAATCTTGTGTTTTGGGCCCCTGGAAGCATGAAAATCACTTTAAACATGCTAATTTTAGCTCTAAAACTGATGATCTACCTACAAATGTGAACTGACGTTAAAAAATAAAACATTTGAAAACGGACCATTTTTCACCTTTCTGCAGCATGACGTAATGGGGGGTGCTATCTCTTTTGTCAAAAATCTCCTGTTTTTGCTTGAACATTAAATGCCTCCAAATGGTATTTAATTCACTTCCCGGGCCCCTGGAAGCATGAAAATCACTTTAAACATGCTAATTTTAGCTCTAAAACTGATGATCTACCTACAAATGTGAACTGACTTTCAAAAATAAAACATTTGAAAATGGACAATTTTTCACCTTTCTGAAGCATGACGTAATGGGGGGGTGTTATCTCTTTTGTCAAAAATCACCTGTTTTTGCTTGAACATTAAATGCCTCCAAATGGTATTTAATTCACTTCCCGGGCCCCTGGAAGCATGAAAATCACTTTAAACATGCTAATTTTAGCTCTAAAACTGATGATCTACCTACAAATGTGAACTGACTTTCAAAAATAAAACATTTGAAAACGGACAATTTTTCACCATTCTGAAGCATGACGTAATGGGGGGGTGTTATCTCTTTTGTCAAAAATCACCTGTTTTTGCTTGAACATTAAATGCCTCCAAATGGTATTTAATTCACTTCCCGGGCCCGTGGAAGCATGAAAATCACTTTAAACATGCTTATTTTAGCTCTAAAACTGATGATCTACCTACAAATGTGAACTGACGTTAAAAAATAAAACATTTGAAAACAGACCATTTTTCACCTTTCTGCAGCATGACGTAATGGGGGGGTGTTATCTCTTTTGTCAAAAATCACCTGTTTTTGCTTGAACATTAAATGCCTCCAAATGATATTTAATTCACTTCCCGGGCCCCTGGAAGCATGAAAATCACTTTAAACATGCTAATTTTAGCTCTAAAACTGATGATCTACCTACAAATGTGAACTGACGTTCAAAAATAAAACATTTGAAAACGGACCATTCTTCACCTTTCTGAAGCATGACGTAATGGGGGGGATGTTATCTCTTTTGTCAAAAATCACCTGTTTTTGCTTGAACATTAAATGCCTCCAAATGGTATTTAATTCACTTCCCGGGGTGAAGAAACACTTTTTGAGACCTCAGAGTGAGTAAATTGGCCATTTTCATGCACTTTTAACCATTCCACAAATCTTGTGTTTTGGGCCCCTGGAAGCATGAAAATCACTTTAAACATGCTAATTTTAGCTCTAAAACTGATGATCTACCTACAAATGTGAACTGACGTTAAAAAATAAAACATTTGAAAACGGACCATTTTTCACCTTTCTGCAGTATGACGTAATGGGGGGGGGTGTTATCTCTTTTGTCAAAAATCACCTGTTTTTGCTTGAACATTAAATGCCTCCAAATGGTATTTAATTCACTTCCCGGGCCCCTGGAAGCATGAAAATCACTTTAAACATGCTAATTTTGGCCCTAAAACTGACAATCTACCTACAAATGTGAACTGACGTTCAAAAATAAAACATTTGAAAACGGACAATTTTTCACCATTCTGAAGCATGACGTAATGGGGGGGTGTTATCTCTTTTGTCAAAAATCACCTGTTTTTGCTTGAACATTAAATGCCTCCAAATGGTATTTAATTCACTTCCCGGGCCCGTGGAAGCATGAAAATCACTTTAAACATGCTTATTTTAGCTCTAAAACTGATGATCTACCTACAAATGTGAACTGACATTAAAAAATAAAACATTTGAAAACGGACCATTTTTCACCTTTCTGCAGCATGACGTAATGGGGGGGTGTTATCTCTTTTGTCAAAAATCACCTGTTTTTGCTTGAACATTAAATGCCTCCAAATGGTATTTAATTCACTTCCCGGGCCCCTGGAAGCATGAAAATCACTTTAAACATGCTAATTTTAGCTCTAAAACTGATGATCTACCTACAAATGTGAACTGACGTTAAAAAATAAAACATTTGAAAATGGACCATTTTTCACCTTTCTGCAGCATGACGTAATGGGGGAGTGTTATCTCTTTTGTCAAAAATCACCTGTTTTTGCTTGAACATTAAATGCCTCCAAATGGTATTTAATTCACTTCCCAGGGTGAAGAAACACTTTTTGAGACCTCAGAGTGAGTAAATTGGCCATTTTCATGCACTTTTAACCATTCCACAAATCTTGTGTTTTGGGCCCCTGGAAGCATGAAAATCACTTTAAACATGCTAATTTTAGCTCTAAAACTGATGATCTACCTACAAATGTGAACTGACGTTAAAAAATAAAACATTTGAAAACGGACAATTTTTCACCTTTCTGCAGTATGACGTAATGGGGGGGGTGTTATCTCTTTTGTCAAAAATCACCTGTTTTTGCTTGAACATTAAATGCCTCCAAATGGTATTTAATTCACTTCCCGGGCCCCTGGAAGCATGAAAATCACTTTAAACATGCTAATTTTAGCTCTAAAACTGATGATCTACCTACAAATGTGAACTGACTTTCAAAAATAAAACATTTGAAAACGGACAATTTTTCACCTTTCTGAAGCATGGCGTAATGGGGGGGGTGTTATCTCTTTTGTCAAAAATCACCTGTTTTTGCTTGAACATTAAATGCCTCCAAATGGTATTTAATTCACTTCCCGGGCCCATGGAAGCATGAAAATCACTTTAAACATGCTAATTTTAGCTCTAAAACTGATGATCTACTTACAAATGTGAACTGACGATCAAAAATAAAACATTTGAAAACGGACCATTTTTCACCTTTCTGAAGCATGACGTAATGGGGGGGTGTTATCTCTTTTGTCAAAAATCACCTGTTTTTGCTTGAACATTAATTGCCTCCAAATGGTATTTAATTCACTTCCCGGGGTGAAGAAACACTTTTTGAGACCTCAGAGTGAGTAAATTGGCCATTTTCATGAACTTTTAACCATTCCACAAATCTTGTGTTTTGGGCCCCTGGAAGCATGAAAATCACTTTAAACATGCTAATTTTAGCTCTAAAACTGATGATCTACCTACAAATGTGAACTGACGTTAAAAAATAAAACATTTGAAAACGGACCATTTTTCACCTTTCTGCAGCATGACGTAATGGGGGGTGTTATCTCTTTTGTCAAAAATCACCTGTTTTTGCTTGAACATTAAATGCCTCCAAATGGTATTTAATTCACTTCCCGGGCCCCTGGAAGCATGAAAATCACTTTAAACATGCTAATTTTAGCTCTAAAACTGATGATCTACCTACAAATGTGAACTGACGTTCAAAAATAAAACATTTGAAAACGGACCATTTTTCACCTTTCTGAAGCATGACGTAATGGGGGGGGTGTTATCTCTTTTGTCAAAAATCACCTGTTTTTGCTTGAACATTAAATGCCTCCAAATGGTATTTAATTCACTTTCCGGGGTGAAGAAACACTTTTTGAGACCTCAGAGTGAGTAAATTGGCCATTTTCATGCACTTTTAACCATTACACAAATCTTGTGTTTTGGGCCCCTGGAAGCATGAAAATCACTTTAAACATGCTAATTTTAGCTTTAAAACTGATGATCTACCTACAAATGTGAACTGACGTTAAAAAATAAAACATTTGAAAACGGACCATTTTTCACCTTTCTGCAGCATGACGTCATGGGGTGGGTGTTATCTCTTTTGTCAAAAATCACCTGTTTTTGCTTGAACATTAAATGCCTCCAAATGGTATTTAATTCACTTCCTGGGCCCCTGGAAGCATGAAAATCACTTTAAACATGCTAATTTTAGCTCTAAAACTGATGATCTACCTACAAATGTGAACTGACGTTCAAAAATAAAACATTTGAAAACGGACAATTTTTCACCTTTCTGAAGCATGACGTAATGGGGGGGTGTTATCTCTTTTGTCAAAAATCACCTGTTTTTGCTTGAACATTAAATGCCTCCAAATGGTATTTAATTCACTTCCCGGGGTGAAGAAACACTTTTTGAGACCTCAGAGTGAGTAAATTGGCCATTTTCATGCACTTTTAACCATTCCACAAATCTTGTGTTTTGGGCCCCTGGAAGCATGAAAATCACTTTAAACATGCTAATTTTAGCTCTAAAACTGATGATCTACCTACAAATGTGAACTGACGTTAAAAAATAAAACATTTGAAAACTGACCATTTTTCACCTTTCTGCAGCATGACGTAATGGGGGGGTGTTATCTCTTTTGTCAAAAATCTCCTGTTTTTGCTTGAACATTAAATGCCTCCAAATGGTATTTAATTCACTTCCCGGGTCCCTGGAAGCATGAAAATCACTTTAAACATGCTAATTTTAGCTCTAAAACTGATGATCTACCTACAAATGTGAACTGACTTTCAAAAATAAAACATTTGAAAACGGACAATTTTTCGCCTTTCTGAAGCATGACGTAATGGGGGGGTGTTATCTCTTTTGTCAAAAATCACCTGTTTTTGCTTGAACATTAAATGCCTCCAAATGGTATTTAATTCACTTACCGGGCCCCTGGAAGCATGAAAATCACTTTAAACATGCTAATTTTAGCTCTAAAACTGATGATCTACCTACAAATGTGAACTGACGTTCAAAAATAAAACATTTGAAAACGGACCATTTTTCACCTTTCTGCAGCATGACGTAATGGGGGGGTGTTATCTTTTTTGTCAAAAATCACCTGTTTTTGCTTGAACATTAAATGCCTCCAAATGGTATTTAATTCACTTCCCGGGCCCGTGGAAGCATGAAAATCACTTTAAACATGCTTATTTTAGCTCTAAAACTGATGATCTACCTACAAATGTGAACTGACGTTAAAAAAGAAAACATTTGAAAACGGACCATTTTTCACCTTTCTGCAGCATGACGTAATGGGGGGGTGTTATCTCTTTTGTCAAAAATCACCTGTTTTTGCTTGAACATCAAATGCCTCCAAATGGTATTTAATTCACTTCCCGGGCCCCTGGAAGCATGAAAATCACTTTAAACATGCTAATTTTAGCTCTAAAACTGATGATCTACCTACAAATGTGAACTGACGTTAAAAAATTAAAACATTTGAAAACGGACCATTTTTCACCTTTCTGCAGCATGACGTAATGGGGGAGTGTTATCTCTTTTGTCAAAAATCACCTGTTTTTGCTTGAACATTAAATGCCTCCAAATGGTATTTAATTCACTTCCCGGGGTGAAGAAACACTTTTTGAGACCTCAGAGTGAGTAAATTGGCCATTTTCATGCACTTTTAACCATTCCACAAATCTTGTGTTTTGGGCCCCTGGAAGCATGAAAATCACTTTAAACATGCTAATTTTAGCTCTAAAACTGATGATCTACCTACAAATGTGAACTGACGTTAAAAAATAAAACATTTGAAAACGGACCATTTTTCACCTTTCTGCAGTATGACGTAATGGGGGGGGGTGTTATCTCTTTTGTCAAAAATCACCTGTTTTTGCTTGAACATTAAATGCCTCCAAATGGTATTTAATTCACTTCCCGGGGTGAAGAAACACTTTTTGAGACCTCAGAGTGAGTAAATAGGCCATTTTGATGCACTTTTAACCATTCCACAAATCTTGTGTTTTGGGCCCCTGGAAGCATGAAAATCACTTTAAACATGCTAATTTTAGCTCTAAAACTGATGATCTACCTACAAATGTGAACTGACGTTAAAAAATAAAACATTTGAAAACGGACCACTTTTTCACCTTTCTGCAGCATGACGTAATGGGGGGGTGTTATCTCTTTTGTCAAAAATCACCTGTTTTTGCTTGAACATTAAATGCCTCCAAATGGTATTTAATTCACTTCCCGGGCCCCTGGAAGCATGAAAATCACTTTAAACATGCTAATTTTAGCTCTAAAACTGATGATCTACCTACAAATGTGAACTGACGTTCAAAAATAAAACATTTGAAAACGGACCATTTTTCACCTTTCTGAAGCATGACGTAATGGGGGGGTGTTATCTCTTTTGTCAAAAATCACCTGTTTTTGCTTGAACATTAAATGCCTCCAAATGGTATTTAATTCACTTCCCGGGGTGAAGAAACACTTTTTGAGACCTCAGAGTGAGTAAATTGGCCATTTTCATGCACTTTTAACCATTCCACAAATCTTGTGTTTTGGGCCCCTGGAAGCATGAAAATCACTTTAAACATGCTAATTTTAGCTCTAAAACTGATGATCTACCTACAAATGTGAACTGACGTTAAAAAATAAAACATTTGAAAACGGACCATTTTTCACCTTTCTGCAGCATGACGTAATGGGGGGTGTTATCTCTTTTGTCAAAAATCACCTGTTTTTGCTTGAACATTAAATGCCTCCAAATGGTATTTAATTCACTTCCCGGGCCGCTGGAAGCATGAAAATCACTTTAAACATGCTAATTTTGGCCCTAAAACTGACAATCTACCTACAAATGTGAACTGACGTTCAAAAATAAAACATTTGAAAACGGACAATTTTTCACCTTTCTGAAGCATGACGTAATGGGGGGGTGTTATCTCTTTTGTCAAAAATCACCTGTTTTTGCTTGAACATTAAATGCCTCCAAATGGTATTTAATTCACTTCCCGGGGTGAAGAAACACTTTTTGAGACCTCAGAGTGAGTAAATTGGCCATTTTCATGCACTTTTAACCATTCCACAAATCTTGTGTTTTGGGCCCCTGGAAGCATGAAAATCACTCTAAACATGCTAATTTTAGCTCTAAAACTGATGATCTACCTACAAATGTGAACTGACGTTAAAAAATAAAACATTTGAAAACGGACCATTTTTCACCTTTCTGCAGTATGACGTAATGGGGGGGGTGTTATCTCTTTTGTCAAAAATCACCTGTTTTTGCTTGAACATTAAATGCCTCCAAATGGTATTTAATTCACTTCCCGGGCCCTTGGAAGCATGAAAATCACTTTAAACATGCTAATTTTGGCCCTAAAACTGACAATCTACCTACAAATGTGAACTGACGTTCAAAAATAAAACATTTGAAAACGGACAATTTTTCACCTTTCTGAAGCATGACGTAATGGGGGGGTGTTATCTCTTTTGTCAAAAATCACCTGTTTTTGCTTGAACATTAAATGCCTCCAAATGGTATTTAATTCACTTCCCGGGGTGAAGAAACACTTTTTGAGACCTCAGAGTGAGTAAATTGGCCATTTTCATGCACTTTTAACCATTCCACAAATCTTGTGTTTTGGGCCCCTGGAAGCATGAAAATCACTTTAAACATGCTAATTTTAGCTCTAAAACTGATGATCTACCTACAAATGTGAACTGACGTTAAAAAATAAAACATTTGAAAACGGACCATTTTTCACCTTTCTGCAGTATGACGTAATGGGGGGGTGTTATCTCTTTTGTCAAAAATCACCTGTTTTTGCTTGAACATTAAATGCCTCCAAATGGTATTTAATTCACTTCCCGGGCCCTTGGAAGCATGAAAATCACTTTAAACATGCTAATTTTGGCCCTAAAACTGACAATCTACCTACAAATGTGAACTGACGTTCAAAAATAAAACATTTGAAAACGGACAATTTTTCACCTTTCTGTAGCATGACGTAATGGGGGGGTGTTATCTCTTTTGTCAGAAAATAACCTGTTTTTGCTTGAACATTAAATGCCTACAAATGGTATTTAATTCACTTCCCGGGGTGAAGAAACACTTTTTGAGACCTCAGAGTGAGTAAATTGGCCATTTTCATGCACTTTTAACCATTCCACAAATCTTGTGTTTTGGGCCCCTGGAAGCATGAAAATCACTTTAAACATGCTAATTTTAGCTCTAAAACTGATGATCTACCTACAAATGTGAACTGACGTTAAAAAATAAAACATTTGAAAACGGACCATTTTTCACCTTTCTGCAGCATGACGTAATGGGGGGGTGTTATCTCTTTTGTCAAAAATCACCTGTTTTTGCTTGAACATTAAATGCCTCCAAATGGTATTTAATTCACTTCCCGGGCCCATGGAAGCATGAAAATCACTTTAAACATGCTAATTTTAGCTCTAAAACTGATGATCTACCTACAAATGTGAACTGACGTTCAAAAATAAAACATTTGAAAACGGACCATTTTTCACCTTTCTGAAGCATGACGTAATGGGGGGGGTGTTATCTCTTTTGTCAAAAATCACCTGTTTTTGCTTGAACATTAATTGCCTCCAAATGGTATTTAATTCACTTCCCGGGGTGAAGAAACACTTTTTGAGACCTCAGAGTGAGTAAATTGGCCATTTTCATGCACTTTTAACCATTCCACAAATCTTGTGTTTTGGGCCCCTCGAAGCATGAAAATCACTTTAAACATGCTAATTTTAGCTCTAAAACTGATGATCTACCTACAAATGTGAACTGACGTTAAAAAATAAAACATTTGAAAACGGACCATTTTTCACCTTTCTGCAGCATGACGTAATGGGGGGGTGTTATCTCTTTTGTCAAAAATCACCTGTTTTTGCTTGAACATTAAATGCCTCCAAATGGTATTTAATTCACTTCCCGGGCCCCTGGAAGCATGAAAATCACTTTAAACATGCTAATTTTAGCTCTAAAACTGATGATCTACCTACAAATGTGAACTGACGTTAAAAAATAAAACATTTGAAAACGGACCATTTTTCACCTTTCTGCAGCATGACGTAATGGGGGAGTGTTATCTCTTTTGTCAAAAATCACCTGTTTTTGCTTGAACATTAAATGCCTCCAAATGGTATTTAATTCACTTCCCGGGGTGAAGAAACACTTTTTGAGACCTCAGAGTGAGTAAATTGGCCATTTTCATGCACTTTTAACCATTCCACAAATCTTGTGTTTTGGGCCCCTGGAAGCATGAAAATCACTTCAAACATGCTAATTTTAGCTCTAAAACTGATGATCTACCTACAAATGTGAACTGACGTTAAAAAATAAAACATTTGAAAACGGACAATTTTTCACCTTTCTGCAGTATGACGTAATGGGGGGGGTGTTATCTCTTTTGTCAAAAATCACCTGTTTTTGCTTGAACATTAAATGCCTCCAAATGGTATTTAATTCACTTCCCGGGCCCCTGGAAGCATGAAAATCACTTTAAACATGCTAATTTTAGCTCTAAAACTGATGATCTACCTACAAATGTGAACTGACTTTCAAAAATAAAACATTTGAAAACGGACAATTTTTCACCTTTCTGAAGCATGGCGTAATGGGGGGGTGTTATCTCTTTTGTCAAAAATCACCTGTTTTTGCTTGAACATTAAATGCCTCCAAATGGTATTTAATTCACTTCCCGGGGTGAAGAAACACTTTTTGAGACCTCAGAGTGAGTAAATTGGCCATTTTCATGCACTTTTAACCATTCCACAAATCTTGTGTTTTGGGCCCCTGGAAGCATGAAAATCACTTTAAACATGCTAATTTTAGCTCTAAAACTGATGATCTACCTACAAATGTGAACTGACGTTAAAAAATAAAACATTTGAAAACGGACCATTTTTCACCTTTCTGCAGTATGACGTAATGGGGGGGGTGTTATCTCTTTTGTCAAAAATCACCTGTTTTTGCTTGAACATTAAATGCCTCCAAATGGTATTTAATTCACTTCCCGGGCCCCTGGAAGCATGAAAATCACTTTAAACATGCTAATTTTAGCTCTAAAACTGATGATCTACCTACAAATGTGAACTGACGTTCAAAAATAAAACATTTGAAAACGGACCATTTTTCACCTTTCTGAAGCATGACGTAATGGGGGGGGTGTTATCTCTTTTGTCAAAAATCACCTGTTTTTGCTTGAACATTAAATGCCTCCAAATGGTATTTAATTCACTTTCCGGGGTGAAGAAACACTTTTTGAGACCTCAGAGTGAGTAAATTGGCCATTTTCATGCACTTTTAACCATTACACAAATCTTGTGTTTTGGGCCCCTGGAAGCATGAAAATCACTTTAAACATGCTAATTTTAGCTTTAAAACTGATGATCTACCTACAAATGTGAACTGACGTTAAAAAATAAAACATTTGAAAACGGACCATTTTTCACCTTTCTGCAGCATGACGTCATGGGGTGGGTGTTATCTCTTTTGTCAAAAATCACCTGTTTTTGCTTGAACATTAAATGCCTCCAAATGGTATTTAATTCACTTCCCGGGCCCCTGGAAGCATGAAAATCACTTTAAACATGCTAATTTTAGCTCTAAAACTGATGATCTACCTACAAATGTGAACTGACGTTCAAAAATAAAACATTTGAAAACGGACAATTTTTCACCTTTCTGAAGCATGACGTAATGGGGGGGTGTTATCTCTTTTGTCAAAAATCACCTGTTTTTGCTTGAACATTAAATGCCTCCAAATGGTATTTAATTCACTTCCCGGGGTGAAGAAACACTTTTTGAGACCTCAGAGTGAGTAAATTGGCCATTTTCATGCACTTTTAACCATTCCACAAATCTTGTGTTTTGGGCCCCTGGAAGCATGAAAATCACTTTAAACATGCTAATTTTAGCTCTAAAACTGATGATCTACCTACAAATGTGAACTGACGTTAAAAAATAAAACATTTGAAAACTGACCATTTTTCACCTTTCTGCAGCATGACGTAATGGGGGGGTGTTATCTCTTTTGTCAAAAATCTCCTGTTTTTGCTTGAACATTAAATGCCTCCAAATGGTATTTAATTCACTTCCCGGGTCCCTGGAAGCATGAAAATCACTTTAAACATGCTAATTTTAGCTCTAAAACTGATGATCTACCTACAAATGTGAACTGACTTTCAAAAATAAAACATTTGAAAACGGACAATTTTTCGCCTTTCTGAAGCATGACGTAATGGGGGGGTGTTATCTCTTTTGTCAAAAATCACCTGTTTTTGCTTGAACATTAAATGCCTCCAAATGGTATTTAATTCACTTACCGGGCCCCTGGAAGCATGAAAATCACTTTAAACATGCTAATTTTAGCTCTAAAACTGATGATCTACCTACAAATGTGAACTGACGTTCAAAAATAAAACATTTGAAAACGGACCATTTTTCACCTTTCTGCAGCATGACGTAATGGGGGGGTGTTATCTTTTTTGTCAAAAATCACCTGTTTTTGCTTGAACATTAAATGCCTCCAAATGGTATTTAATTCACTTCCCGGGCCCGTGGAAGCATGAAAATCACTTTAAACATGCTTATTTTAGCTCTAAAACTGATGATCTACCTACAAATGTGAACTGACGTTAAAAAAGAAAACATTTGAAAACGGACCATTTTTCACCTTTCTGCAGCATGACGTAATGGGGGGGTGTTATCTCTTTTGTCAAAAATCACCTGTTTTTGCTTGAACATCAAATGCCTCCAAATGGTATTTAATTCACTTCCCGGGCCCCTGGAAGCATGAAAATCACTTTAAACATGCTAATTTTAGCTCTAAAACTGATGATCTACCTACAAATGTGAACTGACGTTAAAAAATTAAAACATTTGAAAACGGACCATTTTTCACCTTTCTGCAGCATGACGTAATGGGGGAGTGTTATCTCTTTTGTCAAAAATCACCTGTTTTTGCTTGAACATTAAATGCCTCCAAATGGTATTTAATTCACTTCCCGGGGTGAAGAAACACTTTTTGAGACCTCAGAGTGAGTAAATTGGCCATTTTCATGCACTTTTAACCATTCCACAAATCTTGTGTTTTGGGCCCCTGGAAGCATGAAAATCACTTTAAACATGCTAATTTTAGCTCTAAAACTGATGATCTACCTACAAATGTGAACTGACGTTAAAAAATAAAACATTTGAAAACGGACCATTTTTCACCTTTCTGCAGTATGACGTAATGGGGGGGGGTGTTATCTCTTTTGTCAAAAATCACCTGTTTTTGCTTGAACATTAAATGCCTCCAAATGGTATTTAATTCACTTCCCGGGGTGAAGAAACACTTTTTGAGACCTCAGAGTGAGTAAATAGGCCATTTTGATGCACTTTTAACCATTCCACAAATCTTGTGTTTTGGGCCCCTGGAAGCATGAAAATCACTTTAAACATGCTAATTTTAGCTCTAAAACTGATGATCTACCTACAAATGTGAACTGACGTTAAAAAATAAAACATTTGAAAACGGACCACTTTTTCACCTTTCTGCAGCATGACGTAATGGGGGGGTGTTATCTCTTTTGTCAAAAATCACCTGTTTTTGCTTGAACATTAAATGCCTCCAAATGGTATTTAATTCACTTCCCGGGCCCCTGGAAGCATGAAAATCACTTTAAACATGCTAATTTTAGCTCTAAAACTGATGATCTACCTACAAATGTGAACTGACGTTCAAAAATAAAACATTTGAAAACGGACCATTTTTCACCTTTCTGAAGCATGACGTAATGGGGGGGTGTTATCTCTTTTGTCAAAAATCACCTGTTTTTGCTTGAACATTAAATGCCTCCAAATGGTATTTAATTCACTTCCCGGGGTGAAGAAACACTTTTTGAGACCTCAGAGTGAGTAAATTGGCCATTTTCATGCACTTTTAACCATTCCACAAATCTTGTGTTTTGGGCCCCTGGAAGCATGAAAATCACTTTAAACATGCTAATTTTAGCTCTAAAACTGATGATCTACCTACAAATGTGAACTGACGTTAAAAAATAAAACATTTGAAAACGGACCATTTTTCACCTTTCTGCAGCATGACGTAATGGGGGGTGTTATCTCTTTTGTCAAAAATCACCTGTTTTTGCTTGAACATTAAATGCCTCCAAATGGTATTTAATTCACTTCCCGGGCCGCTGGAAGCATGAAAATCACTTTAAACATGCTAATTTTGGCCCTAAAACTGACAATCTACCTACAAATGTGAACTGACGTTCAAAAATAAAACATTTGAAAACGGACAATTTTTCACCTTTCTGAAGCATGACGTAATGGGGGGGTGTTATCTCTTTTGTCAAAAATCACCTGTTTTTGCTTGAACATTAAATGCCTCCAAATGGTATTTAATTCACTTCCCGGGGTGAAGAAACACTTTTTGAGACCTCAGAGTGAGTAAATTGGCCATTTTCATGCACTTTTAACCATTCCACAAATCTTGTGTTTTGGGCCCCTGGAAGCATGAAAATCACTCTAAACATGCTAATTTTAGCTCTAAAACTGATGATCTACCTACAAATGTGAACTGACGTTAAAAAATAAAACATTTGAAAACGGACCATTTTTCACCTTTCTGCAGTATGACGTAATGGGGGGGGTGTTATCTCTTTTGTCAAAAATCACCTGTTTTTGCTTGAACATTAAATGCCTCCAAATGGTATTTAATTCACTTCCCGGGCCCTTGGAAGCATGAAAATCACTTTAAACATGCTAATTTTGGCCCTAAAACTGACAATCTACCTACAAATGTGAACTGACGTTCAAAAATAAAACATTTGAAAACGGACAATTTTTCACCTTTCTGAAGCATGACGTAATGGGGGGGTGTTATCTCTTTTGTCAAAAATCACCTGTTTTTGCTTGAACATTAAATGCCTCCAAATGGTATTTAATTCACTTCCCGGGGTGAAGAAACACTTTTTGAGACCTCAGAGTGAGTAAATTGGCCATTTTCATGCACTTTTAACCATTCCACAAATCTTGTGTTTTGGGCCCCTGGAAGCATGAAAATCACTTTAAACATGCTAATTTTAGCTCTAAAACTGATGATCTACCTACAAATGTGAACTGACGTTAAAAAATAAAACATTTGAAAACGGACCATTTTTCACCTTTCTGCAGTATGACGTAATGGGGGGGTGTTATCTCTTTTGTCAAAAATCACCTGTTTTTGCTTGAACATTAAATGCCTCCAAATGGTATTTAATTCACTTCCCGGGCCCATGGAAGCATGAAAATCACTTTAAACATGCTAATTTTAGCTCTAAAACTGATGATCTACCTACAAATGTGAACTGACGTTCAAAAATAAAACATTTGAAAACGGACCATTTTTCACCTTTCTGAAGCATGACGTAATGGGGGGGGTGTTATCTCTTTTGTCAAAAATCACCTGTTTTTGCTTGAACATTAATTGCCTCCAAATGGTATTTAATTCACTTCCCGGGGTGAAGAAACACTTTTTGAGACCTCAGAGTGAGTAAATTGGCCATTTTCATGCACTTTTAACCATTCCACAAATCTTGTGTTTTGGGCCCCTCGAAGCATGAAAATCACTTTAAACATGCTAATTTTAGCTCTAAAACTGATGATCTACCTACAAATGTGAACTGACGTTAAAAAATAAAACATTTGAAAACGGACCATTTTTCACCTTTCTGCAGCATGACGTAATGGGGGGGTGTTATCTCTTTTGTCAAAAATCACCTGTTTTTGCTTGAACATTAAATGCCTCCAAATGGTATTTAATTCACTTCCCGGGCCCCTGGAAGCATGAAAATCACTTTAAACATGCTAATTTTAGCTCTAAAACTGATGATCTACCTACAAATGTGAACTGACGTTAAAAAATAAAACATTTGAAAACGGACCATTTTTCACCTTTCTGCAGCATGACGTAATGGGGGAGTGTTATCTCTTTTGTCAAAAATCACCTGTTTTTGCTTGAACATTAAATGCCTCCAAATGGTATTTAATTCACTTCCCGGGGTGAAGAAACACTTTTTGAGACCTCAGAGTGAGTAAATTGGCCATTTTCATGCACTTTTAACCATTCCACAAATCTTGTGTTTTGGGCCCCTGGAAGCATGAAAATCACTTCAAACATGCTAATTTTAGCTCTAAAACTGATGATCTACCTACAAATGTGAACTGACGTTAAAAAATAAAACATTTGAAAACGGACAATTTTTCACCTTTCTGCAGTATGACGTAATGGGGGGGGTGTTATCTCTTTTGTCAAAAATCACCTGTTTTTGCTTGAACATTAAATGCCTCCAAATGGTATTTAATTCACTTCCCGGGCCCCTGGAAGCATGAAAATCACTTTAAACATGCTAATTTTAGCTCTAAAACTGATGATCTACCTACAAATGTGAACTGACTTTCAAAAATAAAACATTTGAAAACGGACAATTTTTCACCTTTCTGAAGCATGGCGTAATGGGGGGGTGTTATCTCTTTTGTCAAAAATCACCTGTTTTTGCTTGAACATTAAATGCCTCCAAATGGTATTTAATTCACTTCCCGGGGTGAAGAAACACTTTTTGAGACCTCAGAGTGAGTAAATTGGCCATTTTCATGCACTTTTAACCATTCCACAAATCTTGTGTTTTGGGCCCCTGGAAGCATGAAAATCACTTTAAACATGCTAATTTTAGCTCTAAAACTGATGATCTACCTACAAATGTGAACTGACGTTAAAAAATAAAACATTTGAAAACGGACCATTTTTCACCTTTCTGCAGTATGACGTAATGGGGGGGGTGTTATCTCTTTTGTCAAAAATCACCTGTTTTTGCTTGAACATTAAATGCCTCCAAATGGTATTTAATTCACTTCCCGGGCCCCTGGAAGCATGAAAATCACTTTAAACATGCTAATTTTAGCTCTAAAACTGATGATCTACCTACAAATGTGAACTGACGTTCAAAAATAAAACATTTGAAAACGGACCATTTTTCACCTTTCTGAAGCATGACGTAATGGGGGGGGTGTTATCTCTTTTGTCAAAAATCACCTGTTTTTGCTTGAACATTAAATGCCTCCAAATGGTATTTAATTCACTTTCCGGGGTGAAGAAACACTTTTTGAGACCTCAGAGTGAGTAAATTGGCCATTTTCATGCACTTTTAACCATTACACAAATCTTGTGTTTTGGGCCCCTGGAAGCATGAAAATCACTTTAAACATGCTAATTTTAGCTTTAAAACTGATGATCTACCTACAAATGTGAACTGACGTTAAAAAATAAAACATTTGAAAACGGACCATTTTTCACCTTTCTGCAGCATGACGTCATGGGGTGGGTGTTATCTCTTTTGTCAAAAATCACCTGTTTTTGCTTGAACATTAAATGCCTCCAAATGGTATTTAATTCACTTCCCGGGCCCCTGGAAGCATGAAAATCACTTTAAACATGCTAATTTTAGCTCTAAAACTGATGATCTACCTACAAATGTGAACTGACGTTCAAAAATAAAACATTTGAAAACGGACAATTTTTCACCTTTCTGAAGCATGACGTAATGGGGGGGTGTTATCTCTTTTGTCAAAAATCACCTGTTTTTGCTTGAACATTAAATGCCTCCAAATGGTATTTAATTCACTTCCCGGGGTGAAGAAACACTTTTTGAGACCTCAGAGTGAGTAAATTGGCCATTTTCATGCACTTTTAACCATTCCACAAATCTTGTGTTTTGGGCCCCTGGAAGCATGAAAATCACTTTAAACATGCTAATTTTAGCTCTAAAACTGATGATCTACCTACAAATGTGAACTGACGTTAAAAAATAAAACATTTGAAAACTGACCATTTTTCACCTTTCTGCAGCATGACGTAATGGGGGGGTGTTATCTCTTTTGTCAAAAATCTCCTGTTTTTGCTTGAACATTAAATGCCTCCAAATGGTATTTAATTCACTTCCCGGGTCCCTGGAAGCATGAAAATCACTTTAAACATGCTAATTTTAGCTCTAAAACTGATGATCTACCTACAAATGTGAACTGACTTTCAAAAATAAAACATTTGAAAACGGACAATTTTTCGCCTTTCTGAAGCATGACGTAATGGGGGGGTGTTATCTCTTTTGTCAAAAATCACCTGTTTTTGCTTGAACATTAAATGCCTCCAAATGGTATTTAATTCACTTACCGGGCCCCTGGAAGCATGAAAATCACTTTAAACATGCTAATTTTAGCTCTAAAACTGATGATCTACCTACAAATGTGAACTGACGTTCAAAAATAAAACATTTGAAAACGGACCATTTTTCACCTTTCTGCAGCATGACGTAATGGGGGGGTGTTATCTTTTTTGTCAAAAATCACCTGTTTTTGCTTGAACATTAAATGCCTCCAAATGGTATTTAATTCACTTCCCGGGCCCGTGGAAGCATGAAAATCACTTTAAACATGCTTATTTTAGCTCTAAAACTGATGATCTACCTACAAATGTGAACTGACGTTAAAAAAGAAAACATTTGAAAACGGACCATTTTTCACCTTTCTGCAGCATGACGTAATGGGGGGGTGTTATCTCTTTTGTCAAAAATCACCTGTTTTTGCTTGAACATCAAATGCCTCCAAATGGTATTTAATTCACTTCCCGGGCCCCTGGAAGCATGAAAATCACTTTAAACATGCTAATTTTAGCTCTAAAACTGATGATCTACCTACAAATGTGAACTGACGTTAAAAAATTAAAACATTTGAAAACGGACCATTTTTCACCTTTCTGCAGCATGACGTAATGGGGGAGTGTTATCTCTTTTGTCAAAAATCACCTGTTTTTGCTTGAACATTAAATGCCTCCAAATGGTATTTAATTCACTTCCCGGGGTGAAGAAACACTTTTTGAGACCTCAGAGTGAGTAAATTGGCCATTTTCATGCACTTTTAACCATTCCACAAATCTTGTGTTTTGGGCCCCTGGAAGCATGAAAATCACTTTAAACATGCTAATTTTAGCTCTAAAACTGATGATCTACCTACAAATGTGAACTGACGTTAAAAAATAAAACATTTGAAAACGGACCATTTTTCACCTTTCTGCAGTATGACGTAATGGGGGGGGGTGTTATCTCTTTTGTCAAAAATCACCTGTTTTTGCTTGAACATTAAATGCCTCCAAATGGTATTTAATTCACTTCCCGGGGTGAAGAAACACTTTTTGAGACCTCAGAGTGAGTAAATAGGCCATTTTGATGCACTTTTAACCATTCCACAAATCTTGTGTTTTGGGCCCCTGGAAGCATGAAAATCACTTTAAACATGCTAATTTTAGCTCTAAAACTGATGATCTACCTACAAATGTGAACTGACGTTAAAAAATAAAACATTTGAAAACGGACCACTTTTTCACCTTTCTGCAGCATGACGTAATGGGGGGGGTGTTATCTCTTTTGTCAAAAATCACCTGTTTTTGCTTGAACATTAAATGCCTCCAAATGGTATTTAATTCACTTCCCGGGCCCCTGGAAGCATGAAAATCACTTTAAACATGCTAATTTTAGCTCTAAAACTGATGATCTACCTACAAATGTGAACTGACGTTCAAAAATAAAACATTTGAAAACGGACCATTTTTCACCTTTCTGAAGCATGACGTAATGGGGGGGTGTTATCTCTTTTGTCAAAAATCACCTGTTTTTGCTTGAACATTAAATGCCTCCAAATGGTATTTAATTCACTTCCCGGGGTGAAGAAACACTTTTTGAGACCTCAGAGTGAGTAAATTGGCCATTTTCATGCACTTTTAACCATTCCACAAATCTTGTGTTTTGGGCCCCTGGAAGCATGAAAATCACTTTAAACATGCTAATTTTAGCTCTAAAACTGATGATCTACCTACAAATGTGAACTGACGTTAAAAAATAAAACATTTGAAAACGGACCATTTTTCACCTTTCTGCAGCATGACGTAATGGGGGGTGTTATCTCTTTTGTCAAAAATCACCTGTTTTTGCTTGAACATTAAATGCCTCCAAATGGTATTTAATTCACTTCCCGGGCCGCTGGAAGCATGAAAATCACTTTAAACATGCTAATTTTGGCCCTAAAACTGACAATCTACCTACAAATGTGAACTGACGTTCAAAAATAAAACATTTGAAAACGGACAATTTTTCACCTTTCTGAAGCATGACGTAATGGGGGGGTGTTATCTCTTTTGTCAAAAATCACCTGTTTTTGCTTGAACATTAAATGCCTCCAAATGGTATTTAATTCACTTCCCGGGGTGAAGAAACACTTTTTGAGACCTCAGAGTGAGTAAATTGGCCATTTTCATGCACTTTTAACCATTCCACAAATCTTGTGTTTTGGGCCCCTGGAAGCATGAAAATCACTTTAAACATGCTAATTTTAGCTCTAAAACTGATGATCTACCTACAAATGTGAACTGACGTTAAAAAATAAAACATTTGAAAACGGACCATTTTTCACCTTTCTGCAGTATGACGTAATGGGGGGGTGTTATCTCTTTTGTCAAAAATCACCTGTTTTTGCTTGAACATTAAATGCCTCCAAATGGTATTTAATTCACTTCCCGGGCCCTTGGAAGCATGAAAATCACTTTAAACATGCTAATTTTGGCCCTAAAACTGACAATCTACCTACAAATGTGAACTGACGTTCAAAAATAAAACATTTGAAAACGGACAATTTTTCACCTTTCTGTAGCATGACGTAATGGGGGGGTGTTATCTCTTTTGTCAGAAAATAACCTGTTTTTGCTTGAACATTAAATGCCTACAAATGGTATTTAATTCACTTCCCGGGGTGAAGAAACACTTTTTGAGACCTCAGAGTGAGTAAATTGGCCATTTTCATGCACTTTTAACCATTCCACAAATCTTGTGTTTTGGGCCCCTGGAAGCATGAAAATCACTTTAAACATGCTAATTTTAGCTCTAAAACTGATGATCTACCTACAAATGTGAACTGACGTTAAAAAATAAAACATTTGAAAACGGACCATTTTTCACCTTTCTGCAGCATGACGTAATGGGGGGGTGTTATCTCTTTTGTCAAAAATCACCTGTTTTTGCTTGAACATTAAATGCCTCCAAATGGTATTTAATTCACTTCCCGGGCCCATGGAAGCATGAAAATCACTTTAAACATGCTAATTTTAGCTCTAAAACTGATGATCTACCTACAAATGTGAACTGACGTTCAAAAATAAAACATTTGAAAACGGACCATTTTTCACCTTTCTGAAGCATGACGTAATGGGGGGGGTGTTATCTCTTTTGTCAAAAATCACCTGTTTTTGCTTGAACATTAATTGCCTCCAAATGGTATTTAATTCACTTCCCGGGGTGAAGAAACACTTTTTGAGACCTCAGAGTGAGTAAATTGGCCATTTTCATGCACTTTTAACCATTCCACAAATCTTGTGTTTTGGGCCCCTCGAAGCATGAAAATCACTTTAAACATGCTAATTTTAGCTCTAAAACTGATGATCTACCTACAAATGTGAACTGACGTTAAAAAATAAAACATTTGAAAACGGACCATTTTTCACCTTTCTGCAGCATGACGTAATGGGGGGGTGTTATCTCTTTTGTCAAAAATCACCTGTTTTTGCTTGAACATTAAATGCCTCCAAATGGTATTTAATTCACTTCCCGGGCCCCTGGAAGCATGAAAATCACTTTAAACATGCTAATTTTAGCTCTAAAACTGATGATCTACCTACAAATGTGAACTGACGTTAAAAAATAAAACATTTGAAAACGGACCATTTTTCACCTTTCTGCAGCATGACGTAATGGGGGAGTGTTATCTCTTTTGTCAAAAATCACCTGTTTTTGCTTGAACATTAAATGCCTCCAAATGGTATTTAATTCACTTCCCGGGGTGAAGAAACACTTTTTGAGACCTCAGAGTGAGTAAATTGGCCATTTTCATGCACTTTTAACCATTCCACAAATCTTGTGTTTTGGGCCCCTGGAAGCATGAAAATCACTTCAAACATGCTAATTTTAGCTCTAAAACTGATGATCTACCTACAAATGTGAACTGACGTTAAAAAATAAAACATTTGAAAACGGACAATTTTTCACCTTTCTGCAGTATGACGTAATGGGGGGGGTGTTATCTCTTTTGTCAAAAATCACCTGTTTTTGCTTGAACATTAAATGCCTCCAAATGGTATTTAATTCACTTCCCGGGCCCCTGGAAGCATGAAAATCACTTTAAACATGCTAATTTTAGCTCTAAAACTGATGATCTACCTACAAATGTGAACTGACTTTCAAAAATAAAACATTTGAAAACGGACAATTTTTCACCTTTCTGAAGCATGGCGTAATGGGGGGGTGTTATCTCTTTTGTCAAAAATCACCTGTTTTTGATTGAACATTAAATGCCTCCAAATGGTATTTAATTCACTTCCCGGGCCCCTGGAAGCATGAAAATCACTTTAAACATGCTAATTTTGGCCCTAAAACTGACAATCTACCTGCAAATGTGAACTGACGTTCAAAAATAAAACATTTGAAAACGGACCATTTTTCACCTTTCTGCAGCATGACGTAATGGGGGGGGGGTGTTATCTCTTTTGTCAATCTACCTGCAAATGTGAACTGACGTTCAAAAATAAAACATTTGAAAACTGACCACTTTTTCACCTTTCTGCAGCATGACGTAATGGGGGGGTGTTATCTCTTTTGTCAAAAATCACCTGTTTTTGCTTGAACATTAAATGCCTCCAAATGGTATTTAATTCACTTCCCGGGCCCCTGGAAGCATGAAAATCACTTTAAACATGCTAATTTTAGCTCTAAAACTGATGATCTACCTACAAATGTGAACTGACGTTCAAAAATAAAACATTTGAAAACGGACAATTTTTCACCTTTCTGAAGCATGACGTAATGGGGGGGTGTTATCTCTTTTGTCAAAAATCACCTGTTTTTGCTTGAACATTAAATGCCTCCAAATGGTATTTAATTCACTTCCCGGGGTGAAGAAACACTTTTTGAGACCTCAGAGTGAGTAAATTGGCCATTTTCATGCACTTTTAACCATTCCACAAATCTTGTATTTTGGGCCCCTGGAAGCATGAAAATCACTCTAAACATGCTAATTTTAGCTCTAAAACTGATGATCTACCTACAAATGTGAACTGACGTTAAAAAATAAAACATTTGAAAACGGACCATTTTTCACCTTTCTGCAGTATGACGTAATGGGGGGGGGGGTGTTATCTCTTTTGTCAAAAATCACCTGTTTTTGCTTGAACATTAAATGCCTCCAAATGGTATTTAATTCACTTCCCGGGCCCTTGGAAGCATGAAAATCACTTTAAACATGCTAATTTTGGCCCTAAAACTGACAATCTACCTACAAATGTGAACTGACGTTCAAAAATAAAACATTTGAAAACGGACAATTTTTCACCTTTCTGAAGCATGACGTAATGGGGGGGTGTTATCTCTTTTGTCAAAAATCACCTGTTTTTCCTTGAACATTAAATGCCTCCAAATGGTATTTAATTCACTTCCCGGGGTGAAGAAACACTTTTTGAGACCTCAGAGTGAGTAAATTGGCCATTTTCATGCACTTTTAACCATTCCACAAATCTTGTGTTTTGGGCCCCTGGAAGCATGAAAATCACTCTAAACATGCTAATTTTAGCTCTAAAACTGATGATCTACCTACAAATGTGAACTGACGTTAAAAAATAAAACATTTGAAAACGGACCATTTTTCACCTTTCTGCAGTATGACGTAATGGGGGGGGTGTTATCTCTTTTGTCAAAAATCACCTGTTTTTGCTTGAACATTAAATGCCTCCAAATGGTATTTAATTCACTTCCCGGGCCCTTGGAAGCATGAAAATCACTTTAAACATGCTAATTTTGGCCCTAAAACTGACAATCTACCTACAAATGTGAACTGACGTTCAAAAATAAAACATTTGAAAACGGACAATTTTTCACCTTTCTGAAGCATGACGTAATGGGGGGGTGTTATCTCTTTTGTCAAAAATCACCTGTTTTTGCTTGAACATTAAATGCCTCCAAATGGTATTTAATTCACTTCCCGGGGTGAAGAAACACTTTTTGAGACCTCAGAGTGAGTAAATTGGCCATTTTCATGCACTTTTAACCATTCCACAAATCTTGTGTTTTGGGCCCCTGGAAGCATGAAAATCACTTTAAACATGCTAATTTTAGCTCTAAAACTGATGATCTACCTACAAATGTGAACTGACGTTAAAAAATAAAACATTTGAAAACGGACCATTTTTCACCTTTCTGCAGCATGACGTAATGGGGGGGTGTTATCTCTTTTGTCAAAAATCACCTGTTTTTGCTTGAACATTAAATGCCTCCAAATGGTATTTAATTCACTTCCCGGGCCCATGGAAGCATGAAAATCACTTTAAACATGCTAATTTTAGCTCTAAAACTGATGATCTACCTACAAATGTGAACTGACGTTCAAAAATAAAACATTTGAAAACGGACCATTTTTCACCTTTCTGAAGCATGACGTAATGGGGGGGGTGTTATCTCTTTTGTCAAAAATCACCTGTTTTTGCTTGAACATTAATTGCCTCCAAATGGTATTTAATTCACTTCCCGGGGTGAAGAAACACTTTTTGAGACCTCAGAGTGAGTAAATTGGCCATTTTCATGCACTTTTAACCATTCCACAAATCTTGTGTTTTGGGCCCCTGGAAGCATGAAAATCACTCTAAACATGCTAATTTTAGCTCTAAAACTGATGATCTACCTACAAATGTGAACTGACGTTAAAAAATAAAACATTTGAAAACGGACCATTTTTCACCTTTCTGCAGTATGACGTAATGGGGGGGGTGTTATCTCTTTTGTCAAAAATCACCTGTTTTTGCTTGAACATTAAATGCCTCCAAATGGTATTTAATTCACTTCCCGGGCCCTTGGAAGCATGAAAATCACTTTAAACATGCTAATTTTGGCCCTAAAACTGACAATCTACCTACAAATGTGAACTGACGTTCAAAAATAAAACATTTGAAAACGGACAATTTTTCACCTTTCTGTAGCATGACGTAATGGGGGGGTGTTATCTCTTTTGTCAGAAAATAACCTGTTTTTGCTTGAACATTAAATGCCTACAAATGGTATTTAATTCACTTCCCGGGGTGAAGAAACACTTTTTGAGACCTCAGAGTGAGTAAATTGGCCATTTTCATGCACTTTTAACCATTCCACAAATCTTGTGTTTTGGGCCCCTGGAAGCATGAAAATCACTTTAAACATGCTAATTTTAGCTCTAAAACTGATGATCTACCTACAAATGTGAACTGACGTTAAAAAATAAAACATTTGAAAACGGACCATTTTTCACCTTTCTGCAGCATGACGTAATGGGGGGGTGTTATCTCTTTTGTCAAAAATCACCTGTTTTTGCTTGAACATTAAATGCCTCCAAATGGTATTTAATTCACTTCCCGGGCCCATGGAAGCATGAAAATCACTTTAAACATGCTAATTTTAGCTCTAAAACTGATGATCTACCTACAAATGTGAACTGACGTTCAAAAATAAAACATTTGAAAACGGACCATTTTTCACCTTTCTGAAGCATGACGTAATGGGGGGGGTGTTATCTCTTTTGTCAAAAATCACCTGTTTTTGCTTGAACATTAATTGCCTCCAAATGGTATTTAATTCACTTCCCGGGGTGAAGAAACACTTTTTGAGACCTCAGAGTGAGTAAATTGGCCATTTTCATGCACTTTTAACCATTCCACAAATCTTGTGTTTTGGGCCCCTCGAAGCATGAAAATCACTTTAAACATGCTAATTTTAGCTCTAAAACTGATACCTACAAATGTGAACTGACGTTAAAAAATAAAACATTTGAAAACGGACCATTTTTCACCTTTCTGCAGCATGACGTAATGGGGGGGTGTTATCTCTTTTGTCAAAAATCACCTGTTTTTGCTTGAACATTAAATGCCTCCAAATGGTATTTAATTCACTTCCCGGGCCCCTGGAAGCATGAAAATCACTTTAAACATGCTAATTTTAGCTCTAAAACTGATGATCTACCTACAAATGTGAACTGACTTTCAAAAATAAAACATTTGAAAACGGACAATTTTTCACCTTTCTGAAGCATGGCGTAATGGGGGGGTGTTATCTCTTTTGTCAAAAATCACCTGTTTTTGATTGAACATTAAATGCCTCCAAATGGTATTTAATTCACTTCCCGGGCCCCTGGAAGCATGAAAATCACTTTAAACATGCTAATTTTGGCCCTAAAACTGACAATCTACCTGCAAATGTGAACTGACGTTCAAAAATAAAACATTTGAAAACGGACCATTTTTCACCTTTCTGCAGCATGACGTAATGGGGGGGGGGTGTTATCTCTTTTGTCAAAAATCACCTGTTTTTGCTTGAACATTAAATGCCTCCAAATGGTATTTAATTCACTTCCCGGGCCCATGGAAGCATGAAAATCACTTTAAACATGCTAATTTTAGCTCTAAAACTGATGATCTACCTACAAATGTGAACTGACGTTCAAAAATAAAACATTTGAAAACGGACCATTTTTCACCTTTCTGAAGCATGACGTAATGGGGGGGTGTTATCTCTTTTGTCAAAAATCACCTGTTTTTGCTTGAACATTAATTGCCTCCAAATGGTATTTAATTCACTTCCCGGGGTGAAGAAACACTTTTTGAGACCTCAGAGTGAGTAAATTGGCCATTTTCATGCACTTTTAACCATTCCACAAATCTTGTGTTTTGGGCCCCTCGAAGCATGAAAATCACTTTAAACATGCTAATTTTAGCTCTAAAACTGATGATCTACCTACAAATGTGAACTGACGTTAAAAAATAAAACATTTGAAAACGGACCATTTTTCACCTTTCTGCAGCATGACGTAATGGGGGGGTGTTATCTCTTTTGTCAAAAATCACCTGTTTTTGCTTGAACATTAAATGCCTCCAAATGGTATTTAATTCACTTCCCGGGCCCCTGGAAGCATGAAAATCACTTTAAACATGCTAATTTTAGCTCTAAAACTGATGATCTACCTACAAATGTGAACTGACTTTCAAAAATAAAACATTTGAAAACAGACCATTTTTCCCCTTTCTGAAGCATGACGTAATGGGGGGGGTGTTATCTCTTTTGTTAAAAATCACCTGTTTTTGCTTGAACATTAAATGCCTCCAAATGGTATTTAATTCACTTCCCGGGGTGAAGAAACACTTTTTGAGACCTCAGAGTGAGTAAATTGGCCATTTTCATGCACTTTTAACCATTCCACAAATCTTGTGTTTTGGGCCCCTGGAAGCATGAAAATCACTTTAAACATGCTAATTTTAGCTCTAAAACTGATGATCTACCTACAAATGTGAACTGACGTTAAAAAATAAAACATTTGAAAACGGACCACTTTTTCACCTTTCTGCAGCATGACATAATGGGGGGGTGTTATCTCTTTTGTCAAAAATCACCTGTTTTTGCTTGAACATTAAATGCCTCCAAACGGTATTTAATTCACTTCCCGGGCCCCTGGAAGCATGAAAATCACTTTAAACATGCTAATTTTAGCTCTAAAACTGATGATCTACCTACAAATGTGAACTGACGTTCAAAAATAAAACATTTGAAAACGGACCATTTTTCACCTTTCTGAAGCATGACGTAATGGGGGGGGTGTTATCTCTTTTGTCAAAAATCACCTGTTTTTGCTTGAACATTAAATGCCTCCAAATGGTATTTAATTCACTTCCCGGGGTGAAGAAACACTTTTTGAGACCTCAGAGTGAGTAAATTGGCCATTTTCATGAACTTTTAACCATTCCACAAATCTTGTGTTTTGGGCCCCTGGAAGCATGAAAATCACTTTAAACATGTTTATTTTAGCTCTAAAACTGATGATCTACCTACAAATGTGAACTGACGTTAAAAAACTAAAACATTTGAAAACGGACCATTTTTCACCTTTCTGCAGCATGACGTAATGGGGGGGTGTTATCTCTTTTGTCAAAAATCACCTGTTTTTGCTTGAACATTAAATGCCTCCAAATGATATTTAATTCACTTCCCGGGCCCCTGGAAGCATGAAAATCACTTTAAACATGCTAATTTTAGCTCTAAAACTGATGATCTACCTACAAATGTGAACTGACGTTCAAAAATAAAACATTTGAAAACGGACCATTTTTCACCTTTCTGAAGCATGACGTAATGGGGGGGTGTTATCTCTTTTGTCAAAAATCACCTGTTTTTGCTTGAACATTAAATGCCTCCAAATGGTATTTAATTCACTTCCCGGGGTGAAGAAACACTTTTTGAGACCTCAGAGTGAGTAAATTGGCCATTTTCATGCACTTTTAACCATTACAAAAATCTTATGTTTTGGGCCCCTGGAAGCATGAAAATCACTTTAAACATGCTAATTTTAGCTTTAAAACTGATGATCTACCTACAAATGTGAACTGACGTTAAAAAGTAAAACATTTGAAAACGGACCATTTTTCACCTTTCTGCAGCATGACGTAATGGGGGGTGTTATCTCTTTTGTCAAAAATCACCTGTTTTTGCTTGAACATTAAATGCCTCCAAATGGTATTTAATTCACTTCCCGGGCCCCTGGAAGCATGAAAATCACTTTAAACATGCTAATTTTAGCTCTAAAACTGATGATCTACCTACAAATGTGAACTGACGTTCAAAAATAAAACATTTGAAAACGGACCATTTTTCAACTTTCTGAAGCATGACATAATGGGGGGGTGTTATCTCTTTTGTCAAAAATCACCTGTTTTTGCTTGAACATTAAATGCCTCCAAATGGTATTTAATTCACTTCCCGGGGTGAAGAAACACTTTTTGAGACCTCAGAGTGAGTAAATTGGCCATTTTCATGAACTTTTAACCATTCCACAAATCTTGTGTTTTGGGCCCCTGGAAGCATGAAAATCACTTTAAACATGCTAATTTTAGCTTTAAAACTGATGATCTACGTGCAAATGTGAACTGATGTTAAAAAATAAAACATTTGAAAACGGACCATTTTTCACCTTTCTGCAGCATGACGTAATGAGGGGGTGTTATCTCTTTTGTCAAAAATCACCTGTTTTTGCTTGAACATTAAATGCCTCCAAATGGTATTTAATTCACTTCCCGGGGTGAAGAAACACTTTTTGAGACCTCAGAGTGAGTAAATTGGCCATTTTCATGCACTTTTAACCATTCCACAAATCTTGTGTTTTGGGCCCCTGGAAGCATGAAAATCACTTTAAACATGCTAATTTTAGCTCTAAAACTGATGATCTACCTACAAATGTGAACTGACGTTAAAAAATAAAACATTTGAAAACGGACCATTTTTCACCATTCTGCAGCATGACGTAATGGGGGGGTGTTATCTCTTTTGTCAAAAATCTCCTGTTTTTGCTTGAACATTAAATGCCTCCAAATGGTATTTAATTCACTTCCCGGGCCCCTGGAAGCATGAAAATCACTTTAAACATGCTAATTTTAGCTCTAAAACTGATGATCTACCTACAAATGTGAACTGACTTTCAAAAATAAAACATTTGAAAACGGACAATTTTTCACCTTTCTGAAGCATGACGTAATGGGGGGGTGTTATCTCTTTTGTCAAAAATCACCTGTTTTTGCTTGAACATTAAATGCCTCCAAATGGTATTTAATTCACTTACCGGGCCCCTGGAAGCATGAAAATCACTTTAAACATGCTAATTTTAGCTCTAAAACTGATGATCTACCTACAAATGTGAACTGACGTTCAAAAATAAAACATTTGAAAACGGACCATTTTTCACCTTTCTGAAGCATGACGTAATGGGGGGGTGTTATCTCTTTTGTCAAAAATCACCTGCTTTTGCTTGAACATTAAATGCCTCCAAATGGTATTTAATTCACTTCCCGAGGTGAAGAAACACTTTTTGAGACCTCAGAGTGACTAAATTGGCCATTTTCATGCACTTTTAACCATTACAAAAATCTTGTGTTTTAGGCCCCTGGAAGCATGAAAATCACTTTAAACATGCTAATTTTAGCTTTAAAACTGATGATCTACCTACAAATGTGAACTGACGTTAAAAAATAAAACATTTGAAAACGGACCATTTTTCACCTTTCTGCAGCATGACGTAATGGGGGGGGGTGTTATCTCTTTTGTCAAAAATCACCTGTTTTTGCTTGAACATTAAATGCCTCCAAATGGTATTTAATTCACTTCCCGGGCCCATGGAAGCATGAAAATCACTTTAAACATGCTAATTTTAGCTCTAAAACTGATGATCTACCTACAAATGTGAACTGACGTTCAAAAATAAAACATTTGAAAACGGACCATTTTTCACCTTTCTGAAGCATGACGTAATGGGGGGGTGTTATCTCTTTTGTCAAAAATCACCTGTTTTTGCTTGAACATTAATTGCCTCCAAATGGTATTTAATTCACTTCCCGGGGTGAAGAAACACTTTTTGAGACCTCAGAGTGAGTAAATTGGCCATTTTCATGCACTTTTAACCATTCCACAAATCTTGTGTTTTGGGCCCCTCGAAGCATGAAAATCACTTTAAACATGCTAATTTTAGCTCTAAAACTGATGATCTACCTACAAATGTGAACTGACGTTAAAAAATAAAACATTTGAAAACGGACCATTTTTCACCTTTCTGCAGCATGACGTAATGGGGGGGTGTTATCTCTTTTGTCAAAAATCACCTGTTTTTGCTTGAACATTAAATGCCTCCAAATGGTATTTAATTCACTTCCCGGGCCCCTGGAAGCATGAAAATCACTTTAAACATGCTAATTTTAGCTCTAAAACTGATGATCTACCTACAAATGTGAACTGACTTTCAAAAATAAAACATTTGAAAACAGACCATTTTTCCCCTTTCTGAAGCATGACGTAATGGGGGGGGTGTTATCTCTTTTGTCAAAAATCACCTGTTTTTGCTTGAACATTAAATGCCTCCAAATGGTATTTAATTCACTTCCCGGGGTGAAGAAACACTTTTTGAGACCTCAGAGTGAGTAAATTGGCCATTTTCATGCACTTTTAACCATTCCACAAATCTTGTGTTTTGGGCCCCTGGAAGCATGAAAATCACTTTAAACATGCTAATTTTAGCTCTAAAACTGATGATCTACCTACAAATGTGAACTGACGTTAAAAAATAAAACATTTGAAAACGGACCACTTTTTCACCTTTCTGCAGCATGACATAATGGGGGGGTGTTATCTCTTTTGTCAAAAATCACCTGTTTTTGCTTGAACATTAAATGCCTCCAAATGGTATTTAATTCACTTCCCGGGCCCCTGGAAGCATGAAAATCACTTTAAACATGCTAATTTTAGCTCTAAAACTGATGATCTACCTACAAATGTGAACTGACGTTCAAAAATAAAACATTTGAAAACGGACCATTTTTCACCTTTCTGAAGCATGACGTAATGGGGGGGGTGTTATCTCTTTTGTCAAAAATCACCTGTTGTTGCTTGAACATTAAATGCCTCCAAATGGTATTTAATTCACTTCCCGGGGTGAAGAAACACTTTTTGAGACCTCAGAGTGAGTAAATTGGCCATTTTCATGAACTTTTAACCATTCCACAAATCTTGTGTTTTGGGCCCCTGGAAGCATGAAAATCACTTTAAACATGTTTATTTTAGCTCTAAAACTGATGATCTACCTACAAATGTGAACTGACGTTAAAAAACTAAAACATTTGAAAACGGACCATTTTTCACCTTTCTGCAGCATGACGTAATGGGGGGGTGTTATCTCTTTTGTCAAAAATCACCTGTTTTTGCTTGAACATTAAATGCCTCCAAATGGTATTTAATTCACTTCCCGGGGTGAAGAAACACTTTTTGAGACCTCAGAGTGAGTAAATTGGCAATTTTCATGCACTTTTAACCATTACAAAAATCTTATGTTTTGGGCCCCTGGAAGCATGAAAATCACTTTAAACATGCTAATTTTAGCTTTAAAACTGATGATCTACCTACAAATGTGAACTGACGTTAAAAAGTAAAACATTTGAAAACGGACCATTTTTCACCTTTCTGCAGCATGACGTAATGGGGGGTGTTATCTCTTTTGTCAAAAATCACCTGTTTTTGCTTGAACATTAAATGCCTCCAAATGGTATTTAATTCACTTCCCGGGCCCCTGGAAGCATGAAAATCACTTTAAACATGCTAATTTTAGCTCTAAAACTGATGATCTACCTACAAATGTGAACTGACGTTCAAAAATAAAACATTTGAAAACGGACCATTTTTCAACTTTCTGAAGCATGACATAATGGGGGGGTGTTATCTCTTTTGTCAAAAATCACCTGTTTTTGCTTGAACATTAAATGCCTCCAAATGGTATTTAATTCACTTCCCGGGGTGAAGAAACACTTTTTGAGACCTCAGAGTGAGTAAATTGGCCATTTTCATGAACTTTTAACCATTCCACAAATCTTGTGTTTTGGGCCCCTGGAAGCATGAAAATCACTTTAAACATGCTAATTTTAGCTTTAAAACTGATGATCTACGTGCAAATGTGAACTGATGTTAAAAAATAAAACATTTGAAAACGGACCATTTTTCACCTTTCTGCAGCATGACGTAATGAGGGGGTGTTATCTCTTTTGTCAAAAATCACCTGTTTTTGCTTGAACATTAAATGCCTCCAAATGGTATTTAATTCACTTCCCGGGGTGAAGAAACACTTTTTGAGACCTCAGAGTGAGTAAATTGGCCATTCTCATGCACTTTTAACCATTCCACAAATCTTGTGTTTTGGGCCCCTGGAAGCATGAAAATCACTTTAAACATGCTAATTTTAGCTCTAAAACTGATGATCTACCTACAAATGTGAACTGACGTTAAAAAATAAAACATTTGAAAACGGACCATTTTTCACCTTTCTGCAGCATGACGTAATGGGGGGGTGTTATCTCTTTTGTCAAAAATCTCCTGTTTTTGCTTGAACATTAAATGCCTCCAAATGGTATTTAATTCACTTCCCAGGCCCCTGGAAGCATGAAAATCACTTTAAACATGCTAATTTTAGCTCTAAAACTGATGATCTACCTACAAATGTGAACTGACTTTCAAAAATAAAACATTTGAAAACGGACCATTTTTCACCTTTCTGCAGCATGACGTAATGGGGGGGTGTTATCTCTTTTGTCAAAAATCTCCTGTTTTTGCTTGAACATTAAATGCCTCCAAATGGTATTTAATTCACTTCCCGAGGTGAAGAAACACTTTTTGAGACCTCAGAGTGACTAAATTGGCCATTTTCATGCACTTTTAACCATTACAAAAATCTTGTGTTTTGGGCCCCTGGAAGCATGAAAATCACTTTAAACATGCTAATTTTAGCTCTAAAACTGATGATCTACCTACAAATATGAACTGACGTTAAAAAATAAAACATTTGAAAACGGACCATTTTTCACCTTTCTGCAGCATGACGTAATGGGGGGGTGTTATCTCTTTTGTCAAAAATCACCTGTTTTTGCTTGAACATTAAATGCCTCCAAATGGTATTTAATTCACTTCCCGGGCCCCTGGAAGCATGAAAATCACTTTAAACATGCTAATTTTAGCTCTAAAACTGATGATCTACCTACAAATGTGAACTGACGTTAAAAAATAAAACATTTGAAAACGGACCATTTTTCACCTTTCTGCAGCATGACGTAATGGGGGAGTGTTATCTCTTTTGTCAAAAATCACCTGTTTTTGCTTGAACATTAAATGCCTCCAAATGGTATTTAATTCACTTCCAGGGGTGAAGAAACACTTTTTGAGACCTCAGAGTGAGTAAATTGGCCATTTTCATGCACTTTTAACCATTCCACAAATCTTGTGTTTTGGGCCCCTGGAAGCATGACAATCACTTTAAACATGCTAATTTTAGCTCTAAAACTGATGATCTACCTACAAATGTGAACTGACGTTAAAAAATAAAACATTTGAAAACGGACAATTTTTCACCTTTCTGCAGTATGACGTAATGTGGGGGGTGTTATCTCTTTTGTCAAAAATCACCTGTTTTTGCTTGAACATTAAATGCCTCCAAATGGTATTTAATTCACTTCCCGGGCCCCTGGAAGCATGAAAATCACTTTAAACATGCTAATTTTAGCTCTAAAACTGATGATCTACCTACAAATGTGAACTGACTTTCAAAAATAAAACATTTGAAAACTGACAATTTTTCACCTTTCTGAAGCATGGCGTAATGGGGGGGTGTTATCTCTTTTGTCAAAAATCACCTGTTTTTGATTGAACATTAAATGCCTCCAAATGGTATTTAATTCAATTCCCGGGCCCCTGGAAGCATGAAAATCACTTTAAACATGCTAATTTTGGCCCTAAAACTGACAATCTACCTACAAATGTGAACTGACGTTCAAAAATAAAACATTTGAAAACGGACCATTTTTCACCTTTCTGAAGCATGACGTAATGGGGGGGTGTTATCTCTTTTGTCAAAAATCACCTGTTTTTGCTTGAACATTAAATGCCTACAAATGGTATTTAATTCACTTCCCGGGGTGAAGAAACACTTTTTGAGACCTCAGAGTGAGTAAATTGGCCATTTTCATGCACTTTTAACCATTCCACAAATATTGTGTTTTGGGCCCCTGGAAGCATGAAAATCACTTTAAACATGCTAATTTTAGCTCTAAAACTGATGATCTACCTACAAATGTGAACTGACGTTAAAAAATAAAACATTTGAAAATGGACCATTTTTCACCTTTCTGCAGCATGACGTAATGGGGGGGTGTTATCTCTTTTGTCAAAAATCACCTGTTTTTGCTTGAACATTAAATGCCTCCAAATGGTATTTAATTCACTTCCCGGGCCCCTGGAAGCATGAAAATCACTTTAAACATGCTAATTTTGGCCCTAAAACTGATGATCTACCTACAAATGTGAACTGACGTTCAAAAATAAAACATTTGAAAACGGACCATTTTTCACCTTTCTGAAGCATGACGTAATGGGGGGGTGTTATCTCTTTTGTCAAAAATCACCTGTTTTTGCTTGAACATTAAATGCCTACAAATGGTATTTAATTCACTTCCCGGGGTGAAGAAACACTTTTTGAGACCTCAGAGTGAGTAAATTGGCCATTTTCATGCACTTTTAACCATTCCACAAATCTTGTGTTTTGGGCCCCTGGAAGCATGAAAATCACTTTAAACATGCTAATTTTAGCTCTAAAACTGATGATCTACCTACAAATGTGAACTGACGTTAAAAAATAAAACATTTGAAAATGGACCATTTTTCACCTTTCTGCAGCATGACGTAATGGGGGGGTGTTATCTCTTTTGTCAAAAATCACCTGTTTTTGCTTGAACATTAAATGCCTCCAAATGGTATTTAATTCACTTCCCGGGCCCATGGAAGCATGAAAATCACTTTAAACATGCTAATTTTAGCTCTAAAACTGATGATCTACCTACAAATGTGAACTGACTTTCAAAAATAAAACATTTGAAAACTGACAATTTTTCACCTTTCTGAAGCATGGCGTAATGGGGGGGTGTTATCTCTTTTGTCAAAAATCACCTGTTTTTGATTGAACATTAAATGCCTCCAAATGGTATTTAATTCAATTCCCGGGCCCCTGGAAGCATGAAAATCACTTTAAACATGCTAATTTTGGCCCTAAAACTGACAATCTACCTACAAATGTGAACTGACGTTCAAAAATAAAACATTTGAAAACGGACCATTTTTCACCTTTCTGAAGCATGACGTAATGGGGGGGTGTTATCTCTTTTGTCAAAAATCACCTGTTTTTGCTTGAACATTAAATGCCTACAAATGGTATTTAATTCACTTCCCGGGGTGAAGAAACACTTTTTGAGACCTCAGAGTGAGTAAATTGGCCATTTTCATGCACTTTTAACCATTCCACAAATATTGTGTTTTGGGCCCCTGGAAGCATGAAAATCACTTTAAACATGCTAATTTTAGCTCTAAAACTGATGATCTACCTACAAATGTGAACTGACGTTAAAAAATAAAACATTTGAAAATGGACCATTTTTCACCTTTCTGCAGCATGACGTAATGGGGGGGTGTTATCTCTTTTGTCAAAAATCACCTGTTTTTGCTTGAACATTAAATGCCTCCAAATGGTATTTAATTCACTTCCCGGGCCCCTGGAAGCATGAAAATCACTTTAAACATGCTAATTTTGGCCCTAAAACTGATGATCTACCTACAAATGTGAACTGACGTTCAAAAATAAAACATTTGAAAACGGACCATTTTTCACCTTTCTGAAGCATGACGTAATGGGGGGGTGTTATCTCTTTTGTCAAAAATCACCTGTTTTTGCTTGAACATTAAATGCCTACAAATGGTATTTAATTCACTTCCCGGGGTGAAGAAACACTTTTTGAGACCTCAGAGTGAGTAAATTGGCCATTTTCATGCACTTTTAACCATTCCACAAATCTTGTGTTTTGGGCCCCTGGAAGCATGAAAATCACTTTAAACATGCTAATTTTAGCTCTAAAACTGATGATCTACCTACAAATGTGAACTGACGTTAAAAAATAAAACATTTGAAAATGGACCATTTTTCACCTTTCTGCAGCATGACGTAATGGGGGGGTGTTATCTCTTTTGTCAAAAATCACCTGTTTTTGCTTGAACATTAAATGCCTCCAAATGGTATTTAATTCACTTCCCGGGCCCATGGAAGCATGAAAATCACTTTAAACATGCTAATTTTAGCTCTAAAACTGATGATCTACCTACAAATGTGAACTGACGTTAAAAAATAAAACATTTGAAAACGGACCATTTTTCACCTTTCTGAAGCATGACATAATGGGGGGGTGTTATCTCTTTTGTCAAAAATCACCTGTTTTTGCTTGAACATTAAATGCCTCCAAATGGTATTTAATTCACTTCCCGGGGTGAAGAAACACTTTTTGAGACCTCAGAGTGAGTAAATTGGCCATTTTCATGCACTTTTAACCATTCCACAAATCTTGTGTTTTGGGCCCCTGGAAGCATGAAAATCACTTTAAACATGCTAATTTTAGCTCTAAAACTGATGATCTACCTACAAATGTGAACTGACGTTAAAAAATAAAACATTTGAAAACGGACCATTTTTCACCTTTCTGCAGCATGACGTAATGGGGGGGTGTTATCTCTTTTGTCAAAAATCTCCTGTTTTTGCTTGAACATTAAATGCCTCCAAATGGTATTTAATTAACTTCCCGGGCCCCTGGAAGCATGAAAATCACTTTAAACATGCTAATTTTAGCTCTAAAACTGATGATCTACCTACAAATGTGAACTGACTTTCAAAAATAAAACATTTGAAAACGGACAATTTTTCACCTTTCTGAAGCATGACGTAATGGGGGGGTGTTATCTCTTTTGTCAAAAATCACCTGTTTTTGCTTGAACATTAAATGCCTCCAAATGGTATTTAATTCACTTACCGGGCCCCTGGAAGCATGAAAATCACTTTAAACATGCTAATTTTAGCTCTAAAACTGATGATCTATCTACAAATGTGAACTGACGTTAAAAAATAAAACATTTGAAAACGGACCATTTTTCACCTTTCTGCAGCATGACGTAATGGGGGGGTGTTATCTCTTTTTTCAAAAATCACCTGTTTTTGCTTGAACATTAAATGCCTCCAAATGGTATTTAATTCACTTCCCGGGCCCCTGGAAGCATGAAAATCACTTTAAACATGCTAATTTTAGCTCTAAAACTGATGATCTACCTACAAATGTGAACTGACGTTCAAAAATAAAACATTTGAAAACGGACCATTTTTCACCTTTCTGAAGCATGACGTAATGGGGGGGTGTTATCTCTTTTGTCAAAAATCACCTGTTTTTGCTTGAACATTAAATGCCTCCAAATGGTATTTAATTCACTTCCCGGGGTGAAGAAACACTTTTTGAGACCTCAGAGTGAGTAAATTGGCCATTTTCATGCACTTTTAACCATTACAAAAATCTTGTGTTTTGGGCCCCTGGAAGCATGAAAATCACTTTAAACATGCTAATTTTAGCTTTAAAACTGATGATCTACCTGCAAATGTGAACTGACGTTAAAAAATAAAACATTTGAAAACGGACCATTTTTCACCTTTCTGCAGCATGACGTAATGGGGGGGTGTTATCTCTTTTGTCAAAATTCCCTGTTTTTGCTTGAACATTAAATGCCTCCAAATGGTATTTAATTCACTTCCTTGGGTGAAGAAACACTTTTTGAGACCTCAGAGTGAGTAAATTGGCCATTTTCATGCACTTTTAACCATTCCACAAATCTTGTGTTTTGGGCCCCTGGAAGCATGAAAATCACTTTAAACATGCTAATTTTAGCTCTAAAACTGATGATCTACCTACAAATGTGAACTGACGTTAAAAAATAAAACATTTGAAAACGGACCACTTTTTCACCTTTCTGCAGCATGACGTAATGGGGGGGTGTTATCTCTTTTGTCAAAAATCACCTGTTTTTGCTTGAACAATAAATGCCTCCAAATGGTATTTAATTCACTTCCCGGGCCCCTGGAAGCATGAAAATCACTTTAAACATGCTAATTTTAGCTCTAAAACTGATGATCTACCTACAAATGTGAACTGACGTTCAAAAATAAAACATTTGAAAATGGACCATTTTTCACCTTTCTGAAGCATGACGTAATGGGGGGGGTGTTATCTCTTTTGTCAAAAATCACCTGTTTTTGCTTGAACATTAAATGCCTCCAAATGGTATTTAATTCACTTCCCGGGATGAAGAAACACTTTTTGAGACCTCAGAGTGAGTAAATTGGCCATTTTCATGAACTTTTAACCATTCCACAAATCTTGTGTTTTGGGCCCCTGGAAGCATGAAAATCACTTTAAACATGCTAATTTTAGCTCTAAAACTGATGATCTACCTACAAATGTGAACTGACGTTAAAAAATAAAACATTTGAAAACGGACCATTTTTCACCTTTCTGCAGCATGACGTAATGGGGGGGTGTTATCTCTTTTGTCAAAAATCACCTGTTTTTGCTTGAACATTAAATGCCTCCAAATGGTATTTAATTCACTTCCCGGGCCCCTGGAAGCATGAAAATCACTTTAAACATGCTAATTTTAGCTCTAAAACTGATGATCTACCTACAAATGTGAACTGACGTTCAAAAATAAAACATTTGAAAACGGACCATTTTTCACCTTTCTGAAGCATGACGTAATGGGGGGGTGTTATCTCTTTTGTCAAAAATCACCTGTTTTTGCTTGAACATTAAATGCCTCCAAATGGTATTTAATTCACTTCCCGGGGTGAAGAAACACTTTTTGAGACCTCAGAGTGAGTAAATTGGCCATTTTCATGCACTTTTAACCATTACAAAAATCTTGTATTTTGGGCCCCTGGAAGCATGAAAATCACTTTAAACATGCTAATTTTAGCTTTAAAACTGATGATCTACCTACAAATGTGAACTGACGTTAAAAAATAAAACATTTGAAAACGGACCATTTTTCACCTTTCTGCAGCATGACGTAATGGGGGGGGGTGTTATCTCTTTTGTCAAAAATCACCTGTTTTTGCTTGAACATTAAATGCCTCCAAATGGTATTTAATTCACTTCCCGGGCCCCTGGAAGCATGAAAATCACTTTAAACATGCTAATTTTAGCTCTAAAACTGATGATCTACCTACAAATGTGAACTGACTTTCAAAAATAAAACATTTGAAAACAGACCATTTTTCCCCTTTCTGAAGCATGACGTAATGGGGGGGGTGTTATCTCTTTTGTCAAAAATCACCTGTTTTTGCTTGAACATTAAATGCCTCCAAATGGTATTTAATTCACTTCCCGGGGTGAAGAAACACTTTTTGAGACCTCAGAGTGAGTAAATTGGCCATTTTCATGCACTTTTAACCATTCCACAAATCTTGTGTTTTGGGCCCCTGGAAGCATGAAAATCACTTTAAACATGCTAATTTTAGCTCTAAAACTGATGATCTACCTACAAATGTGAACTGACGTTAAAAAATAAAACATTTGAAAACGGACCATTTTTCACCTTTCTGCAGCATGACGTAATGGGGGGGTGTTATCTCTTTTGTCAAAAATCTCCTGTTTTTGCTTGAACATTAAATGCCTCCAAATGGTATTTAATTAACTTACCGGGCCCCTGGAAGCATGAAAATCACTTTAAACATGCTAATTTTAGCTCTAAAACTGATGATCTATCTACAAATGTGAACTGACGTTAAAAAATAAAACATTTGAAAACGGACCATTTTTCACCTTTCTGCAGCATGACGTAATGGGGGGGTGTTATCTCTTTTGTCAAAATTCCCTGTTTTTGCTTGAACATTAAATGCCTCCAAATGGTATTTAATTCACTTCCTTGGGTGAAGAAACACTTTTTGAGACCTCAGAGTGAGTAAATTGGCCATTTTCATGCACTTTTAACCATTCCACAAATCTTGTGTTTTGGGCCCCTGGAAGCATGAAAATCACTTTAAACATGCTAATTTTAGCTCTAAAACTGATGATCTACCTACAAATGTGAACTGACGTTAAAAAATAAAACATTTGAAAACGGACCACTTTTTCACCTTTCTGCAGCATGACGTAATGGGGGGGTGTTATCTCTTTTGTCAAAAATCACCTGTTTTTGCTTGAACAATAAATGCCTCCAAATGGTATTTAATTCACTTCCCGGGCCCCTGGAAGCATGAAAATCACTTTAAACATGCTAATTTTAGCTCTAAAACTGATGATCTACCTACAAATGTGAACTGACGTTCAAAAATAAAACATTTGAAAATGGACCATTTTTCACCTTTCTGAAGCATGACGTAATGGGGGGGGGTGTTATCTCTTTTGTCAAAAATCACCTGTTTTTGCTTGAACATTAAATGCCTCCAAATGGTATTTAATTCACTTCCCGGGATGAAGAAACACTTTTTGAGACCTCAGAGTGAGTAAATTGGCCATTTTCATGAACTTTTAACCATTCCACAAATCTTGTGTTTTGGGCCCCTGGAAGCATGAAAATCACTTTAAACATGCTAATTTTAGCTCTAAAACTGATGATCTACCTACAAATGTGAACTGACGTTAAAAAATAAAACATTTGAAAACGGACCATTTTTCACCTTTCTGCAGCATGACGTAATGGGGGGGTGTTATCTCTTTTGTCAAAAATCACCTGTTTTTGCTTGAACATTAAATGCCTCCAAATGGTATTTAATTCACTTCCCGGGCCCCTGGAAGCATGAAAATCACTTTAAACATGCTAATTTTAGCTCTAAAACTGATGATCTACCTACAAATGTGAACTGACGTTCAAAAATAAAACATTTGAAAACGGACCATTTTTCACCTTTCTGAAGCATGACGTAATGGGGGGGTGTTATCTCTTTTGTCAAAAATCACCTGTTTTTGCTTGAACATTAAATGCCTCCAAATGGTATTTAATTCACTTCCCGGGGTGAAGAAACACTTTTTGAGACCTCAGAGTGAGTAAATTGGCCATTTTCATGCACTTTTAACCATTACAAAAATCTTGTATTTTGGGCCCCTGGAAGCATGAAAATCACTTTAAACATGCTAATTTTAGCTTTAAAACTGATGATCTACCTACAAATGTGAACTGACGTTAAAAAATAAAACATTTGAAAACGGACCATTTTTCACCTTTCTGCAGCATGACGTAATGGGGGGGGGTGTTATCTCTTTTGTCAAAAATCACCTGTTTTTGCTTGAACATTAAATGCCTCCAAATGGTATTTAATTCACTTCCCGGGCCCCTGGAAGCATGAAAATCACTTTAAACATGCTAATTTTAGCTCTAAAACTGATGATCTACCTACAAATGTGAACTGACTTTCAAAAATAAAACATTTGAAAACAGACCATTTTTCCCCTTTCTGAAGCATGACGTAATGGGGGGGGTGTTATCTCTTTTGTCAAAAATCACCTGTTTTTGCTTGAACATTAAATGCCTCCAAATGGTATTTAATTCACTTCCCGGGGTGAAGAAACACTTTTTGAGACCTCAGAGTGAGTAAATTGGCCATTTTCATGCACTTTTAACCATTCCACAAATCTTGTGTTTTGGGCCCCTGGAAGCATGAAAATCACTTTAAACATGTTTATTTTAGCTCTAAAACTGATGATCTACCTACAAATGTGAACTGACGTTAAAAAACTAAAACATTTGAAAACGGACCATTTTTCACCTTTCTGCAGCATGACGTAATGGGGGGGTGTTATCTCTTTTGTCAAAAATCACCTGTTTTTGCTTGAACATTAAATGCCTCCAAATGATATTTAATTCACTTCCCGGGCCCCTGGAAGCATGAAAATCACTTTAAACATGCTAATTTTAGCTCTAAAACTGATGATCTACCTACAAATGTGAACTGACGTTCAAAAATAAAACATTTGAAAACGGACCATTTTTCACCTTTCTGAAGCATGACGTAATGGGGGGGTGTTATCTCTTTTATCAAAAATCACCTGTTTTTGCTTGAACATTAAATGCCTCCAAATGGTATTTAATTCACTTCCCGGGGTGAAGAAACACTTTTTGAGACCTCAGAGTGAGTAAATTGGCCATTTTCATGCACTTTTAACCATTACAAAAATCTTATGTTTTGGGCCCCTGGAAGCATGAAAATCACTTTAAACATGCTAATTTTAGATTTAAAACTGATGATCTACCTACAAATGTGAACTGACGTTAAAAAGTAAAACATTTGAAAACGGACCATTTTTCACCTTTCTGCAGCATGACGTAATGGGGGGTGTTATCTCTTTTGTCAAAAATCACCTGTTTTTGCTTGAACATTAAATGCCTCCAAATGGTATTTAATTCACTTCCCGGGCCCCTGGAAGCATGAAAATCACTTTAAACATGCCAATTTTAGCTCTAAAACTGATGATCTACCTACAAATGTAAACTGACGTTCAAAAATAAAACATTTGAAAACGGACCATTTTTCAACTTTCTGAAGCATGACATAATGGGGGGGTGTTATCTCTTTTGTCAAAAATCACCTGTTTTTGCTTGAACATTAAATGCCTCCAAATGGTATTTAATTCACTTCCCGGGGTGAAGAAACACTTTTTGAGACCTCAGAGTGAGTAAATTGGCCATTTTCATGAACTTTTAACCATTCCACAAATCTTGTGTTTTGGGCCCCTGGAAGCATGAAAATCACTTTAAACATGCTAATTTTAGCTTTAAAACTGATGATCTACGTGCAAATGTGAACTGATGTTAAAAAATAAAACATTTGAAAACGGACCATTTTTCACCTTTCTGCAGCATGACGTAATGAGGGGGTGTTATCTCTTTTGTCAAAAATCACCTGTTTTTGCTTGAACATTAAATGCCTCCAAATGGTATTTAATTCACTTCCCGGGGTGAAGAAACACTTTTTGAGACCTCAGAGTGAGTAAATTGGCCATTTTCATGCACTTTTAACCATTCCACAAATCTTGTGTTTTGGGCCCCTGGAAGCATGAAAATCACTTTAAACATGCTAATTTTAGCTCTAAAACTGATGATCTACCTACAAATGTGAACTGACGTTAAAAAATAAAACATTTGAAAACGGACCATTTTTCACCTTTCTGCAGCATGACGTAATGGGGGGGTGTTATCTCTTTTGTCAAAAATCTCCTGTTTTTGCTTGAACATTAAATGCCTCCAAATGGTATTTAATTCACTTCCCGGGCCCCTGGAAGCATGAAAATCACTTTAAACATGCTAATTTTAGCTCTAAAACTGATGATCTACCTACAAATGTGAACTGACTTTCAAAAATAAAACATTTGAAAACGGACCATTTTTCACCTTTCTGCAGCATGACGTAATGGGGGGGTGTTATCTCTTTTGTCAAAAATCTCTTGTTTTTGCTTGAACATTAAATGCCTCCAAATGGTATTTAATTCACTTCCCGAGGTGAAGAAACACTTTTTGAGACCTCAGAGTGACTAAATTGGCCATTTTCATGCACTTTTAACCATTACAAAAATCTTGTGTTTTGGGCCCCTGGGAGCATGAAAATCACTTTAAACATGCTAATTTTAGCTCTAAAACTGATGATCTACCTACAAATATGAACTGACGTTAAAAAATAAAACATTTGAAAACGGACCATTTTTCACCTTTCTGCAGCATGACGTAATGGGGGGGTGTTATCTCTTTTGTCAAAAATCACCTGTTTTTGCTTGAACATTAAATGCCTCCAAATGGTATTTAATTCACTTCCCGGGCCCCTGGAAGCATGAAAATCACTTTAAACATGCTAATTTTAGCTCTAAAACTGATGATCTACCTACAAATGTGAACTGACGTTAAAAAATAAAACATTTGAAAACGGACCATTTTTCACCTTTCTGCAGCATGACGTAATGGGGGAGTGTTATCTCTTTTGTCAAAAATCACCTGTTTTTGCTTGAACATTAAATGCCTCCAAATGGTATTTAATTCACTTCCAGGGGTGAAGAAACACTTTTTGAGACCTCAGAGTGAGTAAATTGGCCATTTTCATGCACTTTTAACCATTCCACAAATCTTGTGTTTTGGGCCCCTGGAAGCATGACAATCACTTTAAACATGCTAATTTTAGCTCTAAAACTGATGATCTACCTACAAATGTGAACTGACGTTAAAAAATAAAACATTTGAAAACGGACAATTTTTCACCTTTCTGCAGTATGACGTAATGTGGGGGGTGTTATCTCTTTTGTCAAAAATCACCTGTTTTTGCTTGAACATTAAATGCCTCCAAATGGTATTTAATTCACTTCCCGGGCCCCTGGAAGCATGAAAATCACTTTAAACATGCTAATTTTAGCTCTAAAACTGATGATCTACCTACAAATGTGAACTGACTTTCAAAAATAAAACATTTGAAAACTGACAATTTTTCACCTTTCTGAAGCATGGCGTAATGGGGGGGTGTTATCTCTTTTGTCAAAAATCACCTGTTTTTGATTGAACATTAAATGCCTCCAAATGGTATTTAATTCAATTCCCGGGCCCCTGGAAGCATGAAAATCACTTTAAACATGCTAATTTTGGCCCTAAAACTGACAATCTACCTACAAATGTGAACTGACGTTCAAAAATAAAACATTTGAAAACGGACCATTTTTCACCTTTCTGAAGCATGACGTAATGGGGGGGTGTTATCTCTTTTGTCAAAAATCACCTGTTTTTGCTTGAACATTAAATGCCTACAAATGGTATTTAATTCACTTCCCGGGGTGAAGAAACACTTTTTGAGACCTCAGAGTGAGTAAATTGGCCATTTTCATGCACTTTTAACCATTCCACAAATATTGTGTTTTGGGCCCCTGGAAGCATGAAAATCACTTTAAACATGCTAATTTTAGCTCTAAAACTGATGATCTACCTACAAATGTGAACTGACGTTAAAAAATAAAACATTTGAAAATGGACCATTTTTCACCTTTCTGCAGCATGACGTAATGGGGGGGTGTTATCTCTTTTGTCAAAAATCACCTGTTTTTGCTTGAACATTAAATGCCTCCAAATGGTATTTAATTCACTTCCCGGGCCCCTGGAAGCATGAAAATCACTTTAAACATGCTAATTTTGGCCCTAAAACTGATGATCTACCTACAAATGTGAACTGACGTTCAAAAATAAAACATTTGAAAACGGACCATTTTTCACCTTTCTGAAGCATGACGTAATGGGGGGGTGTTATCTCTTTTGTCAAAAATCACCTGTTTTTGCTTGAACATTAAATGCCTACAAATGGTATTTAATTCACTTCCCGGGGTGAAGAAACACTTTTTGAGACCTCAGAGTGAGTAAATTGGCCATTTTCATGCACTTTTAACCATTCCACAAATCTTGTGTTTTGGGCCCCTGGAAGCATGAAAATCACTTTAAACATGCTAATTTTAGCTCTAAAACTGATGATCTACCTACAAATGTGAACTGACGTTAAAAAATAAAACATTTGAAAATGGACCATTTTTCACCTTTCTGCAGCATGACGTAATGGGGGGGTGTTATCTCTTTTGTCAAAAATCACCTGTTTTTGCTTGAACATTAAATGCCTCCAAATGGTATTTAATTCACTTCCCGGGCCCATGGAAGCATGAAAATCACTTTAAACATGCTAATTTTAGCTCTACAACTGATGATCTACCTACAAATGTGAACTGACGTTAAAAAATAAAACATTTGAAAACGGACCATTTTTCACCTTTCTGAAGCATGACGTAATGGGGGGGTGTTATCTCTTTTGTCAAAAATCACCTGTTTTTGCTTGAACATTAAATGCCTCCAAATGGTATTTAATTCACTTCCCGGGGTGAAGAAACACTTTTTGAGACCTCAGAGTGAGTAAATTGACCATTTTCATGCACTTTTAACCATTCCACAAATCTTGTGTTTTGGGCCCCTGGAAGCATGAAAATCACTTTAAACATGCTAATTTTAGCTCTAAAACTGATGATCTACCTACAAATGTGAACTGACGTTAAAAAATAAAACATTTGAAAACGGACCACTTTTTCACCTTTCTGCAGCATGACGTAATGGGGGGGTGTTATCTCTTTTGTCAAAAATCACCTGTTTTTGCTTGAACATTAAATGCCTCCAAATGGTATTTAATTCAGTTCCCGGGCCCCTGGAAGCATGAAAATCACTTTAAACATGCTAATTTTAGCTCTAAAACTGATGATCTACCTACAAATGTGAACTGACGTTCAAAAATAAAACATTTGAAAACGGACCATTTTTCACCTTTCTGAAGCATGACGTAATGGGGGGGTGTTATCTCTTTTGTCAAAAATCACCTGTTTTTGCTTGAACATTAAATGCCTCCAAATGGTATTTAATTCACTTCCCGGGGTGAAGAAACACTTTTTGAGACCTCAGAGTGAGTAAATTGGCCATTTTCATGCACTTTTAACCATTACAAAAATCTTGTGTTTTGGGCCCCTGGAAGCATGAAAATCACTTTAAACATGCTAATTTTAGCTTTAAAACTGATGATCTACCTACAAATGTGAACTGACGTTAAAAAATAAAACGTTTGAAAACGGACCATTTTTCACCTTTCTGCAGCATGACATAATGGGGGGGGGTGTTATCTCTTTTGTCAAAAATCACCTGTTTTTGCTTGAACATTAAATGCCTACAAATGGTATTTAATTCACTTCGCGGGGTGAAGAAACACTTTTTGAGACCTCAGAGTGAGTAAATTGGCCATTTTCATGCACTTTTAACCATTCCACAAATCTTGTGTTTTGGGCCCCTGGAAGCATGAAAATCACTTTAAACATGCTAATTTTAGCTCTAAAACTGATGATCTACCTACAAATGTGAACTGACGTTAAAAAATAAAACATTTGAAAATGGACCATTTTTCACCTTTCTGCAGCATGACGTAATGGGGGGTGTTATCTCTTTTGTCAAAAATCACCTGTTTTTGCTTGAACATTAATTGACTCCAAATGGTATTTAATTCACTTCCCGGGGTGAAGAAACACTTTTTGAGACCTCAGAGTGAGTAAATTGACCATTTTCATGCACTTTTAACCATTCCACAAATCTTGTGTTTTGGGCCCCTGGAAGCATGAAAATCACTTTAAACATGCTAATTTTAGCTCTAAAACTGATGATCTACCTACAAATGTGAACTGACGTTAAAAAATAAAACATTTGAAAATGGACCATTTTTCACCTTTCTGCAGCATGACGTAATGGGGGGGTGTTATCTCTTTTGTCAAAAATCACCTGTTTTTGCTTGAACATTAAATGCCTCCAAATGGTATTTAATTCACTTCCCGGGCCCATGGAAGCATGAAAATCACTTTAAACATGCTAATTTTAGCTCTAAAACTGATGATCTACCTACAAATGTGAACTGACGTTCAAAAATAAAACATTTGAAAACGGACCATTTTTCACCTTTCTGAAGCATGACGTAATGGGGGGGTGTTATCTCTTTTGTCAAAAATCACCTGTTTTTGCTTGAACATTAATTGACTCCAAATGGTATTTAATTCACTTCCCGGGGTGAAGAAACACTTTTTGAGACCTCAGAGTGAGTAAATTGACCATTTTCATGCACTTTTAACCATTCCACAAATCTTGTGTTTTGGGCCCCTGGAAGCATGAAAATCACTTTAAACATGCTAATTTTAGCTCTAAAACTGATGATCTACCTACAAATGTGAACTGACGTTAAAAAATAAAACATTTGAAAACGGACCACTTTTTCACCTTTCTGCAGCATGACGTAATGGGGGGGTGTTATCTCTTTTGTCAAAAATCACCTGTTTTTGCTTGAACATTAAATGCCTCCAAATGGTATTTAATTCACTTCCCGGGCCCCTGGAAGCATGAAAATCACTTTAAACATGCTAATTTTAGCTCTAAAACTGATGATCTACCTACAAATGTGAACTGACGTTCAAAAATAAAACATTTGAAAACGGACCATTTTTCACCTTTCTGAAGCATGACGTAATGGGGGGGTGTTATCTCTTTTGTCAAAAATCACCTGTTTTTGCTTGAACATTAAATGCCTCCAAATGGTATTTAATTCACTTCCCGGGATGAAGAAACACTTTTTGAGACCTCAGAGTGAGTAAATTGGCCATTTTCATGCACTTTTAACCATTACAAAAATCTTGTGTTTTGGGCCCCTGGAAGCATGAAAATCACTTTAAACATGCTAATTTTAGCTTTAAAACTGATGATCTACCTACAAATGTGAACTGACGTTAAAAAATAAAACATTTGAAAACGGACCATTTTTCACCTTTCTGCAGCATGACATAATGGGGGGGGGTGTTATCTCTTTTGTCAAAAATCACCTGTTTTTGCTTGAACATTAAATGCCTCCAAATGGTATTTAATTCACTTCCCGGGCCCCTGGAAGCATGAAAATCACTTTAAACATGCTAATTTTAGCTCTAAAATTGATGATCTACCTACAAATGTGAACTGACGTTAAAAAATAAAACATTTGAAAACGGACCATTTTTCACCTTTCTGAAGCATGACATAATGGGGGGGTGTTATCTCTTTTGTCAAAAATCACCTGTTTTTGCTTGAACATTAAATGCCTCCAAATGGTATTTAATTCACTTCCCGGGGTGAAGAAACACTTTTTGAGACCTCAGAGTGAGTAAATTGGCCATTTTCATGCACTTTTAACCATTCCACAAATCTTGTGTTTTGGGCCCCTGGAAGCATGAAAATCACTTTAAACATGCTAATTTTAGCTCTAAAACTGATGATCTACCTACAAATGTGAACTGACGTTAAAAAATAAAACATTTGAAAACGGACCATTTTTCACCTTTCTGCAGCATGACGTAATGGGGGGGTGTTATCTCTTTTGTCAAAAATCTCCTGTTTTTGCTTGAACATTAAATGCCTCCAAATGGTATTTAATTAACTTCCCGGGCCCCTGGAAGCATGAAAATCACTTTAAACATGCTAATTTTAGCTCTAAAACTGATGATCTACCTACAAATGTGAACTGACTTTCAAAAATAAAACATTTGAAAACGGACAATTTTTCACCTTTCTGAAGCATGACATAATGGGGGGGTGTTATCTCTTTTGTCAAAAATCACCTGTTTTTGCTTGAACATTAAATGCCTCCAAATGGTATTTAATTCACTTACCGGGCCCCTGGAAGCATGAAAATCACTTTAAACATGCTAATTTTAGCTCTAAAACTGATGATCTATCTACAAATGTGAACTGACGTTAAAAAATAAAACATTTGAAAACGGACCATTTTTCACCTTTCTGCAGCATGACGTAATGGGGGGGTGTTATCTCTTTTGTCAAAAATCACCTGTTTTTGCTTGAACATTAAATGCCTCCAAATGGTATTTAATTCACTTCCCGGGCCCCTGGAAGCATGAAAATCACTTTAAACATGCTAATTTTAGCTCTAAAACTGATGATCTACCTACAAATGTGAACTGACGTTCAAAAATAAAACATTTGAAAACGGACCATTTTTCACCTTTCTGAAGCATGACGTAATGGGGGGGTGTTATCTCTTTTGTCAAAAATCACCTGTTTTTGCTTGAACATTAAATGCCTCCAAATGGTATTTAATTCACTTCCCGGGGTGAAGAAACACTTTTTGAGACCTCAGAGTGAGTAAATTGGCCATTTTCATGCACTTTTAACCATTACAAAAATCTTGTGTTTTGGGCCCCTGGAAGCATGAAAATCACTTTAAACATGCTAATTTTAGCTTTAAAACTGATGATCTACCTGCAAATGTGAACTGACGTTAAAAAATAAAACATTTGAAAACGGACCATTTTTCACCTTTCTGCAGCATGACGTAATGGGGGGGTGTATCTCTTTTGTCAAAATTCACCTGTTTTTGCTTGAACATTAAATGCCTCCAAATGGTATTTAATTCACTTCCCGGGGTGAAGAAACACTTTTTGAGACCTCAGAGTGAGTAAATTGGCCATTTTCATGCACTTTTAACCATTCCACAAATCTTGTGTTTTGGGCCCCTGGAAGCATGAAAATCACTTTAAACATGCTAATTTTAGCTCTAAAACTGATGATCTACCTACAAATGTGAACTGACGTTAAAAAATAAAACATTTGAAAACGGACCACTTTTTCACCTTTCTGCAGCATGACGTAATGGGGGGGTGTTATCTCTTTTGTCAAAAATCACCTGTTTTTGCTTGAACAATAAATGCCTCCAAATGGTATTTAATTCACTTCCCGGGCCCCTGGAAGCATGAAAATCACTTTAAACATGCTAATTTAAGCTCTAAAACTGATGATCTACCTACAAATGTGAACTGACGTTCAAAAATAAAACATTTGAAAACGGACCATTTTTCACCTTTCTGAAGCATGACGTAATGGGGGGGTGTTATCTCTTTTGTCAAAAATCACCTGTTTTTGCTTGAACATTAAATGCCTCCAAATGGTATTTAATTCACTTCCCGGGGTGAAGAAACACTTTTTGAGACCTCAGAGTGAGTAAATTGGCCATTTTCATGCACTTTTAACCATTACAAAAATCTTGTGTTTTGGGCCCCTGGAAGCATGAAAATCACTTTAAACATGCTAATTTTAGCTTTAAAACTGATGATCTACCTACAAATGTGAACTGACGTTAAAAAATAAAACATTTGAAAACGGACCATTTTTCACCTTTCTGCAGCATGACGTAATGGGGGGGGGTGTTATCTCTTTTGTCAAAAATCACCTGGTTTTGCTTGAACATTAAATGCCTCCAAATGGTATTTAATTCACTTCCCGGGCCCCTGGAAGCATGAAAATCACTTTAAACATACTAATTTTAGCTCTAAAACTGATGATCTACCTACAAATGTGAACTGACGTTCAAAAATAAAACATTTGACAACGGACCATTTTTCACCTTTCTGAAGCATGACATAATGGGGGGGTGTTATCTCTTTTGTCAAAAATCACCTGTTTTTGCTTGAACATTAAATGCCTCCAAATGGTATTTAATTCACTTCCCGGGGTGAAGAAACACTTTTTGAGACCTCAGAGTGAGTAAATTGGCCATTTTCATGCACTTTTAACCATTCCACAAATCTTGTGTTTTGGGCCCCTGGAAGCATGAAAATCACTTTAAACATGCTAATTTTAGCTTTAAAACTGATGATCTACCTGCAAATGTTAACTGATGTTAAAAAATAAAACATTTGAAAACGGACCATTTTTCACCTTTCTGCAGCATGACGTAATGAGGGGGTAATATCTCTTTTGTCAAAAATCACCTGTTTTTGCTTGAACATTAAATGCCTCCAAATGGTATTTAATTCACTTCCCGGGGTGAAGAAACACTTTTTGAGACCTCAGAGTGAGTAAATTGGCCATTTTCATGCACTTTTAACCATTCCACAAATCTTGGGTTTTGGGCCCCTGGAAGCATGAAAATCACTTTAAACATGCTAATTTTAGCTCTAAAACTGATGATCTACCTACAAATGTGAACTGACGTTAAAAAATAAAACATTTGAAAACGGACCATTTTTCACCTTTCTGCAGCATGACGTAATGGGGGGGTGTTATCTCTTTTGTCAAAAATCACCTGTTTTTGCTTGAACATTAAATGCCTCCAAATGGTATTTAATTCACTTCCCGGGCCCCTGGAAGCATGAAAATCACTTTAAACATGCTACTTTTAGCTCTAAAACTGATGATCTACCTACAAATGTGAACTGACGTTCAAAAATAAATCATTTGAAAACGGACCATTTTTCACCTTTCTGAAGCATGACGTAATGGGGGGGTGTTATCTCTTTTGTCAAAAATCACCTGTTTTTGCTTGAACATTAAATGCCTCCAAATGGTATTTAATTCACTTCCCGGGGTGAAGAAACACTTTTTGAGACCTCAGAGTGAGTAAATTGGCCATTTTCATGCACTTTTAACCATTCCACAAATCTTGTGTTTTGGGCCCCTGGAAGCATGAAAATCACTTTAAACATGCTAATTTTAGCTCTAAAACTGATGATCTACCTACAAATGTGAACTGACTTTCAAAAATAAAACATTTGAAAACAGACCATTTTTCCCCTTTCTGAAGCATGACGTAATGGGGGGGTGTTATCTCTTTTGTCAAAAATCACCTGTTTTTGCTTGAACATTAAATGCCTCCAAATGGTATTTAATTCACTTCCCGGGGTGAAGAAACACTTTTTGAGACCTCAGAGTGAGTAAATTGACCATTTTCATGCACTTTTAACCATTCCACAAATCTTGTGTTTTGGGCCCCTGGAAGCATGAAAATCACTTTAAACATGCTAATTTTAGCTCTAAAACTGATGATCTACCTACAAATGTGAACTGACGTTAAAAAATAAAACATTTGAAAACGGACCACTTTTTCACCTTTCTGCAGCATGACGTAATGGGGGGGGTGTTATCTCTTTTGTCAAAAATCACCTGTTTTGCTTGAACATTAAATGCCTCCAAATGGTATTTAATTCACTTCCCGGGCCCCTGGAAGCATGAAAATCACTTTAAACATGCTAATTTTAGCTCTAAAACTGATGATCTACCTACAAATGTGAACTGACGTTCAAAAATAAAACATTTGAAAACGGACCATTTTTCACCTTTCTGAAGCATGACGTAATGGGGGGGTGTTATCTCTTTTGTCAAAAATCACCTGTTTTTGCTTGAACATTAAATGCCTCCAAATGGTATTTAATTCACTTCCCGGGGTGAAGAAACACTTTTTGAGACCTCAGAGTGAGTAAATTGGCCATTTTCATGCACTTTTAACCATTACAAAAATCTTGTGTTTTGGGCCCCTGGAAGCATGAAAATCACTTTAAACATGCTAATTTTAGCTTTAAAACTGATGATCTACCTACAAATGTGAACTGACGTTAAAAAATAAAACATTTGAAAACGGACCATTTTTCACCTTTCTGCAGCATGACATAATGGGGGGGGTGTTATCTCTTTTGTCAAAAATCACCTGTTTTTGCTTGAACATTAAATGCCTCCAAATGGTATTTAATTCACTTCCCGGGCCCCTGGAAGCATGAAAATCACTTTAAACATGCTAATTTTAGCTCTAAAACTGATGATCTACCTACAAATGTGAACTGACGTTAAAAAATAAAACATTTGAAAACGGACCATTTTTCACCTTTCTGAAGCATGACATAATGGGGGGGTGTTATCTCTTTTGTCAAAAATCACCTGTTTTTGTTTGAACAATAAATGCCTCCAAATGGTATTTAATTCACTTCCCGGGGTGAAGAAACACTTTTTGAGACCTCAGAGTGAGTAAATTGGCCATTTTCATGCACTTTTAACCATTCCACAAATCTTGTGTTTTGGGCCCCTGGAAGCATGAAAATCACTTTAAACATGCTAATTTTAGCTCTAAAACTGATGATCTACCTACAAATGTGAACTGACGTTAAAAAATAAAACATTTGAAAATGGACCATTTTTCACCTTTCTGCAGCATGACGTAATGGGGGGGTGTTATCTCTTTTGTCAAAAATCTCCTGTTTTTGCTTGAACATTAAATGCCTCCAAATGGTATTTAATTAACTTCCCGGGCCCCTGGAAGCATGAAAATCACTTTAAACATGCTAATTTTAGCTCTAAAACTGATGATCTACCTACAAATGTGAACTGACTTTCAAAAATAAAACATTTGAAAACGGACAATTTTTCACCTTTCTGAAGCATGACGTAATGGGGGGTGTTATCTCTTTTGTCAAAAATCACCTGTTTTTGCTTGAACATTAAATGCCTCCAAATGGTATTTAATTCACTTACCGGGCCCCTGGAAGCATGAAAATCACTTTAAACATGCTAATTTTAGCTCTAAAACTGATGATCTATCTACAAATGTGAACTGACGTTAAAAAATAAAACATTTGAAAACGGACCATTTTTCACCTTTCTGCAGCATGACGTAATGGGGGGGTGTTATCTCTTTTGTCAAAAATCACCTGTTTTTGCTTGAACATTAAATGCCTCCAAATGGTATTTAATTCACTTCCCGGGCCCCTGGAAGCATGAAAATCACTTTAAACATGCTAATTTTAGCTCTAAAACTGATGATCTACCTACAAATGTGAACTGACGTTCAAAAAAAAAACATTTGAAAACGGACCATTTTTCACCTTTCTGAAGCATGACGTAATGGGGGGGTGTTATCTCTTTTGTCAAAAATCACCTGTTTTTGCTTGAACATTAAATGCCTCCAAATGGTATTTAATTCACTTCCCGGGGTGAAGAAACACTTTTTGAGACCTCAGAGTGAGTAAATTGGCCATTTTCATGCACTTTTAACCATTACAAAAATCTTGTGTTTTGGGCCCCTGGAAGCATGAAAATCACTTTAAACATGCTAATTTTAGCTTTAAAACTGATGATCTACCTGCAAATGTGAACTGACGTTAAAAAATAAAACATTTGAAAACGGACCATTTTTCACCTTTCTGCAGCATGACGTAATGGGGGGGGTGTTATCTCTTTTGTCAAAATTCACCTGTTTTTGCTTGAACATTAAATGCCTCCAAATGGTATTTAATTCACTTCCCGGGGTGACGAAACACTTTTTGAGACCTCAGAGTGAGTAAATTGGCCATTTTCATGCACTTTTAACCATTCCACAAATCTTGTGTTTTGGGCCCCTGGAAGCACGAAAATCACTTTAAACATGCTAATTTTAGCTCTAAAACTGATGATCTACCTACAAATGTGAACTGACGTTAAAAAATAAAACATTTGAAAACGGACCACTTTTTCACCTTTCTGCAGCATGACGTAATGGGGGGGTGTTATCTCTTTTGTCAAAAATCACCTGTTTTTGCTTGAACATTAAATGCCTCCAAATGGTATTTAATTCACTTCCCGGGCCCCTGGAAGCATGAAAATCACTTTAAACATGCTAATTTTAGCTCTAAAACTGATGATCTACCTACAAATGTGAACTGACGTTCAAAAATAAAACATTTGAAAACGGACCATTTTTCACCTTTCTGAAGCATGACGTAATGGGGGGGGTGTTATCTCTTTTGTCAAAAATCACCTGTTTTTGCTTGAACATTAAATGCCTCCAAATGGTATTTAATTCACTTCCCGGGATGAAGAAACACTTTTTGAGACCTCAGAGTGAGTAAATTGGCCATTTTCATGAACTTTTAACCATTCCACAAATCTTGTGTTTTGGGCCCCTGGAAGCATGAAAATCACTTTAAACATGCTAATTTTAGCTCTAAAACTGATGATCTACCTACAAATGTGAACTGACTTTCAAAAATAAAACATTTGAAAACAGACCATTTTTCCCCTTTCTGAAGCATGACGTAATGGGGGGGTGTTATCTCTTTTGTCAAAAATCACCTGTTTTTGCTTGAACATTAAATGCCTCCAAATGGTATTTAATTCACTTCCCGGGGTGAAGAAACACTTTTTGAGACCTCAGAGTGAGTAAATTGACCATTTTCATGCACTTTTAACCATTCCACAAATCTTGTGTTTTGGGCCCCTGGAAGCATGAAAATCACTTTAAACATGCTAATTTTAGCTCTAAAACTGATGATCTACCTACAAATGTGAACTGACGTTAAAAAATAAAACATTTGAAAACGGACCACTTTTTCACCTTTCTGCAGCATGACGTAATGGGGGGGTGTTATCTCTTTTGTCAAAAATCACCTGTTTTGCTTGAACATTAAATGCCTCCAAATGGTATTTAATTCACTTCCCGGGCCCCTGGAAGCATGAAAATCACTTTAAACATGCTAATTTTAGCTCTAAAACTGATGATCTACCTACAAATGTGAACTGACTTTCAAAAATAAAACATTTGAAAACAGACCATTTTTCCCCTTTCTGAAGCATGACGTAATGGGGGGGTGTTATCTCTTTTGTCAAAAATCACCTGTTTTTGCTTGAACATTAAATGCCTCCAAATGGTATTTAATTCACTTCCCGGGGTGAAGAAACACTTTTTGAGACCTCAGAGTGAGTAAATTGACCATTTTCATGCACTTTTAACCATTCCACAAATCTTGTGTTTTGGGCCCCTGGAAGCATGAAAATCACTTTAAACATGCTAATTTTAGCTCTAAAACTGATGATCTACCTACAAATGTGAACTGACGTTAAAAAATAAAACATTTGAAAACGGACCACTTTTTCACCTTTCTGCAGCATGACGTAATGGGGGGGTGTTATCTCTTTTGTCAAAAATCACCTGTTTTGCTTGAACATTAAATGCCTCCAAATGGTATTTAATTCACTTCCCGGGCCCCTGGAAGCATGAAAATCACTTTAAACATGCTAATTTTAGCTCTAAAACTGATGATCTACCTACAAATGTGAACTGACGTTCAAAAATAAAACATTTGAAAACGGACCATTTTTCACCTTTCTGAAGCATGACGTAATGGGGGGGTGTTATCTCTTTTGTCAAAAATCACCTGTTTTTGCTTGAACATTAAATGCCTCCAAATGGTATTTAATTCACTTCCCGGGGTGAAGAAACACTTTTTGAGACCTCAGAGTGAGTAAATTGGCCATTTTCATGCACTTTTAACCATTACAAAAATCTTGTGTTTTGGGCCCCTGGAAGCATGAAAATCACTTTAAACATGCTAATTTTAGCTTTAAAACTGATGATCTACCTACAAATGTGAACTGACGTTAAAAAATAAAACATTTGAAAACGGACCATTTTTCACCTTTCTGCAGCATGACATAATGGGGGGGGTGTTATCTCTTTTGTCAAAAATCACCTGTTTTTGCTTGAACATTAAATGCCTCCAAATGGTATTTAATTCACTTCCCGGGCCCCTGGAAGCATGAAAATCACTTTAAACATGCTAATTTTAGCTCTAAAACTGATGATCTACCTACAAATGTGAACTGACGTTAAAAAATAAAACATTTGAAAACGGACCATTTTTCACCTTTCTGAAGCATGACATAATGGGGGGGTGTTATCTCTTTTGTCAAAAATCACCTGTTTTTGTTTGAACAATAAATGCCTCCAAATGGTATTTAATTCACTTCCCGGGGTGAAGAAACACTTTTTGAGACCTCAGAGTGAGTAAATTGGCCATTTTCATGCACTTTTAACCATTCCACAAATCTTGTGTTTTGGGCCCCTGGAAGCATGAAAATCACTTTAAACATGCTAATTTTAGCTCTAAAACTGATGATCTACCTACAAATGTGAACTGACGTTAAAAAATAAAACATTTGAAAATGGACCATTTTTCACCTTTCTGCAGCATGACGTAATGGGGGGGTGTTATCTCTTTTGTCAAAAATCTCCTGTTTTTGCTTGAACATTAAATGCCTCCAAATGGTATTTAATTAACTTCCCGGGCCCCTGGAAGCATGAAAATCACTTTAAACATGCTAATTTTAGCTCTAAAACTGATGATCTACCTACAAATGTGAACTGACTTTCAAAAATAAAACATTTGAAAACGGACAATTTTTCACCTTTCTGAAGCATGACGTAATGGGGGGTGTTATCTCTTTTGTCAAAAATCACCTGTTTTTGCTTGAACATTAAATGCCTCCAAATGGTATTTAATTCACTTACCGGGCCCCTGGAAGCATGAAAATCACTTTAAACATGCTAATTTTAGCTCTAAAACTGATGATCTATCTACAAATGTGAACTGACGTTAAAAAATAAAACATTTGAAAACGGACCATTTTTCACCTTTCTGCAGCATGACGTAATGGGGGGGTGTTATCTCTTTTGTCAAAAATCACCTGTTTTTGCTTGAACATTAAATGCCTCCAAATGGTATTTAATTCACTTCCCGGGCCCCTGGAAGCATGAAAATCACTTTAAACATGCTAATTTTAGCTCTAAAACTGATGATCTACCTACAAATGTGAACTGACGTTCAAAAAAAAAACATTTGAAAACGGACCATTTTTCACCTTTCTGAAGCATGACGTAATGGGGGGGTGTTATCTCTTTTGTCAAAAATCACCTGTTTTTGCTTGAACATTAAATGCCTCCAAATGGTATTTAATTCACTTCCCGGGGTGAAGAAACACTTTTTGAGACCTCAGAGTGAGTAAATTGGCCATTTTCATGCACTTTTAACCATTACAAAAATCTTGTGTTTTGGGCCCCTGGAAGCATGAAAATCACTTTAAACATGCTAATTTTAGCTTTAAAACTGATGATCTACCTGCAAATGTGAACTGACGTTAAAAAATAAAACATTTGAAAACGGACCATTTTTCACCTTTCTGCAGCATGACGTAATGGGGGGGTGTTATCTCTTTTGTCAAAATTCACCTGTTTTTGCTTGAACATTAAATGCCTCCAAATGGTATTTAATTCACTTCCCGGGGTGACGAAACACTTTTTGAGACCTCAGAGTGAGTAAATTGGCCATTTTCATGCACTTTTAACCATTCCACAAATCTTGTGTTTTGGGCCCCTGGAAGCACGAAAATCACTTTAAACATGCTAATTTTAGCTCTAAAACTGATGATCTACCTACAAATGTGAACTGACGTTAAAAAATAAAACATTTGAAAACGGACCACTTTTTCACCTTTCTGCAGCATGACGTAATGGGGGGGTGTTATCTCTTTTGTCAAAAATCACCTGTTTTTGCTTGAACATTAAATGCCTCCAAATGGTATTTAATTCACTTCCCGGGCCCCTGGAAGCATGAAAATCACTTTAAACATGCTAATTTTAGCTCTAAAACTGATGATCTACCTACAAATGTGAACTGACGTTCAAAAATAAAACATTTGAAAACGGACCATTTTTCACCTTTCTGAAGCATGACGTAATGGGGGGGGGTGTTATCTCTTTTGTCAAAAATCACCTGTTTTTGCTTGAACATTAAATGCCTCCAAATGGTATTTAATTCACTTCCCGGGATGAAGAAACACTTTTTGAGACCTCAGAGTGAGTAAATTGGCCATTTTCATGAACTTTTAACCATTCCACAAATCTTGTGTTTTGGGCCCCTGGAAGCATGAAAATCACTTTAAACATGCTAATTTTAGCTCTAAAACTGATGATCTACCTACAAATGTGAACTGACGTTAAAAAATAAAACATTTGAAAACGGACCATTTTTCACCTTTCTGCAGCATGACGTAATGGGGGGGTGTTATCTCTTTTGTCAAAAATCACCTGTTTTTGCTTGAACATTAAATGCCTCCAAATGGTATTTAATTCACTTCCCGGGCCCCTGGAAGCATGAAAATCACTTTAAACATGCTAATTTTAGCTCTAAAACTGATGATCTACCTACAAATGTGAACTGACGTTCAAAAATAAAACATTTGAAAACGGACCATTTTTCACCTTTCTGAAGCATGACGTAATGGGGGGGTGTTATCTCTTTTGTCAAAAATCACCTGTTTTTGCTTGAACATTAAATGCCTCCAAATGGTATTTAATTCACTTCCCGGGGTGAAGAAACACTTTTTGAGACCTCAGAGTGAGTAAATTGGCCATTTTCATGCACTTTTAACCATTACAAAAATCTTGTGTTTTGGGCCCCTGGAAGCATGAAAATCACTTTAAACATGCTAATTTTAGCTTTAAAACTGATGATCTACCTGCAAATGTTAACTGATGTTAAAAAATAAAACATTTGAAAACGGACCATTTTTCACCTTTCTGCAGCATGACGTAATGAGGGGGTGTTATCTCTTTTGTCAAAAATCACCTGTTTTTGCTTGAACATTAAATGCCTCCAAATGGTATTTAATTCACTTCCCGGGGTGAAGAAACACTTTTTGAGACCTCAGAGTGAGTAAATTGGCCATTTTCATGCACTTTTAACCATTCCACAAATCTTGGGTTTTGGGCCCCTGGAAGCATGAAAATCACTTTAAACATGCTAATTTTAGCTCTAAAACTGATGATCTACCTACAAATGTGAACTGACGTTAAAAAATAAAACATTTGAAAACGGACCATTTTTCACCTTTCTGCAGCATGACGTAATGGGGGGGTGTTATCTCTTTTGTCAAAAATCACCTGTTTTTGCTTGAACATTAAATGCCTCCAAATGGTATTTAATTCACTTCCCGGGCCCCTGGAAGCATGAAAATCACTTTAAACATGCTACTTTTAGCTCTAAAACTGATGATCTACCTACAAATGTGAACTGACGTTCAAAAATAAATCATTTGAAAACGGACCATTTTTCACCTTTCTGAAGCATGACGTAATGGGGGGGTGTTATCTCTTTTGTCAAAAATCACCTGTTTTTGCTTGAACATTAAATGCCTCCAAATTGTATTTAATTCACTTCCCGGGGTGAAGAAACACTTTTTGAGACCTCAGAGTGAGTAAATTGGCCATTTTCATGCACTTTTAACCATTACAAAAATCTTGTGTTTTGGGCCCCTGGAAGCATGAAAATCACTTTAAACATGCTAATTTTAGCTTTAAAACTGATGATCTACCTACAAATGTGAACTGACGTTAAAAAATAAAACATTTGAAAACGGACCATTTTTCACCTTTCTGCAGCATGACGTAATGGGGGGGGTGTTATCTCTTTTGTCAAAAATCACCTGTTTTTGCTTGAACATTAAATGCCTCCAAATGGTATTTAATTCACTTCCCGGGCCCCTGGAAGCATGAAAATCACTTTAAACATGCTAATTTTAGCTCTAAAACTGATGATCTACCTACAAATGTGAACTGACGTTCAAAAATAAAACATTTGAAAACGGACCATTTTTCACCTTTCTGAAGCATGACATAATGGGGGGGTGTTATCTCTTTTGTCAAAAATCACCTGTTTTTGCTTGAACATTAAATGCCTCCAAATGGTATTTAATTAACTTCCCGGGCCCCTGGAAGCATGAAAATCACTTTAAACATGCTAATTTTAGCTCTAAAACTGATGATCTACCTACAAATGTGAACTGACTTTCAAAAATAAAACATTTGAAAACGGACAATTTTTCACCTTTCTGAAGCATGACGTAATGGGGGGGGTGTTATCTCTTTTGTCAAAAATTACCTGTTTTTGCTTGAACATTAAATGCCTCCAAATGGTATTTAATTCACTTCCCGGGCCCCTGGAAGCATGAAAATCACTTTAAACATACTAATTTTAGCTCTAAAACTGATGATCTACCTACAAATGTGAACTGACGTTCAAAAATAAAACATTTGACAACGGACCATTTTTCACCTTTCTGAAGCATGACATAATGGGGGGGTGTTATCTCTTTTGTCAAAAATCACCTGTTTTTGCTTGAACATTAAATGCCTCCAAATGGTATTTAATTCACTTCCCGGGGTGAAGAAACACTTTTTGAGACCTCAGAGTGAGTAAATTGGCCATTTTCATGCACTTTTAACCATTCCACAAATCTTGTGTTTTGGGCCCCTGGAAGCATGAAAATCACTTTAAACATGCTAATTTTAGCTTTAAAACTGATGATCTACCTGCAAATGTTAACTGATGTTAAAAAATAAAACATTTGAAAACGGACCATTTTTCACCTTTCTGCAGCATGACGTAATGAGGGGGTGTTATCTCTTTTGTCAAAAATCACCTGTTTTTGCTTGAACATTAAATGCCTCCAAATGGTATTTAATTCACTTCCCGGGGTGAAGAAACACTTTTTGAGACCTCAGAGTGAGTAAATTGGCCATTTTCATGCACTTTTAACCATTCCACAAATCTTGGGTTTTGGGCCCCTGGAAGCATGAAAATCACTTTAAACATGCTAATTTTAGCTCTAAAACTGATGATCTACCTACAAATGTGAACTGACGTTAAAAAATAAAACATTTGAAAACGGACCATTTTTCACCTTTCTGCAGCATGACGTAATGGGGGGGTGTTATCTCTTTTGTCAAAAATCACCTGTTTTTGCTTGAACATTAAATGCCTCCAAATGGTATTTAATTCACTTCCCGGGCCCCTGGAAGCATGAAAATCACTTTAAACATGCTACTTTTAGCTCTAAAACTGATGATCTACCTACAAATGTGAACTGACGTTCAAAAATAAATCATTTGAAAACGGACCATTTTTCACCTTTCTGAAGCATGACGTAATGGGGGGGTGTTATCTCTTTTGTCAAAAATCACCTGTTTTTGCTTGAACATTAAATGCCTCCAAATGGTATTTAATTCACTTCCCGGGGTGAAGAAACACTTTTTGAGACCTCAGAGTGAGTAAATTGGCCATTTTCATGCACTTTTAACCATTCCACAAATCTTGTGTTTTGGGCCCCTGGAAGCATGAAAATCACTTTAAACATGCTAATTTTAGCTCTAAAACTGATGATCTACCTACAAATGTGAACTGACTTTCAAAAATAAAACATTTGAAAACAGACCATTTTTCCCCTTTCTGAAGCATGACGTAATGGGGGGGTGTTATCTCTTTTGTCAAAAATCACCTGTTTTTGCTTGAACATTAAATGCCTCCAAATGGTATTTAATTCACTTCCCGGGGTGAAGAAACACTTTTTGAGACCTCAGAGTGAGTAAATTGACCATTTTCATGCACTTTTAACCATTCCACAAATCTTGTGTTTTGGGCCCCTGGAAGCATGAAAATCACTTTAAACATGCTAATTTTAGCTCTAAAACTGATGATCTACCTACAAATGTGAACTGACGTTAAAAAATAAAACATTTGAAAACGGACCACTTTTTCACCTTTCTGCAGCATGACGTAATGGGGGGGTGTTATCTCTTTTGTCAAAAATCACCTGTTTTTGCTTGAACATTAAATGCCTCCAAATGGTATTTAATTCACTTCCCGGGCCCCTGGAAGCATGAAAATCACTTTAAACATGCTAATTTTAGCTCTAAAACTGATGATCTACCTACAAATGTGAACTGACGTTCAAAAATAAAACATTTGAAAACGGACCATTTTTCACCTTTCTGAAGCATGACGTAATGGGGGGGTGTTATCTCTTTTGTCAAAAATCACCTGTTTTTGCTTGAACATTAAATGCCTCCAAATGGTATTTAATTCACTTCCCGGGGTGAAGAAACACTTTTTGAGACCTCAGAGTGAGTAAATTGGCCATTTTCATGCACTTTTAACCATTACAAAAATCTTGTGTTTTGGGCCCCTGGAAGCATGAAAATCACTTTAAACATGCTAATTTTAGCTTTAAAACTGATGATCTACCTACAAATGTGAACTGACGTTAAAAAATAAAACATTTGAAAACGGACCATTTTTCACCTTTCTGCAGCATGACATAATGGGGGGGGTGTTATCTCTTTTGTCAAAAATCACCTGTTTTTGCTTGAACATTAAATGCCTCCAAATGGTATTTAATTCACTTCCCGGGCCCCTGGAAGCATGAAAATCACTTTAAACATGCTAATTTTAGCTCTAAAACTGATGATCTACCTACAAATGTGAACTGACGTTAAAAAATAAAACATTTGAAAACGGACCATTTTTCACCTTTCTGAAGCATGACATAATGGGGGGGTGTTATCTCTTTTGTCAAAAATCACCTGTTTTTGTTTGAACATTAAATGCCTCCAAATGGTATTTAATTCACTTCCCGGGGTGAAGAAACACTTTTTGAGACCTCAGAGTGAGTAAATTGGCCATTTTCATGCACTTTTAACCATTCCACAAATCTTGTGTTTTGGGCCCCTGGAAGCATGAAAATCACTTTAAACATGCTAATTTTAGCTCTAAAACTGATGATCTACCTACAAATGTGAACTGATGTTAAAAAATAAAACATTTGAAAATGGACCATTTTTCACCTTTCTGCAGCATGACGTAATGGGGGGGTGTTATCTCTTTTGTCAAAAATCTCCTGTTTTTGCTTGAACATTAAATGCCTCCAAATGGTATTTAATTAACTTCCCGGGCCCCTGGAAGCATGAAAATCACTTTAAACATGCTAATTTTAGCTCTAAAACTGATGATCTACCTACAAATGTGAACTGACTTTCAAAAATAAAACATTTGAAAACGGACAATTTTTCACCTTTCTGAAGCATGACGTAATGGGGGGGTGTTATCTCTTTTGTCAAAAATCACCTGTTTTTGCTTGAACATTAAATGCCTCCAAATGGTATTTAATTCACTTACCGGGCCCCTGGAAGCATGAAAATCACTTTAAACATGCTAATTTTAGCTCTAAAACTGATGATCTATCTACAAATGTGAACTGACGTTAAAAAATAAAACATTTGAAAACGGACCATTTTTCACCTTTCTGCAGCATGACGTAATGGGGGGGTGTTATCTCTTTTGTCAAAAATCACCTGTTTTTGCTTGAACATTAAATGCCTCCAAATGGTATTTAATTCACTTCCCGGGCCCCTGGAAGCATGAAAATCACTTTAAACATGCTAATTTTAGCTCTAAAACTGATGATCTACCTACAAATGTGAACTGACGTTCAAAAATAAAACATTTGAAAACGGACCATTTTTCACCTTTCTGAAGCATGACGTAATGGGGGGGTGTTATCTCTTTTGTCAAAAATCACCTGTTTTTGCTTGAACATTAAATGCCTCCAAATGGTATTTAATTCACTTCCCGGGGTGAAGAAACACTTTTTGAGACCTCAGAGTGAGTAAATTGGCCATTTTCATGCACTTTTAACCATTACAAAAATCTTGTGTTTTGGGCCCCTGGAAGCATGAAAATCACTTTAAACATGCTAATTTTAGCTTTAAAACTGATGATCTACCTGCAAATGTTAACTGATGTTAAAAAATAAAACATTTGAAAACGGACCATTTTTCACCTTTCTGCAGCATGACGTAATGAGGGGGTGTTATCTCTTTTGTCAAAAATCACCTGTTTTTGCTTGAACATTAAATGCCTCCAAATGGTATTTAATTCACTTCCCGGGGTGAAGAAACACTTTTTGAGACCTCAGAGTGAGTAAATTGGCCATTTTCATGCACTTTTAACCATTCCACAAATCTTGGGTTTTGGGCCCCTGGAAGCATGAAAATCACTTTAAACATGCTAATTTTAGCTCTAAAACTGATGATCTACCTACAAATGTGAACTGACGTTAAAAAATAAAACATTTGAAAACGGACCATTTTTCACCTTTCTGCAGCATGACGTAATGGGGGGGTGTTATCTCTTTTGTCAAAAATCACCTGTTTTTGCTTGAACATTAAATGCCTCCAAATGGTATTTAATTCACTTCCCGGGCCCCTGGAAGCATGAAAATCACTTTAAACATGCTACTTTTAGCTCTAAAACTGATGATCTACCTACAAATGTGAACTGACGTTCAAAAATAAATCATTTGAAAACGGACCATTTTTCACCTTTCTGAAGCATGACGTAATGGGGGGGTGTTATCTCTTTTGTCAAAAATCACCTGTTTTTGCTTGAACATTAAATGCCTCCAAATTGTATTTAATTCACTTCCCGGGGTGAAGAAACACTTTTTGAGACCTCAGAGTGAGTAAATTGGCCATTTTCATGCACTTTTAACCATTACAAAAATCTTGTGTTTTGGGCCCCTGGAAGCATGAAAATCACTTTAAACATGCTAATTTTAGCTTTAAAACTGATGATCTACCTACAAATGTGAACTGACGTTAAAAAATAAAACATTTGAAAACGGACCATTTTTCACCTTTCTGCAGCATGACGTAATGGGGGGGGTGTTATCTCTTTTGTCAAAAATCACCTGTTTTTGCTTGAACATTAAATGCCTCCAAATGGTATTTAATTCACTTCCCGGGCCCCTGGAAGCATGAAAATCACTTTAAACATGCTAATTTTAGCTCTAAAACTGATGATCTACCTACAAATGTGAACTGACGTTCAAAAATAAAACATTTGAAAACGGACCATTTTTCACCTTTCTGAAGCATGACATAATGGGGGGGTGTTATCTCTTTTGTCAAAAATCACCTGTTTTTGCTTGAACATTAAATGCCTCCAAATGGTATTTAATTAACTTCCCGGGCCCCTGGAAGCATGAAAATCACTTTAAACATGCTAATTTTAGCTCTAAAACTGATGATCTACCTACAAATGTGAACTGACTTTCAAAAATAAAACATTTGAAAACGGACAATTTTTCACCTTTCTGAAGCATGACGTAATGGGGGGGGTGTTATCTCTTTTGTCAAAAATTACCTGTTTTTGCTTGAACATTAAATGCCTCCAAATGGTATTTAATTCACTTCCCGGGCCCCTGGAAGCATGAAAATCACTTTAAACATACTAATTTTAGCTCTAAAACTGATGATCTACCTACAAATGTGAACTGACGTTCAAAAATAAAACATTTGACAACGGACCATTTTTCACCTTTCTGAAGCATGACATAATGGGGGGGTGTTATCTCTTTTGTCAAAAATCACCTGTTTTTGCTTGAACATTAAATGCCTCCAAATGGTATTTAATTCACTTCCCGGGGTGAAGAAACACTTTTTGAGACCTCAGAGTGAGTAAATTGGCCATTTTCATGCACTTTTAACCATTCCACAAATCTTGTGTTTTGGGCCCCTGGAAGCATGAAAATCACTTTAAACATGCTAATTTTAGCTTTAAAACTGATGATCTACCTGCAAATGTTAACTGATGTTAAAAAATAAAACATTTGAAAACGGACCATTTTTCACCTTTCTGCAGCATGACGTAATGAGGGGGTGTTATCTCTTTTGTCAAAAATCACCTGTTTTTGCTTGAACATTAAATGCCTCCAAATGGTATTTAATTCACTTCCCGGGGTGAAGAAACACTTTTTGAGACCTCAGAGTGAGTAAATTGGCCATTTTCATGCACTTTTAACCATTCCACAAATCTTGGGTTTTGGGCCCCTGGAAGCATGAAAATCACTTTAAACATGCTAATTTTAGCTCTAAAACTGATGATCTACCTACAAATGTGAACTGACGTTAAAAAATAAAACATTTGAAAACGGACCATTTTTCACCTTTCTGCAGCATGACGTAATGGGGGGGTGTTATCTCTTTTGTCAAAAATCACCTGTTTTTGCTTGAACATTAAATGCCTCCAAATGGTATTTAATTCACTTCCCGGGCCCCTGGAAGCATGAAAATCACTTTAAACATGCTACTTTTAGCTCTAAAACTGATGATCTACCTACAAATGTGAACTGACGTTCAAAAATAAATCATTTGAAAACGGACCATTTTTCACCTTTCTGAAGCATGACGTAATGGGGGGGTGTTATCTCTTTTGTCAAAAATCACCTGTTTTTGCTTGAACATTAAATGCCTCCAAATGGTATTTAATTCACTTCCCGGGGTGAAGAAACACTTTTTGAGACCTCAGAGTGAGTAAATTGGCCATTTTCATGCACTTTTAACCATTCCACAAATCTTGTGTTTTGGGCCCCTGGAAGCATGAAAATCACTTTAAACATGCTAATTTTAGCTCTAAAACTGATGATCTACCTACAAATGTGAACTGACTTTCAAAAATAAAACATTTGAAAACAGACCATTTTTCCCCTTTCTGAAGCATGACGTAATGGGGGGGTGTTATCTCTTTTGTCAAAAATCACCTGTTTTTGCTTGAACATTAAATGCCTCCAAATGGTATTTAATTCACTTCCCGGGGTGAAGAAACACTTTTTGAGACCTCAGAGTGAGTAAATTGACCATTTTCATGCACTTTTAACCATTCCACAAATCTTGTGTTTTGGGCCCCTGGAAGCATGAAAATCACTTTAAACATGCTAATTTTAGCTCTAAAACTGATGATCTACCTACAAATGTGAACTGACGTTAAAAAATAAAACATTTGAAAACGGACCACTTTTTCACCTTTCTGCAGCATGACGTAATGGGGGGGTGTTATCTCTTTTGTCAAAAATCACCTGTTTTTGCTTGAACATTAAATGCCTCCAAATGGTATTTAATTCACTTCCCGGGCCCCTGGAAGCATGAAAATCACTTTAAACATGCTAATTTTAGCTCTAAAACTGATGATCTACCTACAAATGTGAACTGACGTTCAAAAATAAAACATTTGAAAACGGACCATTTTTCACCTTTCTGAAGCATGACGTAATGGGGGGGTGTTATCTCTTTTGTCAAAAATCACCTGTTTTTGCTTGAACATTAAATGCCTCCAAATGGTATTTAATTCACTTCCCGGGGTGAAGAAACACTTTTTGAGACCTCAGAGTGAGTAAATTGGCCATTTTCATGCACTTTTAACCATTACAAAAATCTTGTGTTTTGGGCCCCTGGAAGCATGAAAATCACTTTAAACATGCTAATTTTAGCTTTAAAACTGATGATCTACCTACAAATGTGAACTGACGTTAAAAAATAAAACATTTGAAAACGGACCATTTTTCACCTTTCTGCAGCATGACATAATGGGGGGGGGTGTTATCTCTTTTGTCAAAAATCACCTGTTTTTGCTTGAACATTAAATGCCTCCAAATGGTATTTAATTCACTTCCCGGGCCCCTGGAAGCATGAAAATCACTTTAAACATGCTAATTTTAGCTCTAAAACTGATGATCTACCTACAAATGTGAACTGACGTTAAAAAATAAAACATTTGAAAACGGACCATTTTTCACCTTTCTGAAGCATGACATAATGGGGGGGTGTTATCTCTTTTGTCAAAAATCACCTGTTTTTGTTTGAACATTAAATGCCTCCAAATGGTATTTAATTCACTTCCCGGGGTGAAGAAACACTTTTTGAGACCTCAGAGTGAGTAAATTGGCCATTTTCATGCACTTTTAACCATTCCACAAATCTTGTGTTTTGGGCCCCTGGAAGCATGAAAATCACTTTAAACATGCTAATTTTAGCTCTAAAACTGATGATCTACCTACAAATGTGAACTGATGTTAAAAAATAAAACATTTGAAAATGGACCATTTTTCACCTTTCTGCAGCATGACGTAATGGGGGGGTGTTATCTCTTTTGTCAAAAATCTCCTGTTTTTGCTTGAACATTAAATGCCTCCAAATGGTATTTAATTAACTTCCCGGGCCCCTGGAAGCATGAAAATCACTTTAAACATGCTAATTTTAGCTCTAAAACTGATGATCTACCTACAAATGTGAACTGACTTTCAAAAATAAAACATTTGAAAACGGACAATTTTTCACCTTTCTGAAGCATGACGTAATGGGGGGGTGTTATCTCTTTTGTCAAAAATCACCTGTTTTTGCTTGAACATTAAATGCCTCCAAATGGTATTTAATTCACTTACCGGGCCCCTGGAAGCATGAAAATCACTTTAAACATGCTAATTTTAGCTCTAAAACTGATGATCTATCTACAAATGTGAACTGACGTTAAAAAATAAAACATTTGAAAACGGACCATTTTTCACCTTTCTGCAGCATGACGTAATGGGGGGGTGTTATCTCTTTTGTCAAAAATCACCTGTTTTTGCTTGAACATTAAATGCCTCCAAATGGTATTTAATTCACTTCCCGGGCCCCTGGAAGCATGAAAATCACTTTAAACATGCTAATTTTAGCTCTAAAACTGATGATCTACCTACAAATGTGAACTGACGTTAAAAAAAAAAACATTTGAAAACGGACCATTTTTCACCTTTCTGAAGCATGACGTAATGGGGGGGTGTTATCTCTTTTGTCAAAAATCAGCTGTTTTTGCTTGAACATTAAATGCCTCCAAATGGTATTTAATTCACTTCCCGGGGTGAAGAAACACTTTTTGAGACCTCAGAGTGAGTAAATTGGCCATTTTCATGCACTTTTAACCATTACAAAAATCTTGTGTTTTGGGCCCCTGGAAGCATGAAAATCACTTTAAACATGCTAATTTTAGCTTTAAAACTGATGATCTACCTGCAAATGTGAACTGACGTTAAAAAATAAAACATTTGAAAACGGACCATTTTTCACCTTTCTGCAGCATGACGTAATGGGGGGGTGTTATCTCTTTTGTCAAAATTCACCTGTTTTTGCTTGAACATTAAATGCCTCCAAATGGTATTTAATTCACTTCCCGGGGTGACGAAACACTTTTTGAGACCTCAGAGTGAGTAAATTGGCCATTTTCATGCACTTTTAACCATTCCACAAATCTTGTGTTTTGGGCCCCTGGAAGCACGAAAATCACTTTAAACATGCTAATTTTAGCTCTAAAACTGATGATCTACCTACAAATGTGAACTGACGTTAAAAAATAAAACATTTGAAAACGGACCACTTTTTCACCTTTCTGCAGCATGACGTAATGGGGGGGTGTTATCTCTTTTGTCAAAAATCACCTGTTTTTGCTTGAACATTAAATGCCTCCAAATGGTATTTAATTCACTTCCCGGGCCCCTGGAAGCATGAAAATCACTTTAAACATGCTAATTTTAGCTCTAAAACTGATGATCTACCTACAAATGTGAACTGACGTTCAAAAATAAAACATTTGAAAACGGACCATTTTTCACCTTTCTGAAGCATGACGTAATGGGGGGGGGTGTTATGTCTTTTGTCAAAAATCACCTGTTTTTGCTTGAACATTAAATGCCTCCAAATGGTATTTAATTCACTTCCCGGGATGAAGAAACACTTTTTGAGACCTCAGAGTGAGTAAATTGGCCATTTTCATGAACTTTTAACCATTCCACAAATCTTGTGTTTTGGGCCCCTGGAAGCATGAAAATCACTTTAAACATGCTAATTTTAGCTCTAAAACTGATGATCTACCTACAAATGTGAACTGACGTTAAAAAATAAAACATTTGAAAACGGACCATTTTTCACCTTTCTGCAGCATGACGTAATGGGGGGGTGTTATCTCTTTTGTCAAAAATCACCTGTTTTTGCTTGAACATTAAATGCCTCCAAATGGTATTTAATTCACTTCCCGGGCCCCTGGAAGCATGAAAATCACTTTAAACATGCAAATTTTAGCTCTAAAACTGATGATCTACCTACAAATGTGAACTGACGTTCAAAAATAAAACATTTGAAAACGGACCATTTTTCACCTTTCTGAAGCATGACGTAATGGGGGGGTGTTATCTCTTTTGTCAAAAATCACCTGTTTTTGCTTGAACATTAAATGCCTCCAAATGGTATTTAATTCACTTCCCGGGGTGAAGAAACACTTTTTGAGACCTCAGAGTGAGTAAATTGGCCATTTTCATGCACTTTTAACCATTACAAAAATCTTGTGTTTTGGGCCCCTGGAAGCATGAAAATCACTTTAAACATGCTAATTTTAGCTTTAAAACTGATGATCTACCTGCAAATGTTAACTGATGTTAAAAAATAAAACATTTGAAAACGGACCATTTTTCACCTTTCTGCAGCATGACGTAATGAGGGGGTGTTATCTCTTTTGTCAAAAATCACCTGTTTTTGCTTGAACATTAAATGCCTCCAAATGGTATTTAATTCACTTCCCGGGGTGAAGAAACACTTTTTGAGACCTCAGAGTGAGTAAATTGGCCATTTTCATGCACTTTTAACCATTCCACAAATCTTGGGTTTTGGGCCCCTGGAAGCATGAAAATCACTTTAAACATGCTAATTTTAGCTCTAAAACTGATGATCTACCTACAAATGTGAACTGACGTTAAAAAATAAAACATTTGAAAACGGACCATTTTTCACCTTTCTGCAGCATGACGTAATGGGGGGGTGTTATCTCTTTTGTCAAAAATCACCTGTTTTTGCTTGAACATTAAATGCCTCCAAATGGTATTTAATTCACTTCCCGGGCCCCTGGAAGCATGAAAATCACTTTAAACATGCTACTTTTAGCTCTAAAACTGATGATCTACCTACAAATGTGAACTGACGTTCAAAAATAAATCATTTGAAAACGGACCATTTTTCACCTTTCTGAAGCATGACGTAATGGGGGGGTGTTATCTCTTTTGTCAAAAATCACCTGTTTTTGCTTGAACATTAAATGCCTCCAAATGGTATTTAATTCACTTCCCGGGGTGAAGAAACACTTTTTGAGACCTCAGAGTGAGTAAATTGGCCATTTTCATGCACTTTTAACCATTACAAAAATCTTGTGTTTTGGGCCCCTGGAAGCATGAAAATCACTTTAAACATGCTAATTTTAGCTTTAAAACTGATGATCTACCTACAAATGTGAACTGACGTTAAAAAATAAAACATTTGAAAACGGACCATTTTTCACCTTTCTGCAGCATGACGTAATGGGGGGGGTGTTATCTCTTTTGTCAAAAATCACCTGTTTTTGCTTGAACATTAAATGCCTCCAAATGGTATTTAATTCACTTCCCGGGCCCCTGCAAGCATGAAAATCACTTTAAACATGCTAATTTTAGCTCTAAAACTGATGATCTACCTACAAATGTGAACTGACGTTCAAAAATAAAACATTTGAAAACGGACCATTTTTCACCTTTCTGAAGCATGACATAATGGGGGGGTGTTATCTCTTTTGTCAAAAATCACCTGTTTTTGCTTGAACATTAAATGCCTCCAAATGGTATTTAATTAACTTCCCGGGCCCCTGGAAGCATGAAAATCACTTTAAACATGCTAATTTTAGCTCTAAAACTGATGATCTACCTACAAATGTGAACTGACTTTCAAAAATAAAACATTTGAAAACGGACAATTTTTCACCTTTCTGAAGCATGACGTAATGGGGGGGTGTTATCTCTTTTGTCAAAAATCACCTGTTTTTGCTTGAACATTAAATGCCTCCAAATGGTATTTAATTCACTTACCGGGCCCCTGGAAGCATGAAAATCACTTTAAACATGCTAATTTTATCTCTAAAACTGATGATCTACCTACAAATGTGAACTGACGTTAAAAAATAAAACATTTGAAAACGGACCATTTTTCACCTTTCTGCAGCATGACGTAATGGGGGGGTGTTATCTCTTTTGTCAAAAATCACCTGTTTTTGCTTGAACATTAAATGCCTCCAAATGGTATTTAATTCACTTCCCGGGCCCCTGGAAGCATGAAAATCACTTTAAACATGCTAATTTTAGCTCTAAAACTGATGATCTACCTACAAATGTGAACTGACGTTCAAAAATAAAACATTTGAAAACGGACCATTTTTCACCTTTCTGAAGCATGACGTAATGGGGGGGTGTTATCTCTTTTGTCAAAAATCACCTGTTTTTGCTTGAACATTAAATGCCTCCAAATGGTATTTAATTCACTTCCCGGGGTGAAGAAACACTTTTTGAGACCTCAGAGTGAGTAAATTGGCCATTTTCATGCACTTTTAACCATTACAAAAATCTTGTGTTTTGGGCCCCTGGAAGCATGAAAATCACTTTAAACATGCTAATTTTAGCTTTAAAACTGATGATCTACCTACAAATGTGAACTGACGTTAAAAAATAAAACATTTGAAAACGGACCATTTTTCACCTTTCTGCAGCATGACGTAATGGGGGGGGGTGTTATCTCTTTTGTCAAAAATCACCTGTTTTTGCTTGAACATTAAATGCCTCCAAATGGTATTTAATTCACTTCCCGGGCCCCTGGAAGCATGAAAATCACTTTAAACATGCTAATTTTAGCTCTAAAACTGATGATCTACCTACAAATGTGAACTGACGTTCAAAAATAAAACATTTGAAAACGGACCATTTTTCACCTTTCTGAAGCATGACATAATGGGGGGGTGTTATCTCTTTTGTCAAAAATCACCTGTTTTTGCTTGAACATTAAATGCCTCCAAATGGTATTTAATTCACTTCCCGGGGTGAAGAAACACTTTTTGAGACCTCAGAGTGAGTAAATTGGCCATTTTCATGCACTTTTAACCATTCCACAAATCTTGTGTTTTGGGCCCCTGGAAGCATGAAAATCACTTTAAACATGCTAATTTTAGCTTTAAAACTGATGATCTACCTGCAAATGTTAACTGATGTTAAAAAATAAAACATTTGAAAACGGACCATTTTTCACCTTTCTGCAGCATGACGTAATGAGGGGGTGTTATCTCTTTTGTCAAAAATCACCTGTTTTTGCTTGAACATTAAATGCCTCCAAATGGTATTTAATTCACTTCCCGGGGTGAAGAAACACTTTTTGAGACCTCAGAGTGAGTAAATTGGCCATTTTCATGCACTTTTAACCATTCCACAAATCTTGGGTTTTGGGCCCCTGGAAGCATGAAAATCACTTTAAACATGCTAATTTTAGCTCTAAAACTGATGATCTACCTACAAATGTGAACTGACGTTAAAAAATAAAACATTTGAAAACGGACCATTTTTCACCTTTCTGCAGCATGACGTAATGGGGGGGTGTTATCTCTTTTGTCAAAAATCACCTGTTTTTGCTTGAACATTAAATGCCTCCAAATGGTATTTAATTCACTTCCCGGGCCCCTGGAAGCATGAAAATCACTTTAAACATGCTACTTTTAGCTCTAAAACTGATGATCTACCTACAAATGTGAACTGACGTTCAAAAATAAATCATTTGAAAACGGACCATTTTTCACCTTTCTGAAGCATGACGTAATGGGGAGGTGTTATCTCTTTTGTCAAAAATCACCTGTTTTTGCTTGAACATTAAATGCCTCCAAATGGTATTTAATTCACTTCCCGGGGTGAAGAAACACTTTTTGAGACCTCAGAGTGAGTAAATTGGCCATTTTCATGCACTTTTAACCATTACAAAAATCTTGTGTTTTGGGCCCCTGGAAGCATGAAAATCACTTTAAACATGCTAATTTTAGCTTTAAAACTGATGATCTACCTACAAATGTGAACTGACGTTAAAAAATAAAACATTTGAAAACGGACCATTTTTCACCTTTCTGCAGCATGACGTAATGGGGCGGGTGTTATCTCTTTTGTCAAAAATCACCTGTTTTTGCTTGAACATTAAATGCCTCCAAATGGTATTTAATTCACTTCCCGGGCCCCTGGAAGCATGAAAATCACTTTAAACATGCTAATTTTAGCTCTAAAACTGATGATCTACCTACAAATGTGAACTGACGTTTTAAAATAAAACATTTGAAAACGGACCATTTTTCACCTTTCTGAAGCATGACATAATGGGGGGGTGTTATCTCTTTTGTCAAAAATCACCTGTTTTTGCTTGAACATTAAATGCCTCCAAATGGTATTTAATTAACTTCCCGGGCCCCTGGAAGCATGAAAATCACTTTAAACATGCTAATTTTAGCTCTAAAACTGATGATCTACCTACAAATGTGAACTGACTTTCAAAAATAAAACATTTGAAAACGGACAATTTTTCACCTTTCTGAAGCATGACGTAATGGGGGGGTGTTATCTCTTTTGTCAAAAATCACCTGTTTTTGCTTGAACATTAAATGCCTCCAAATGGTATTTAATTCACTTACCGGGCCCCTGGAAGCATGAAAATCCCTTTAAACATGCTAATTTTAGCTCTAAAACTGATGATCTACCTACAAATGTGAACTGACGTTAAAAAATAAAACATTTGAAAACGGACCATTTTTCACCTTTCTGCAGCATGACGTAATGGGGGGGTGTTATCTCTTTTGTCAAAAATCACCTGTTTTTGCTTGAACATTAAATGCCTCCAAATGGTATTTAATTCACTTCCCGGGCCCCTGGAAGCATGAAAATCACTTTAAACATGCTAATTTTAGCTCTAAAACTGATGATCTACCTACAAATGTGAACTGACGTTCAAAAATAAAACATTTGAAAATGGACCATTTTTCGCCTTTCTGAAGCATGACGTAATGGGGGGGGGGTGTTATCTCTTTTGTCAAAAATCACCTGTTTTTGCTTGAACATTAAATGCCTCCAAATGGTATTTAATTCACTTCCCGGGGTGAAGAAACACTTTTTGAGACCTCAGAGTGAGTAAATTGGACATTTTCATGCACTTTTAACCATTACAAAAATCTTGTGTTTTGGGCCCCTGGAAGCATGAAAATCACTTTAAACATGCTAATTTTAGCTTTAAAACTGATGATCTACCTGCAAATGTGAACTGACGTTAAAAAATAAAACATTTGAAAACGGACCATTTTTCACCTTTCTGCAGCATGACGTAATGGGGGGGTGTTATCTCTTTTGTCAAAAATCACCTGTTTTTGCTTGAACATTAAATGCCTCCAAATGGTATTTAATTCACTTCCCGGGCCCCTGGAAGCATGAAAATCACTTTAAACATGCTAATTTTAGCTCTAAAACTGATCTACCTACAAATGTGAACTGACGTTCAAAAATAAAACATTTGAAAACGGACCATTTTTCACCTTTCTGAAGCATGACGTAATGGGGGGGGGGGTGTTATCTCTTTTGTCAAAAATCACCTGTTTTTGCTTGAACATTAAATGCCTCCAAATGGTATTTAATTCACTTCCCGGGGTGAAGAAACACTTTTTGAGACCTCAGAGTGAGTAAATTGGCCATTTTCATGAACTTTTAACCATTCCACAAATCTTGTGTTTTGGGCCCCTGGAAGCATGGAAATCACTTTAAACATGCTAATTTTAGCTCTAAAACTGATGATCTACCTACAAATGTGAACTGACGTTAAAAAATAAAACATTTGAAAATGGACCATTTTTCACCTTTCTGCAGCATGACGTAATGGGGGGGTGTTATCTCTTTTGTCAAAAATCTCCTGTTTTTGCTTGAACATTAAATGCCTCCAAATGGTATTTAATTAACTTCCCGGGCCCCTGGAAGCATGAAAATCACTTTAAACATGCTAATTTTAGCTCTAAAACTGATGATCTACCTACAAATGTGAACTGACTTTCAAAAATAAAACATTTGAAAACGGACAATTTTTCACCTTTCTGAAGCATGACGTAATGGGGGGGTGTTATCTCTTTTGTCAAAAATCACCTGTTTTTGCTTGAACATTAAATGCCTCCAAATGGTATTTAATTCACTTACCGGGCCCCTGGAAGCATGAAAATCACTTTAAACATGCTAATTTTAGCTCTAAAACTGATGATCTATCTACAAATGTGAACTGACGTTAAAAAATAAAACATTTGAAAACGGACCATTTTTCACCTTTCTGCAGCATGACGTAATGGGGGGGTGTTATCTCTTTTGTCAAAAATCACCTGTTTTTGCTTGAACATTAAATGCCTCCAAATGGTATTTAATTCACTTCCCGGGCCCCTGGAAGCATGAAAATCACTTTAAACATGCTAATTTTAGCTCTAAAACTGATGATCTACCTACAAATGTGAACTGACGTTCAAAAATAAAACATTTGAAAACGGACCATTTTTCACCTTTCTGAAGCATGACGTAATGGGGGGGTGTTATCTCTTTTGTCAAAAATCACCTGTTTTTGCTTGAACATTAAATGCCTCCAAATGGTATTTAATTCACTTCCCGGGGTGAAGAAACACTTTTTGAGACCTCAGAGTGAGTAAATTGGCCATTTTCATGCACTTTTAACCATTACAAAAATCTTGTGTTTTGGGCCCCTGGAAGCATGAAAATCACTTTAAACATGCTAATTTTAGCTTTAAAACTGATGATCTACCTGCAAATGTGAACTGACGTTAAAAAATAAAACATTTGAAAACGGACCATTTTTCACCTTTCTGCAGCATGACGTAATGGGGGGGTGTTATCTCTTTTGTCAAAATTCACCTGTTTTTGCTTGAACATTAAATGCCTCCAAATGGTATTTAATTCACTTCCCGGGGTGAAGAAACACTTTTTGAGACCTCAGAGTGAGTAAATTGGCCATTTTCATGCACTTTTAACCATTCCACAAATCTTGTGTTTTGGGCCCCTGGAAGCATGAAAATCACTTTAAACATGCTAATTTTAGCTCTAAAACTGATGATCTACCTACAAATGTGAACTGACGTTAAAAAATAAAACATTTGAAAACGGACCACTTTTTCACCTTTCTGCAGCATGACGTAATGGGGGGGTGTTATCTCTTTTGTCAAAAATCACCTGTTTTTGCTTGAACATTAAATGCCTCCAAATGGTATTTAATTCACTTCCCGGGCCCCTGGAAGCATGAAAATCACTTTAAACATGCTAATTTTAGCTCTAAAACTGATGATCTACCTACAAATGTGAACTGACGTTCAAAAATAAAACATTTGAAAACGGACCATTTTTCACCTTTCTGAAGCATGACGTAATGGGGGGGGTGTTATCTCTTTTGTCAAAAATCACCTGTTTTTGCTTGAACATTAAATGCCTCCAAATGGTATTTAATTCACTTCCCGGGATGAAGAAACACTTTTTGAGACCTCAGAGTGAGTAAATTGGCCATTTTCATGAACTTTTAACCATTCCACAAATCTTGTGTTTTGGGCCCCTGGAAGCATGAAAATCACTTTAAACATGCTAATTTTAGCTCTAAAACTGATGATCTACCTACAAATGTGAACTGAAGTTAAAAAATAAAACATTTGAAAATGGACCATTTTTCACCTTTCTGCAGCATGACGTAATGGGGGGGTGTTATCTCTTTTGTCAAAAATCACCTGTTTTTGCTTGAACATTAAATGACTCCAAATGGTATTTAATTCACTTCCCGGGCCCCTGGAAGCATGAAAATCACTTTAAACATGCTAATTTTAGCTCTAAAACTGATGATCTACCTACAAATGTGAACTGACGTTCAAAAATAAAACATTTGAAAACGGACCATTTTTCACCTTTCTGAAGCATGACGTAATGGGGGGGGTGTTATCTCTTTTGTCAAAAATCACCTGTTTTTGCTTGAACATTAAATGCCTCCAAATGGTATTTAATTCACTTCCCGGGGTGAAGAAACACTTTTTGAGACCTCAGAGTGAGTAAATTGGCCATTTTCATGCACTTTTAACCATTACAAAAATCTTGTGTTTTGGGCCCCTGGAAGCATGAAAATCACTTTAAACATGCTAATTTTAGCTTTAAAACTGATGATCTACCTACAAATGTGAACTGACGTTAAAAAATTAAAACATTTGAAAACGGACCATTTTTCACCTTTCTGCAGCATGACGTAATGGGGGGGTGTTATCTCTTTTGTCAAAAATCACCTGGTTTTGCTTGAACATTAAATGCCTCCAAATAGTATTTAATTCACTTCCCGGGCCCCTGGAAGCATGAAAATCACTTTAAACATACTAATTTTAGCTCTAAAACTGATGATCTACCTACAAATGTGAACTGACGTTCAAAAATAAAACATTTGACAACGGACCATTTTTCACCTTTCTGAAGCATGACATAATGGGGGGGTGTTATCTCTTTTGTCAAAAATCACCTGTTTTTGCTTGAACATTAAATGCCTCCAAATGGTATTTAATTCACTTCCCGGGGTGAAGAAACACTTTTTGAGACCTCAGAGTGAGTAAATTGGCCATTTTCATGCACTTTTAACCATTCCACAAATCTTGTGTTTTGGGCCCCTGGAAGCATGAAAATCACTTTAAACATGCTAATTTTAGCTTTAAAACTGATGATCTACCTGCAAATGTTAACTGATGTTAAAAAATAAAACATTTGAAAACGGACCATTTTTCACCTTTCTGCAGCATGACGTAATGAGGGGGTGTTATCTCTTTTGTCAAAAATCACCTGTTTTTGCTTGAACATTAAATGCCTCCAAATGGTATTTAATTCACTTCCCGGGGTGAAGAAACACTTTTTGAGACCTCAGAGTGAGTAAATTGGCCATTTTCATGCACTTTTAACCATTCCACAAATCTTGGGTTTTGGGCCCCTGGAAGCATGAAAATCACTTTAAACATGCTAATTTTAGCTCTAAAACTGATGATCTACCTACAAATGTGAACTGACGTTAAAAAATAAAACATTTGAAAACGGACCATTTTTCACCTTTCTGCAGCATGACATAATGGGGGGGTGTTATCTCTTTTGTCAAAAATCACCTGTTTTTGCTTGAACATTAAATGCCTCCAAATGGTATTTAATTCACTTCCCGGGCCCCTGGAAGCATGAAAATCACTTTAAACATGCTACTTTTAGCTCTAAAACTGATGATCTACCTACAAATGTGAACTGACGTTCAAAAATAAATCATTTGAAAACGGACCATTTTTCACCTTTCTGAAGCATGACGTAATGGGGGGGTGTTATCTCTTTTGTCAAAAATCACCTGTTTTTGCTTGAACATTAAATGCCTCCAAATGGTATTTAATTCACTTCCCGGGGTGAAGAAACACTTTTTGAGACCTCAGAGTGAGTAAATTGGCCATTTTCATGCACTTTTAACCATTCCACAAATCTTGTGTTTTGGGCCCCTGGAAGCATGAAAATCACTTTAAACATGCTAATTTTAGCTTTAAAACTGATGATCTACCTGCAAATGTTAACTGATGTTAAAAAATAAAACATTTGAAAACGGACCATTTTTCACCTTTCTGCAGCATGACGTAATGAGGGGGTGTTATCTCTTTTGTCAAAAATCACCTGTTTTTGCTTGAACATTAAATGCCTCCAAATGGTATTTAATTCACTTCCCGGGGTGAAGAAACACTTTTTGAGACCTCAGAGTGAGTAAATTGGCCATTTTCATGCACTTTTAACCATTACAAAAATCTTGTGTTTTGGGCCCCTGGAAGCATGAAAATCATTTTAAACATGCTAATTTTAGCTTTAAAACTGATGATCTACCTACAAATGTGAACTGACGTTAAAAAATAAAACATTTGAAAACGGACCATTTTTCACCTTTCTGCAGCATGACGTAATGGGGGGGGGGTGTTATCTCTTTTGTCAAAAATCACCTGTTTTTGCTTGAACATTAAATGCCTCCAAATGGTATTTAATTCACTTCCCGGGCCCCTGGAAGCATGAAAATCACTTTAAACATGCTAATTTTAGCTCTAAAACTGATGATCTACCTACAAATGTGAACTGACGTTCAAAAATAAAACATTTGAAAACGGACCATTTTTCACCTTTCTGAAGCATGACATAATGGGGGGGTGTTATCTCTTTTGTCAAAAATCACCTGTTTTTGCTTGAACATTAAATGCCTCCAAATGGTATTTAATTCACTTCCCGGGGTGAAGAAACACTTTTTGAGACCTCAGAGTGAGTAAATTGGCCATTTTCATGCACTTTTAACCATTCCACAAATCTTGTGTTTTGGGCCCCTGGAAGCATGAAAATCACTTTAAACATGCTAATTTTAGCTTTAAAACTGATGATCTACCTGCAAATGTTAACTGATGTTAAAAAATAAAACATTTGAAAACGGACCATTTTTCACCTTTCTGCAGCATGACGTAATGAGGGGGTGTTATCTCTTTTGTCAAAAATCACCTGTTTTTGCTTGAACATTAAATGCCTCCAAATGGTATTTAATTCACTTCCCGGGGTGAAGAAACACTTTTTGAGACCTCAGAGTGAGTAAATTGGCCATTTTCATGCACTTTTAACCATTCCACAAATCTTGGGTTTTGGGCCCCTGGAAGCATGAAAATCACTTTAAACATGCTAATTTTAGCTCTAAAACTGATGATCTACCTACAAATGTGAACTGACGTTAAAAAATAAAACATTTGAAAACGGACCATTTTTCACCTTTCTGCAGCATGACGTAATGGGGGGGTGTTATCTCTTTTGTCAAAAATCACCTGTTTTTGCTTGAACATTAAATGCCTCCAAATGGTATTTAATTCACTTCCCGGGCCCCTGGAAGCATGAAAATCACTTTAAACATGCTACTTTTAGCTCTAAAACTGATGATCTACCTACAAATGTGAACTGACGTTCAAAAATAAATCATTTGAAAACGGACCATTTTTCACCTTTCTGAAGCATGACGTAATGGGGAGGTGTTATCTCTTTTGTCAAAAATCACCTGTTTTTGCTTGAACATTAAATGCCTCCAAATGGTATTTAATTCACTTCCCGGGGTGAAGAAACACTTTTTGAGACCTCAGAGTGAGTAAATTGGCCATTTTCATGCACTTTTAACCATTACAAAAATCTTGTGTTTTGGGCCCCTGGAAGCATGAAAATCACTTTAAACATGCTAATTTTAGCTTTAAAACTGATGATCTACCTACAAATGTGAACTGACGTTAAAAAATAAAACATTTGAAAACGGACCATTTTTCACCTTTCTGCAGCATGACGTAATGGGGGGGGTGTTATCTCTTTTGTCAAAAATCACCTGTTTTTGCTTGAACATTAAATGCCTCCAAATGGTATTTAATTCACTTCCCGGGCCCCTGGAAGCATGAAAATCACTTTAAACATGCTAATTTTAGCTCTAAAACTGATGATCTACCTACAAATGTGAACTGACGTTTTAAAATAAAACATTTGAAAACGGACCATTTTTCACCTTTCTGAAGCATGACATAATGGGGGGGTGTTATCTCTTTTGTCAAAAATCACCTGTTTTTGCTTGAACATTAAATGCCTCCAAATGGTATTTAATTAACTTCCCGGGCCCCTGGAAGCATGAAAATCACTTTAAACATGCTAATTTTAGCTCTAAAACTGATGATCTACCTACAAATGTGAACTGACTTTCAAAAATAAAACATTTGAAAACGGACAATTTTTCACCTTTCTGAAGAATGACGTAATGGGGGGGTGTTATCTCTTTTGTCAAAAATCACCTGTTTTTGCTTGAACATTAAATGCCTCCAAATGGTATTTAATTCACTTACCGGGCCCCTGGAAGCATGAAAATCCCTTTAAACATGCTAATTTTAGCTCTAAAACTGATGATCTACCTACAAATGTGAACTGACGTTAAAAAATAAAACATTTGAAAACGGACCATTTTTCACCTTTCTGCAGCATGACGTAATGGGGGGGTGTTATCTCTTTTGTCAAAAATCACCTGTTTTTGCTTGAACATTAAATGCCTCCAAATGGTATTTAATTCACTTCCCGGGCCCCTGGAAGCATGAAAATCACTTTAAACATGCTAATTTTAGCTCTAAAACTGATGATCTACCTACAAATGTGAACTGACGTTCAAAAATAAAACATTTGAAAATGGACCATTTTTCGCCTTTCTGAAGCATGACGTAATGGGGGGGGGGTGTTATCTCTTTTGTCAAAAATCACCTGTTTTTGCTTGAACATTAAATGCCTCCAAATGGTATTTAATTCACTTCCCGGGGTGAAGAAACACTTTTTGAGACCTCAGAGTGAGTAAATTGGCCATTTTCATGCACTTTTAACCATTCCACAAATCTTGTGTTTTGGGCCCCTGGAAGCATGAAAATCACTTTAAACATGCTAATTTTAGCTCTAAAACTGATGATCTACCTACAAATGTGAACTGACGTTAAAAAATAAAACATTTGAAAACGGACCACTTTTTCACCTTTCTGCAGCATGACGTAATGGGGGGGTGTTATCTCTTTTGTCAAAAATCACCTGTTTTTGCTTGAACATTAAATGCCTCCAAATGGTATTTAATTCACTTCCCGGGCCCCTGGAAGCATGAAAATCACTTTAAACATGCTAATTTTAGCTCTAAAACTGATGATCTACCTACAAATGTGAACTGACGTTCAAAAATAAAACATTTGAAAACGGACCATTTTTCACCTTTCTGAAGCATGACGTAATGGGGGGGGTGTTATCTCTTTTGTCAAAAATCACCTGTTTTTGCTTGAACATTAAATGCCTCCAAATGGTATTTAATTCACTTCCCGGGATGAAGAAACACTTTTTGAGACCTCAGAGTGAGTAAATTGGCCATTTTCATGAACTTTTAACCATTCCACAAATCTTGTGTTTTGGGCCCCTGGAAGCATGAAAATCACTTTAAACATGCTAATTTTAGCTCTAAAACTGATGATCTACCTACAAATGTGAACTGAAGTTAAAAAATAAAACATTTGAAAATGGACCATTTTTCACCTTTCTGCAGCATGACGTAATGGGGGGGTGTTATCTCTTTTGTCAAAAATCACCTGTTTTTGCTTGAACATTAAATGACTCCAAATGGTATTTAATTCACTTCCCGGGCCCCTGGAAGCATGAAAATCACTTTAAACATGCTAATTTTAGCTCTAAAACTGATGATCTACCTACAAATGTGAACTGACGTTCAAAAATAAAACATTTGAAAACGGACCATTTTTCACCTTTCTGAAGCATGACGTAATGGGGGGGGTGTTATCTCTTTTGTCAAAAATCACCTGTTTTTGCTTGAACATTAAATGCCTCCAAATGGTATTTAATTCACTTCCCGGGGTGAAGAAACACTTTTTGAGACCTCAGAGTGAGTAAATTGGCCATTTTCATGCACTTTTAACCATTACAAAAATCTTGTGTTTTGGGCCCCTGGAAGCATGAAAATCACTTTAAACATGCTAATTTTAGCTTTAAAACTGATGATCTACCTACAAATGTGAACTGACGTTAAAAAATTAAAACATTTGAAAACGGACCATTTTTCACCTTTCTGCAGCATGACGTAATGGGGGGGGTGTTATCTCTTTTGTCAAAAATCACCTGGTTTTGCTTGAACATTAAATGCCTCCAAATAGTATTTAATTCACTTCCCGGGCCCCTGGAAGCATGAAAATCACTTTAAACATACTAATTTTAGCTCTAAAACTGATGATCTACCTACAAATGTGAACTGACGTTCAAAAATAAAACATTTGACAACGGACCATTTTTCACCTTTCTGAAGCATGACATAATGGGGGGGTGTTATCTCTTTTGTCAAAAATCACCTGTTTTTGCTTGAACATTAAATGCCTCCAAATGGTATTTAATTCACTTCCCGGGGTGAAGAAACACTTTTTGAGACCTCAGAGTGAGTAAATTGGCCATTTTCATGCACTTTTAACCATTCCACAAATCTTGTGTTTTGGGCCCCTGGAAGCATGAAAATCACTTTAAACATGCTAATTTTAGCTTTAAAACTGATGATCTACCTGCAAATGTTAACTGATGTTAAAAAATAAAACATTTGAAAACGGACCATTTTTCACCTTTCTGCAGCATGACGTAATGAGGGGGTGTTATCTCTTTTGTCAAAAATCACCTGTTTTTGCTTGAACATTAAATGCCTCCAAATGGTATTTAATTCACTTCCCGGGCCCCTGGAAGCATGAAAATCACTTTAAACATGCTACTTTTAGCTCTAAAACTGATGATCTACCTACAAATGTGAACTGACGTTCAAAAATAAAACATTTGAAAATGGACCATTTTTCGCCTTTCTGAAGCATGACGTAATGGGGGGGGGGTGTTATCTCTTTTGTCAAAAATCACCTGTTTTTGCTTGAACATTAAATGCCTCCAAATGGTATTTAATTCACTTCCCGGGGTGAAGAAACACTTTTTGAGACCTCAGAGTGAGTAAATTGGCCATTTTCATGCACTTTTAACCATTACAAAAATCTTGTGTTTTGGGCCCCTGGAAGCATGAAAATCACTTTAAACATGCTAATTTTAGCTTTAAAACTGATGATCTACCTGCAAATGTGAACTGACGTTAAAAAATAAAACATTTGAAAACGGACCATTTTTCACCTTTCTGCAGCATGACGTAATGGGGGGGTGTTATCTCTTTTGTCAAAAATCACCTGTTTTTGCTTGAACATTAAATGCCTCCAAATGGTATTTAATTCACTTCCCGGGCCCCTGGAAGCATGAAAATCACTTTAAACATGCTAATTTTAGCTCTAAAACTGATCTACCTACAAATGTGAACTGACGTTCAAAAATAAAACATTTGAAAACGGACCATTTTTCACCTTTCTGAAGCATGACGTAATGGGGGGGGGGGTGTTATCTCTTTTGTCAAAAATCACCTGTTTTTGCTTGAACATTAAATGCCTCCAAATGGTATTTAATTCACTTCCCGGGGTGAAGAAACACTTTTTGAGACCTCAGAGTGAGTAAATTGGCCATTTTCATGAACTTTTAACCATTCCACAAATCTTGTGTTTTGGGCCCCTGGAAGTATGAAAATCACTTTAAACATGCTAATTTTAGCTCTAAAACTGATGATCTACCTACAAATGTGAACTGACGTTAAAAAATAAAACATTTGAAAATGGACCATTTTTCACCTTTCTGCAGCATGACGTAATGGGGGGGTGTTATCTCTTTTGTCAAAAATCTCCTGTTTTTGCTTGATCATTAAATGCCTCCAAATGGTATTTAATTAACTTCCCGGGCCCCTGGAAGCATGAAAATCACTTTAAACATGCTAATTTTAGCTCTAAAACTGATGATCTACCTACAAATGTGAACTGACTTTCAAAAATAAAACATTTGAAAACGGACAATTTTTCACCTTTCTGAAGCATGACGTAATGGGGGGGTGTTATCTCTTTTGTCAAAAATCACCTGTTTTTGCTTGAACATTAAATGCCTCCAAATGGTATTTAATTCACTTACCGGGCCCCTGGAAGCATGAAAATCACTTTAAACATGCTAATTTTAGCTCTAAAACTGATGATCTATCTACAAATGTGAACTGACGTTAAAAAATAAAACATTTGAAAACGGACCATTTTTCACCTTTCTGCAGCATGACGTAATGGGGGGGTGTTATCTCTTTTGTCAAAAATCACCTGTTTTTGCTTGAACATTAAATGCCTCCAAATGGTATTTAATTCACTTCCCGGGCCCCTGGAAGCATGAAAATCACTTTAAACATGCTAATTTTAGCTCTAAAACTGATGATCTACCTACAAATGTGAACTGACGTTCAAAAATAAAACATTTGAAAACGGACCATTTTTCACCTTTCTGAAGCATGACGTAATGGGGGGGTGTTATCTCTTTTGTCAAAAATCACCTGTTTTTGCTTGAACATTAAATGCCTCCAAATGGTATTTAATTCACTTCCCGGGGTGAAGAAACACTTTTTGAGACCTCAGAGTGAGTAAATTGGCCATTTTCATGCACTTTTAACCATTACAAAAATCTTGTGTTTTGGGCCCCTGGAAGCATGAAAATCACTTTAAACATGCTAATTTTAGCTTTAAAACTGATGATCTACCTGCAAATGTGAACTGACGTTAAAAAATAAAACATTTGAAAACGGACCATTTTTCACCTTTCTGCAGCATGACGTAATGGGGGGGTGTTATCTCTTTTGTCAAAATTCACCTGTTTTTGCTTGAACATTAAATGCCTCCAAATGGTATTTAATTCACTTCCCGGGGTGAAGAAACACTTTTTGAGACCTCAGAGTGAGTAAATTGGCCATTTTCATGCACTTTTAACCATTCCACAAATCTTGTGTTTTGGGCCCCTGGAAGCATGAAAATCACTTTAAACATGCTAATTTTAGCTCTAAAACTGATGATCTACCTACAAATGTGAACTGACGTTAAAAAATAAAACATTTGAAAACGGACCACTTTTTCACCTTTCTGCAGCATGACGTAATGGGGGGGTGTTATCTCTTTTGTCAAAAATCACCTGTTTTTGCTTGAACATTAAATGCCTCCAAATGGTATTTAATTCACTTCCCGGGCCCCTGGAAGCATGAAAATCACTTTAAACATGCTAATTTTAGCTCTAAAACTGATGATCTACCTACAAATGTGAACTGACGTTCAAAAATAAAACATTTGAAAACGGACCATTTTTCACCTTTCTGAAGCATGACGTAATGGGGGGGGGTGTTATCTCTTTTGTCAAAAATCACCTGTTTTTGCTTGAACATTAAATGCCTCCAAATGGTATTTAATTCACTTCCCGGGATGAAGAAACACTTTTTGAGACCTCAGAGTGAGTAAATTGGCCATTTTCATGAACTTTTAACCATTCCACAAATCTTGTGTTTTGGGCCCCTGGAAGCATGAAAATCATTTTAAACATGCTAATTTTAGCTCTAAAACTGATGATCTACCTACAAATGTGAACTGACGTTAAAAAATAAAACATTTGAAAATGGACCATTTTTCACCTTTCTGCAGCATGACGTAATGGGGGGGTGTTATCTCTTTTGTCAAAAATCACCTGTTTTTGCTTGAACATTAAATGCCTCCAAATGGTATTTAATTCACTTCCCGGGCCCCTGGAAGCATGAAAATCACTTTAAACATGCTAATTTTAGCTCTAAAACTGATGATCTACCTACAAATGTGAACTGACGTTCAAAAATAAAACATTTGAAAACGGACCATTTTTCACCTTTCTGAAGCATGACGTAATGAGGGGGTGTTATCTCTTTTGTCAAAAATCACCTGTTTTTGCTTGAACATTAAATGCCTCCAAATGGTATTTAATTCACTTCCCGGGGTGAAGAAACACTTTTTGAGACCTCAGAGTGAGTAAATTGGCCATTTTCATGCACTTTTAACCATTACAAAAATCTTGTGTTTTGGGCCCCTGGAAGCATGAAAATCACTTTAAACATGCTAATTTTAGCTTTAAAACTGATGATCTACCTACAAATGTGAACTGACGTTAAAAAATAAAACATTTGAAAACGGACCATTTTTCACCTTTCTGCAGCATGACGTAATGGGGGGGGGTGTTATCTCTTTTGTCAAAAATCACCTGGTTTTGCTTGAACATTAAATGCCTCCAAATGGTATTTAATTCACTTCCCGGGCCCCTGGAAGCATGAAAATCACTTTAAACATACTAATTTTAGCTCTAAAACTGATGATCTACCTACAAATGTGAACTGACGTTCAAAAATAAAACATTTGACAACGGACCATTTTTCACCTTTCTGAAGCATGACATAATGGGGGGGTGTTATCTCTTTTGTCAAAAATCACCTGTTTTTGCTTGAACATTAAATGCCTCCAAATGGTATTTAATTCACTTCCCGGGGTGAAGAAACACTTTTTGAGACCTCAGAGTGAGTAAATTGGCCATTTTCATGCACTTTTAACCATTCCACAAATCTTGTGTTTTGGGCCCCTGGAAGCATGAAAATCACTTTAAACATGCTAATTTTAGCTTTAAAACTGATGATCTACCTGCAAATGTTAACTGATGTTAAAAAATAAAACATTTGAAAACGGACCATTTTTCACCTTTCTGCAGCATGACGTAATGAGGGGGTGTTATCTCTTTTGTCAAAAATCACCTGTTTTTGCTTGAACATTAAATGCCTCCAAATGGTATTTAATTCACTTCCCGGGGTGAAGAAACACTTTTTGAGACCTCAGAGTGAGTAAATTGGCCATTTTCATGCACTTTTAACCATTCCACAAATCTTGGGTTTTGGGCCCCTGGAAGCATGAAAATCACTTTAAACATGCTTATTTTAGCTCTAAAACTGATGATCTACCTACAAATGTGAACTGACGTTAAAAAATAAAACATCTGAAAACGGACCATTTTTCACCTTTCTGCAGCATGACGTAATGGGGGGGTGTTATCTCTTTTGTCAAAAATCACCTGTTTTTGCTTGAACATTAAATGCCTCCAAATGGTATTTAATTCACTTCCCGGGCCCCTGGAAGCATGGAAATCACTTTAAACATGCTACTTTTAGCTCTAAAACTGATGATCTACCTACAAATGTGAACTGACGTTCAAAAATAAATCATTTGAAAACGGACCATTTTTCACCTTTCTGAAGCATGACGTAATGGGGGGGTGTTATCTCTTTTGTCAAAAATCACCTGTTTTTGCTTGAACATTAAATGCCTCCAAATTGTATTTAATTCACTTCCCGGGGTGAAGAAACACTTTTTGAGACCTCAGAGTGAGTAAATTGGCCATTTTCATGCACTTTTAACCATTACAAAAATCTTGTGTTTTGGGCCCCTGGAAGCATGAAAATCACTTTAAACATGCTAATTTTAGCTTTAAAACTGATGATCTACCTACAAATGTGAACTGACGTTAAAAAATAAAACATTTGAAAACGGACCATTTTTCACCTTTCTGCAGCATGACGTAATGGGGGGGGGGTGTTATCTCTTTTGTCAAAAATCACCTGTTTTTGCTTGAACATTAAATGCCTCCAAATGGTATTTAATTCACTTCCCGGGTCCCTGGAAGCATGAAAATCACTTTAAACATGCTAATTTTAGCTCTAAAACTGATGATCTACCTACAAATGTGAACTGACGTTCAAAAATAAAACATTTGAAAACGGACCATTTTTCACCTTTCTGAAGCATGACATAATGGGGGGGTGTTATCTCTTTTGTCAAAAATCACCTGTTTTTGCTTGAACATTAAATGCCTCCAAATGGTATTTAATTAACTTCCCGGGCCCCTGGAAGCATGAAAATCACTTTAAACATGCTAATTTTAGCTCTAAAACTGATGATCTACCTACAAATGTGAACTGACTTTCAAAAATAAAACATTTGAAAACGGACAATTTTTCACCTTTCTGAAGCATGACGTAATGGGGGGGTGTTATCTCTTTTGTCAAAAATCACCTGTTTTTGCTTGAACATTAAATGCCTCCAAATGGTATTTAATTCACTTACCGGGCCCCTGGAAGCATGAAAATCACTTTAAACATGCTAATTTTAGCTCTAAAACTGATGATCTACCTACAAATGTGAACTGACGTTAAAAAATAAAACATTTGAAAATGGACCATTTTTCACCTTTCTGCAGCATGACGTAATGGGGGGGTGTTATCTCTTTTGTCAAAAATCACCTGTTTTTGCTTGAACATTAAATGCCTCCAAATGGTATTTAATTCACTTCCCGGGCCCCTGGAAGCATGAAAATCACTTTAAACATGCTAATTTTAGCTCTAAAACTGATGATCTACCTACAAATGTGAACTGACGTTCAAAAATAAAACATTTGAAAACGGACCATTTTTCACCTTTCTGCAGCATGACGTAATGGGGGGGGTGTTATCTCTTTTGTCAAAAATCACCTGTTTTTGCTTGAACATTAAATGCCTCCAAATGGTATTTAATTCACTTCCCGGGTCCCTGGAAGCATGAAAATCACTTTAAACATGCTAATTTTAGCTCTAAAACTGATGATCTACCTACAAATGTGAACTGACGTTCAAAAATAAAACATTTGAAAACTGACCATTTTTCACCTTTCTGAAGCATGACATAATGGGGGGGTGTTATCTCTTTTGTCAAAAATCACCTGTTTTTGCTTGAACATTAAATGCCTCCAAATGGTATTTAATTCACTTCCCGGGGTGAAGAAACACTTTTTGAGACCTCAGAGTGAGTAAATTGGCCATTTTCATGCACTTTTAACCATTCCACAAATCTTGTGTTTTGGGCCCCTGGAAGCATGAAAATCACTTTAAACATGCTAATTTTAGCTTTAAAACTGATGATCTACCTACAAATGTGAACTGACGTTAAAAAATAAAACATTTGAAAACGGACCATTTTTCACCTTTCTGCAGCATGACGTAATGGGGGGGGTGTTATCTCTTTTGTCAAAAATCACCTGGTTTTGCTTGAACATTAAATGCCTCCAAATGGTATTTAATTCACTTCCCGGGCCCCTGGAAGCATGAAAATCACTTTAAACATACTAATTTTAGCTCTAAAACTGATGATCTACCTACAAATGTGAACTGACGTTCAAAAATAAAACATTTGACAACGGACCATTTTTCACCTTTCTGAAGCATGACATAATGGGGGGGTGTTATCTCTTTTGTCAAAAATCACCTGTTTTTGCTTGAACATTAAATGCCTCCAAATGGTATTTAATTCACTTCCCGGGGTGAAGAAACACTTTTTGAGACCTCAGAGTGAGTAAATTGGCCATTTTCATGCACTTTTAACCATTCCACAAATCTTGTGTTTTGGGCCCCTGGAAGCATGAAAATCACTTTAAACATGCTAATTTTAGCTTTAAAACTGATGATCTACCTGCAAATGTTAACTGATGTTAAAAAATAAAACATTTGAAAACGGACCATTTTTCACCTTTCTGCAGCATGACGTAATGAGGGGGTGTTATCTCTTTTGTCAAAAATCACCTGTTTTTGCTTGAACATTAAATGCCTCCAAATGGTATTTAATTCACTTCCCGGGGTGAAGAAACACTTTTTGAGACCTCAGAGTGAGTAAATTGGCCATTTTCATGCACTTTTAACCATTCCACAAATCTTGGGTTTTGGGCCCCTGGAAGCATGAAAATCACTTTAAACATGCTAATTTTAGCTCTAAAACTGATGATCTACCTACAAATGTGAACTGACGTTAAAAAATAAAACATTTGAAAACGGACCATTTTTCACCTTTCTGCAGCATGACGTAATGGGGGGGTGTTATCTCTTTTGTCAAAAATCACCTGTTTTTGCTTGAACATTAAATGCCTCCAAATGGTATTTAATTCAGTTCCCGGGCCCTTGGAAGCATGAAAATCACTTTAAACATGCTACTTTTAGCTCTAAAACTGATGATCTACCTACAAATGTGAACTGACGTTCAAAAATAAATCATTTGAAAACGGACCATTTTTCACCTTTCTGAAGCATGACGTAATGGGGGGGTGTTATCTCTTTTGTCAAAAATCACCTGTTTTTGCTTGAACATTAAATGCCTCCAAATGGTATTTAATTCACTTCCCGGGGTGAAGAAACACTTTTTGAGACCTCAGAGTGAGTAAATTGGCCATTTTCATGCACTTTTAACCATTACAAAAATGTTGTGTTTTGGGCCCCTGGAAGCATGAAAATCACTTTAAACATGCTAATTTTAGCTTTAAAACTGATGATCTACCTACAAATGTGAACTGACGTTAAAAAATAAAACATTTGAAAACGGACCATTTTTCACCTTTCTGCAGCATGACGTAATGGGGGGGGTGTTATCTCTTTTGTCAAAAATCACCTGTTTTTGCTTGAACATTAAATGCCTCCAAATGGTATTTAATTCACTTCCCGGGCCCCTGGAAGCATGAAAATCACTTTAAACATGCTAATTTTAGCTCTAAAACTGATGATCTACCTACAAATGTGAACTGACGTTCAAAAATAAAACATTTGAAAACGGACCATTTTTCACCTTTCTGAAGCATGACATAATGGGGGGGTGTTATCTCTTTTGTCAAAAATCACCTGTTTTTGCTTGAACATTAAATGCCTCCAAATGGTATTTAATTAACTTCCCGGGCCCCTGGAAGCATGAAAATCACTTTAAACATGCTAATTTTAGCTCTAAAACTGATGATCTACCTACAAATGTGAACTGACTTTCAAAAATAAAACATTTGAAAACGGACAATTTTTCACCTTTCTGAAGCATGACGTAATGGGGGGGTGTTATCTCTTTTGTCAAAAATCACCTGTTTTTGCTTGAACATTAAATGCCTCCAAATGGTATTTAATTCACTTACCGGGCCCCTGGAAGCATGAAAATCACTTTAAACATGCTAATTTTAGCTCTAAAACTGATGATCTACCTACAAATGTGAACTGACGTTAAAAAATAAAACATTTGAAAACGGACCATTTTTCACCTTTCTGCAGCATGACGTAATGGGGGGGTGTTATCTCTTTTGTCAAAAATCACCTGTTTTTGCTTGAACATTAAATGCCTCCAAATGGTATTTAATTCACTTCCCGGGCCCCTGGAAGCATGAAAATCACTTTAAACATGCTAATTTTAGCTCTAAAACTGATGATCTACCTACAAATGTGAACTGACGTTCAAAAATAAAACATTTGAAAACGGACCATTTTTCACCTTTCTGCAGCATGACGTAATGGGGGGGGTGTTATCTCTTTTGTCAAAAATCACCTGTTTTTGCTTGAACATTAAATGCCTCCAAATGGTATTTAATTCACTTCCCGGGCCCCTGGAAGCATGAAAATCACTTTAAACATGCTAATTTTAGCTCTAAAACTGATGATCTACCTACAAATGTGAACTGACGTTCAAAAATAAAACATTTGAAAACGGACCATTTTTCACCTTTCTGAAGCATGACATAATGGGGGGGTGTTATCTCTTTTGTCAAAAATCACCTGTTTTTGCTTGAACATTAAATGCCTCCAAATGGTATTTAATTCACTTCCCGGGGTGAAGAAACACTTTTTGAGACCTCAGAGTGAGTAAATTGGCCATTTTCATGCACTTTTAACCATTCCACAAATCTTGGGTTTTGGGCCCCTGGAAGCATGAAAATCACTTTAAACATGCTAATTTTAGCTCTAAAACTGATGATCTACCTACAAATGTGAACTGACGTTAAAAAATAAAACATTTGAAAACGGACCATTTTTCACCTTTCTGCAGCATGACGTAATGGGGGGGTGTTATCTCTTTTGTCAAAAATCACCTGTTTTTGCTTGAACATTAAATGCCTCCAAATGGTATTTAATTCACTTCCCGGGCCCCTGGAAGCATGAAAATCACTTTAAACATGCTACTTTTAGCTTTAAAACTGATGATCTACCTACAAATGTGAACTGACGTTAAAAAATAAAACATTTGAAAACGGACCATTTTTCACCTTTCTGCAGCATGACGTAATGGGGGGGGTGTTATCTCTTTTGTCAAAAATCACCTGTTTTTGCTTGAACATTAAATGCCTCCAAATGGTATTTAATTCACTTCCCGGGCCCCTGGAAGCATGAAAATCACTTTAAACATGCTAATTTTAGCTCTAAAACTGATGATCTACCTACAAATGTGAACTGACGTTTTAAAATAAAACATTTGAAAACGGACCATTTTTCACCTTTCTGCAGCATGACGTAATGGGGGGGTGTTATCTCTTTTGTCAAAAATCACCTGTTTTTGCTTGAACATTAAATGCCTCCAAATGGTATTTAATTCACTTCCCGGGCCCCTGGAAGCATGAAAATCACTTTAAACATGCTACTTTTAGCTCTAAAACTGATGATCTACCTACAAATGTGAACTGACGTTCAAAAATAAATCATTTGAAAACTGACCATTTTTCACCTTTCTGAAGCATGACGTAATGGGGGGGGTGTTATCTCTTTTGTCAAAAATCACCTGTTTTTGCTTGAACATTAAATGCCTCCAAATGGTATTTAATTCACTTCCCGGGGTGAAGAAACACTTTTTGAGACCTCAGAGTGAGTAAATTGGCCATTTTCATGCACTTTTAACCATTACAAAAATCTTGTGTTTTGGGCCCCTGGAAGCATGAAAATCACTTTAAACATGCTAATTTTTGCTTTAAAACTGATGATCTACCTACAAATGTGAACTGACGTTAAAAAATAAAACATTTGAAAACGGACCATTTTTCACCTTTCTGCAGCATGACGTAATGGGGGGGGTGTTATCTCTTTTGTCAAAAATCACCTGTTTTTGCTTGAACATTAAATGCCTCCAAATGGTATTTAATTCACTTCCCGGGCCCCTGGAAGCATGAAAATCACTTTAAACATGCTAATTTTAGCTCTAAAACTGATGATCTACCTACAAATGTGAACTGACGTTTTAAAATAAAACATTTGAAAACGGACCATTTTTCACCTTTCTGAAGCATGACATAATGGGGGGGTGTTATCTCTTTTGTCAAAAATCACCTGTTTTTGCTTGAACATTAAATGCCTCCAAATGGTATTTAATTAACTTCCCGGGCCCCTGGAAGCATGAAAATCACTTTAAACATGCTAATTTTAGCTCTAAAACTGATGATCTACCTACAAATGTGAACTGACTTTCAAAAATAAAACATTTGAAAACGGACAATTTTTCACCTTTCTGAAGCATGACGTAATGGGGGGGTGTTATCTCTTTTGTCAAAAATCACCTGTTTTTGCTTGAACATTAAATGCCTCCAAATGGTATTTAATTCACTTACCGGGCCCCTGGAAGCATGAAAATCACTTTAAACATGCTAATTTTAGCTCTAAAACTGATGATCTACCTACAAATGTGAACTGACGTTAAAAAATAAAACATTTGAAAACGGACCATTTTTCACCTTTCTGCAGCATGACGTAATGGGGGGGTGTTATCTCTTTTGTCAAAAATCACCTGTTTTTGCTTGAACATTAAATGCCTCCAAATGGTATTTAATTCACTTCCCGGGCCCCTGGAAGCATGAAAATCACTTTAAACATGCTAATTTTAGCTCTAAAACTGATGATCTACCTACAAATGTGAACTGACGTTCAAAAATAAAACATTTGAAAACGGACCATTTTTCACCTTTCTGAAGCATGACGTAATGGGGGGGTGTTATCTCTTTTGTCAAAAATCACCTGTTTTTGCTTGAACATTAAATGCCTCCAAATGGTATTTAATTCACTTCCCGGGGTGAAGAAACACTTTTTGAGACCTCAGAGTGAGTAAATTGGCCATTTTCATGCACTTTTAACCATTACAAAAATCTTGTGTTTTGGGCCCCTGGAAGCATGAAAATCACTTTAAACATGCTAATTTTAGCTTTAAAACTGATGATCTACCTGCAAATGTTAACTGATGTTAAAAAATAAAACATTTGAAAACGGACCATTTTTCACCTTTCTGCAGCATGACGTAATGAGGGGGTGTTATCTCTTTTGTCAAAAATCACCTGTTTTTGCTTGAACATTAAATGCCTCCAAATGGTATTTAATTCACTTCCCGGGGTGAAGAAACACTTTTTGAGACCTCAGAGTGAGTAAATTGGCCATTTTCATGCACTTTTAACCATTCCACAAATCTTGGGTTTTGGGCCCCTGGAAGCATGAAAATCACTTTAAACATGCTAATTTTAGCTCTAAAACTGATGATCTACCTACAAATGTGAACTGACGTTAAAAAATAAAACATTTGAAAACGGACCATTTTTCACCTTTCTGCAGCATGACGTAATGGGGGGGTGTTATCTCTTTTGTCAAAAATCACCTGTTTTTGCTTGAACATTAAATGCCTCCAAATGGTATTTCATTCACTTCCCGGGCCCCTGGAAGCATGAAAATCACTTTAAACATGCTACTTTTAGCTCTAAAACTGATGATCTACCTACAAATGTGAACTGACGTTCAAAAATAAATCATTTGAAAACGGACCATTTTTCACCTTTCTGAAGCATGACGTAATGGGGGGGTGTTATCTCTTTTGTCAAAAATCACCTGTTTTTGCTTGAACATTAAATGCCTCCAAATGGTATTTATTTCACTTCCCGGGGTGAAGAAACACTTTTTGAGACCTCAGAGTGAGTAAATTGGCCATTTTCATGCACTTTTAACCATTACAAAAATCGTGTGTTTTGGGCCCCTGGAAGCATGAAAATCACTTTAAACATGCTAATTTTAGCTTTAAAACTGATGATCTACCTACAAATGTGAACTGACGTTAAAAAATAAAACATTTGAAAACGGACCATTTTTCACCTTTCTGCAGCATGACGTAATGGGGGGGGTGTTATCTCTTTTGTCAAAAATCACCTGTTTTTGCTTGAACATTAAATGCCTCCAAATGGTATTTAATTCACTTCCCGGGCCCCTGGAAGCATGAAAATCACTTTAAACATGCTAATTTTAGCTCTAAAACTGATGATCTACCTACAAATGTGAACTGACGTTCAAAAATAAAACATTTGAAAACGGACCATTTTTCACCTTTCTGAAGCATGACATAATGGGGGGGTGTTATCTCTTTGGTCAAAAATCACCTGTTTTTGCTTGAACATTAAATGCCTCCAAATGGTATTTAATTAACTTCCCGGGCCCCTGGAAGCATGAAAATCACTTTAAACATGCTAATTTTAGCTCTAAAACTGATGATCTACCTACAAATGTGAACTGACTTTCAAAAATAAAACATTTGAAAACGGACAATTTTTCACCTTTCTGAAGCATGACGTAATGGGGGGGTGTTATCTCTTTTGTCAAAAATCACCTGTTTTTGCTTGAACATTAAATGCCTCCAAATGGTATTTAATTCACTTACCGGGCCCCTGGAAGCATGAAAATCACTTTAAACATGCTAATTTTAGCTCTAAAACTGATGATCTACCTACAAATGTGAACTGACGTTAAAAAATAAAACATTTGAAAACGGACCATTTTTCAACTTTCTGCAGCATGACGTAATGGGGGGGTGTTATCTCTTTTGTCAAAAATCACCTGTTTTTGCTTGAACATTAAATGCCTCCAAATGGTATTTAATTCACTTCCCGGGCCCCTGGAAGCATGAAAATCACTTTAAACATGCTAATTTTAGCTCTAAAACTGATGATCTACCTACAAATGTGAACTGACGTTCAAAAATAAAACATTTGAAAACGGACCATTTTTCACCTTTCTGAAGCATGACGTAATGGGGGGGTGTTATCTCTTTTGTCAAAAATCACCTGTTTTTGCTTGAACATTAAATGCCTCCAAATGGTATTTAATTCACTTCCCGGGGTGAAGAAACACTTTTTGAGACCTCAGAGTGAGTAAATTGGCCATTTTCATGCACTTTTAACCATTACAAAAATCTTGTGTTTTGGGCCCCTGGAAGCATGAAAATCACTTTAAACATGCTAATTTTAGCTTTAAAACTGATGATCTACCTACAAATGTGAACTGACGTTAAAAAATAAAACATTTGAAAACGGACCATTTTTCACCTTTCTGCAGCATGACGTAATGGGGGGGGTGTTATCTCTTTTGTCAAAAATCACCTGTTTTTGCTTGAACATTAAATGCCTCCAAATGGTATTTAATTCACTTCCCGGGCCCCTGGAAGCATGAAAATCACTTTAAACATGCTAATTTTAGCTCTAAAACTGATGATCTACCTACAAATGTGAACTGACGTTCAAAAATAAAACATTTGAAAACGGACCATTTTTCACCTTTCTGAAGCATGACATAATGGGGGGGTGTTATCTCTTTTGTCAAAAATCACCTGTTTTTGCTTGAACATTAAATGCCTCCAAATGGTATTTAATTCACTTCCCGGGGTGAAGAAACACTTTTTGAGACCTCAGAGTGAGTAAATTGGCCATTTTCATGCACTTTTAACCATTCCACAAATCTTGTGTTTTGGGCCCCTGGAAGCATGAAAATCACTTTAAACATGCTAATTTTAGCTTTAAAACTGATGATCTACCTGCAAATGTTAACTGATGTTAAAAAATAAAACATTTGAAAACGGACCATTTTTCACCTTTCTGCAGCATGACGTAATGAGGGGGTGTTATCTCTTTTGTCAAAAATCACCTGTTTTTGCTTGAACATTAAATGCCTCCAAATGGTATTTAATTCACTTCCCGGGGTGAAGAAACACTTTTTGAGACCTCAGAGTGAGTAAATTGGCCATTTTCATGCACTTTTAACCATTCCACAAATCTTGGGTTTTGGGCCCCTGGAAGCATGAAAATCACTTTAAACATGCTAATTTTAGCTCTAAAACTGATGATCTACCTACAAATGTGAACTGACGTTAAAAAATAAAACATTTGAAAACGGACCATTTTTCACCTTTCTGCAGCATGACGTAATGGGGGGGTGTTATCTCTTTTGTCAAAAATCACCTGTTTTTGCTTGAACATTAAATGCCTCCAAATGGTATTTCATTCACTTCCCGGGCCCCTGGAAGCATGAAAATCACTTTAAACATGCTACTTTTAGCTCTAAAACTGATGATCTACCTACAAATGTGAACTGACGTTCAAAAATAAATCATTTGAAAACGGACCATTTTTCACCTTTCTGAAGCATGACGTAATGGGGGGGTGTTATCTCTTTTGTCAAAAATCACCTGTTTTTGCTTGAACATTAAATGCCTCCAAATGGTATTTATTTCACTTCCCGGGGTGAAGAAACACTTTTTGAGACCTCAGAGTGAGTAAATTGGCCATTTTCATGCACTTTTAACCATTACAAAAATCGTGTGTTTTGGGCCCCTGGAAGCATGAAAATCACTTTAAACATGCTAATTTTAGCTTTAAAACTGATGATCTACCTACAAATGTGAACTGACGTTAAAAAATAAAACATTTGAAAACGGACCATTTTTCACCTTTCTGCAGCATGACGTAATGGGGGGGGGTGTTATCTCTTTTGTCAAAAATCACCTGTTTTTGCTTGAACATTAAATGCCTCCAAATGGTATTTAATTCACTTCCCGGGCCCCTGGAAGCATGAAAATCACTTTAAACATGCTAATTTTAGCTCTAAAACTGATGATCTACCTACAAATGTGAACTGACGTTCAAAAATAAAACATTTGAAAACGGACCATTTTTCACCTTTCTGAAGCATGACATAATGGGGGGGTGTTATCTCTTTGGTCAAAAATCACCTGTTTTTGCTTGAACATTAAATGCCTCCAAATGGTATTTAATTAACTTCCCGGGCCCCTGGAAGCATGAAAATCACTTTAAACATGCTAATTTTAGCTCTAAAACTGATGATCTACCTACAAATGTGAACTGACTTTCAAAAATAAAACATTTGAAAACGGACAATTTTTCACCTTTCTGAAGCATGACGTAATGGGGGGGTGTTATCTCTTTTGTCAAAAATCACCTGTTTTTGCTTGAACATTAAATGCCTCCAAATGGTATTTAATTCACTTACCGGGCCCCTGGAAGCATGAAAATCACTTTAAACATGCTAATTTTAGCTCTAAAACTGATGATCTACCTACAAATGTGAACTGACGTTAAAAAATAAAACATTTGAAAACGGACCATTTTTCAACTTTCTGCAGCATGACGTAATGGGGGGGTGTTATCTCTTTTGTCAAAAATCACCTGTTTTTGCTTGAACATTAAATGCCTCCAAATGGTATTTAATTCACTTCCCGGGCCCCTGGAAGCATGAAAATCACTTTAAACATGCTAATTTTAGCTCTAAAACTGATGATCTACCTACAAATGTGAACTGACGTTCAAAAATAAAACATTTGAAAACGGACCATTTTTCACCTTTCTGAAGCATGACGTAATGGGGGGGTGTTATCTCTTTTGTCAAAAATCACCTGTTTTTGCTTGAACATTAAATGCCTCCAAATGGTATTTAATTCACTTCCCGGGGTGAAGAAACACTTTTTGAGACCTCAGAGTGAGTAAATTGGCCATTTTCATGCACTTTTAACCATTACAAAAATCTTGTGTTTTGGGCCCCTGGAAGCATGAAAATCACTTTAAACATGCTAATTTTAGCTTTAAAACTGATGATCTACCTACAAATGTGAACTGACGTTAAAAAATAAAACATTTGAAAACGGACCATTTTTCACCTTTCTGCAGCATGACGTAATGGGGGGGGTGTTATCTCTTTTGTCAAAAATCACCTGTTTTTGCTTGAACATTAAATGCCTCCAAATGGTATTTAATTCACTTCCCGGGCCCCTGGAAGCATGAAAATCACTTTAAACATGCTAATTTTAGCTCTAAAACTGATGATCTACCTACAAATGTGAACTGACGTTCAAAAATAAAACATTTGAAAACGGACCATTTTTCACCTTTCTGAAGCATGACATAATGGGGGGGTGTTATCTCTTTTGTCAAAAATCACCTGTTTTTGCTTGAACATTAAATGCCTCCAAATGGTATTTAATTCACTTCCCGGGGTGAAGAAACACTTTTTGAGACCTCAGAGTGAGTAAATTGGCCATTTTCATGCACTTTTAACCATTCCACAAATCTTGTGTTTTGGGCCCCTGGAAGCATGAAAATCACTTTAAACATGCTAATTTTAGCTTTAAAACTGATGATCTACCTGCAAATGTTAACTGATGTTAAAAAATAAAACATTTGAAAACGGACCATTTTTCACCTTTCTGCAGCATGACGTAATGAGGGGGTGTTATCTCTTTTGTCAAAAATCACCTGTTTTTGCTTGAACATTAAATGCCTCCAAATGGTATTTAATTCACTTCCCGGGGTGAAGAAACACTTTTTGAGACCTCAGAGTGAGTAAATTGGCCATTTTCATGCACTTTTAACCATTCCACAAATCTTGGGTTTTGGGCCCCTGGAAGCATGAAAATCACTTTAAACATGCTAATTTTAGCTCTAAAACTGATGATCTACCTACAAATGTGAACTGACGTTAAAAAAAAAAACATTTGAAAACGGACCATTTTTCACCTTTCTGCAGCATGACGTAATGGGGGGGTGTTATCTCTTTTGTCAAAAATCACCTGTTTTTGCTTGAACATTAAATGCCTCCAAATGGTATTTAATTCACTTCCCGGGCCCCTGGAAGCATGAAAATCACTTTAAACATGCTACTTTTAGCTCTAAAACTGATGATCTACCTACAAATGTGAACTGACGTTCAAAAATAAATCATTTGAAAACGGACCATTTTTCACCTTTCTGAAGCATGACGTAATGGGGAGGTGTTATCTCTTTTGTCAAAAATCACCTGTTTTTGCTTGAACATTAAATGCCTCCAAATGGTATTTAATTCACTTCCCGGGGTGAAGAAACACTTTTTGAGACCTCAGAGTGAGTAAATTGGCCATTTTCATGCACTTTTAACCATTACAAAAATCTTGTGTTTTGGGCCCCTGGAAGCATGAAAATCACTTTAAACATGCTAATTTTAGCTTTAAAACTGATGATCTACCTACAAATGTGAACTGACGTTAAAAAATAAAACATTTGAAAACGGACCATTTTTCACCTTTCTGCAGCATGACGTAATGGGGGGGGGTGTTATCTCTTTTGTCAAAAATCACCTGTTTTTGCTTGAACATTAAATGCCTCCAAATGGTATTTAATTCACTTCCCGGGCCCCTGGAAGCATGAAAATCACTTTAAACATGCTAATTTTAGCTCTAAAACTGATGATCTACCTACAAATGTGAACTGACGTTTTAAAATAAAACATTTGAAAACGGACCATTTTTCACCTTTCTGAAGCATGACATAATGGGGGGGTGTTATCTCTTTTGTCAAAAATCACCTGTTTTTGCTTGAACATTAAATGCCTCCAAATGGTATTTAATTAACTTCCCGGGCCCCTGGAAGCATGAAAATCACTTTAAACATGCTAATTTTAGCTCTAAAACTGATGATCTACCTACAAATGTGAACTGACTTTCAAAAATAAAACATTTGAAAACGGACAATTTTTCACCTTTCTGAAGCATGACGTAATGGGGGGGTGTTATCTCTTTTGTCAAAAATCACCTGTTTTTGCTTGAACATTAAATGCCTCCAAATGGTATTTAATTCACTTACCGGGCCCCTGGAAGCATGAAAATCCCTTTAAACATGCTAATTTTAGCTCTAAAACTGATGATCTACCTACAAATGTGAACTGACGTTAAAAAATAAAACATTTGAAAACAGACCATTTTTCACCTTTCTGCAGCATGACGTAATGGGGGGGTGTTATCTCTTTTGTCAAAAATCACCTGTTTTTGCTTGAACATTAAATGCCTCCAAATGGTATTTAATTCACTTCCCGGGCCCCTGGAAGCATGAAAATCACTTTAAACATGCTAATTTTAGCTCTAAAACTGATGATCTACCTACAAATGTGAACTGACGTTTTAAAATAAAACATTTGAAAACGGACCATTTTTCACCTTTCTGAAGCATGACATAATGGGGGGGTGTTATCTCTTTTGTCAAAAATCACCTGTTTTTGCTTGAACATTAAATGCCTCCAAATGGTATTTAATTAACTTCCCGGGCCCCTGGAAGCATGAAAATCACTTTAAACATGCTAATTTTAGCTCTAAAACTGATGATCTACCTACAAATGTGAACTGACTTTCAAAAATAAAACATTTGAAAACGGACAATTTTTCACCTTTCTGAAGCATGACGTAATGGGGGGGTGTTATCTCTTTTGTCAAAAATCACCTGTTTTTGCTTGAACATTAAATGCCTCCAAATGGTATTTAATTCACTTACCGGGCCCCTGGAAGCATGAAAATCCCTTTAAACATGCTAATTTTAGCTCTAAAACTGATGATCTACCTACAAATGTGAACTGACGTTAAAAAATAAAACATTTGAAAACAGACCATTTTTCACCTTTCTGCAGCATGACGTAATGGGGGGGTGTTATCTCTTTTGTCAAAAATCACCTGTTTTTGCTTGAACATTAAATGCCTCCAAATGGTATTTAATTAACTTCCCGGGCCCCTGGAAGCATGAAAATCACTTTAAACATGCTAATTTTAGCTCTAAAACTGATGATCTACCTACAAATGTGAACTGACGTTCAAAAATAAAACATTTGAAAATGGACCATTTTTCGCCCTACTGAAGCATGACGTAATGGGGGGGGGTGTTATCTCTTTTGTCAAAAATCACCTGTTTTTGCTTGAACATTAAATGCCTCCAAATGGTATTTAATTCACTTCCCGGGGTGAAGAAACACTTTTTGAGACCTCAGAGTGAGTAAATTGGCCCTTTTCATGCACTTTTAACCATTACAAAAATCTTGTGTTTTGGGCCCCTGGAAGCATGAAAATCACTTTAAACATGCTAATTTTAGCTTTAAAACTGATGATCTACCTACAAATGTGAACTGACGTTAAAAAATAAAACATTTGAAAACGGACCATTTTTCACCTTTCTGCAGCATGACGTAATGGGGGGGGTGTTATCTCTTTTGTCAAAAATCACCTGTTTTTGCTTGAACATTAAATGCCTCCAAATGGTATTTAATTCACTTCCCGGGCCCCTGGAAGCATGAAAATCACTTTAAACATGCTAATTTTAGCTCTAAAACTGATGATCTACCTACAAATGTGAACTGACGTTTTAAAATAAAACATTTGAAAACGGACCATTTTTCACCTTTCTGAAGCATGACATAATGGGGGGGTGTTATCTCTTTTGTCAAAAATCACCTGTTTTTGCTTGAACATTAAATGCCTCCAAATGGTATTTAATTAACTTCCCGGGCCCCTGGAAGCATGAAAATCACTTTAAACATGCTAATTTTAGCTCTAAAACTGATGATCTACCTACAAATGTGAACTGACTTTCAAAAATAAAACATTTGAAAACGGACAATTTTTCACCTTTCTGAAGCATGACGTAATGGGGGGGTGTTATCTCTTTTGTCAAAAATCACCTGTTTTTGCTTGAACATTAAATGCCTCCAAATGGTATTTAATTCACTTACCGGGCCCCTGGAAGCATGAAAATCCCTTTAAACATGCTAATTTTAGCTCTAAAACTGATGATCTACCTACAAATGTGAACTGACGTTAAAAAATAAAACATTTGAAAACAGACCATTTTTCACCTTTCTGCAGCATGACGTAATGGGGGGGTGTTATCTCTTTTGTCAAAAATCACCTGTTTTTGCTTGAACATTAAATGCCTCCAAATGGTATTTAATTAACTTCCCGGGCCCCTGGAAGCATGAAAATCACTTTAAACATGCTAATTTTAGCTCTAAAACTGATGATCTACCTACAAATGTGAACTGACGTTCAAAAATAAAACATTTGAAAATGGACCATTTTTCGCCTTTCTGAAGCATGACGTAATGGGGGGGGGTGTTATCTCTTTTGTCAAAAATCACCTGTTTTTGCTTGAACATTAAATGCCTCCAAATGGTATTTAATTCACTTCCCGGGGTGAAGAAACACTTTTTGAGACCTCAGAGTGAGTAAATTGGCCCTTTTCATGCACTTTTAACCATTACAAAAATCTTGTGTTTTGGGCCCCTGGAAGCATGAAAATCACTTTAAACATGCTAATTTTAGCTTTAAAACTGATGATCTACCTGCAAATGTGAACTGACGTTAAAAAATAAAACATTTGAAAACGGACCATTTTTCACCTTTCTGCAGCATGACGTAATGGGGGGGTGTTATCTCTTTTGTCAAAATTCACCTGTTTTTGCTTGAACATTAAATGCCTCCAAATGGTATTTAATTCACTTCCCGGGATGAAGAAACACTTTTTGAGACCTCAGAGTGAGTAAATTGGCCATTTTCATGCACTTTTAACCATTCCACAAATCTTGTGTTTTGGGCCCCTGGAAGCATGAAAATCACTTTAAACATGCTAATTTTAGCTCTAAAACTGATGATCTACCTACAAATGTGAACTGACGTTAAAAAATAAAACATTTGAAAACGGACCACTTTTTCACCTTTCTGCAGCATGACGTAATGGGGGGTGTTATCTCTTTTGTCAAAAATCACCTGTTTTTGCTTGAACATTAAATGCCTCCAAATGGTATTTAATTCACTTCCCGGGCCCCTGGAAGCATGAAAATCACTTTAAACATGCTAATTTTAGCTCTAAAACTGATCTACCTACAAATGTGAACTGACGTTCAAAAATAAAACATTTGAAAACGGACCATTTTTCACCTTTCTGAAGCATGACGTAATGGGGGGGGGGTGTTATCTCTTTTGTCAAAAATCACCTGTTTTTGCTTGAACATTAAATGCCTCCAAATGGTATTTAATTCACTTCCCGGGGTGAAGAAACACTTTTTGAGACCTCCATGCTAATTTTAGCTCTAAAACTGATGATCTACCTACAAATGTGAACTGACGTTAAAAAATAAAACATTTGAAAACGGACCATTTTTCAACTTTCTGCAGCATGACGTAATGGGGGGGTGTTATCTCTTTTGTCAAAAATCACCTGTTTTTGCTTGAACATTAAATGCCTCCAAATGGTATTTAATTCACTTCCCGGGCCCCTGGAAGCATGAAAATCACTTTAAACATGCTAATTTTAGCTCTAAAACTGATGATCTACCTACAAATGTGAACTGACGTTCAAAAATAAAACATTTGAAAACGGACCATTTTTCACCTTTCTGAAGCATGACGTAATGGGGGGGTGTTATCTCTTTTGTCAAAAATCACCTGTTTTTGCTTGAACATTAAATGCCTCCAAATGGTATTTAATTCACTTCCCGGGGTGAAGAAACACTTTTTGAGACCTCAGAGTGAGTAAATTGGCCATTTTCATGCACTTTTAACCATTACAAAAATCTTGTGTTTTGGGCCCCTGGAAGCATGAAAATCACTTTAAACATGCTAATTTTAGCTTTAAAACTGATGATCTACCTACAAATGTGAACTGACGTTAAAAAATAAAACATTTGAAAACGGACCATTTTTCACCTTTCTGCAGCATGACGTAATGGGGGGGGTGTTATCTCTTTTGTCAAAAATCACCTGTTTTTGCTTGAACATTAAATGCCTCCAAATGGTATTTAATTCACTTCCCGGGCCCCTGGAAGCATGAAAATCACTTTAAACATGCTAATTTTAGCTCTAAAACTGATGATCTACCTACAAATGTGAACTGACGTTCAAAAATAAAACATTTGAAAACGGACCATTTTTCACCTTTCTGAAGCATGACATAATGGGGGGGTGTTATCTCTTTTGTCAAAAATCACCTGTTTTTGCTTGAACATTAAATGCCTCCAAATGGTATTTAATTCACTTCCCGGGGTGAAGAAACACTTTTTGAGACCTCAGAGTGAGTAAATTGGCCATTTTCATGCACTTTTAACCATTCCACAAATCTTGTGTTTTGGGCCCCTGGAAGCATGAAAATCACTTTAAACATGCTAATTTTAGCTTTAAAACTGATGATCTACCTGCAAATGTTAACTGATGTTAAAAAATAAAACATTTGAAAACGGACCATTTTTCACCTTTCTGCAGCATGACGTAATGAGGGGGTGTTATCTCTTTTGTCAAAAATCACCTGTTTTTGCTTGAACATTAAATGCCTCCAAATGGTATTTAATTCACTTCCCGGGGTGAAGAAACACTTTTTGAGACCTCAGAGTGAGTAAATTGGCCATTTTCATGCACTTTTAACCATTCCACAAATCTTGGGTTTTGGGCCCCTGGAAGCATGAAAATCACTTTAAACATGCTAATTTTAGCTCTAAAACTGATGATCTACCTACAAATGTGAACTGACGTTAAAAAAAAAAACATTTGAAAACGGACCATTTTTCACCTTTCTGCAGCATGACGTAATGGGGGGGTGTTATCTCTTTTGTCAAAAATCACCTGTTTTTGCTTGAACATTAAATGCCTCCAAATGGTATTTAATTCACTTCCCGGGCCCCTGGAAGCATGAAAATCACTTTAAACATGCTACTTTTAGCTCTAAAACTGATGATCTACCTACAAATGTGAACTGACGTTCAAAAATAAATCATTTGAAAACGGACCATTTTTCACCTTTCTGAAGCATGACGTAATGGGGAGGTGTTATCTCTTTTGTCAAAAATCACCTGTTTTTGCTTGAACATTAAATGCCTCCAAATGGTATTTAATTCACTTCCCGGGGTGAAGAAACACTTTTTGAGACCTCAGAGTGAGTAAATTGGCCATTTTCATGCACTTTTAACCATTACAAAAATCTTGTGTTTTGGGCCCCTGGAAGCATGAAAATCACTTTAAACATGCTAATTTTAGCTTTAAAACTGATGATCTACCTACAAATGTGAACTGACGTTAAAAAATAAAACATTTGAAAACGGACCATTTTTCACCTTTCTGCAGCATGACGTAATGGGGGGGGGTGTTATCTCTTTTGTCAAAAATCACCTGTTTTTGCTTGAACATTAAATGCCTCCAAATGGTATTTAATTCACTTCCCGGGCCCCTGGAAGCATGAAAATCACTTTAAACATGCTAATTTTAGCTCTAAAACTGATGATCTACCTACAAATGTGAACTGACGTTTTAAAATAAAACATTTGAAAACGGACCATTTTTCACCTTTCTGAAGCATGACATAATGGGGGGGTGTTATCTCTTTTGTCAAAAATCACCTGTTTTTGCTTGAACATTAAATGCCTCCAAATGGTATTTAATTAACTTCCCGGGCCCCTGGAAGCATGAAAATCACTTTAAACATGCTAATTTTAGCTCTAAAACTGATGATCTACCTACAAATGTGAACTGACTTTCAAAAATAAAACATTTGAAAACGGACAATTTTTCACCTTTCTGAAGCATGACGTAATGGGGGGGTGTTATCTCTTTTGTCAAAAATCACCTGTTTTTGCTTGAACATTAAATGCCTCCAAATGGTATTTAATTCACTTACCGGGCCCCTGGAAGCATGAAAATCCCTTTAAACATGCTAATTTTAGCTCTAAAACTGATGATCTACCTACAAATGTGAACTGACGTTAAAAAATAAAACATTTGAAAACAGACCATTTTTCACCTTTCTGCAGCATGACGTAATGGGGGGGTGTTATCTCTTTTGTCAAAAATCACCTGTTTTTGCTTGAACATTAAATGCCTCCAAATGGTATTTAATTCACTTCCCGGGCCCCTGGAAGCATGAAAATCACTTTAAACATGCTAATTTTAGCTCTAAAACTGATGATCTACCTACAAATGTGAACTGACGTTTTAAAATAAAACATTTGAAAACGGACCATTTTTCACCTTTCTGAAGCATGACATAATGGGGGGGTGTTATCTCTTTTGTCAAAAATCACCTGTTTTTGCTTGAACATTAAATGCCTCCAAATGGTATTTAATTAACTTCCCGGGCCCCTGGAAGCATGAAAATCACTTTAAACATGCTAATTTTAGCTCTAAAACTGATGATCTACCTACAAATGTGAACTGACTTTCAAAAATAAAACATTTGAAAACGGACAATTTTTCACCTTTCTGAAGCATGACGTAATGGGGGGGTGTTATCTCTTTTGTCAAAAATCACCTGTTTTTGCTTGAACATTAAATGCCTCCAAATGGTATTTAATTCACTTACCGGGCCCCTGGAAGCATGAAAATCCCTTTAAACATGCTAATTTTAGCTCTAAAACTGATGATCTACCTACAAATGTGAACTGACGTTAAAAAATAAAACATTTGAAAACAGACCATTTTTCACCTTTCTGCAGCATGACGTAATGGGGGGGTGTTATCTCTTTTGTCAAAAATCACCTGTTTTTGCTTGAACATTAAATGCCTCCAAATGGTATTTAATTAACTTCCCGGGCCCCTGGAAGCATGAAAATCACTTTAAACATGCTAATTTTAGCTCTAAAACTGATGATCTACCTACAAATGTGAACTGACGTTCAAAAATAAAACATTTGAAAATGGACCATTTTTCGCCCTACTGAAGCATGACGTAATGGGGGGGGGTGTTATCTCTTTTGTCAAAAATCACCTGTTTTTGCTTGAACATTAAATGCCTCCAAATGGTATTTAATTCACTTCCCGGGGTGAAGAAACACTTTTTGAGACCTCAGAGTGAGTAAATTGGCCCTTTTCATGCACTTTTAACCATTACAAAAATCTTGTGTTTTGGGCCCCTGGAAGCATGAAAATCACTTTAAACATGCTAATTTTAGCTTTAAAACTGATGATCTACCTACAAATGTGAACTGACGTTAAAAAATAAAACATTTGAAAACGGACCATTTTTCACCTTTCTGCAGCATGACGTAATGGGGGGGGTGTTATCTCTTTTGTCAAAAATCACCTGTTTTTGCTTGAACATTAAATGCCTCCAAATGGTATTTAATTCACTTCCCGGGCCCCTGGAAGCATGAAAATCACTTTAAACATGCTAATTTTAGCTCTAAAACTGATGATCTACCTACAAATGTGAACTGACGTTTTAAAATAAAACATTTGAAAACGGACCATTTTTCACCTTTCTGAAGCATGACATAATGGGGGGGTGTTATCTCTTTTGTCAAAAATCACCTGTTTTTGCTTGAACATTAAATGCCTCCAAATGGTATTTAATTAACTTCCCGGGCCCCTGGAAGCATGAAAATCACTTTAAACATGCTAATTTTAGCTCTAAAACTGATGATCTACCTACAAATGTGAACTGACTTTCAAAAATAAAACATTTGAAAACGGACAATTTTTCACCTTTCTGAAGCATGACGTAATGGGGGGGTGTTATCTCTTTTGTCAAAAATCACCTGTTTTTGCTTGAACATTAAATGCCTCCAAATGGTATTTAATTCACTTACCGGGCCCCTGGAAGCATGAAAATCCCTTTAAACATGCTAATTTTAGCTCTAAAACTGATGATCTACCTACAAATGTGAACTGACGTTAAAAAATAAAACATTTGAAAACAGACCATTTTTCACCTTTCTGCAGCATGACGTAATGGGGGGGTGTTATCTCTTTTGTCAAAAATCACCTGTTTTTGCTTGAACATTAAATGCCTCCAAATGGTATTTAATTAACTTCCCGGGCCCCTGGAAGCATGAAAATCACTTTAAACATGCTAATTTTAGCTCTAAAACTGATGATCTACCTACAAATGTGAACTGACGTTCAAAAATAAAACATTTGAAAATGGACCATTTTTCGCCTTTCTGAAGCATGACGTAATGGGGGGGGGTGTTATCTCTTTTGTCAAAAATCACCTGTTTTTGCTTGAACATTAAATGCCTCCAAATGGTATTTAATTCACTTCCCGGGGTGAAGAAACACTTTTTGAGACCTCAGAGTGAGTAAATTGGCCCTTTTCATGCACTTTTAACCATTACAAAAATCTTGTGTTTTGGGCCCCTGGAAGCATGAAAATCACTTTAAACATGCTAATTTTAGCTTTAAAACTGATGATCTACCTGCAAATGTGAACTGACGTTAAAAAATAAAACATTTGAAAACGGACCATTTTTCACCTTTCTGCAGCATGACGTAATGGGGGGGTGTTATCTCTTTTGTCAAAATTCACCTGTTTTTGCTTGAACATTAAATGCCTCCAAATGGTATTTAATTCACTTCCCGGGATGAAGAAACACTTTTTGAGACCTCAGAGTGAGTAAATTGGCCATTTTCATGCACTTTTAACCATTCCACAAATCTTGTGTTTTGGGCCCCTGGAAGCATGAAAATCACTTTAAACATGCTAATTTTAGCTCTAAAACTGATGATCTACCTACAAATGTGAACTGACGTTAAAAAATAAAACATTTGAAAACGGACCACTTTTTCACCTTTCTGCAGCATGACGTAATGGGGGGTGTTATCTCTTTTGTCAAAAATCACCTGTTTTTGCTTGAACATTAAATGCCTCCAAATGGTATTTAATTCACTTCCCGGGCCCCTGGAAGCATGAAAATCACTTTAAACATGCTAATTTTAGCTCTAAAACTGATCTACCTACAAATGTGAACTGACGTTCAAAAATAAAACATTTGAAAACGGACCATTTTTCACCTTTCTGAAGCATGACGTAATGGGGGGGGGGTGTTATCTCTTTTGTCAAAAATCACCTGTTTTTGCTTGAACATTAAATGCCTCCAAATGGTATTTAATTCACTTCCCGGGGTGAAGAAACACTTTTTGAGACCTCAGAGTGAGTAAATTGGCCATTTTCATGAACTTTTAACCATTCCACAAATCTTGTGTTTTGGGCCCCTGGAAGCATGAAAATCACTTTAAACATGCTAATTTTAGCTCTAAAACTGATGATCTACCTACAAATGTGAACTGACGTTAAAAAATAAAACATTTGAAAATGGACCATTTTTCACCTTTCTGCAGCATGACGTAATGGGGGGGTGTTATCTCTTTTGTCAAAAATCTCCTGTTTTTGCTTGAACATTAAATGCCTCCAAATGGTATTTAATTAACTTCCCGGGCCCCTGGAAGCATGAAAATCACTTTAAACATGCTAATTTTAGCTCTAAAACTGATGATCTACCTACAAATGTGAACTGACTTTCAAAAATAAAACATTTGAAAACGGACAATTTTTCACCTTTCTGCAGCATGACGTAATGGGGGGGTGTTATCTCTTTTGTCAAAATTCACCTGTTTTTGCTTGAACATTAAATGCCTCCAAATGGTATTTAATTCACTTCCCGGGGTGAAGAAACACTTTTTGAGACCTCAGAGTGAGTAAATTGGCCATTTTCATGCACTTTTAACCATTCCACAAATCTTGTGTTTTGGGCCCCTGGAAGCATGAAAATCACTTTAAACATGCTAATTTTAGCTCTAAAACTGATGATCTACCTACAAATGTGAACTGACGTTAAAAAATAAAACATTTGAAAACGGACCACTTTTTCACCTTTCTGCAGCATGACGTAATGGGGGGTGTTATCTCTTTTGTCAAAAATCACCTGTTTTTGCTTGAACATTAAATGCCTCCAAATGGTATTTAATTCACTTCCCGGGCCCCTGGAAGCATGAAAATCACTTTAAACATGCTAATTTTAGCTCTAAAACTGATCTACCTACAAATGTGAACTGACGTTCAAAAATAAAACATTTGAAAACGGACCATTTTTCACCTTTCTGAAGCATGACGTAATGGGGGGGGGGGTGTTATCTCTTTTGTCAAAAATCACCTGTTTTTGCTTGAACATTAAATGCCTCCAAATGGTATTTAATTCACTTCCCGGGGTGAAGAAACACTTTTTGAGACCTCAGAGTGAGTAAATTGGCCATTTTCATGAACTTTTAACCATTCCACAAATCTTGTGTTTTGGGCCCCTGGAAGCATGAAAATCACTTTAAACATGCTAATTTTAGCTCTAAAACTGATGATCTACCTACAAATGTGAACTGACGTTAAAAAATAAAACATTTGAAAATGGACCATTTTTCACCTTTCTGCAGCATGACGTAATGGGGGGGTGTTATCTCTTTTGTCAAAAATCTCCTGTTTTTGCTTGAACATTAAATGCCTCCAAATGGTATTTAATTAACTTCCCGGGCCCCTGGAAGCATGAAAATCACTTTAAACATGCTAATTTTAGCTCTAAAACTGATGATCTACCTACAAATGTGAACTGACTTTCAAAAATAAAACATTTGAAAACGGACAATTTTTCACCTTTCTGAAGCATGACGTAATGGGGGGGTGTTATCTCTTTTGTCAAAAATCACCTGTTTTTGCTTGAACATTAAATACCTCCAAATGGTATTTAATTCACTTACCGGGCCCCTGGAAGCATGAAAATCACTTTAAACATGCTAATTTTAGCTCTAAAACTGATGATCTATCTACAAATGTGAACTGACGTTAAAAAATAAAACATTTGAAAACGGACCATTTTTCACCTTTCTGCAGCATGACGTAATGGGGGGGTGTTATCTCTTTTGTCAAAAATCACCTGTTTTTGCTTGAACATTAAATGCCTCCAAATGGTATTTAATTCACTTCCCGGGCCCCTGGAAGCATGAAAATCACTTTAAACATGCTAATTTTAGCTCTAAAACTGATGATCTACCTACAAATGTGAACTGACGTTTTAAAATAAAACATTTGAAAACGGACCATTTTTCACCTTTCTGAAGCATGACATAATGGGGGGGTGTTATCTCTTTTGTCAAAAATCACCTGTTTTTGCTTGAACATTAAATGCCTCCAAATGGTATTTAATTAACTTCCCGGGCCCCTGGAAGCATGAAAATCACTTTAAACATGCTAATTTTAGCTCTAAAACTGATGATCTACCTACAAATGTGAACTGACTTTCAAAAATAAAACATTTGAAAACGGACAATTTTTCACCTTTCTGAAGCATGACGTAATGGGGGGGTGTTATCTCTTTTGTCAAAAATCACCTGTTTTTGCTTGAACATTAAATGCCTCCAAATGGTATTTAATTCACTTACCGGGCCCCTGGAAGCATGAAAATCCCTTTAAACATGCTAATTTTAGCTCTAAAACTGATGATCTACCTACAAATGTGAACTGACGTTAAAAAATAAAACATTTGAAAACAGACCATTTTTCACCTTTCTGCAGCATGACGTAATGGGGGGGTGTTATCTCTTTTGTCAAAAATCACCTGTTTTTGCTTGAACATTAAATGCCTCCAAATGGTATTTAATTAACTTCCCGGGCCCCTGGAAGCATGAAAATCACTTTAAACATGCTAATTTTAGCTCTAAAACTGATGATCTACCTACAAATGTGAACTGACGTTCAAAAATAAAACATTTGAAAATGGACCATTTTTCGCCCTACTGAAGCATGACGTAATGGGGGGGGGTGTTATCTCTTTTGTCAAAAATCACCTGTTTTTGCTTGAACATTAAATGCCTCCAAATGGTATTTAATTCACTTCCCGGGGTGAAGAAACACTTTTTGAGACCTCAGAGTGAGTAAATTGGCCCTTTTCATGCACTTTTAACCATTACAAAAATCTTGTGTTTTGGGCCCCTGGAAGCATGAAAATCACTTTAAACATGCTAATTTTAGCTTTAAAACTGATGATCTACCTACAAATGTGAACTGACGTTAAAAAATAAAACATTTGAAAACGGACCATTTTTCACCTTTCTGCAGCATGACGTAATGGGGGGGGTGTTATCTCTTTTGTCAAAAATCACCTGTTTTTGCTTGAACATTAAATGCCTCCAAATGGTATTTAATTCACTTCCCGGGCCCCTGGAAGCATGAAAATCACTTTAAACATGCTAATTTTAGCTCTAAAACTGATGATCTACCTACAAATGTGAACTGACGTTTTAAAATAAAACATTTGAAAACGGACCATTTTTCACCTTTCTGAAGCATGACATAATGGGGGGGTGTTATCTCTTTTGTCAAAAATCACCTGTTTTTGCTTGAACATTAAATGCCTCCAAATGGTATTTAATTAACTTCCCGGGCCCCTGGAAGCATGAAAATCACTTTAAACATGCTAATTTTAGCTCTAAAACTGATGATCTACCTACAAATGTGAACTGACTTTCAAAAATAAAACATTTGAAAACGGACAATTTTTCACCTTTCTGAAGCATGACGTAATGGGGGGGTGTTATCTCTTTTGTCAAAAATCACCTGTTTTTGCTTGAACATTAAATGCCTCCAAATGGTATTTAATTCACTTACCGGGCCCCTGGAAGCATGAAAATCCCTTTAAACATGCTAATTTTAGCTCTAAAACTGATGATCTACCTACAAATGTGAACTGACGTTAAAAAATAAAACATTTGAAAACAGACCATTTTTCACCTTTCTGCAGCATGACGTAATGGGGGGGTGTTATCTCTTTTGTCAAAAATCACCTGTTTTTGCTTGAACATTAAATGCCTCCAAATGGTATTTAATTAACTTCCCGGGCCCCTGGAAGCATGAAAATCACTTTAAACATGCTAATTTTAGCTCTAAAACTGATGATCTACCTACAAATGTGAACTGACGTTCAAAAATAAAACATTTGAAAATGGACCATTTTTCGCCTTTCTGAAGCATGACGTAATGGGGGGGGGTGTTATCTCTTTTGTCAAAAATCACCTGTTTTTGCTTGAACATTAAATGCCTCCAAATGGTATTTAATTCACTTCCCGGGGTGAAGAAACACTTTTTGAGACCTCAGAGTGAGTAAATTGGCCCTTTTCATGCACTTTTAACCATTACAAAAATCTTGTGTTTTGGGCCCCTGGAAGCATGAAAATCACTTTAAACATGCTAATTTTAGCTTTAAAACTGATGATCTACCTGCAAATGTGAACTGACGTTAAAAAATAAAACATTTGAAAACGGACCATTTTTCACCTTTCTGCAGCATGACGTAATGGGGGGGTGTTATCTCTTTTGTCAAAATTCACCTGTTTTTGCTTGAACATTAAATGCCTCCAAATGGTATTTAATTCACTTCCCGGGATGAAGAAACACTTTTTGAGACCTCAGAGTGAGTAAATTGGCCATTTTCATGCACTTTTAACCATTCCACAAATCTTGTGTTTTGGGCCCCTGGAAGCATGAAAATCACTTTAAACATGCTAATTTTAGCTCTAAAACTGATGATCTACCTACAAATGTGAACTGACGTTAAAAAATAAAACATTTGAAAACGGACCACTTTTTCACCTTTCTGCAGCATGACGTAATGGGGGGTGTTATCTCTTTTGTCAAAAATCACCTGTTTTTGCTTGAACATTAAATGCCTCCAAATGGTATTTAATTCACTTCCCGGGCCCCTGGAAGCATGAAAATCACTTTAAACATGCTAATTTTAGCTCTAAAACTGATCTACCTACAAATGTGAACTGACGTTCAAAAATAAAACATTTGAAAACGGACCATTTTTCACCTTTCTGAAGCATGACGTAATGGGGGGGGGGTGTTATCTCTTTTGTCAAAAATCACCTGTTTTTGCTTGAACATTAAATGCCTCCAAATGGTATTTAATTCACTTCCCGGGGTGAAGAAACACTTTTTGAGACCTCAGAGTGAGTAAATTGGCCATTTTCATGAACTTTTAACCATTCCACAAATCTTGTGTTTTGGGCCCCTGGAAGCATGAAAATCACTTTAAACATGCTAATTTTAGCTCTAAAACTGATGATCTACCTACAAATGTGAACTGACGTTAAAAAATAAAACATTTGAAAATGGACCATTTTTCACCTTTCTGCAGCATGACGTAATGGGGGGGTGTTATCTCTTTTGTCAAAAATCTCCTGTTTTTGCTTGAACATTAAATGCCTCCAAATGGTATTTAATTAACTTCCCGGGCCCCTGGAAGCATGAAAATCACTTTAAACATGCTAATTTTAGCTCTAAAACTGATGATCTACCTACAAATGTGAACTGACTTTCAAAAATAAAACATTTGAAAACGGACAATTTTTCACCTTTCTGCAGCATGACGTAATGGGGGGGTGTTATCTCTTTTGTCAAAATTCACCTGTTTTTGCTTGAACATTAAATGCCTCCAAATGGTATTTAATTCACTTCCCGGGGTGAAGAAACACTTTTTGAGACCTCAGAGTGAGTAAATTGGCCATTTTCATGCACTTTTAACCATTCCACAAATCTTGTGTTTTGGGCCCCTGGAAGCATGAAAATCACTTTAAACATGCTAATTTTAGCTCTAAAACTGATGATCTACCTACAAATGTGAACTGACGTTAAAAAATAAAACATTTGAAAACGGACCACTTTTTCACCTTTCTGCAGCATGACGTAATGGGGGGTGTTATCTCTTTTGTCAAAAATCACCTGTTTTTGCTTGAACATTAAATGCCTCCAAATGGTATTTAATTCACTTCCCGGGCCCCTGGAAGCATGAAAATCACTTTAAACATGCTAATTTTAGCTCTAAAACTGATCTACCTACAAATGTGAACTGACGTTCAAAAATAAAACATTTGAAAACGGACCATTTTTCACCTTTCTGAAGCATGACGTAATGGGGGGGGGGGTGTTATCTCTTTTGTCAAAAATCACCTGTTTTTGCTTGAACATTAAATGCCTCCAAATGGTATTTAATTCACTTCCCGGGGTGAAGAAACACTTTTTGAGACCTCAGAGTGAGTAAATTGGCCATTTTCATGAACTTTTAACCATTCCACAAATCTTGTGTTTTGGGCCCCTGGAAGCATGAAAATCACTTTAAACATGCTAATTTTAGCTCTAAAACTGATGATCTACCTACAAATGTGAACTGACGTTAAAAAATAAAACATTTGAAAATGGACCATTTTTCACCTTTCTGCAGCATGACGTAATGGGGGGGTGTTATCTCTTTTGTCAAAAATCTCCTGTTTTTGCTTGAACATTAAATGCCTCCAAATGGTATTTAATTAACTTCCCGGGCCCCTGGAAGCATGAAAATCACTTTAAACATGCTAATTTTAGCTCTAAAACTGATGATCTACCTACAAATGTGAACTGACTTTCAAAAATAAAACATTTGAAAACGGACAATTTTTCACCTTTCTGAAGCATGACGTAATGGGGGGGTGTTATCTCTTTTGTCAAAAATCACCTGTTTTTGCTTGAACATTAAATACCTCCAAATGGTATTTAATTCACTTACCGGGCCCCTGGAAGCATGAAAATCACTTTAAACATGCTAATTTTAGCTCTAAAACTGATGATCTATCTACAAATGTGAACTGACGTTAAAAAATAAAACATTTGAAAACGGACCATTTTTCACCTTTCTGCAGCATGACGTAATGGGGGGGTGTTATCTCTTTTGTCAAAAATCACCTGTTTTTGCTTGAACATTAAATGCCTCCAAATGGTATTTAATTCACTTCCCGGGCCCCTGGAAGCATGAAAATCACTTTAAACATGCTAATTTTAGCTCTAAAACTGATGATCTACCTACAAATGTGAACTGACGTTCAAAAATAAAACATTTGAAAACGGACCATTTTTCACCTTTCTGAAGCATGACGTAATGGGGGGGTGTTATCTCTTTTGTCAAAAATCACCTGTTTTTGCTTGAACATTAAATGCCTCCAAATGGTATTTAATTCACTTCCCGGGGTGAAGAAACACTTTTTGAGACCTCAGAGTGAGTAAATTGGCCATTTTCATGCACTTTTAACCATTACAAAAATCTTGTGTTTTGGGCCCCTGGAAGCATGAAAATCACTTTAAACATGCTAATTTTAGCTTTAAAACTGATGATCTACCTGCAAATGTGAACTGACGTTAAAAAATAAAACATTTGAAAACAGACCATTTTTCACCTTTCTGCAGCATGACGTAATGGGGGGGTGTTATCTCTTTTGTCAAAATTCACCTGTTTTTGCTTGAACATTAAATGCCTCCAAATGGTATTTAATTCACTTCCCGGGGTGAAGAAACACTTTTTGAGACCTCAGAGTGAGTAAATTGGCCATTTTCATGCACTTTTAACCATTCCACAAATCTTGTGTTTTGGGCCCCTGGAAGCATGAAAATCACTTTAAACATGCTAATTTTAGCTCTAAAACTGATGATCTACCTACAAATGTGAACTGACGTTAAAAAATAAAACATTTGAAAACGGACCACTTTTTCACCTTTCTGCAGCATGACGTAATGGGGGGGTGTTATCTCTTTTGTCAAAAATCACCTGTTTTTGCTTGAACATTAAATGCCTCCAAATGGTATTTAATTCACTTCCCGGGCCCCTGGAAGCATGAAAATCACTTTAAACATGCTAATTTTAGCTCTAAAACTGATGATCTACCTACAAATGTGAACTGACGTTCAAAAATCAAACATTTGAAAACGGACCATTTTTCACCTTTCTGAAGCATGACGTAATGGGGGGGGTGGTATCTCTTTTGTCAAAAATCACCTGTTTTTGCTTGAACATTAAATGCCTCCAAATGGTATTTAATTCACTTCCCGGGATGAAAAAACACTTTTTGAGACCTCAGAGTGAGTAAATTGGCCATTTTCATGAACTTTTAACCATTCCACAAATCTTGTGTTTTGGGCCCCTGGAAGCATGAAAATCACTTTAAACATGCTAATTTTAGCTCTAAAACTGATGATCTACCTACAAATGTGAACTGACGTTAAAAAATAAAACATTTGAAAACGGACCATTTTTCACCTTTCTGCAGCATGACGTAATGGGGGGGTGTTATCTCTTTTGTCAAAAATCACCTGTTTTTGCTTGAACATTAAATGCCTCCAAATGGTATTTAATTCACTTCCCGGGCCCCTGGAAGCATGAAAATCACTTTAAACATGCTAATTTTAGCTCTAAAACTGATGATCTACCTACAAATGTGAACTGACGTTCAAAAATAAAACATTTGAAAACGGACCATTTTTCACCTTTCTGAAGCATGACGTAATGGGGGGGTGTTATCTCTTTTGTCAAAAATCACCTGTTTTTGCTTGAACATTAAATGCCTCCAAATGGTATTTAATTCACTTCCCGGGGTGAAGAAACACTTTTTGAGACCTCAGAGTGAGTAAATTGGCCATTTTCATGCACTTTTAACCATTACAAACATCTTGTGTTTTGGGCCCCTGGAAGCATGAAAATCACTTTAAACATGCTAATTTTAGCTTTAAAACTGATGATCTACCTACAAATGTGAACTGACGTTAAAAAATAAAACATTTGAAAACGGACCATTTTTCACCTTTCTGCAGCATGACGTAATGGGGGGGTGTTATCTCTTTTGTCAAAAATCACCTGGTTTTGCTTGAACATTAAATGCCTCCAAATGGTATTTAATTCACTTCCCGGGCCCCTGGAAGCATGAAAATCACTTTAAACATACTAATTTTAGCTCTAAAACTGATGATCTACCTACAAATGTGAACTGACGTTCAAAAATAAAACATTTGACAACGGACCATTTTTCACCTTTCTGAAGCATGACATAATGGGGGGGTGTTATCTCTTTTGTCAAAAATCACCTGTTTTTGCTTGAACATTAAATGCCTCCAAATGGTATTTAATTCACTTCCCGGGGTGAAGAAACACTTTTTGAGACCTCAGAGTGAGTAAATTGGCCATTTTCATGCACTTTTAACCATTCCACAAATCTTGTGTTTTGGGCCCCTGGAAGCATGAAAATCACTTTAAACATGCTAATTTTAGCTTTAAAACTGATGATCTACCTGCAAATGTTAACTGATGGTAAAAAATAAAACATTTGAAAACGGACCATTTTTCACCTTTCTGCAGCATGACGTAATGAGGGGGTGTTATCTCTTTTGTCAAAAATCACCTGTTTTTGCTTGAACATTAAATGCCTCCAAATGGTATTTAATTCACTTCCCGGGGTGAAGAAACACTTTTTGAGACCTCAGAGTGAGTAAATTGGCCATTTTCATGCACTTTTAACCATTCCACAAATCTTGTGTTTTGGGCCCCTGGAAGCATGAAAATCACTTTAAACATGCTAATTTTAGCTCTAAAACTGATGATCTACCTACAAATGTGAACTGACGTTAAAAAATAAAACATTTGAAAACGGACCATTTTTCACCTTTCTGCAGCATGACGTAATGGGGGGGTGTTATCTCTTTTGTCAAAAATCACCTGTTTTTGCTTGAACATTAAATGCCTCCAAATGGTATTTAATTCACTTCCCGGGCCCCTGGAAGCATGAAAATCACTTTAAACATGCTACTTTTAGCTCTAAAACTGATGATCTACCTACAAATGTGAACTGACGTTCAAAAATAAATCATTTGAAAACGGACCATTTTTCACCTTTCTGAAGCATGACGTAATGGGGGGGTGTTATCTCTTTTGTCAAAAATCACCTGTTTTTGCTTGAACATTAAATGCCTCCAAATGGTATTTAATTCACTTCCCGGGGTGAAGAAACACTTTTTGAGACCTCAGAGTGAGTAAATTGGCCATTTTCATGCACTTTTAACCATTACAAAAATCTTGTGTTTTGGGCCCCTGGAAGCATGAAAATCACTTTAAACATGCTAATTTTAGCTTTAAAACTGATGATCTACCTACAAATGTGAACTGACGTTAAAAAATAAAACATTTGAAAACGGACCATTTTTCACCTTTCTGCAGCATGACGTAATGGGGGGGGGGTGTTATCTCTTTTGTCAAAAATCACCTGTTTTTGCTTGAACATTAAATGCCTCCAAATGGTATTTAATTCACTTCCCGGGCCCCTGGAAGCATGAAAATCACTTTAAACATGCTAATTTTAGCTCTAAAACTGATGATCTACCTACAAATGTGAACTGACGTTCAAAAATAAAACATTTGAAAACGGACCATTTTTCACCTTTCTGAAGCATGACATAATGGGGGGGTGTTATCTCTTTTGTCAAAAATCACCTGTTTTTGCTTGAACATTAAATGCCTCCAAATGGTATTTAATTAACTTCCCGGGCCCCTGGAAGCATGAAAATCACTTTAAACATGCTAATTTTAGCTCTAAAACTGATGATCTACCTACAAATGTGAACTGACTTTCAAAAATAAAACATTTGAAAACGGACAATTTTTCACCTTTCTGAAGCATGACGTAATGGGGGGGTGTTATCTCTTTTGTCAAAAATCACCTGTTTTTGCTTGAACATTAAATGCCTCCAAATGGTATTTAATTCACTTACCGGGCCCCTGGAAGCATGAAAATCACTTTAAACATGCTAATTTTAGCTCTAAAACTGATGATCTACCTACAAATGTGAACTGACGTTAAAAAATAAAACATTTGAAAACGGACCATTTTTCACCTTTCTGCAGCATGACGTAATGGGGGGGTGTTATCTCTTTTGTCAAAAATCACCTGTTTTTGCTTGAACATTAAATGCCTCCAAATGGTATTTAATTCACTTCCCGGGCCCCTGGAAGCATGAAAATCACTTTAAACATGCTAATTTTAGCTCTAAAACTGATGATCTACCTACAAATGTGAACTGACGTTCAAAAATAAAACATTTGAAAACTGACCATTTTTCGCCGTTCTGAAGCATGACGTAATGGGGGGGGGTGTTATCTCTTTTGTCAAAAATCACCTGTTTTTGCTTGAACATTAAATGCCTCCAAATGGTATTTAATTCACTTCCCGGGGTGAAGAAACACTTTTTGAGACCTCAGAGTGAGTAAATTGGCCATTTTCATGCACTTTTAACCATTACAAAAATCTTGTGTTTTGGGCCCCTGGAAGCATGAAAATCACTTTAAACATGCTAATTTTAGCTTTAAAACTGATGATCTACCTGCAAATGTGAACTGACGTTAAAAAATAAAACATTTGAAAACGGACCATTTTTCACCTTTCTGCAGCATGACGTAATGGGGGGGTGTTATCTCTTTTGTCAAAATTCACCTGTTTTTGCTTGAACATTAAATGCCTCCAAATGGTATTTAATTCACTTCCCGGGGTGAAGAAACACTTTTTGAGACCTCAGAGTGAGTAAATTGGCCATTTTCATGCACTTTTAACCATTCCACAAATCTTGTGTTTTGGGCCCCTGGAAGCATGAAAATCACTTTAAACATGCTAATTTTAGCTCTAAAACTGATGATCTACCTACAAATGTGAACTGACGTTAAAAAATAAAACATTTGAAAACGGACCACTTTTTCACCTTTCTGCAGCATGACGTAATGGGGGGTGTTATCTCTTTTGTCAAAAATCACCTGTTTTTGCTTGAACATTAAATGCCTCCAAATGGTATTTAATTCACTTCCCGGGCCCCTGGAAGCATGAAAATCACTTTAAACATGCTAATTTTAGCTCTAAAACTGATCTACCTACAAATGTGAACTGACGTTCAAAAATAAAACATTTGAAAACGGACCATTTTTCACCTTTCTGAAGCATGACGTAATGGGGGGGGGGGTGTTATCTCTTTTGTCAAAAATCACCTGTTTTTGCTTGAACATTAAATGCCTCCAAATGGTATTTAATTCACTTCCCGGGCCCCTGGAAGCATGAAAATCACTTTAAACATGCTAATTTTAGCTCTAAAACTGATGATCTACCTGCAAATGTTAACTGATGTTAAAAAATAAAACATTTGAAAACGGACCATTTTTCGCCTTTCTGAAGCATGACGTAATGGGGGGGGGGGGTGTTATCTCTTTTGTCAAAAATCACCTGTTTTTGCTTGAACATTAAATGCCTCCAAATGGTATTTAATTCACTTCCCGGGGTGAAGAAACACTTTTTGAGACCTCAGAGTGAGTAAATTGGCCATTTTCATGCACTTTTAACCATTACAAAAATCTTGTGTTTTGGGCCCCTGGAAGCATGAAAATCACTTTAAACATGCTAATTTTAGCTTTAAAAACTGATGATCTACCTGCAAATGTGAACTGACGTTAAAAAATAAAACATTTGAAAACGGACCATTTTTCACCTTTCTGCAGCATGACGTAATGGGGGGGTGTTATCTCTTTTGTCAAAATTCACCTGTTTTTGCTTGAACATTAAATGCTTCCAAATGGTATTTAATTCACTTCCCGGGGTGAAGAAACACTTTTTGAGACCTCAGAGTGAGTAAATTGGCCATTTTCATGCACTTTTAACCATTCCACAAATCTTGTGTTTTGGGCCCCTGGAAGCATGAAAATCACTTTAAACATGCTAATTTTAGCTCTAAAACTGATGATCTACCTACAAATGTGAACTGACGTTAAAAAATAAAACATTTGAAAACGGACCACTTTTTCACCTTTCTGCAGCATGACGTAATGGGGGGTGTTATCTCTTTTGTCAAAAATCACCTGTTTTTGCTTGAACATTAAATGCCTCCAAATGGTATTTAATTCACTTCCCGGGGTGAAGAAACACTTTTTGAGACCTCAGAGTGAGTAAATTGCCCATTTTCATGCACTTTTAACCATTCCACAAATCTTGGGTTTTGGGCCCCTGGAAGCATGAAAATCACTTTAAACATGCTAATTTTAGCTCTAAAACTGATGATCTACCTACAAATGTGAACTGACGTTAAAAAATAAAACATTTGAAAACGGACCATTTTTCACCTTTCTGCAGCATGACATAATGGGGGGGTGTTATCTCTTTTGTCAAAAATCACCTGTTTTTGCTTGAACATTAAATGCCTCCAAATGGTATTTAATTCACTTCCCGGGCCCCTGGAAGCATGAAAATCACTTTAAACATGCTACTTTTAGCTCTAAAACTGATGATCTACCTACAAATGTGAACTGACGTTCAAAAATAAATCATTTGAAAACGGACCATTTTTCACCTTTCTGAAGCATGACGTAATGGGGGGGTGTTATCTCTTTTGTCAAAAATCACCTGTTTTTGCTTGAACATTAAATGCCTCCAAATGGTATTTAATTCACTTCCCGGGGTGAAGAAACACTTTTTGAGACCTCAGAGTGAGTAAATTGGCCATTTTCATGCACTTTTAACCATTACAAAAATCTTGTGTTTTGGGCCCCTGGAAGCATGAAAATCACTTTAAACATGCTAATTTTAGCTTTAAAACTGATGATCTACCTACAAATGTGAACTGACGTTAAAAAATAAAACATTTGAAAACGGACCATTTTTCACCTTTCTGCAGCATGACGTAATGGGGGGGGTGTTATCTCTTTTGTCAAAAATCACCTGTTTTTGCTTGAACATTAAATGCCTCCAAATGGTATTTAATTCACTTCCCGGGCCCCTGGAAGCATGAAAATCACTTTAAACATGCTAATTTTAGCTCTAAAACTGATGATCTACCTACAAATGTGAACTGACGTTCAAAAATAAAACATTTGAAAACGGACCATTTTTCACCTTTCTGAAGCATGACATAATGGGGGGGTGTTATCTCTTTTGTCAAAAATCACCTGTTTTTGCTTGAACATTAAATGCCTCCAAATGGTATTTAATTAACTTCCCGGGCCCCTGGAAGCATGAAAATCACTTTAAACATGCTAATTTTAGCTCTTAAACTGATGATCTACCTACAAATGTGAACTGACTTTCAAAAATAAAACATTTGAAAACGGACAATTTTTCACCTTTCTGAAGCATGACGTAATGGGGGGGTGTTATCTCTTTTGTCAAAAATCACCTGTTTTTGCTTGAACATTAAATGCCTCCAAATGGTATTTAATTCACTTACCGGGCCCCTGGAAGCATGAAAATCACTTTAAACATGCTAATTTCAGCTCTAAAACTGATGATCTACCTACAAATGTGAACTGACGTTAAAAAATAAAACATTTGAAAACGGACCATTTTTCACCTTTCTGCAGCATGACGTAATGGGGGGGTGTTATCTCTTTTGTCAAAAATCACCTGTTTTTGCTTGAACATTAAATGCCTCCAAATGGTATTTAATTCACTTCCCGGGCCCCTGGAAGCATGAAAATCACTTTAAACATGCTAATTTTAGCTCTAAAACTGATGATCTACCTACAAATGTGAACTGACGTTCAAAAATAAAACATTTGAAAACGGACCATTTTTCGCTTTTCTGAAGCATGACGTAATGGGGGGGGGGTGTTATCTCTTTTGTCAAAAATCACCTGTTTTTGCTTGAACATTAAATGCCTCCAAATGGTATTTAATTCACTTCCCGGGGTGAAGAAACACTTTTTGAGACCTCAGAGTGAGTAAATTGGCCATTTTCATGCACTTTTAACCATTACAAAAATCTTGTGTTTTGGGCCCCTGGAAGCATGAAAATCACTTTAAACATGCTAATTTTAGCTTTAAAACTGATGATCTACCTGCAAATGTGAACTGACGTTAAAAAATAAAACATTTGAAAACGGACCATTTTTCACCTTTCTGCAGCATGACGTAATGGGGGGGTGTTATCTCTTTTGTCAAAATTCACCTGTTTTTGCTTGAACATTAAATGCCTCCAAATGGTATTTAATTCACTTCCCGGGGTGAAGAAACACTTTTTGAGACCTCAGAGTGAGTAAATTGGCCATTTTCATGCACTTTTAACCATTCCACAAATCTTGTGTTTTGGGCCCCTGGAAGCATGAAAATCACTTTAAACATGCTAATTTTAGCTCTAAAACTGATGATCTACCTACAAATGTGAACTGACGTTAAAAAATAAAACATTTGAAAACGGACCACTTTTTCACCTTTCTGCAGCATGACGTAATGGGGGGTGTTATCTCTTTTGTCAAAAATCACCTGTTTTTGCTTGAACATTAAATGCCTCCAAATGGTATTTAATTCACTTCCCGGGGTGAAGAAACACTTTTTGAGACCTCAGAGTGAGTAAATTGGCCATTTTCATGCACTTTTAACCATTCCACAAATCTTGTGTTTTGGGCCCCTGGAAGCATGAAAATCACTTTAAACATGCTAATTTTAGCTCTAAAACTGATGATCTACCTACAAATGTGAACTGACGTTAAAAAATAAAACATTTGAAAACGGACCATTTTTCACCTTTCTGTAGCATGACGTAATGGGGGGGTGTTATCTCTTTTGTCAAAAATCACCTGTTTTTGCTTGAACATTAAATGCCTCCAAATGGAATTTAATTCACTTCCCGGGCCCCTGGAAGCATGAAAATCACTTTAAACATGCTAATTTTAGCTCTAAAACTGATGATCTACCTACAAATGTGAACTGACGTTCAAAAATAAAACATTTGAAAATGGACCATTTTTCACCTTTCTGAAGCATGACGTAATGGGGGGGTGTTATCTCTTTTGTCAAAAATCACCTGTTTTTGCTTGAACATTAAATGCCTCCAAATGGTATTTAATTCACTTCCCGGGGTGAAGAAACACTTTTTGAGACCTCAGAGTGAGTAAATTGGCCATTTTCATGCACTTTTAACCATTACAAAAATCTTGTGTTTTGGGCCCCTGGAAGCATGAAAATCACTTTAAACATGCTAATTTTAGCTTTAAAACTGATGATCTACCTACAAATGTGAACTGACGTTAAAAAATAAAACATTTGAAAACGGACCATTTTTCACCTTTCTGCAGCATGACGTAATGGGGGGGGTGTTATCTCTTTTGTCAAAAATCACCTGTTTTTGCTTGAACATTAAATGCCTCCAAATGGTATTTAATTCACTTCCCGGGCCCCTGGAAGCATGAAAATCACTTTAAACATGCTAATTTTAGCTCTAAAACTGATGATCTACCTACAAATGTGAACTGACGTTCAAAAATAAAACATTTGAAAACGGACCATTTTTCACCTTTCTGAAGCATGACATAATGGGGGGGGTGTTATCTCTTTTGTCAAAAATCACCTGTTTTTGCTTGAACATTAAATGCCTCCAAATGGTATTTAATTCACTTCCCGGGGTGAAGAAACACTTTTTGAGACCTCAGAGTGAGTAAATTGGCCATTTTCATGCACTTTTAACCATTCCACAAATCTTGTGTTTTGGGCCCCTGGAAGCATGAAAATCACTTTAAACATGCTAATTTTAGCTTTAAAACTGATGATCTACCTGCAAATGTTAACTGATGTTAAAAAATAAAACATTTGAAAACGGACCATTTTTCACCTTTCTGCAGCATGACGTAATGAGGGGGTGTTATCTCTTTTGTCAAAAATCACCTGTTTTTGCTTGAACATTAAATGCCTCCAAATGGTATTTAATTCACTTCCCGGGGTGAAGAAACACTTTTTGAGACCTCAGAGTGAGTAAATTGGCCATTTTCATGCACTTTTAACCATTCCACAAATCTTGTGTTTTGGGCCCCTGGAAGCATGAAAATCACTTTAAACATGCTAATTTTAGCTCTAAAACTGATGATCTACCTACAAATGTGAACTGACGTTAAAAAATAAAACATTTGAAAACGGACCATTTTTCACCTTTCTGCAGCATGACGTAATGGGGGGGGGTGTTATCTCTTTTGTCAAAAATCACCTGTTTTTGCTTGAACATTAAATGCCTCCAAATGGTATTTAATTCACTTCCCGGGCCCCTGGAAGCATGAAAATCACTTTAAACATGCTAATTTTAGCTCTAAAACTGATGATCTACCTACAAATGTGAACTGACTTTCAAAAATAAAACATTTGAAAACTGACAATTTTTCACCTTTCTGAAGCATGACGTAATGGGGGGGTGTTATCTCTTTTGTCAAAAATTACCTGTTTTTGCTTGAACATTAAATGCCTCCAAATGGTATTTAATTCACTTACCGGGCCCCTGGAAGCATGAAAATCACTTTAAACATGCTAATTTTAGCTCTAAAACTGATGATCTACCTACAAATGTGAACTGACGTTCAAAAATAAAACATTTGAAAACGGACCATTTTTCACCTTTCTGAAGCATGACGTAATGGGGGGGTGTTATCTCTTTTGTCAAAAATCACCTGTTTTTGCTTGAACATTAAATGCCTCCAAATGGTATTTAATTCACTTCCCGGGGTGAAGAAACACTTTTTGAGACCTCAGAGTGAGTAAATTGGCCATTTTCATGCACTTTTAACCATTACAAAAATCTTGTGTTTTGGGCCCCTGGAAGCATGAAAATCACTTTAAACATGCTAATTTTAGCTTTAAAACTGATGATCTACCTACAAATGTGAACTGACGTTAAAAAATAAAACATTTGAAAACGGACCATTTTTCACCTTTCTGCAGCATGACGTAATGGGGGGGGTGTTATCTCTTTTGTCAAAAATCACCTGTTTTTGCTTGAACATTAAATGCCTCCAAATGGTGTTTAATTCACTTCCCGGGCCCCTGGAAGCATGAAAATCACTTTAAACATGCTAATTTTAGCTCTAAAACTGATGATCTACCTACAAATGTGAACTGACGTTTTAAAATAAAACATTTGAAAACGGACCATTTTTCACCTTTCTGAAGCATGACATAATGGGGGGGTGTTATCTCTTTTGTCAAAAATCACCTGTTTTTGCTTGAACATTAAATGCCTCCAAATGGTATTTAATTAACTTCCCGGGCCCCTGGAAGCATGAAAATCACTTTAAACATGCTAATTTTAGCTCTAAAACTGATGATCTACCTACAAATGTGAACTGACTTTCAAAAATAAAACATTTGAAAACGGACAATTTTTCACCTTTCTGAAGCATGACGTAATGGGGGGGTGTTATCTCTTTTGTCAAAAATCACCTGTTTTTGCTTGAACATTAAATGCCTCCAAATGGTATTTAATTCACTTACCGGGCCCCTGGAAGCATGAAAATCACTTTAAACATGCTAATTTTAGCTCTAAAACTGATGATCTACCTACAAATGTGAACTGACGTTAAAAAATAAAACATTTGAAAACGGACCATTTTTCACCTTTCTGCAGCATGACGTAATGGGGGGGTGTTATCTCTTTTGTCAAAAATCACCTGTTTTTGCTTGAACATTAAATGCCTCCAAATGGTATTTAATTCACTTCCCGGGCCCCTGGAAGCATGAAAATCACTTTAAACATGCTAATTTTAGCTCTAAAACTGATGATCTACCTACAAATGTGAACTGACGTTCAAAAATAAAACATTTGAAAACTGACCATTTTTCGCCGTTCTGAAGCATGACGTAATGGGGGGGGGTGTTATCTCTTTTGTCAAAAATCACCTGTTTTTGCTTGAACATTAAATGCCTCCAAATGGTATTTAATTCACTTCCCGGGGTGAAGAAACACTTTTTGAGACCTCAGAGTGAGTAAATTGGCCATTTTCATGCACTTTTAACCATTACAAAAATCTTGTGTTTTGGGCCCCTGGAAGCATGAAAATCACTTTAAACATGCTAATTTTAGCTTTAAAACTGATGATCTACCTGCAAATGTGAACTGACGTTAAAAAATAAAACATTTGAAAACGGACCATTTTTCACCTTTCTGCAGCATGACGTAATGGGGGGGGTGTTATCTCTTTTGTCAAAATTCACCTGTTTTTGCTTGAACATTAAATGCCTCCAAATGGTATTTAATTCACTTCCCGGGGTGAAGAAACACTTTTTGAGACCTCAGAGTGAGTAAATTGGCCATTTTCATGCACTTTTAACCATTCCACAAATCTTGTGTTTTGGGCCCCTGGAAGCATGAAAATCACTTTAAACATGCTAATTTTAGCTCTAAAACTGATGATCTACCTACAAATGTGAACTGACGTTAAAAAATAAAACATTTGAAAACGGACCACTTTTTCACCTTTCTGCAGCATGACGTAATGGGGGGTGTTATCTCTTTTGTCAAAAATCACCTGTTTTTGCTTGAACATTAAATGCCTCCAAATGGTATTTAATTCACTTCCCGGGCCCCTGGAAGCATGAAAATCACTTTAAACATGCTAATTTTAGCTCTAAAACTGATCTACCTACAAATGTGAACTGACGTTCAAAAATAAAACATTTGAAAACGGACCATTTTTCACCTTTCTGAAGCATGACGTAATGGGGGGGGGGGTGTTATCTCTTTTGTCAAAAATCACCTGTTTTTGCTTGAACATTAAATGCCTCCAAATGGTATTTAATTCACTTCCCGGGGTGAAGAAACACTTTTTGAGACCTCAGAGTGAGTAAATTGACCATTTTCATGAACTTTTAACCATTCCACAAATCTTGTGTTTTGGGCCCCTGGAAGCATGAAAATCACTTTAAACATGCTAATTTTAGCTCTAAAACTGATGATCTACCTACAAATGTGAACTGACGTTAAAAAATAAAACATTTGAAAACGGACCATTTTTCACCTTTCTGCAGCATGACGTAATGGGGGGGTGTTATCTCTTTTGTCAAAAATCACCTGTTTTTGCTTGAACATTAAATGCCTCCAAATGGTATTTAATTCACTTCCCGGGCCCCTGGAAGCATGAAAATCACTTTAAACATGCTAATTTTAGCTCTAAAACTGATGATCTACCTGCAAATGTTAACTGATGTTAAAAAATAAAACATTTGAAAACGGACCATTTTTCGCCTTTCTGAAGCATGACGTAATGGGGGGGGGGGGTGTTATCTCTTTTGTCAAAAATCACCTGTTTTTGCTTGAACATTAAATGCCTCTAAATGGTATTTAATTCACTTCCCGGGGTGAAGAAACACTTTTTGAGACCTCAGAGTGAGTAAATTGGCCATTTTCATGCACTTTTAACCATTACAAAAATCTTGTGTTTTGGGCCCCTGGAAGCATGAAAATCACTTTAAACATGCTAATTTTAGCTTTAAAAACTGATGATCTACCTGCAAATGTGAACTGACGTTAAAAAATAAAACATTTGAAAACGGACCATTTTTCACCTTTCTGCAGCATGACGTAATGGGGGGTGTTATCTCTTTTGTCAAAATTCACCTGTTTTTGCTTGAACATTAAATGCTTCCAAATGGTATTTAATTCACTTCCCGGGGTGAAGAAACACTTTTTGAGACCTCAGAGTGAGTAAATTGGCCATTTTCATGCACTTTTAACCATTCCACAAATCTTGTGTTTTGGGCCCCTGGAAGCATGAAAATCACTTTAAACATGCTAATTTTAGCTCTAAAACTGATGATCTACCTACAAATGTGAACTGACGTTAAAAAATAAAACATTTGAAAACGGACCACTTTTTCACCTTTCTGCAGCATGACGTAATGGGGGGTGTTATCTCTTTTGTCAAAAATCACCTGTTTTTGCTTGAACATTAAATGCCTCCAAATGGTATTTAATTCACTTCCCGGGGTGAAGAAACACTTTTTGAGACCTCAGAGTGAGTAAATTGGCCATTTTCATGCACTTTTAACCATTCCACAAATCTTGGGTTTTGGGCCCCTGGAAGCATGAAAATCACTTTAAACATGCTAATTTTAGCTCTAAAACTGATGATCTACCTACAAATGTGAACTGACGTTAAAAAATAAAACATTTGAAAACGGACCATTTTTCACCTTTCTGCAGCATGACATAATGGGGGGGTGTTATCTCTTTTGTCAAAAATCACCTGTTTTTGCTTGAACATTAAATGCCTCCAAATGGTATTTAATTCACTTCCCGGGCCCCTGGAAGCATGAAAATCACTTTAAACATGCTACTTTTAGCTCTAAAACTGATGATCTACCTACAAATGTGAACTGACGTTCAAAAATAAATCATTTGAAAACGGACCATTTTTCACCTTTCTGAAGCATGACGTAATGGGGGGGTGTTATCTCTTTTGTCAAAAATCACCTGTTTTTGCTTGAACATTAAATGCCTCCAAATGGTATTTAATTCACTTCCCGGGGTGAAGAAACACTTTTTGAGACCTCAGAGTGAGTAAATTGGCCATTTTCATGCACTTTTAACCATTACAAAAATCTTGTGTTTTGGGCCCCTGGAAGCATGAAAATCACTTTAAACATGCTAATTTTAGCTTTAAAACTGATGATCTACCTACAAATGTGAACTGACGTTAAAAAATAAAACATTTGAAAACGGACCATTTTTCACCTTTCTGCAGCATGACGTAATGGGGGGGGTGTTATCTCTTTTGTCAAAAATCACCTGTTTTTGCTTGAACATTAAATGCCTCCAAATGGTATTTAATTCACTTCCCGGGCCCCTGGAAGCATGAAAATCACTTTAAACATGCTAATTTTAGCTCTAAAACTGATGATCTACCTACAAATGTGAACTGACGTTCAAAAATAAAACATTTGAAAACGGACCATTTTTCACCTTTCTGAAGCATGACATAATGGGGGGGTGTTATCTCTTTTGTCAAAAATCACCTGTTTTTGCTTGAACATTAAATGCCTCCAAATGGTATTTAATTAACTTCCCGGGCCCCTGGAAGCATGAAAATCACTTTAAACATGCTAATTTTAGCTCTAAAACTGATGATCTACCTACAAATGTGAACTGACTTTCAAAAATAAAACATTTGAAAACGGACAATTTTTCACCTTTCTGAAGCATGACGTAATGGGGGGGTGTTATCTCTTTTGTCAAAAATCACCTGTTTTTGCTTGAACATTAAATGCCTCCAAATGGTATTTAATTCACTTACCGGGCCCCTGGAAGCATGAAAATCACTTTAAACATGCTAATTTTAGCTCTAAAACTGATGATCTACCTACAAATGTGAACTGACGTTAAAAAATAAAACATTTGAAAACGGACCATTTTTCACCTTTCTGCAGCATGACGTAATGGGGGGGTGTTATCTCTTTTGTCAAAAATCACCTGTTTTTGCTTGAACATTAAATGCCTCCAAATGGTATTTAATTCACTTCCCGGGCCCCTGGAAGCATGAAAATCACTTTAAACATGCTAATTTTAGCTCTAAAACTGATGATCTACCTACAAATGTGAACTGACGTTCAAAAATAAAACATTTGAAAACGGACCATTTTTCGCTTTTCTGAAGCATGACGTAATGGGGGGGGGGTGTTATCTCTTTTGTCAAAAATCACCTGTTTTTGCTTGAACATTAAATGCCTCCAAATGGTATTTAATTCACTTCCCGGGGTGAAGAAACACTTTTTGAGACCTCAGAGTGAGTAAATTGGCCATTTTCATGCACTTTTAACCATTACAAAAATCTTGTGTTTTGGGCCCCTGGAAGCATGAAAATCACTTTAAACATGCTAATTTTAGCTTTAAAACTGATGATCTACCTGCAAATGTGAACTGACGTTAAAAAATAAAACATTTGAAAACGGACCATTTTTCACCTTTCTGCAGCATGACGTAATGGGGGGGTGTTATCTCTTTTGTCAAAATTCACCTGTTTTTGCTTGAACATTAAATGCCTCCAAATGGTATTTAATTCACTTCCCGGGGTGAAGAAACACTTTTTGAGACCTCAGAGTGAGTAAATTGGCCATTTTCATGCACTTTTAACCATTCCACAAATCTTGTGTTTTGGGCCCCTGGAAGCATGAAAATCACTTTAAACATGCTAATTTTAGCTCTAAAACTGATGATCTACCTACAAATGTGAACTGACGTTAAAAAATAAAACATTTGAAAACGGACCACTTTTTCACCTTTCTGCAGCATGACGTAATGGGGGGTGTTATCTCTTTTGTCAAAAATCACCTGTTTTTGCTTGAACATTAAATGCCTCCAAATGGTATTTAATTCACTTCCCGGGGTGAAGAAACACTTTTTGAGACCTCAGAGTGAGTAAATTGGCCATTTTCATGCACTTTTAACCATTCCACAAATCTTGTGTTTTGGGCCCCTGGAAGCATGAAAATCACTTTAAACATGCTAATTTTAGCTCTAAAACTGATGATCTACCTACAAATGTGAACTGACGTTAAAAAATAAAACATTTGAAAACGGACCATTTTTCACCTTTCTGCAGCATGACGTAATGGGGGGGTGTTATCTCTTTTGTCAAAAATCACCTGTTTTTGCTTGAACATTAAATGCCTCCAAATGGAATTTAATTCACTTCCCGGGCCCCTGGAAGCATGAAAATCACTTTAAACATGCTAATTTTAGCTCTAAAACTGATGATCTACCTACAAATGTGAACTGACGTTCAAAAATAAAACATTTGAAAATGGACCATTTTTCACCTTTCTGAAGCATGACGTAATGGGGGGGTGTTATCTCTTTTGTCAAAAATCACCTGTTTTTGCTTGAACATTAAATGCCTCCAAATGGTATTTAATTCACTTCCCGGGGTGAAGAAACACTTTTTGAGACCTCAGAGTGAGTAAATTGGCCATTTTCATGCACTTTTAACCATTACAAAAATCTTGTGTTTTGGGCCCCTGGAAGCATGAAAATCACTTTAAACATGCTAATTTTAGCTTTAAAACTGATGATCTACCTACAAATGTGAACTGACGTTAAAAAATAAAACATTTGAAAACGGACCATTTTTCACCTTTCTGCAGCATGACGTAATGGGGGGGTGTTATCTCTTTAGTCAAAAATCACCTGTTTTTGCTTGAACATTAAATGCCTCCAAATGGTATTTAATTCACTTCCCGGGCCCCTGGAAGCATGAAAATCACTTTAAACATGCTAATTTTAGCTCTAAAACTGATGATCTACCTACAAATGTGAACTGACGTTCAAAAATAAAACATTTGAAAACGGACCATTTTTCACCTTTCTGAAGCATGACATAATGGGGGGGGTGTTATCTCTTTTGTCAAAAATCACCTGTTTTTGCTTGAACATTAAATGCCTCCAAATGGTATTTAATTCACTTCCCGGGGTGAAGAAACACTTTTTGAGACCTCAGAGTGAGTAAATTGGCCATTTTCATGCACTTTTAACCATTCCACAAATCTTGTGTTTTGGGCCCCTGGAAGCATGAAAATCACTTTAAACATGCTAATTTTAGCTTTAAAACTGATGATCTACCTGCAAATGTTAACTGATGTTAAAAAATAAAACATTTGAAAACGGACCATTTTTCACCTTTCTGCAGCATGACGTAATGAGGGGGTGTTATCTCTTTTGTCAAAAATCACCTGTTTTTGCTTGAACATTAAATGCCTCCAAATGGTATTTAATTCACTTCCCGGGGTGAAGAAACACTTTTTGAGACCTCAGAGTGAGTAAATTGGCCATTTTCATGCACTTTTAACCATTCCACAAATCTTGTGTTTTGGGCCCCTGGAAGCATGAAAATCACTTTAAACATGCTAATTTTAGCTCTAAAACTGATGATCTACCTACAAATGTGAACTGACGTTAAAAAATAAAACATTTGAAAACGGACCATTTTTCACCTTTCTGCAGCATGACGTAATGGGGGGGGGTGTTATCTCTTTTGTCAAAAATCACCTGTTTTTGCTTGAACATTAAATGCCTCCAAATGGTATTTAATTCACTTCCCGGGCCCCTGGAAGCATGAAAATCACTTTAAACATGCTAATTTCAGCTCTAAAACTGATGATCTACCTACAAATGTGAACTGACTTTCAAAAATAAAACATTTGAAAACTGACAATTTTTCACCTTTCTGAAGCATGACGTAATGGGGGGGTGTTATCTCTTTTGTCAAAAATTACCTGTTTTTGCTTGAACATTAAATGCCTCCAAATGGTATTTAATTCACTTACCGGGCCCCTGGAAGCATGAAAATCACTTTAAACATGCTAATTTTAGCTCTAAAACTGATGATCTACCTACAAATGTGAACTGACGTTCAAAAATAAAACATTTGAAAACGGACCATTTTTCACCTTTCTGAAGCATGACGTAATGTGGGGGGTGTTATCTCTTTTGTCAAAAATCACCTGTTTTTGCTTGAACATTAAATGCCTCCAAATGGTATTTAATTCACTTCCCGGGGTGAAGAAAAACTTTTTGAGACCTCAGAGTGAGTAAATTGGCCATTTTCATGCACTTTTAACCATTCCACAAATCTTGTGTTTTGGGCCCCTGGAAGCATGAAAATCACTTTAAACATGCTAATTTTAGCTTTAAAACTGATGATCTACCTGCAAATGTGAACTGATGTTAAAAAATAAAACATTTGAAAACGGACCATTTTTCACCTTTCTGCAGCATGACGTAATGAGGGGGTGTTATCTCTTTTGTCAAAAATCACCTGTTTTTGCTTGAACATTAAATGCCTCCGAATGGTATTTAATTCACTTCCCGGGGTGAAGAAACACTTTTTGAGACCTCAGAGTGAGTAAATTGGCCATTTTCATGCACTTTTAACCATTCCACAAATCTTGTGTTTTGGGCCCCTGGAAGCATGAAAATCACTTTAAACATGCTAATTTTAGTTCTAAAACTGATGATCTACCTACAAATGTGAACTGACGTTAAAAAATAAAACATTTGAAAACTGACCATTTTTCACCTTTCTGCAGCATGACGTAATGGGGGGGTGTTATCTCTTTTGTCAAAAATCACCTGTTTTTGCTTGAACATTAAATGCCTCCAAATGGTATTTAATTCACTTCCCGGGCCCCTGGAAGCATGAAAATCACTTTAAACATGCTACTTTTAGCTCTAAAACTGATGATCTACCTACAAATGTGAACTGACGTTCAAAAATAAATCATTTGAAAACGGACCATTTTTCACCTTTCTGAAGCATGATGTAATGGGGGGGTGGTATCTCTTTTGTCAAAAATCACCTGTTTTTGCTTGAACATTAAATGCCTCCAAATGGTATTTAATTCACTTCCCGGGGTGAAGAAAAACTTTTTGAGACCTCAGAGTGAGTAAATTGGCCATTTTCATGCACTTTTAACCATTCCACAAATCTTGTGTTTTGGGCCCCTGGAAGCATGAAAATCACTTTAAACATGCTAATTTTAGCTTTAAAACTGATGATCTACCTGCAAATGTGAACTGATGTTAAAAAATAAAACATTTGAAAACGGACCATTTTTCACCTTTCTGCAGCATGACGTAATGAGGAGGTGTTATCTCTTTTGTCAAAAATCACCTGTTTTTGCTTGAACATTAAATGCCTCCGAATGGTATTTAATTCACTTCCCGGGGTGAAGAAACACTTTTTGAGACCTCAGAGTGAGTAAATTGGCCATTTTCATGCACTTTTAACCATTCCACAAATCTTGTGTTTTGGGCCCCTGGAAGCATGAAAATCACTTTAAACATGCTAATTTTAGTTCTAAAACTGATGATCTACCTACAAATGTGAACTGACGTTAAAAAATAAAACATTTGAAAACTGACCATTTTTCACCTTTCTGCAGCATGACGTAATGGGGGGGTGTTATCTCTTTTGTCAAAAATCACCTGTTTTTGCTTGAACATTAAATGCCTCCAAATGGTATTTAATTCACTTCCCGGGCCCCTGGAAGCATGAAAATCACTTTAAACATGCTACTTTTAGCTCTAAAACTGATGATCTACCTACAAATGTGAACTGACGTTCAAAAATAAATCATTTGAAAACGGACCATTTTTCACCTTTCTGAAGCATGATGTAATGGGGGGGTGTTATCTCTTTTGTCAAAAATCACCTGTTTTTGCTTGAACATTAAATGCCTCCAAATGGTATTTAATTCACTTCCCGGGGTGAAGAAACACTTTTTGAGACCTCAGAGTGAGTAAATTGGCCATTTTCATGCACTTTTAACCATTACAAAAATCTTGTGTTGTGGGCCCCTGGAAGCATGAAAATCACTTTAAACATGCTAATTTTAGCTTTAAAACTGATGATCTACCTACAAATGTGAACTGACGTTAAAAAATAAAACATTTGAAAACGGACCATTTTTCACCTTTCTGCAGCATGACGTAATGGGGGGGGTGTTATCTCTTTTGTCAAAAATCACCTGTTTTTGCTTGAACATTAAATGCCTCCAAATGGTATTTAATTCACTTCCCGGGCCCCTGGAAGCATGAAAATCACTTTAAACATGCTAATTTTAGCTCTAAAACTGATGATCTACCTACAAATGTGAACTGACGTTCAAAAATAAAACATTTGAAAACGGACCATTTTTCACCTTTCTGAAGCATGACATAATGGGGGGGTGTTATCTCTTTTGTCAAAAATCACCTGTTTTTGCTTGAACATTAAATGCCTCCAAATGGTATTTAATTCACTTCCCGGGGTGAAGAAACACTTTTTGAGACCTCAGAGTGAGTAAATTGGCCATTTTCATGCACTTTTAACCATTCCACAAATCTTGTGTTTTGGGCCCCTGGAAGCATGAAAATCACTTTAAACATGCTAATTTTAGCTCTAAAACTGATGATCTACCTACAAATGTGAACTGACTTTCAAAAATAAAACATTTGAAAACGGACCATTTTTCACCTTTCTGCAGCATGACGTAATGGGGGGGTGTTATCTCTTTTGTCAAAAATCACCTGTTTTTGCTTGAACATTAAATGCCTCCAAATGGTATTTAATTCACTTACCGGGCCCCTGGAAGCATGAAAATCACTTTAAACATGCTAATTTTAGCTCTAAAACTGATGATCTACCTACAAATGTGAACTGACGTTCAAAAATAAAACATTTGAAAACGGACCATTTTTCACCTTTCTGAAGCATGACGTAATGTGGGGGGTGTTATCTCTTTTGTCAAAAATCACCTGTTTTTGCTTGAACATTAAATGCCTCCAAATGGTATTTAATTCACTTCCCGGGGTGAAGAAACACTTTTTGAGACCTCAGAGTGAGTAAATTGGCCATTTTCATGCACTTTTAACCATTCCACAAATCTTGTGTTTTGGGCCCCTGGAAGCATGAAAATCACTTTAAACATGCTAATTTTAGCTTTAAAACTGATGATCTACCTGCAAATGTGAACTGACGTTAAAAAATAAAACATTTGAAAACTGACCATTTTTCACCTTTCTGCAGCATGACGTAATGGGAGGGTGTTATCTCTTTTGTCAAAAATCACCTGTTTTTGCTTGAACATTAAATGCCTCCAAATGGTTTTTAATTCACTTCCCGGGGTGAAGAAACACTTTTTGAGACCTCAGAGTGAGTAAATTGGCCATTTTCATGCACTTTTAACCATTCCACAAATCTTGTGTTTTGGGCCCCTGGAAGCATGAAAATCACTTTAAACATGCTAATTTTAGCTCTAAAACTGATGATCTACCTACAAATGTGAACTGACGTTAAAAAATAAAACATTTGAAAACGGACCATTTTTCACCTTTCTGCAGCATGACGTAATGGGGGGGTGTTATCTCTTTTGTCAAAAATCTCCTGTTTTTGCTTGAACATTAAATGCCTCCAAATGGTATTTAATTCACTTCCCGGGCCCCTGGAAGCATGAAAATCACTTTAAACATGCTAATTTTAGCTCTAAAACTGATGATCTACCTACAAATGTGAACTGACTTTAAAAATAAAACATTTGAAAACGGACAATTTTTCACCTTTCTGAAGCATGACGTAATGGGGGGTGTTATCTCTTTTGTCAAAAATCACCTGTTTTTGCTTGAACATTAAATGCCTCCAAATGGTATTTAATTCACTTACCGGGCCCCTGGAAGCATGAAAATCACTTTAAACATGCTAATTTTAGCTCTAAAACTGATGATCTACCTACAAATGTGAACTGACGTTCAAAAATAAAACATATGAAAACGGACCATTTTTCACCTTTCTGAAGCATGATGTAATGGGGGGGTGTTATCTCTTTTGTCAAAAATCACCTGTTTTTGCTTGAACATTAAATGCCTCCAAATGGTATTTAATTCACTTCCCGGGGTGAAGAAACACTTTTTGAGACCTCAGAGTGAGTAAATTGGCCATTTTCATGCACTTTTAACCATTACAAAAATCTTGTGTTTTGGGCCCCTGGAAGCATGAAAATCACTTTAAACATGCTAATTTTAGCTTTAAAACTGATGATCTACCTACAAATGTGAACTGACGTTAAAAAATAAAACATTTGAAAACGGACCATTTTTCACCTTTCTGCAGCATGACGTAATGGGGGGGGGTGTTATCTCTTTTGTCAAAAATCACCTGTTTTTGCTTGAACATTAAATGCCTCCAAATGGTATTTAATTCACTTCCCGGGCCCCTGGAAGCATGAAAATCACTTTAAACATGCTAATTTTAGCTCTAAAACTGATGATCTACCTACAAATGTGAACTGACGTTCAAAAATAAAACATTTGAAAACGGACCATTTTTCACCTTTCTGAAGCATGACATAATGGGGGGGTGTTATCTCTTTTGTCAAAAATCACCTGTTTTTGCTTGAACATTAAATGCCTCCAAATGGTATTTAATTCACTTCCCGGGGTGAAGAAACACTTTTTGAGACCTCAGAGTGAGTAAATTGGCCATTTTCATGCACTTTTAACCATTCCACAAATCTTGTGTTTTGGGCCCCTGGAAGCATGAAAATCACTTTAAACATGCTAATTTTAGCTCTAATACTGATGATCTACCTACAAATGTGAACTGACGTTAAAAAATAAAACATTTGAAAACGGACCATTTTTCACCTTTCTGCAGCATGACGTAATGGGGGGGTGTTATCTCTTTTGTCAAAAATCTCCTGTTTTTGCTTGAACATTAAATGCCTCCAAATGGTATTTAATTCCCTTCCCGGGCCCCTGGAAGCATGAAAATCACTTTAAACATGCTAATTTTAGCTCTAAAACTGATGATCTACCTACAAATGTGAACTGACTTTCAAAAATAAAACATTTGAAAACGGACAATTTTTCACCTTTCTGAAGCATGACGTAATGGGGGGTGTTATCTCTTTTGTCAAAAATTACCTGTTTTTGCTTGAACATTAAATGCCTCCAAATGGTATTTAATTCACTTACCGGGCCCCTGGAAGCATGAAAATCACTTTAAACATGCTAATTTTAGCTCTAAAACTGATGATCTACCTACAAATGTGAACTGACGTTCAAAAATAAAACATTTGAAAACGGACCATTTTTCACCTTTCTGAAGCATGACGTAATGTGGGGGGTGTTATCTCTTTTGTCAAAAATCACCTGTTTTTGCTTGAACATTAAATGCCTCCAAATGGTATTTAATTCACTTCCCGGGGTGAAGAAACACTTTTTGAGACCTCAGAGTGAGTAAATTGGCCATTTTCATGCACTTTTAACCATTCCACAAATCTTGTGTTTTGGGCCCCTGGAAGCATGAAAATCACTTTAAACATGCTAATTTTAGCTTTAAAACTGATGATCTACCTGCAAATGTGAACTGACGTTAAAAAATAAAACATTTGAAAACGGACCATTTTTCACCTTTCTGCAGCATGACGTAATGGGAGGGTGTTATCTCTTTTGTCAAAAATCACCTGTTTTTGCTTGAACATTAAATGCCTCCAAATGGTATTTAATTCACTTCCCGGGGTGAAGAAACACTTTTTGAGACCTCAGAGTGAGTAAATTGGCCATTTTCATGCACTTTTAACCATTCCACAAATCTTGTGTTTTGGGCCCCTGGAAGCATGAAAATCACTTTAAACATGCTAATTTTAGCTCTAAAACTGATGATCTACCTACAAATGTGAACTGACGTTAAAAAATAAAACATTTGAAAACGGACCATTTTTCACCTTTCTGCAGCATGACGTAATGGGGGGGTGTTATCTCTTTTGTCAAAAATCTCCTGTTTTTGCTTGAACATTAAATGCCTCCAAATAGTATTTAATTCACTTCCCGGGCCCCTGGAAGCATGAAAATCACTTTAAATATGCTAATTTTAGCTCTAAAACTGATGATCAACCTACAAATGTGAACTGACTTTCAAAAATAAAACATTTGAAAACGGACAATTTTTCACCTTTCTGAAGCATGACGTAATGGGGGGTGTTATCTCTTTTGTCAAAAATCACCTGTTTTTGCTTGAACATTAAATGCCTCCAAATAGTATTTAATTCACTTACCGGGCCCCTGGAAGCATGAAAATCACTTTAAACATGCTAATTTTAGCTCTAAAACTGATGATCTACCTACAAATGTGAACTGACGTTCAAAAATAAAACATTTGAAAACGGACCATTTTTCACCTTTCTGAAGCATGACGTAATGTGGGGGGTGTTATCTCTTTTGTCAAAAATCACCTGTTTTTGCTTGAACATTAAATGCCTCCAAATGGTATTTAATTCACTTCCCGAGGTGAAGAAACACTTTTTGAGACCTCAGAGTGAGTAAATTGGCCATTTTCATGCACTTTTAACCATTCCACAAATCTTGTGTTTTGGGCCCCTGGAAGCATGAAAATCACTTTAAACATGCTAATTTTAGCTCTAAAACTGATGATCTGCCTACAAATGTGAACTGACGTTAAAAAATAAAACATTTGAAAACGGACCATTTTTCACCTTTCTGCAGCATGACGTAATGGGGGGGTGTTATCTCTTTTGTCAAAAATCACCTGTTTTTGCTTGAACATTAAATGCCTCCAAATGGTATTTAATTCACTTCCCGGGCCCCTGGAAGCATGAAAATCACTTTAAACATGCTAATTTTAGCTCTAAAACTGATGATCTACCTACAAATGTGAACTGACTTTCAAAAATAAAACATTTGAAAACGGACAATTTTTCACCTTTCTGAAGCATGACATAATGGGGGGGTGTTATCTCTTTTGTCAAAAATCACATGTTTTTGCTTGAACATTAAATGCCTACAAATGGTATTTAATTCACTTCCCAGGGTGAAGAAACACTTTTTGAGACCTCAGAGTGAGTAAATTGGCCATTTTCATGCACTTTTAACCATTCCACAAATCTTGTGTTTTGGGCCCCTGGAAGCATGAAAATCACTTTAAACATGCTAATTTTAGCTCTAAAACTGATGATCTACCTACAAATGTGAACTGACGTTAAAAAATAAAACATTTAAAAACGGACCATTTTTCACCTTTCTGCAGCATGACGTAATGGGGGGGGGGTGTTATCTCTTTTGTCAAAAATCACCTGTTTTTGCTTGAACATTAAATGCCTCCAAATGGTATTTAATTCACTTCCCGGGCCCCTGGAAGCATGAAAATCACTTTAAACATGCTAATTTTAGCTCTAAAACTGATGATCTACCTACAAATGTGAACTGACGTTCAAAAATAAAACATTTGAAAACGGACCATTTTTCACCTTTCTGAAGCATGACGTAATGGGGGGGTGTTATCTCTTTTGTCAAAAATCACCTGTTTTTGCTTGAACATTAAATGCCTCCAAATGGTATTTAATTCACTTCCCGGGGTGAAGAAACACTTTTTGAGACCTCAGAGTGAGTAAATTGGCCATTTTCATGCACTTTTAACCATTCCACAAATCTTGTGTTTTGGGCCCCTGGAAGCATGAAAATCACTTTAAACATGCTAATTTTAGCTCTAAAACTGATGATCTACCTACAAATGTGAACTGACGTTAAAAAATAAAACATTTGAAAACGGACCATTTTTCACCTTTCTGCAGCATGACGTAATGGGGGGGTGTTATCTCTTTTGTCAAAAATCTCCTGTTTTTGCTTGAACATTAAATGCCTCCAAATGGTATTTAATTCACTTCCCGGGCCCCTGGAAGCATGAAAATCACTTTAAACATGCTAATTTTAGCTCTAAAACTGATGATCTACCTACAAATGTGAACTGACTTTCAAAAATAAAACATTTGAAAACGGACAATTTTTCACCTTTCTGAAGCATGACGTAATGGGGGGGTGTTATCTCTTTTGTCAAAAATCACCTGTTTTTGCTTGAACATTAAATGCCTCCAAATGGTATTTAATTCACTTACCGGGCCCCTGGAAGCATGAAAATCACTTTAAACATGCTAATTTTAGCTCTAAAACTGATGATCTACCTAAAAATGTGAACTGACGTTCAAAAATAAAACATTTGAAAACGGATCATTTTTCACCTTTCTGAAGCATGACGTAATGTGGGGGGTGTTATCTCTTTTGTCAAAAATCACCTGTTTTTGCTTGAACATTAAATGCCTCCAAATGGTATTTAATTCACTTCCCGGGGTGAAGAAACACTTTTTTGAGACCTCAGAGTGAGTAAATTGGCCATTTTCATGCACTTTTAACCATTCCACAAATCTTGTGTTTTGGGCCCCTGGAAGCATGAAAATCACTTTAAACATGCTAATTTTAGCTCTAAAACTGATGATCTACCTACAAATGTGAACTGACGTTCAAAAATAAAACATTTGAAAACGGACCATTTTTCACCTTTCTGAAGCATGACGTAATGGGGGGGTGTTATCTCTTTGTCAAAAATCACCTGTTTTTGCTTGAACATTAAATGCCTCCAAATGGTATTTAATTCACTTCCCGGGGTGAAGAAACACTTTTTGAGACCTCAGAGTGAGTCAATTGGCCATTTTCATGCACTTTTAACCATTCCACAAATCTTGTGTTTTGGGCCCCTGGAAGCATGAAAATCACTTTAAACATGCTAATTTTAGCTTTAAAACTGATGATCTACCTGCAAATGTGAACTGACGTTAAAAAATAAAACATTTAAAAACGGACCATTTTTCACCTTTCTGCAGCATGACGTAATGGGGGGGTGTTATCTCTTTTGTCAAAAATCACCTGTTTTTGCTTGAACATTAAATGCCTCCAAATGGTATTTAATTCACTTCCCGGGACCCTGGAAGCATGAAAATCACTTTAAACATGCTAATTTTAGCTCTAAAACTGATGATCTACCTACAAATGTGAACTGACGTTCAAAAATAAAACATTTGAAAACGGACCATTTTTCACCTTTCTGAAGCATGACGTAATGGGGGGGTGTTATCTCTTTGTCAAAAATCACCTGTTTTTGCTTGAACATTAAATGCCTCCAAATGGTATTTAATTCACTTCCCGGGGTGAAGAAACACTTTTTGAGACCTCAGAGTGAGTCAATTGGCCATTTTCATGCACTTTTAACCATTCCACAAATCTTGTGTTTTGGGCCCCTGGAAGCATGAAAATCACTTTAAACATGCTAATTTTAGCTTTAAAACTGATGATCTACCTGCAAATGTGAACTGACGTTAAAAAATAAAACATTTAAAAACGGACCATTTTTCACCTTTCTGCAGCATGACGTAATGGGGGGGTGTTATCTCTTTTGTCAAAAATCACCTGTTTTTGCTTGAACATTAAATGCCTCCAAATGGTATTTAATTCACTTCCCGGGACCCTGGAAGCATGAAAATCACTTTAAACATGCTAATTTTAGCTCTAAAACTGATGATCTACCTACAAATGTGAACTGACCTTCAAAAATAAAACATTTGAAAACGGACCATTTTTCACCTTTCTGAAGCATGACGTAATGGGGGGTGTTATCTCTTTTGTCAAAAATCACCTGTTTTTGCTTGAACATTAAATGCCTCCAAATGGTATTTAATTCACTTCCCGGGGTGAAGAAACACTTTTTGAGACCTCAGAGTGAGTAAATTGGCCATTTTCATGCACTTTTAACCATTCCACAAATCTTGTGTTTTGGGCCCCTGGAAGCATGAAAATCACTTTAAACAAGCTAATTTTAGCTCTAAAACTGATGATCTACCTACAAATGTGAACTGACTTTCAAAAATAAAACATTTGAAAACGGACCATTTTTCACCTTTCTGCAGCATGATGTAATGGGGGGGTGTTATCTCTTTTGTCAAAAATCACCTGTTTTTGCTTGAACATTAAATGCCTCCAAATGGTATTTAATTCACTTCCCGGGCCCCTGGAAGCATGAAAATCACTTTAAACATGCTAATTTTAGCTCTAAAACTGATGATCTACCTACAAATGTGAACTGATGTTAAAAAATAAAACATTTGAAAACGGACCATTTTTCACCTTTCTGAAGCATGACGTAATGGGGGGGTGTTATCTCTTTTGTCAAAAATCACCTGTTTTTGCTTGAACATTAAATGCCTCCAAATGGTATTTAATTCACTTCCCGGGCCCCTGGAAGCATGAAAATCACTTTAAACATGCTAATTTTAGCTCTAAAACTGATGATCTACCTACAAATGTGAACTGACGTTCAAAAATAAAACATTTGAAAACGGACCATTTTTCACCTTTCTGAAGCATGACATAATGGGGGGGTGTTATCTCTTTTGTCAAAAATCACCTGTTTTTGCTTGAACATTAAATGCCTCCAAATGGTATTTAATTCACTTCCCGGGGTGAAGAAACACTTTTTGAGACCTCAGAGTGAGTAAATTGGCCATTTTCATGCACTTTTAACCATTCCACAAATCTTGTGTTTTGGGCCCCTGAAAGAATGAAAATCACTTTAAACATGCTAATTTTAGCTTTAAAACTGATGATCTACCTGCAAATGTGAACTGACGTTAAAAAATAAAACATTTGAAAACGGACCATTTTTCACCTTTCTGCAGCATGACGTAATGGGGGGTGTTATCTCTTTTGTCAAAAATCACCTGTTTTTGCTTGAACATTAAATGCCTCCAAATGGTATTTAATTCACTTCCCGGGGTGAAGAAACACTTTTTGAGACCTCAGAGTGAGTAAATTGGCCATTTTCATGCACTTTTAACCATTCCACAAATCTTGTGTTTTGGGCCCCTGGAAGCATGAAAATCACTTTAAACATGCTAATTTTAGCTCTAAAACTGATGATCTACCTACAAATGTGAACTGACGTTCAAAAATAAAACATTTGAAAACGGACCATTTTTCACCTTTCTGAAGCATGACGTAATGGGGGGGGTGTTATCTCTTTGTCAAAAATCACCTGTTTTTGCTTGAACATTAAATGCCTCCAAATGGTATTTAATTCACTTCCCGGGGTGAAGAAACACTTTTTGAGACCTCAGAGTGAGTCAATTGGCCATTTTCATGCACTTTTATCCATTTCACAAATCTTGTGTTTTGGGCCCCTGGAAGCATGAAAATCACTTTAAACATGCTAATTTTAGCTTTAAAAAACTGATGATCTACCTGCAAATGTGAACTGACGTTAAAAAATAAAACATTTAAAAACGGACCATTTTTCACCTTTCTGCAGCATGACGTAATGGGGGGGTGTTATCTCTTTTGTCAAAAATCACCTGTTTTTGCTTGAACATTAAATGCCTCCAAATGGTATTTAATTCACTTCCCGGGACCCTGGAAGCATGAAAATCACTTTAAACATGCTAATTTTAGCTCTAAAACTGATGATCTACCTACAAATGTGAACTGACCTTCAAAAATAAAACATTTGAAAACGGACCATTTTTCACCTTTCTGAAGCATGACGTAATGGGGGGGTGTTATCTCTTTTGTCAAAAATCACCTGTTTTTGCTTGAACATTAAATGCCTCCAAATGGTATTTAATTCACTTCCCGGGGTGAAGAAACACTTTTTGAGACCTCAGAGTGAGTAAATTGGCCATTTTCATGCACTTTTAACCATTCCACAAATCTTGTGTTTTGGGCCCCTGGAAGCATGAAAATCACTTTAAACAAGCTAATTTTAGCTCTAAAACTGATGATCTACCTACAAATGTGAACTGACGTTAAAAAATAAAACATTTGAAAACGGACCATTTTTCACCTTTCTGCAGCATGACGTAATGGGGGGGTGTTATCTCTTTTGTCAAAAATCACCTGTTTTTGCTTGAACATTAAATGCCTCCAAATGGTATTTAATTCACTTCCCGGGCCCCTGGAAGCATGAAAATCACTTTAAACATGCTAATTTTAGCTCTAAAACTGATGATCTACCTACAAATGTGAACTGATGTTAAAAAATAAAACATTTGAAAACGGACCATTTTTCACCTTTCTGAAGCATGACGTAATGGGGGGGTGTTATCTCTTTTGTCAAAAATCACCTGTTTTTGCTTGAACATTAAATGCCTCCAAATGGTATTTAATTCACTTCCCGGGCCCCTGGAAGCATGAAAATCACTTTAAACATGCTAATTTTAGCTCTAAAACTGATGATCTACCTACAAATGTGAACTGACGTTCAAAAATAAAACATTTGAAAACGGACCATTTTTCACCTTTCTGAAGCATGACATAATGGGGGGGTGTTATCTCTTTTGTCAAAAATCACCTGTTTTTGCTTGAACATTAAATGCCTCCAAATGGTATTTAATTCACTTCCCGGGGTGAAGAAACACTTTTTGAGACCTCAGAGTGAGTAAATTGGCCATTTTCATGCACTTTTAACCATTCCACAAATCTTGTGTTTTGGGCCCCTGGAAGAATGAAAATCACTTTAAACATGCTAATTTTAGCTTTAAAACTGATGATCTACCTGCAAATGTGAACTGACGTTAAAAAATAAAACATTTGAAAACGGACCATTTTTCACCTTTCTGCAGCATGACGTAATGGGGGGTGTTATCTCTTTTGTCAAAAATCACCTGTTTTTGCTTGAACATTAAATGCCTCCAAATGGTATTTAATTCACTTCCCGGGGTGAAGAAACACTTTTTGAGACCTCAGAGTGAGTAAATTGGCCATTTTCATGCACTTTTAACCATTCCACAAATCTTGTGTTTTGGGCCCCTGGAAGCATGAAAATCACTTTAAACATGCTAATTTTAGCTCTAAAACTGATGATCTACCTACAAATGTGAACTGACGTTAAAAAATAAAACATTTGAAAACGGACCATTTTTCACCTTTCTGCAGCATGACGTAATGGGGGGGTGTTATCTCTTTTGTCAAAAATCTCCTGTTTTTGCTTGAACATTAAATGCCTCCAAATGGTATTTAATTCACTTCCCGGGCCCCTGGAAGCATGAAAATCACTTTAAACATGCTAATTTTAGCTCTAAAACTGATGATCTACCTACAAATGTGAACTGACATTCAAAAATAAAACATTTGAAAACGGACCATTTTTCACCTTTCTGAAGCATGACTTATGTGGGGGGTGTTATCTCTTTTGTCAAAAATCACCTGTTTTTGCTTGAACATTAAATGCCTCCAAATGGTATTTAATTCACTTCCCGGGGTGAAGAAACACTTTTTGAGACCTCAGAGTGAGTAAATTGGCCATTTTCATGCACTTTTAACCATTCCACAAATCTTGTGTTTTGGGCCCCTGGAAGCATGAAAATCACTTTAAACATGCTAATTTTAGCTCTAAAACTGATGATCTACCTACAAATGTGAACTGACGTTAAAAAATAAAACATTTGAAAATGGACCATTTTTCACCTTTCTGCAGCATGACGTAATGGGGGGGTGTTATCTCTTTTGTCAAAAATCTCCTGTTTTTGCTTGAACATTAAATGCCTCCAAATGGTATTTAATTCACTTCCCGGGCCCCTGGAAGCATGAAAATCTCTTTAAACATGCTAATTTTAGCTCTAAAACTGATGATCTACCTACAAATGTGAACTGACTTTCAAAAATAAAACATTTGAAAACGGACAATTTTTCACCTTTCTGAAGCATGACGTAATGGGGGGTGTTATCTCTTTTGTCAAAAATCACCTGTTTTTGCTTGAACATTAAATGCCTCCAAATGGTATTTAATTCACTTACCGGGCCCCTGGAAGCATGAAAATCACTTTAAACATGCTAATTTTAGCTCTAAAACTGATGATCTACCTACAAATGTGAACTGACGTTCAAAAATAAAACATTTGAAAACGGACCATTTTTCACCTTTCTGAAGCATGACGTAATGTGGGGGGTGTTATCTCTTTTGTCAAAAATCACCTGTTTTTGCTTGAACATTAAATGCCTCCAAATGGTATTTAATTCACTTCCCGGGGTGAAGAAACACTTTTTGAGACCTCAGAGTGAGTAAATTGGCCATTTTCATGCACTTTTAACCATTCCACAAATCTTGTGTTTTGGGCCCCTGGAAGCATGAAAATCACTTTAAACATGCTAATTTTAGCTCTAAAACTGATGATCTACCTACAAATGTGAACTGACGTTAAAAAATAAAACATTTGAAAACGGACCATTTTTCACCTTTCTGCAGCATGACGTAATGGGGGGGTGTTATCTCTTTTGTCAAAAATCACCTGTTTTTGCTTGAACATTAAATGCCTCCAAATGGTATTTAATTCACTTCCCGGGCCCCTGGAAGCATGAAAATCACTTTAAACATGCTAATTTTAGCTCTAAAACTGATGATCTACCTACAAATGTGAACTGACTTTCAAAAATAAAACATTTGAAAATGGACAATTTTTCACCTTTCTGAAGCATGACGTAATGGGGGGGTGTTATCTCTTTTGTCAAAAATCACCTGTTTTTGCTTGAACATTAAATGCCTCCAAATGGTATTTAATTCACTTCCCGGGGTGAAGAAACACTTTTTGAGACCTCAGAGTGAGTAAATTGGCCATTTTCATGCACTTTTAACCATTCCACAAATCTTGTGTTTTGGGCCCCTGGAAGCATGAAAATCACTTTAAACAAGCTAATTTTAGCTCTAAAACTGATGATCTACCTACAAATGTGAACTGACGTTAAAAAATAAAACATTTGAAAACGGACCATTTTTCACCTTTCTGCAGCATGACGTAATGGGGGGGTGTTATCTCTTTTGTCAAAAATCACCTGTTTTTGCTTGAACATTAAATGCCTCCAAATGGTATTTAATTCACTTCCCGGGCCCCTGGAAGCATGAAAATCACTTTAAACATGCTAATTTTAGCTCTAAAACTGATGATCTACCTACAAATGTGAACTGATGTTAAAAAATAAAACATTTGAAAACGGACCATTTTTCACCTTTCTGAAGCATGACGTAATGGGGGGGTGTTATCTCTTTTGTCAAAAATCACCTGTTTTTGCTTGAACATTAAATGCCTCCAAATGGTATTTAATTCACTTCCCGGGCCCCTGGAAGCATGAAAATCACTTTAAACATGCTAATTTTAGCTCTAAAACTGATGATCTACCTACAAATGTGAACTGACGTTCAAAAATAAAACATTTGAAAACGGACCATTTTTCACCTTTCTGAAGCATGACATAATGGGGGGGTGTTATCTCTTTTGTCAAAAATCACCTGTTTTTGCTTGAACATTAAATGCCTCCAAATGGTATTTAATTCACTTCCCGGGGTGAAGAAACACTTTTTGAGACCTCAGAGTGAGTAAATTGGCCATTTTCATGCACTTTTAACCATTCCACAAATCTTGTGTTTTGGGCCCCTGGAAGCATGAAAATCACTTTAAACATGCTAATTTTAGCTCTAAAACTGATGATCTACCTACAAATGTGAACTGACGTTAAAAAATAAAACATTTGAAAATGGACCATTTTTCACCTTTCTGCAGCATGACGTAATGGGGGGGTGTTATCTCTTTTGTCAAAAATCTCCTGTTTTTGCTTGAACATTAAATGCCTCCAAATGGTATTTAATTCACTTCCCGGGCCCCTGGAAGCATGAAAATCTCTTTAAACATGCTAATTTTAGCTCTAAAACTGATGATCTACCTACAAATGTGAACTGACTTTCAAAAATAAAACATTTGAAAACGGACAATTTTTCACCTTTCTGAAGCATGACGTAATGGGGGGTGTTATCTCTTTTGTCAAAAATCACCTGTTTTTGCTTGAACATTAAATGCCTCCAAATGGTATTTAATTCACTTACCGGGCCCCTGGAAGCATGAAAATCACTTTAAACATGCTAATTTTAGCTCTAAAACTGATGATCTACCTACAAATGTGAACTGACGTTCAAAAATAAAACATTTGAAAACGGACCATTTTTCACCTTTCTGAAGCATGACGTAATGTGGGGGGTGTTATCTCTTTTGTCAAAAATCACCTGTTTTTGCTTGAACATTAAATGCCTCCAAATGGTATTTAATTCACTTCCCGGGGTGAAGAAACACTTTTTGAGACCTCAGAGTGAGTAAATTGGCCATTTTCATGCACTTTTAACCATTCCACAAATCTTGTGTTTTGGGCCCCTGGAAGCATGAAAATCACTTTAAACATGCTAATTTTAGCTCTAAAACTGATGATCTACCTACAAATGTGAACTGACGTTAAAAAATAAAACATTTGAAAACGGACCATTTTTCACCTTTCTGCAGCATGACGTAATGGGGGGGTGTTATCTCTTTTGTCAAAAATCACCTGTTTTTGCTTGAACATTAAATGCCTCCAAATGGTATTTAATTCACTTCCCGGGCCCCTGGAAGCATGAAAATCACTTTAAACATGCTAATTTTAGCTCTAAAACTGATGATCTACCTACAAATGTGAACTGACTTTCAAAAATAAAACATTTGAAAACGGACAATTTTTCACCTTTCTGAAGCATGACGTAATGGGGGGGTGTTATCTCTTTTGTCAAAAATCACCTGTTTTTGCTTGAACATTAAATGCCTCCAAATGGTATTTAATTCACTTCCCGGGGTGAAGAAACACTTTTTGAGACCTCAGAGTGAGTAAATTGGCCATTTTCATGCACTTTTAACCATTCCACAAATCTTGTGTTTTGGGCCCCTGGAAGCATGAAAATCCCTTTAAACATGCTAATTTTAGCTCTAAAACTGATGATCTACCTACAAATGTGAACTGACGTTAAAAAATAAAACATTTGAAAATGGACCATTTTTCACCTTTCTGCAGTATGACGTAATGGGGGGGGGGTGTTATCTGTTTTGTCAAAAATCACCTGTTTTTGCTTGAACATTAAATGCCTCCAAATGGTATTTAATTCACTTCCCGGGCCCCTGGAAGCATGAAAATCACTTTAAACATGCTAATTTTGGCCCTAAAACTGACAATCTACCTACAAATGTGAACTGACGTTCAAAAATAAAATATTTGAAAACGGACCATTTTTCACTTTTCTGAAGCATGACATAATGGGGGGGTGTTATCTCTTTTGTCAAAAATCACCTGTTTATGCTTGAACATTAAATGCCTACAAATGGTATTTAATTCACTTCCCAGGGTGAAGAAACACTTTTTGAGACCTCAGAGTGAGTAAATTGGCCATTTTCATGCACTTTTAACCATTCCACAAATCTTGTGTTTTGGGCCCCTGGAAGCATGAAAATCACTTTAAACATGCTAATTTTAGCTCTAAAACTGATGATCTACCTACAAATGTGAACTGACTTTCAAAAATAAAACATTTGAATACGGACAATTTTTCACCTTTCTGAAGCATGGCGTAATGGGGGGGTGTTATCTCTTTAGTCAAAAATCACCTGTTTTTGCTTGAACATTAAATGCCTCCGAATTGTATTTAATTCACTTACCGGGCCCCTGGAAGCATGAAAATCACTTTAAACATGCTAATTTTAGCTCTAAAACTGATGATCTACCTACAAATGTGAACTGACTTTCAAAAATAAAACATTTGAAAACGGACCATTTTTCACCTTTCTGAAGCATGACGTAATGGGGGGTGTTATCTCTTTTGTCAAAAATCACCTGTTTTTGCTTGAACATTAAATGCCTCCAAATGGTATTTAATTCACTTCCCGGGGTGAAGAAACACTTTTTGAGACCTCAGAGTGAGTAAATTGGCCATTTTCATGCACTTTTAACCATTCCACAAATCTTGTGTTTTGGGCCCCTGGAAGCATGAAAATCACTTTAAACATGCTAATTTTAGCTCTAAAACTGATGATCTACCTACAAATGTGAACTGACGTTAAAAAATAAAACATTTGAAAATGGACCATTTTTCACCTTTCTGCAGTATGACGTAATGGGGGGGGTGTTATCTGTTTTGTCAAAAATCACCTGTTTTTGCTTGAACATTAAATGCCTCCAAATGGTATTTAATTCACTTCCCGGGCCCCTGGAAGCATGAAAATCACTTTAAACATGCTAATTTTGGCCCTAAAACTGACAATCTACCTACAAATGTGAACTGACGTTCAAAAATAAAACATTTGAAAACGGACCATTTTTCACCTTTCTGAAGCATGACATAATGGGGGGGGTGTTATCTCTTTTGTCAAAAATCACCTGTTTTTGCTTGAACATTAAATGCCTACAAATGGTATTTAATTCACTTCCCAGGGTGAAGAAACACTTTTTGAGACCTCAGAGTGAGTAAATTGGGCATTTTCATGCACTTTTAACCATTCCACAAATCTTGTGTTTTGGGCCCCTGGAAGCATGAAAATCACTTTAAACATGCTAATTTTAGCTCTAAAACTGATGATCTACCTACAAATGTGAACTGACGTTAAAAAATAAAACATTTAAAAACGGACCATTTTTCACCTTTCTGCAGCATGACGTAATGGGGGGGGTGTTATCTCTTTTGTCAAAAATCACCTGTTTTTGCTTGAACATTAAATGCCTCCAAATGGTATTTAATTCACTTCCCGGGCCCCTGGAAGCATGAAAATCACTTTAAACATGCTAATTTTAGCTCTAAAACTGATGATCTACCTACAAATGTGAACTGACGTTCAAAAATAAAACATTTGAAAACGGACCATTTTTCACCTTTCTGAAGCATGACGTAATGGGGGGGTGTTATCTCTTTTGTCAAAAATCACCTGTTTTTGCTTGAACATTAAATGCCTCCAAATGGTATTTAATTCACTTCCCGGGGTGAAGAAACACTTTTTGAGACCTCAGAGTGAGTAAATTGGCCATTTTCATGCACTTTTAACCATTCCACAAATCTTGTGTTTTGGGCCCCTGGAAGCATGAAAATCACTTTAAACATGCTAATTTTAGCTCTAAAACTGATGATCTACCTACAAATGTGAACTGATGTTAAAAAATAAAACATTTGAAAACGGACCATTTTTCACCTTTCTGCAGCATGACGTAATGGGGGGGTGTTATCTCTTTTGTCAAAAATCTCCTGTTTTTGCTTGAACATTAAATGCCTCCAAATGGTATTTAATTCACTTCCCGGGCCCCTGGAAGCATGAAAATCACTTTAAACATGCTAATTTTAGCTCTAAAACTGATGATCTACCTACAAATGTGAACTGACTTTCAAAAATAAAACATTTGAAAACGGACAATTTTTCACCTTTCTGAAGGATGACGTAATGGGGGGGTGTTATCTCTTTTGTCAAAAATCACCTGTTTTTGCTTGAACATTAAATGCCTCCAAATGGTATTTAATTCACTTACCGGGCCCCTGGAAGCATGAAAATCACTTTAAACATGCTAATTTTAGCTCTAAAACTGATGATCTACCTAAAAATGTGAACTGACGTTCAAAAATAAAACATTTGAAAACGGACCATTTTTCACCTTTCTGAAGCATGACGTAATGTGGGGGGTGTTATCTCTTTTGTCAAAAATCACCTGTTTTTGCTTGAACATTAAATGCCTCCAAATGGTATTTAATTCACTTCCCGGGGTGAAGAAACACTTTTTGAGACCTCAGAGTGAGTCAATTGGCCATTTTCATGCACTTTTAACCATTCCACAAATCTTGTGTTTTGGGCCCCTGGAAGCATGAAAATCACTTTAAACAAGCTAATTTTAGCTCTAAAACTGATGATCTACCTACAAATGTGAACTGACGTTAAAAAATAAAACATTTGAAAACGGACCATTTTTCACCTTTCTGTAGCATGACGTAATGGGGGGGTGTTATCTCTTTTGTCAAAAATCACCTGTTTTTGCTTGAACATTAAATGCCTCCAAATGGTATTTAATTTACTTCCCGGGCCCCTGGAAGCATGAAAATCACTTTAAACATGCTAATTTTAGCTCTAAAACTGATGATCTACCTACAAATGTGAACTGACGTTAAAAAATAAAACATTTGAAAACGGACCATTTTACACCTTTCTGAAGCATGACGTAATGGGGGGGTGTTATCTCTTTTGTCAAAAATCACCTGTTTTGCTTGAACATTAAATGCCTCCAAATGGTATTTAATTCACTTCCCGGGCCCCTGGAAGCATGAAAATCACTTTAAACATGCTAATTATAGCTCTAAAACTGATGATCTACCTACAAATGTGAACTGACGTTCAAAAATAAAACATTTGAAAACTGACCATTTTTCACCTTTCTGAAGCATGACGTAATGGGGGGGTGTTATCTCTTCTGTCAAAAATCACCTGTTTTTGCTTGAACATTAAATGCCTCCAAATGGTATTTAATTCACTTCCCGGGGTGAAGAAACACTTTTTGAGACCTCAGAGTGAGTACATTGGCCATTTTCATGCACTTTTAACCATTCCACAAATCTTGTGTTTTGGGCCCCTGGAAGCATGAAAATCACTTTAAACATGCTAATTTTAGCTTTAAAACTGATGATCTACCTGCAAATGTGAACTGACGTTAAAAAATAAAACATTTGAAAACGGACCATTTTTTACCTTTCTGCAGCATGACGTAATGGGGGGGTGTTATCTCTTTTGTCAAAAATCACCTGTTTTTGCTTGAACATTAAATGCCTCCAAATGGTATTTAATTCACTTCCCGGGCCCCTGGAAGCATGAAAATCACTTTAAACATGCTAATTTTAGCTTTAAAACTGATGATCTACCTGCAAATGTGAACTGACGTTAAAAAATAAAACATTTGAAAACGGACCATTTTTCACCTTTCTGCAGCATGACGTAATGGGGGGTGTTATCTCTTTTGTCAAAAATCATCTGTTTTTGCTTGAACATTAAATGCCTCCAAATGGTATTTAATTCACTTCCCGGGGTGAAGAAACACTTTTTGAGACCTCAGAGTGAGTAAATTGGCCATTTTCATGCACTTTTAACCATTCCACAAATCTTGTGTTTTGGGCCCCTGGAAGCATGAAAATCACTTTAAACATGCTAATTTTAGCTCTAAAACTGATGATCAACCTACAAATGTGAACTGACGTTAAAAAATAAAACATTTGAAAACGGACCATTTTTCACCTTTCTGCAGCATGACGTAATGGGGGGGTGTTATCTCTTTTGTCAAAAATCTCCTGTTTTTGCTTGAACATTAAATGCCTCCAAATGGTATTTAATTCACTTCCCGGGCCCCTGGAAGCATGAAAATCACTTTAAACATGCTAATTTTAGCTCTAAAACTGATGATCTACCTACAAATGTGAACTGACTTTCAAAAATAAAACATTTGAAAACGGACCATTTTTCACCTTTCTGAAGCATGACGTAATGGGGGGGTGTTATCTCTTTTGTCAAAAATCACCTGTTTTTGCTTGAACATTAAATGCCTCCAAATGGTATTTAATTCACTTCCCGGGGTGAAGAAACACTTTTTGAGACCTCAGAGTGAGTAAATTGGCCATTTTCATGCACTTTTAACCATTCCACAAATCTTGTGTTTTGGGCCCCTGGAAGCATGAAAATCACTTTAAACATGCTAATTTTAGCTCTAAAACTGATGATCTACCTACAAATGTGAACTGACCTTCAAAAATAAAACATTTGAAAACGGACCATTTTTCACCTTTCTGAAGCATGACGTAATGGGGGGGTGTTATCTCTTTTGTCAAAAATCACCTGTTTTTGCTTGAACATTAAATGCCTCCAAATGGTATTTAATTCACTTCCCGGGGTGAAGAAACACTTTTTGAGACCTCAGAGTGAGTAAATTGGCCATTTTCATGCACTTTTAACCATTCCACAAATCTTGTGTTTTGGGCCCCTGGAAGCATGAAAATCACTTTAAACAAGCTAATTTTAGCTCTAAAACTGATGATCTACCTACAAATGTGAACTGACGTTAAAAAATAAAACATTTGAAAACGGACCATTTTTCACCTTTCTGTAGCATGACGTAATGGGGGGGTGTTATCTCTTTTGTCAAAAATCACCTGTTTTTGCTTGAACATTAAATGCCTCCAAATGGTATTTAATTCACTTCCCGGGCCCCTGGAAGCATGAAAATCACTTTAAACATGCTAATTTTAGCTCTAAAACTGATGATCTACCTACAAATGTGAACTGACGTTAAAAAATAAAACATTTGAAAACGGACCATTTTACACCTTTCTGAAGCATGACGTAATGGGGGGGTGTTATCTCTTTTGTCAAAAATCACCTGTTTTTGCTTGAACATTAAATGCCTCCAAATGGTATTTAATTCACTTCCCGGGGTGAAGAAACACTTTTTGAGACCTCAGAGTGAGTAAATTGGCCATTTTCATGCACTTTTAACCATTCCACAAATCTTGTGTTTTGGGCCCCTGGAAGCATGAAAATCACTTTAAACATGCTAATTTTAGCTTTAAAACTGATGATCTACCTGCAAATGTGAACTGACGTTAAAAAATAAAACATTTGAAAACGGACCATTTTTTACCTTTCTGCAGCATGACGTAATGGGGGGGTGTTATCTCTTTTGTCAAAAATCACCTGTTTTTGCTTGAACATTAAATGCCTCCAAATGGTATTTAATTCACTTCCCGGGCCCCTGGAAGCATGAAAATCACTTTAAACATGCTAATTTTAGCTCTAAAACTGATGATCTACCTACAAATGTGAACTGACGTTCAAAAATAAAACATTTGAAAACGGACCATTTTTTACCTTTTTGAAGCATGACATAATGGGGGGGGGGTGTTATCTCTTTTGTCAAAAATCACCTGTTTTTGCTTGAACATTAAATGCCTCCAAATGGTATTTAATTCACTTCCCGGGGTGAAGAAACACTTTTTGAGACCTCAGAGTGAGTAAATTGGCCATTTTCATGCACTTTTAACCATTCCACAAATCTTGTGTTTTGGGCCCCTGGAAGCATGAAAATCACTTTAAACATGCTAATTTTATCTTTAAAACTGATGATCTACCTGCAAATGTGAACTGACGTTAAAAAATAAAACATTTGAAAACTGACCATTTTTCACCTTTCTGCAGCATGACGTAATGGGGGGTGTTATCTCTTTTGTCAAAAATCATCTGTTTTTGCTTGAACATTAAATGCCTCCAAATGGTATTTAATTCACTTCCCGGGGTGAAGAAACACTTTTTGAGACCTCAGAGTGAGTAAATTGGCCATTTTCATGCACTTTTAACCATTCCACAAATCTTGTGTTTTGGGCCCCTGGAAGCATGAAAATCACTTTAAACATGCTAATTTTAGCTCTAAAACTGATGATCTACCTACAAATGTGAACTGACGTTAAAAAATAAAACATTTGAAAACGGACCATTTTTCACCTTTCTGCAGCATGACGTAATGGGGGGGTGTTATCTCTGTTGTCAAAAATCTCCTGTTTTTGCTTGAACATTAAATGCCTCCAAATGGTATTTAATTCACTTCCCGGGCCCCTGGAAGCATGAAAATCACTTTAAACATGCTAATTTTAGCTCTAAAACTGATGATCTACCTACAAATGTGAACTGACTTTCAAAAATAAAACATTTGAAAACGGACAATTTTTCACCTTTCTGAAGCATGACGTAATGGGGGGGTGTTATCTCTTTTGTCAAAAATCACCTGTTTTTGCTTGAACATTAAATGCCTCCAAATGGTATTTAATTCACTTCCCGGGGTGAAGAAACACTTTTTGAGACCTCAGAGTGAGTAAATTGGCCATTTTCATGCACTTTTAACCATTCCACAAATCTTGTGTTTTGGGCCCCTGGAAGCATGAAAATCACTTTAAACATGCTAATTTTAGCTTTAAAACTGATGATCTACCTGCAAATGTGAACTGACGTTAAAAAATAAAACATTTGAAAATGGACCATTTTTCACCTTTCTGCAGCATGACGTAATGGGGGGTGTTATCTCTTTTGTCAAAAATCACCTGTTTTTGCTTGAACATTAAATGCCTCCAAATGGTTTTAATTCACTTCCCGGGCCCCTGGAAGCATGAAAATCACTTTAAACATGCTAATTTTAGCTCTAAAACTGATGATCTACCTACAAATGTGAACTGACTTTCAAAAATAAAACATTTGAAAACGGACAATTTTTCACCTTTCTGAAGCATGACGTAATGGGGGGGTGTTATCTCTTTTGTCAAAAATCACCTGTTTTTGCTTGAACATTAAATGCCTCCAAATGGTATTTAATTCACTTCCCGGGGTGAAGAAACACTTTTTGAGACCTCAGAGTGAGTAAATTGGCCATTTTCATGCACTTTTAACCATTCCACAAATCTTGTGTTTTGGGCCCCTGGAAGCATGAAAATCACTTTAAATATGCTAATTTTAGCTCTAAAACTGATGATCTACCTACAAATGTGAACTGACGTTCAAAAATAAAACATTTGAAAACGGACCATTTTTCACCTTTCTGAAGCATGACGTAATGGGGGGGTGTTGTCTCTTTGTCAAAAATCACCTGTTTTTGCTTGAACATTAAATGCCTCCAAATGGTATTTAATTCACTTCCCGGGGTGAAGAAACACTTTTTGAGACCTCAGAGTGAGTCAATTGGCCATTTTCATGCACTTTTAACCCCTTCGACGCTCATGACGAGCTGGGCTCGTCATGCAGTAGCCTCCTGCTACGCTCATGACGAGCCCAGCTCGTCATGAATAATGGTAATCATGATTTTCCAGCACAGGGGAAAAATCCCCATAGCATTCAAAAGGTTAACCATTCCACAAATCTTGTGTTTTGGGCCCCTGGAAGCATGAAAATCACTTTGAACATGCTAATTTTAGCTCTAAAACTGATGATCTACCTACAAATGTGAACTGACGTTAAAAAATAAAACATTTGAAAACGGACCATTTTTCACCTTTCTGAAGCATGACGTAATGGGGGGTGCTATCTCTTTTGTCAAAAATCACCTGTTTTTGCTTGAACATTAAATGCCTCCAAATGGTATTTAATTCACTTCCCGGGGTGAAGAAACACTTTTTGAGACCTCAGAGTGAGTAAATTGGCCATTTTCATGCACTTGTACCCATTACACAAATCTTGTGTTTTGGGCCCCTGGAAGCATGAAAATCACTTTAAACATGCTAATTTTAGCTTTAAAACTGATGATCTACCTACAAATGTGAACTGATGTTAAAAAATAAAACATTTGAAAACGGACCATTTTTCACCTTTCTGCAGCATGACGTAATGGGGGGGTGTTATCTCTTTTGTCAAAAATCACCTGTTTTTGCTTGAACATTAAATGCCTCCAAATGGTATTTAATTCACTTCCCGGGCCCCTGGAAGCATGAAAATCACTTTAAACATGCTAATTTTAGCTCTAAAACTGATGATCTACCTACAAATGTGAACAGACGTTCAAAAATAAAACATTTGAAAACTGACCATTTTTCACCTTTCTGAAGCATGACGTAATGGGGGGGTGTTATCTCTTTTGTAAAAAATCACCTGTTTTTGCTTGAACATTAAATGCCTCCAAATGGTATTTAATTCACTTCCCGGGGTGAAGAAACACTTTTTGAGACCTCAGAGTGAGTAAATTGGCCATTTTCATGCACTTTTAACCATTCCACAAATCTTGTGTTTTGGGCCCCTGGAAGCATGAAAATCACTTTAAACATGCTAATTTTAGCTTTAAAACTGATGATCTACCTGCAAATGTGAACTGACGTTAAAAAATAAAACATTTGAAAACGGACCATTTTTCACCTTTCTGCAGCATGACGTAATGGGGGGTGTTATCTCTTTTGTCAAAAATCATCTGTTTTTGCTTGAACATTAAATGCCTCCAAATGGTATTTAATTCACTTCCCGGGGTGAAGAAACACTTTTTGAGACCTCAAGGTGAGTAAATTGGCCATGTTCATGCACTTTTAACCATTCCACAAATCTTGTGTTTTGGGCCCCTGGAAGCATGAAAATCACTTCAAACATGCTAATTTTAGCTCTAAAACTGATGATCTACCTACAAATGTGAACTGACGTTAAAAAATAAAACATTTGAAAACGGACCATTTTTCACCTTTCTGCAGCATGACGTAATGGGGGGGTGTTATCTCTTTTGTCAAAAATCTCCTGTTTTTGCTTGAACATTAAATGCCTCCAAATGGTATTTAATTCACTTCCCGGGCCCCTGGAAGCATGAAAATCACTTTAAACATGCTAATTTTAGCTCTAAAACTGATGATCTACCTACAAATGTGAACTGACTTTCAAAAATAAAACATTTGAAAACGGACAATTTTTCACCTTTCTGAAGCATGACGTAATGGGGGGGTGTTATCTCTTTTGTCAAAAATCACCTGTTTTTGCTTGAACATTAAATGCCTCCAAATGGTATTTAATTCACTTCCCGGGGTGAAGAAACACTTTTTGAGACCTCAGAGTGAGTAAATTGGCCATTTTCATGCACTTTTAACCATTCCGCAAATCTTGTGTTTTGGGCCCCTGGAAGCATGAAAATCACTTTAAACACGCTAATTTTAGCTTTAAAACTGATGATCTACCTGCAAATGTGAACTGACGTTAAAAAATAAAACATTTGAAAACGGACCATTTTTCACCTTTCTGCAGCATGACGTAATGGGGGGGTGTTATCTCTTTTGTCAAAAATCACCTGTTTTTGCTTGAACATTAAATGCCTCCAAATGGTTTTAATTCACTTCCCGGGCCCCTGGAAGCATGAAAATCACTTTAAACATGCTAATTTTAGCTCTAAAACTGATGATCTACCTACAAATGTGAACTGACTTTCAAAAATAAAACATTTGAAAACGGACAATTTTTCACCTTTCTGAAGCATGACGTAATGGGGGGGTGTTATCTCTTTTGTCAAAAATCACCTGTTTTTGCTTGAACATTAAATGCCTCCAAATGGTATTTAATTCACTTCCCGGGGTGAAGAAACACTTTTTGAGACCTCAGAGTGAGTAAATTGGCCATTTTCATGCACTTTTAACCATTCCACAAATCTTGTGTTTTGGGCCCCTGGAAGCATGAAAATCACTTTAAACATGCTAATTTTAGCTCTAAAACTGATGATCTACCTACAAATGTGAACTGACGTTAAAAAATAAAACATTTGAAAACGGACCATTTTTCACCTTTCTGCAGTATGACGTAATGGGGGGGGGGTTATCTCTTTTGTCAAAAATCACCTGTTTTTGCTTGAACATTAAATGCCTCCAAATGGTATTTAATTCACTTCCCGGGCCCCTGGAAGCATGAAAATCACTTTAAACATGCTAATTTTAGCTCTAAAACTGATGATCTACCTACAAATGTGAACTGACGTTCAAAAATAAAACATTTGAAAACGGACCATTTTTCACCTTTCTGAAGCATGACGTAATGTGGGGGGTGTTATCTCTTTTGTCAAAAATCACCTGTTTTTGCTTGAACATTAAATGCCTCCAAATGGTATTTAATTCACTTCCCGGGGTGAAGAAACACTTTTTGAGACCTCAGAGTGAGTAAATTGGCCATTTTCATGCACTTTTACCCATTCCACAAATCTTGTGTTTTGGGCCCCTGGAAGCATGAAAATCACTTTAAATATGCTAATTGTAGCTCTAAAACTGATGATCTACCTACAAATGTGAACTGACGTTCAAAAATAAAACATTTGAAAACGGACCATTTTTCACCTTTCTGAAGCATGACGTAATGGGGGGGTGTTGTCTCTTTGTCAAAAATCACCTGTTTTTGCTTGAACATTAAATGCCTCCAAATGGTATTTAATTCACTTCCCGGGGTGAAGAAACACTTTTTGAGACCTCAGAGTGAGTCAATTGGCCATTTTCATGCACTTTTAACCCCTTCGACGCTCATGACGAGCTGGGCTCGTCATGCAGTAGCCTCCTGCTACGCTCATGACGAGCCCAGCTCGTCATGAATAATGGTAATCATGATTTTCCAGCACAGGGGAAAAATCCCCATAGCATTCAAAAGGTTAACCATTCCACAAATCTTGTGTTTTGGGCCCCTGGAAGCATGAAAATCACTTTAAACATGCTAATTTTAGCTCTAAAACTGATGATCTACCTACAAATGTGAACTGACGTTAAAAAATAAAACATTTGAAAACGGACCATTTTTCACCTTTCTGCAGCATGACGTAATGGGGGGGTGTTATCTCTTTTGTCAAAAATCACCTGTTTTTGCTTGAACATTAAATGCCTCCAAATGGTATTTAATTCACTTCCCGGGCCCCTGGAAGCATGAAAATCACTTTAAACATGCTAATTTTAGCTCTAAAACTGATGATCTACCTACAAATGTGAACTGACGTTAAAAAATAAAACATTTGAAAACGGACCATTTTTCACCTTTCTGCAGCATGACGTAATGGGGGGGTGTTATCTCTTTTGTCAAAAATCACCTGTTTTTGCTTGAACATTAAATGCCTCCAAATGGTATTTAATTCACTTCCCGGGCCCCTGGAAGCATGAAAATCACTTTAAACATGCTAATTTTAGCTCTAAAACTGATGATCTACCTACAAATGTGAACAGACGTTCAAAAATAAAACATTTGAAAACTGACCATTTTTCACCTTTCTGAAGCATGACGTAATGGGGGGGTGTTATCTCTTTTGTCAAAAATCACCTGTTTTTGCTTGAACATTAAATGCCTCCAAATGGTATTTAATTCACTTCCCGGGGTGAAGAAACACTTTTTGAGACCTCAGAGTGAGTAAATTGGCCATTTTCATGCACTTTTAACCATTCCACAAATCTTGTGTTTTGGGCCCCTGGAAGCATGAAAATCACTTTAAACATGCTAATTTTAGCTTTAAAACTGATGATCTACCTGCAAATGTGAACTGACGTTAAAAAATAAAACATTTGAAAACGGACCATTTTTTACCTTTCTGCAGCATGACGTAATGGGGGGGTGTTATCTCTTTTGTCAAAAATCACCTGTTTTTGCTTGAACATTAAATGCCTCCAAATGGTATTTAATTCACTTCCCGGGCCCCTGGAAGCATGAAAATCACTTTAAACATGCTAATTTTAGCTCTAAAACTGATGATCTACCTACAAATGTGAACTGACGTTCAAAAATAAAACATTTGAAAACAGACCATTTTTCACCTTTCTGAAGCATGACATAATGGGGGGGTGTTATCTCTTTTGTCAAAAATCACCTGTTTTTGCTTGAATATTAAATGCCTCCAAATGGTATTTAATTCACTTCCCGGGGTGAAGAAACACTTTTTGAGACCTCAGAGTGAGTAAATTGGCCATTTTCATGCACTTTTAACCATTCCACAAATCTTGTGTTTTGGGCCCCTGGAAGCATGAAAATCACTTTAAACATGCTAATTTTAGCTTTAAAACTGATGATCTACCTGCAAATGTGAACTGACGTTAAAAAATAAAACGTTTGAAAACGGACCATTTTTCACCTTTCTGCAGCATGACGTAATGGGGGGGTGTTATCTCTTTTGTCAAAAATCACCTGTTTTTGCTTAAACATTAAATGCCTCCAAATGGTATTTAATTCACTTCCCGGGGTGAAGAAACACTTTTTGAGACCCCAGAGTGAGTAAATTGGCCATTTTCATGCACTTTTAACCATTCCACAAATCTTGTGTTTTGGGCCCCTGGAAGCATGAAAATCACTTTAAACATGCTAATTTTAGCTCTAAAACTGATGATCTACCTACAAATGTGAACTGACGTTAAAAAATAAAACATTTGAAAACGGACCATTTTTTACCTTTCTGCAGCATGACGTAATGGGGGGGTGTTATCTCTTTTGTCAAAGATCTCCTGTTTTTGCTTGAACATTAAATGCCTCCAAATGGTATTTAATTCACTTCCCGGGCCCCTGGAAGCATGAAAATCACTTTAAACATGCTAATTTTAGCTCTAAAACTGATGATCTACCTACAAATGTGAACTGACTTTCAAAAATAAAACATTTGAAAACGGACAATTTTTCACCTTTCTGAAGCATGACGTAATGGGGGGGTGTTATCTCTTTTGTCAAAAATCACCTGTTTTTGCTTGAACATTAAATGCCTCCAAATGGTATTTAATTCACTTACCGGGCCCCTGGAAGCATGAAAATCACTTTAAACATGCTAATTTTAGCTCTAAAACTGATGATCTACCTACAAATGTGAACTGACGTTCAAAAATAAAACATTTGAAAACGGACCATTTTTCACCTTTCTGAAGCATGACGTAATGTGGGGGGTGTTATCTCTTTTGTCAAAAATCACCTGTTTTTGCTTGAACATCAAATGCCTCCAAATGGTATTTAATTCACTTCCCGGGGTGAAGAAACACTTTTTGAGACCTCAGAGTGAGTAAATTGGCCATTTTCATGCACTTTTAACCATTCCACAAATCTTGTGTTTTGGGCCCCTGGAAGCATGAAAATCACTTTAAACATGCTAATTTTAGCTTTAAAACTGATGATCTACCTGCAAATGTGAACTGACGTTAAAAAATAAAACATTTGAAAACGGACCATTTTTCACCTTTCTGCAGCATGACGTAATGGGGGGGTGTTATCTCTTTTGTCAAAAATCACCTGTTTTTGCTTGAACATTAAATGCCTCCAAATGGTATTTAATTCACTTCCCGGGGTGAAGAAACACTTTTTGAGACCTCAGAGTGAGTAAATTGGCCATTTTCATGCACTTTTAACCATTCCACAAATCTTGTGTTTTGGGCCCCTGGAAGCATGAAAATCACTTTAAACATGCTAATTTTAGCTCTAAAACTGATGATCTACCTACAAATGTGAACTGACGTTAAAAAATAAAACATTTGAAAACGGACCATTTTTCACCTTTCTGCAGCATGACGTAATGGGGGGGTGTTATCTTTTTTGTAAAAAATCTCCTGTTTTTGCTTGAACATTAAATGCCTCCAAATGGTATTTAATTCACTTCCCGGGCCCCTGGAAGCATGAAAATCACTTTAAACATGCTAATTTTAGCTCTAAAACTGATGATCTACCTACAAATGTGAACTGACGTTCAAAAATAAAACATTTGAAAACAGACCATTTTTCACCTTTCTGAAGCATGACATAATGGGGGGGTGTTATCTCTTTTGTCAAAAATCACCTGTTTTTGCTTGAATATTAAATGCCTCCAAATGGTATTTAATTCACTTCCCGGGGTGAAGAAACACTTTTTGAGACCTCAGAGTGAGTAAATTGGCCATTTTCATGCACTTTTAACCATTCCACAAATCTTGTGTTTTGGGCCCCTGGAAGCATGAAAATCACTTTAAACATGCTAATTTTAGCTTTAAAACTGATGACCTACCTGCAAATGTGAACTGACGTTAAAAAATAAAACATTTGAAAACGGACCATTTTTCACCTTTCTGCAGCATGACGTAATGGGGGGGTGTTATCTCTTTTGTCAAAAATCACCTGTTTTTGCTTGAACATTAAATGCCTCCAAATGGTATTTAATTCACTTCCCGGGGTGAAGAAACACTTTTTGAGACCCCAGAGTGAGTAAATTGGCCATTTTCATGCACTTTTAACCATTCCACAAATCTTGTGTTTTGGGCCCCTGGAAGCATGAAAATCACTTTAAACATGCTAATTTTAGCTCTAAAACTGATGATCTACCTACAAATGTGAACTGACGTTAAAAAATAAAACATTTGAAAACGGACCATTTTTTACCTTTCTGCAGCATGACGTAATGGGGGGGTGTTATCTCTTTTTTCAAAGATCTCCTGTTTTTGCTTGAACATTAAATGCCTCCAAATGGTATTTAATTCACTTCCCGGGCCCCTGGAAGCATGAAAATCACTTTAAACATGCTAATTTTAGCTCTAAAACTGATGATCTACCTACAAATGTGAACTGACTTTCAAAAATAAAACATTTGAAAACAGACATTTTTTCACCTTTCTGAAGCATGACGTAATGTGTTATCTCTTTTGTCAAAAATCACCTGTTTTTGCTTGAACATTAAATGCCTCCAAATGGTATTTAATTAACTTACCGGGCCCCTGGAAGCATGAAAATCACTTTAAACATGCTAATTTTAGCTCTAAAACTGATGATCTACCTACAAATGTGAACTGACGTTCAAAAATAAAACATTTGAAAACGGACCATTTTTCACCTTTCTGAAGCATGACGTAATGTGGGGGGTGTTATCTCTTTTGTCAAAAATCACCTGTTTTTGCTTGAACATCAAATGCCTCCAAATGGTATTTAATTCACTTCCCGGGGTGAAGAAACACTTTTTGAGACCTCAGAGTGAGTAAATTGGCCATTTTCATGCACTTTTAACCATTCCACAAATCTTGTGTTTTGGGCCCCTGGAAGCATGAAAATCACTTTAAACATGCTAAATTTAGCTTTAAAACTGATGATCTACCTGCAAATGTGAACTGACATTAAAAAATAAAACATTTGAAAACGGACCATTTTTCACCTTTCTGCAGCATGACGTAATGGGGGGGTGTTATCTCTTTTGTCAAAAATCACCTGTTTTTGCTTGAACATTAAATGCCTCCAAATGGTATTTAATTCACTTCCCGGGGTGAAGAAACACTTTTTGAGACCTCAGAGTGAGTAAATTGGCCATTTTCATGCACTTTTAACCATTCCACAAATCTTGTGTTTTGGGCCCCTGGAAGCATGAAAATCACTTTAAACATGCTAATTTTAGCTCTAAAACTGATGATCTACCTACAAATGTGAACTGACGTTAAAAAATAAAACATTTGAAAACGGACCATTTTTCACCTTTCTGCAGCATGACGTAATTGGGGGGTGTTATCTTTTTTGTCAAAAATCTCCTGTTTTTGCTTGAACATTAAATGCCTCCAAATGGTATTTAATTCACTTCCCGGGCCCCTGGAAGCATAAAAATCACTTTAAACATGCTAATTTTAGCTCTAAAACTGATGATCTACCTACAAATGTGTACTGACTTTCAAAAATAAAACATTTGAAAACGGACAATTTTTCACCTTTCTGAAGCATGACGTATTGGGGGGGTGTTATCTCTTTTGTCAAAAATCACCTGTTTTTGCTTGAACATTAAATGCCTCCAAATGGTATTTAATTCACTTACCGGGCCCTGGAAGCCTGAAAATCACTTTAAACATGCTAATTTTAGCTCTAAAACTGATGATCTACCTACAAATGTGAACTGACGTTAAAAAATAAAACATTTGAAAACGGACCATTTTTCACCTTTCTGAAGCATGACGTAATGGGGGGTGTTATCTCTTTTGTCAAAAATCACCTGTTTTTGCTTGAACATTAAATGCCTCCAAATGGTATTTAATTCACTTCCCGGGGTGAAGAAACACTTTTTGAGACCTCAGAGTGAGTAAATTGGCCATTTTCATGCACTTGTACCCATTACACAAATCTTGTGTTTTGGGCCCCTGGAAGCATGAAAATCACTTTAAACATGCTAATTTTAGCTTTAAAACTGATGATCTACCTACAAATGTGAACTGACGTTAAAAAATAAAACATTTGAAAACTGACCATTTTTCACCTTTCTGCAGCATGACGTAATGGGGGGGTGTTATCTCTTTTGTCAAAAATCACCTGTTTTTGCTTGAACATTAAATGCCTCCAAATGGTATTTAATTCACTTCCCGGGCCCCTGGAAGCATGAAAATCACTTTAAACATGCTAATTTTAGCTCTAAAACTGATGATCTACCTACAAATGTGAACAGACGTTCAAAAATAAAACATTTGAAAACTGACCATTTTTCACCTTTCTGAAGCATGACGTAATGGGGGGGTGTTATCTCTTTTGTCAAAAATCACCTGTTTTTGCTTGAACATTAAATGCCTCCAAATGGTATTTAATTCACTTCCCGGGGTGAAGAAACACTTTTTGAGACCTCAGAGTGAGTAAATTGGCCATTTTCATGCACTTTTAACCATTCCACAAATCTTGTGTTTTGGGCCCCTGGAAGCATGAAAATCACTTTAAACATGCTAATTTTAGCTTTAAAACTGATGATCTACCTGCAAATGTGAACTGACGTTAAAAAATAAAACATTTGAAAACGGACCATTTTTTACCTTTCTGCAGCATGACGTAATGGGGGGGTGTTATCTCTTTTGTCAAAAATCACCTGTTTTTGCTTGAACATTAAATGCCTCCAAATGGTATTTAATTCACTTCCCGGGCCCCTGGAAGCATGAAAATCACTTTAAACATGCTAATTTTAGCTCTAAAACTGATGATCTACCTACAAATGTGAACTGACGTTCAAAAATAAAACATTTGAAAACAGACCATTTTTCACCTTTCTGAAGCATGACATAATGGGGGGGTGTTATCTCTTTTGTCAAAAATCACCTGTTTTTGCTTGAATATTAAATGCCTCCAAATGGTATTTAATTCACTTCCCGGGGTGAAGAAACACTTTTTGAGACCTCAGAGTGAGTAAATTGGCCATTTTCATGCACTTTTAACCATTCCACAAATCTTGTGTTTTGGGCCCCTGGAAGCATGAAAATCACTTTAAACATGCTAATTTTAGCTTTAAAACTGATGATCTACCTGCAAATGTGAACTGACGTTAAAAAATAAAACGTTTGAAAACGGACCATTTTTCACCTTTCTGCAGCATGACGTAATGGGGGGGTGTTATCTCTTTTGTCAAAAATCACCTGTTTTTGCTTGAACATTAAATGCCTCCAAATGGTATTTAATTCACTTCCCGGGGTGAAGAAACACTTTTTGAGACCCCAGAGTGAGTAAATTGGCCATTTTCATGCACTTTTAACCATTCCACAAATCTTGTGTTTTGGGCCCCTGGAAGCATGAAAATCACTTTAAACATGCTAATTTTAGCTCTAAAACTGATGATCTACCTACAAATGTGAACTGACGTTAAAAAATAAAACATTTGAAAACGGACCATTTTTTACCTTTCTGCAGCATGACGTAATGGGGGGGTGTTATCTCTTTTGTCAAAGATCTCCTGTTTTTGCTTGAACATTAAATGCCTCCAAATGGTATTTAATTCACTTCCCGGGCCCCTGGAAGCATGAAAATCACTTTAAACATGCTAATTTTAGCTCTAAAACTGATGATCTACCTACAAATGTGAACTGACGTTCAAAAATAAAACATTTGAAAACGGACCATTTTTCACCTTTCTGAAGCATGACGTAATGTGGGGGGTGTTATCTCTTTTGTCAAAAATCACCTGTTTTTGCTTGAACATCAAATGCCTCCAAATGGTATTTAATTCACTTCCCGGGGTGAAGAAACACTTTTTGAGACCTCAGAGTGAGTAAATTGGCCATTTTCATGCACTTTTAACCATTCCACAAATCTTGTGTTTTGGGCCCCTGGAAGCATGAAAATCACTTTAAACATGCTAATTTTAGCTTTAAAACTGATGATCTACCTGCAAATGTGAACTGACGTTAAAAAATAAAACATTTGAAAACGGACCATTTTTCACCTTTCTGCAGCATGACGTAATGGGGGGGTGTTATCTCTTTTGTCAAAAATCACCTGTTTTTGCTTGAACATTAAATGCCTCCAAATGGTATTTAATTCACTTCCCGGGGTGAAGAAACACTTTTTGAGACCTCAGAGTGAGTAAATTGGCCATTTTCATGCACTTTTAACCATTCCACAAATCTTGTGTTTTGGGCCCCTGGAAGCATGAAAATCACTTTAAACATGCTAATTTTAGCTCTAAAACTGATGATCTACCTACAAATGTGAACTGACGTTAAAAAATAAAACATTTGAAAACGGACCATTTTTCACCTTTCTGCAGCATGACGTAATGGGGGGGTGTTATCTTTTTTGTCAAAAATCTCCTGTTTTTGCTTGAACATTAAATGCCTCCAAATGGTATTTAATTCACTTCCCGGGCCCCTGGAAGCATGAAAATCACTTTAAACATGCTAATTTTAGCTCTAAAACTGATGATCTACCTACAAATGTGAACTGACGTTCAAAAATAAAACATTTGAAAACAGACCATTTTTCACCTTTCTGAAGCATGACATAATGGGGGGGTGTTATCTCTTTTGTCAAAAATCACCTGTTTTTGCTTGAATATTAAATGCCTCCAAATGGTATTTAATTCACTTCCCGGGGTGAAGAAACACTTTTTGAGACCTCAGAGTGAGTAAATTGGCCATTTTCATGCACTTTTAACCATTCCACAAATCTTGTGTTTTGGGCCCCTGGAAGCATGAAAATCACTTTAAACATGCTAATTTTAGCTTTAAAACTGATGATCTACCTGCAAATGTGAACTGACGTTAAAAAATAAAACATTTGAAAACGGACCATTTTTCACCTTTCTGCAGCATGACGTAATGGGGGGGTGTTATCTCTTTTGTCAAAAATCACCTGTTTTTGCTTGAACATTAAATGCCTCCAAATGGTATTTAATTCACTTCCCGGGGTGAAGAAACACTTTTTGAGACCCCAGAGTGAGTAAATTGGCCATTTTCATGCACTTTTAACCATTCCACAAATCTTGTGTTTTGGGCCCCTGGAAGCATGAAAATCACTTTAAACATGCTAATTTTAGCTCTAAAACTGATGATCTACCTACAAATGTGAACTGACGTTAAAAAATAAAACATTTGAAAACGGACCATTTTTTACCTTTCTGCAGCATGACGTAATGGGGGGGTGTTATCTCTTTTGTCAAAGATCTCCTGTTTTTGCTTGAACATTAAATGCCTCCAAATGGTATTTAATTCACTTCCCGGGCCCCTGGAAGCATGAAAATCACTTTAAACATGCTAATTTTAGCTCTAAAACTGATGATCTACCTACAAATGTGAACTGACTTTCAAAAATAAAACATTTGAAAACAGACATTTTTTCACCTTTCTGAAGCATGACGTAATGTGTTATCTCTTTTGTCAAAAATCACCTGTTTTTGCTTGAACATTAAATGCCTCCAAATGGTATTTAATTCACTTACCGGGCCCCTGGAAGCATGAAAATCACTTTAAACATGCTAATTTTAGCTCTAAAACTGATGATCTACCTACAAATGTGAACTGACGTTCAAAAATAAAACATTTGAAAACGGACCATTTTTCACCTTTCTGAAGCATGACGTAATGTGGGGGGTGTTATCTCTTTTGTCAAAAATCACCTGTTTTTGCTTGAACATCAAATGCCTCCAAATGGTATTTAATTCACTTCCCGGGGTGAAGAAACACTTTTTGAGACCTCAGAGTGAGTAAATTGGCCATTTTCATGCACTTTTAACCATTCCACAAATCTTGTGTTTTGGGCCCCTGGAAGCATGAAAATCACTTTAAACATGCTAATTTTAGCTTTAAAACTGATGATCTACCTGCAAATGTGAACTGACATTAAAAAATAAAACATTTGAAAACGGACCATTTTTCACCTTTCTGCAGCATGACGTAATGGGGGGGTGTTATCTCTTTTGTCAAAAATCACCTGTTTTTGCTTGAACATTAAATGCCTCCAAATGGTATTTAATTCACTTCCCGGGGTGAAGAAACACTTTTTGAGACCTCAGAGTGAGTAAATTGGCCATTTTCATGCACTTTTAACCATTCCACAAATCTTGTGTTTTGGGCCCCTGGAAGCATGAAAATCACTTTAAACATGCTAATTTTAGCTCTAAAACTGATGATCTACCTACAAATGTGAACTGACGTTAAAAAATAAAACATTTGAAAACGGACCATTTTTCACCTTTCTGCAGCATGACGTAATTGGGGGGTGTTATCTTTTTTGTCAAAAATCTCCTGTTTTTGCTTGAACATTAAATGCCTCCAAATGGTATTTAATTCACTTCCCGGGCCCCTGGAAGCATGAAAATCACTTTAAACATGCTAATTTTAGCTCTAAAACTGATGATCTACCTACAAATGTGAACTGACTTTCAAAAATAAAACATTTGAAAACGGACAATTTTTCACCTTTCTGAAGCATGACGTATTGGGGGGGTGTTATCTCTTTTGTCAAAAATCACCTGTTTTTGCTTGAACATTAAATGCCTCCAAATGGTATTTAATTCACTTACCGGGCCCTGGAAGCCTGAAAATCACTTTAAACATGCTAATTTTAGCTCTAAAACTGATGATCTACCTACAAATGTGAACTGACGTTAAAAAATAAAACATTTGAAAACGGACCATTTTTCACCTTTCTGAAGCATGACGTAATGGGGGGTGTTATCTCTTTTGTCAAAAATCACCTGTTTTTGCTTGAACATTAAATGCCTCCAAATGGTATTTAATTCACTTCCCGGGGTGAAGAAACACTTTTTGAGACCTCAGAGTGAGTAAATTGGCCATTTTCATGCACTTGTACCCATTACACAAATCTTGTGTTTTGGGCCCCTGGAAGCATGAAAATCACTTTAAACATGCTAATTTTAGCTTTAAAACTGATGATCTACCTACAAATGTGAACTGACGTTAAAAAATAAAACATTTGAAAACGGACCATTTTTCACCTTTCTGCAGCATGACGTAATGGGGGGGTGTTATCTCTTTTGTCAAAAATCACCTGTTTTTGCTTGAACATTAAATGCCTCCAAATGGTATTTAATTCACTTCCCGGGCCCCTGGAAGCATGAAAATCACTTTAAACATGCTAATTTTAGCTCTAAAACTGATGATCTACCTAAAAATGTGAACAGACGTTCAAAAATAAAACATTTGAAAACTGACCATTTTTCACCTTTCTGAAGCATGACGTAATGGGGGGTGTTATCTCTTTTGTCAAAAATCACCTGTTTTTGCTTGAACATTAAATGCCTCCAAATGGTATTTAATTCACTTCCCGGGGTGAAGAAACACTTTTTGAGACCTCAGAGTGAGTAAATTGGCCATTTTCATGCACTTTTAACCATTCCACAAATCTTGTGTTTTGGGCCCCTGGAAGCATGAAAATCACTTTAAACATGCTAATTTTAGCTTTAAAACTGATGATCTACCTGCAAATGTGAACTGACGTTAAAAAATAAAACATTTGAAAACGGACCATTTTTTACCTTTCTGCAGCATGACGTAATGGGGGGGTGTTATCTCTTTTGTCAAAAATCACCTGTTTTTGCTTGAACATTAAATGCCTCCAAATGGTATTTAATTCACTTCCCGGGCCCCTGGAAGCATGAAAATCACTTTAAACATGCTAATTTTAGCTCTAAAACTGATGATCTACCTACAAATGTGAACTGACGTTCAAAAATAAAACATTTGAAAACAGACCATTTTTCACCTTTCTGAAGCATGACATAATGGGGGGGTGTTATCTCTTTTGTCAAAAATCACCTGTTTTTGCTTGAATATTAAATGCCTCCAAATGGTATTTAATTCACTTCCCGGGGTGAAGAAACACTTTTTGAGACCTCAGAGTGAGTAAATTGGCCATTTTCATGCACTTTTAACCATTCCACAAATCTTGTGTTTTGGGCCCCTGGAAGCATGAAAATCACTTTAAACATGCTAATTTTAGCTTTAAAACTGATGATCTACCTGCAAATGTGAACTGACGTTAAAAAATAAAACATTTGAAAACGGACCATTTTTCACCTTTCTGCAGCATGACGTAATGGGGGGGTGTTATCTCTTTTGTCAAAAATCACCTGTTTTTACTTGAACATTAAATGCCTCCAAATGGTATTTAATTCACTTCCCGGGGTGAAAAAACACTTTTTGAGACCTCAGAGTGAGTAAATTGGCCATTTTCATGCACTTTTAACCATTCCACAAATCTTGTGTTTTGGGCCCCTGGAAGCATGAAAATCACTTTAAACATGCTAATTTTAGCTCTAAAACTGATGATCTACCTACAAATGTGAACTGACGTTAAAAAATAAAACATTTGAAAACGGACCATTTTTTACCGTTCTGCAGCATGACGTAATGGGGGGGTGTTATCTCTTTTGTCAAAGATCTCCTGTTTTTGCTTGAACATTAAATGCCTCCAAATGGTATTTAATTCACTTCCCGGGCCCCTGGAAGCATGAAAATCACTTTAAACATGCTAATTTTAGCTCTAAAACTGATGATCTACCTACAAATGTGAACTGACTTTCAAAAATAAAACATTTGAAAACGGACAATTTTTCACCTTTCTGAAGCATGACGTAATGGGGGGGTGTTATCTCTTTTGTCAAAAATCACCTGTTTTTGCTTGAACATTAAATGCCTCCAAATGGTATTTAATTCACTTACCGGGCCCCTGGAAGCATGAAAATCACTTTAAACATGCTAATTTTAGCTCTAAAACTGATGATCTACCTACAAATGTGAACTGACGTTCAAAAATAAAACATTTGAAAACGGACCATTTTTCACCTTTCTGAAGCATGACGTAATGTGGGGGGTGTTATCTCTTTTGTCAAAAATCACCTGTTTTTGCTTGAACATCAAATGCCTCCAAATGGTATTTAATTCACTTCCCGGGGTGAAGAAACACTTTTTGAGACCTCAGAGTGAGTAAATTGGCCATTTTCATGCACTTTTAACCATTCCACAAATCTTGTGTTTTGGGCCCCTGGAAGCATGAAAATCACTTTAAACATGCTAATTTTAGCTTTAAAACTGATGATCTACCTGCAAATGTGAACTGACGTTAAAAAATAAAACATTTGAAAACGGACCATTTTTCACCTTTCTGCAGCATGACGTAATGGGGGGGTGTTATCTCTTTTGTCAAAAATCACCTGTTTTTGCTTGAACATTAAATGCCTCCAAATGGTATTTAATTCACTTCCCGGGGTGAAGAAACACTTTTTGAGACCTCAGAGTGAGTAAATTGGCCATTTTCATGCACTTTTAACCATTCCACAAATCTTGTGTTTTGGGCCCCTGGAAGCATGAAAATCACTTTAAACATGCTAATTTTAGCTCTAAAACTGATGATCTACCTACAAATGTGAACTGACGTTAAAAAATAAAACATTTGAAAACGGACCATTTTTCACCTTTCTGCAGCATGACGTAATGGGGGGGTGTTATCTTTTTTGTCAAAAATCTCCTGTTTTTGCTTGAACATTAAATGCCTCCAAATGGTATTTAATTCACTTCCCGGGCCCCTGGAAGCATGAAAATCACTTTAAACATGCTAATTTTAGCTCTAAAACTGATGATCTACCTACAAATGTGAACTGACTTTCAAAAATAAAACATTTGAAAACGGACAATTTTTCACCTTTCTGAAGCATGACGTATTGGGGGGGTGTTATCTCTTTTGTCAAAAATCACCTGTTTTTGCTTGAACATTAAATGCCTCCAAATGGTATTTAATTCACTTACCGGGCCCTGGAAGCATGAAAATCACTTTAAACATGCTAATTTTAGCTCTAAAACTGATGATCTACCTACAAATGTGAACTGACGTTCAAAAATAAAACATTTGAAAACGGACCATTTTTCACCTTTCTGAAGCATGACGTAATGTGGGGGGTGTTATCTCTTTTGTCAAAAATCACCTGTTTTTGCTTGAACATTAAATGCCTCCAAATGGTATTTAATTCACTTCCCGGGGTGAAGAAACACTTTTTGAGACCTCAGAGTGAGTAAATTGGCCATTTTCATGCACTTTTAACCATTCCACAAATCTTGTGTTTTGGGCCCCTGGAAGCATGAAAATCACTTTAAACATGCTAATTTTAGCTCTAAAACTGATGATCTACCTACAAATGTGAACTGACGTTAAAAAATAAAACATTTGAAAACGGACCATTTTTCACCTTTCTGCAGCATGACCTAATGGGGGGTGTGTTATCTCTTTTGTCAAAAATCACCTGTTTTTGCTTGAACATTAAATGCCTCCAAATGGTATTTAATTCACTTCCCGGGCCCCTGGAAGCATGAAAATCACTTTAAACATGCTAATTTTAGCTCTAAAACTGATGATCTACCTACAAATGTGAACTGACGTTCAAAAATAAAACATTTGAAAACGGACCATTTTTCACCTTTCTGAAGCATGACGTAATGGGGGGGTGTTATCTCTTTTGTCAAAAATCACCTGTTTTTGCTTGAACATTAAATGCCTCCAAATGGTATTTAATTCACTTCCCGGGGTGAAGAAACACTTTTTGAGACCTCAGAGTGAGTAAATTGGCCATTTTCATGCACTTTTAACCATTCCACAAATCTTGTGTTTTGGGCCCCTGGAAGCATGAAAATCACTTTAAACATGCTAATTTTAGCTCTAAAACTGATGATCTACCTACAAATGTGAACTGACGTTAAAAAATAAAACATTTGAAAATGGACCATTTTTCACCTTTCTGCAGCATGACGTAATGGGGGGGTGTTATCTCTTTTGTCAAAAATCTCCTGTTTTTGCTTGAACATTAAATGCCTCCAAATGGTATTTAATTCACTTCCCGGGCCCCTGGAAGCATGAAAATCACTTTAAACATGCTAATTTTAGCTCTAAAACTGATGATCTACCTACAAATGTGAACTGACTTTCAAAAATAAAACATTTGAAAATGGACAATTTTTCACCTTTCTGAAGCATGACGTAATGGGGGGGTGTTATCTCTTTTGTCAAAAATCACCTGTTTTTGCTTGAACATTAAATGCCTCCAAATGGTATTTAATTCACTTACCGGGCCCCTGGAAGCATGAAAATCACTTTAAACATGCTAATTTTAGCTCTAAAACTGATGATCTACCTACAAATGTGAACTGACGTTCAAAAATAAAACATTTGAAAACGGACCATTTTTCACCTTTCTGAAGCATGACGTAATGTGGGGGGTGTTATCTCTTTTGTCAAAAATCACCTGTTTTTGCTTGAACATTAAATGCCTCCAAATGGTATTTAATTCACTTCCCGGGGTGAAGAAACACTTTTTGAGACCTCAGAGTGAGTAAATTGGCCATTTTCATGCACTTTTAACCATTCCACAAATCTTGTGCTTTGGCCCCCTGGAAGCATGAAAATCACTTTAAACATGCTAATTTTAGCTCTAAAACTGATGATCTACCTACAAATGTGAACTGATGTTCAAAAATAAAACATTTGAAAACGGACCATTTTTCACCTTTCTGAAGCATGACGTAATGGGGGGTGTTATCTCTTTGTCAAAAATCAACTGTTTTTGCTTGAACATTAAATGCCTCCAAATGGTATTTAATTCACTTCCCGGGGTGAAGAAACACTTTTTGAGACCTCAGAGTGAGTCAATTGGCCATTTTCATGCACTTTTAACCATTCCACAAATCTTGTGTTTTGGGCCCCTGGAAGCATGAAAATCACTTTAAACATGCTAATTTTAGCTCTAAAACTGATGATCTACCTACAAATGTGAACTGACGTTAAAAAATAAAACATTTGAAAACGGACCATTTTTTACCTTTCTGCAGCATGACGTAATGGGGGGGTGTTATCTCTTTTGTCAAAAATCACCTGTTTTTGCTTGAACATTAAATGCCTCCAAATGGTATTTAATTCACTTCCCGGGCCCCTGGAAGCATGAAAATCACTTTAAACATTCTAATTTTAGCTCTAAAACTGATGATCTACCTACAAATGTGAACTGACGTTCAAAAATAAAACATTTGAAAACAGACCATTTTTCACCTTTCTGAAGCATGACATAATGGGGGGGTGTTATCTCTTTTGTCAAAAATCACCTGTTTTTGCTTGAATATTAAATGCCTCCAAATGGTATTTAATTCACTTCCCGGGGTGAAGAAACACTTTTTGAGACCTCAGAGTGAGTAAATTGGCCATTTTCATGCACTTTTAACCATTCCACAAATCTTGTGTTTTGGGCCCCTGGAAGCATGAAAATCACTTTAAACATGCTAATTTTAGCTTTAAAACTGATGATCTACCTGCAAATGTGAACTGACGTTAAAAAATAAAACATTTGAAAACGGACCATTTTTCACCTTTCTGCAGCATGACGTAATGGGGGGGTGTTATCTCTTTTGTCAAAAATCACCTGTTTTTACTTGAACATTAAATGCCTCCAAATGGTATTTAATTCACTTCCCGGGGTGAAAAAACACTTTTTGAGACCTCAGAGTGAGTAAATTGGCCATTTTCATGCACTTTTAACCATTCCACAAATCTTGTGTTTTGGGCCCCTGGAAGCATGAAAATCACTTTAAACATGCTAATTTTAGCTCTAAAACTGATGATCTACCTACAAATGTGAACTGACGTTAAAAAATAAAACATTTGAAAACGGACCATTTTTTACCGTTCTGCAGCATGACGTAATGGGGGGGTGTTATCTCTTTTGTCAAAGATCTCCTGTTTTTGCTTGAACATTAAATGCCTCCAAATGGTATTTAATTCACTTCCCGGGCCCCTGGAAGCATGAAAATCACTTTAAACATGCTAATTTTAGCTCTAAAACTGATGATCTACCTACAAATGTGAACTGACTTTCAAAAATAAAACATTTGAAAACGGACAATTTTTCACCTTTCTGAAGCATGACGTAATGGGGGGGTGTTATCTCTTTTGTCAAAAATCACCTGTTTTTGCTTGAACATTAAATGCCTCCAAATGGTATTTAATTCACTTACCGGGCCCCTGGAAGCATGAAAATCACTTTAAACATGCTAATTTTAGCTCTAAAACTGATGATCTACCTACAAATGTGAACTGACGTTCAAAAATAAAACATTTGAAAACGGACCATTTTTCACCTTTCTGAAGCATGACGTAATGTGGGGGGTGTTATCTCTTTTGTCAAAAATCACCTGTTTTTGCTTGAACATCAAATGCCTCCAAATGGTATTTAATTCACTTCCCGGGGTGAAGAAACACTTTTTGAGACCTCAGAGTGAGTAAATTGGCCATTTTCATGCACTTTTAACCATTCCACAAATCTTGTGTTTTGGGCCCCTGGAAGCATGAAAATCACTTTAAACATGCTAATTTTAGCTTTAAAACTGATGATCTACCTGCAAATGTGAACTGACGTTAAAAAATAAAACATTTGAAAACGGACCATTTTTCACCTTTCTGCAGCATGACGTAATGGGGGGGTGTTATCTCTTTTGTCAAAAATCACCTGTTTTTGCTTGAACATTAAATGCCTCCAAATGGTATTTAATTCACTTCCCGGGGTGAAGAAACACTTTTTGAGACCTCAGAGTGAGTAAATTGGCCATTTTCATGCACTTTTAACCATTCCACAAATCTTGTGTTTTGGGCCCCTGGAAGCATGAAAATCACTTTAAACATGCTAATTTTAGCTCTAAAACTGATGATCTACCTACAAATGTGAACTTACGTTAAAAAATAAAACATTTGAAAACGGACCATTTTTCACCTTTCTGCAGCATGACGTAATGGGGGGGTGTTATCTTTTTTGTCAAAAATCTCCTGTTTTTGCTTGAACATTAAATGCCTCCAAATGGTATTTAATTCACTTCCCGGGCCCCTGGAAGCATGAAAATCACTTTAAACATGCTAATTTTAGCTCTAAAACTGATGATCTACCTACAAATGTGAACTGACTTTCAAAAATAAAACATTTGAAAACGGACAATTTTTCACCTTTCTGAAGCATGACGTATTGGGGGGGTGTTATCTCTTTTGTCAAAAATCACCTGTTTTTGCTTGAACATTAAATGCCTCCAAATGGTATTTAATTCACTTACCGGGCCCTGGAAGCATGAAAATCACTTTAAACATGCTAATTTTAGCTCTAAAACTGATGATCTACCTACAAATGTGAACTGACGTTCAAAAATAAAACATTTGAAAACGGACCATTTTTCACCTTTCTGAAGCATGACGTAATGTGGGGGGTGTTATCTCTTTTGTCAAAAATCACCTGTTTTTGCTTGAACATTAAATGCCTCCAAATGGTATTTAATTCACTTCCCGGGGTGAAGAAACACTTTTTGAGACCTCAGAGTGAGTAAATTGGCCATTTTCATGCACTTTTAACCATTCCACAAATCTTGTGTTTTGGGCCCCTGGAAGCATGAAAATCACTTTAAACATGCTAATTTTAGCTCTAAAACTGATGATCTACCTACAAATGTGAACTGACGTTAAAAAATAAAACATTTGAAAACGGACCATTTTTCACCTTTCTGCAGCATGACGTAATGGGGGGGTGTTATCTCTTTTGTCAAAAATCACCTGTTTTTGCTTGAACATTAAATGCCTCCAAATGGTATTTAATTTACTTCCCGGGCCCCTGGAAGCATGAAAATCACTTTAAACATGCTAATTTTAGCTCTAAAACTGATGATCTACCTACAAATGTGAACTGACTTTCAAAAATAAAACATTTGAAAACGGACAATTTTTCACCTTTCTGAAGCATGACGTAATGGGGGGGTGTTATCTCTTTTGTCAAAAATCACCTGTTTTTGCTTGAACAGTAAATGCCTCCAAATGGTATTTAATTCACTTCCCGGGGTGAAGAAACACTTTTTGAGACCTCAGAGTGAGTAAATTGGCCATTTTCATGCACTTTTAACCATTCCACAAATCTTGTGTTTTGGGCCCCTGGAAGCATGAAAATCACTTTAAACATGCTAATTTTAGCTCTAAAACTGATGATCTACCTACAAATGTGAACTGACGTTAAAAAATAAAACATTTGAAAACGGACCATTTTTCACCTTTCTGCAGTATGACGTAATGGGGGGGGGGGTGTTATCTCTTTTGTCAAAAATCACCTGTTTTTGCTTGAACATTAAATGCCTCCAAATGGTATTTAATTCACTTCCCGGGCCCCTGGAAGCATGAAAATCACTTTAAACATGCTAATTTTGGCCCTAAAACTGACAATCTACCTACAAATGTGAACTGACGTTCAAAAATAAAACATTTGAAAACGGACCATTTTTCACCTTTCTGAAGCATGACGTAATGGGGGGGTGTTATCTCTTTTGTCAAAAATCACCTGTTTTTGCTTGAACATTAAATGCCTACAAATGGTATTTAATTCACTTCCCAGGGTGAAGAAACACTTTTTGAGACCTCAGAGTGAGTAAATTGGCCATTTTCATGCACTTTTAACCATTCCACAAATCTTGTGTTTTGGGCCCCTGGAAGCATGAAAATCACTTTAAACATGCTAATTTTAGCTCTAAAACTGATGATCTACCTACAAATGTGAACTGACGTTAAAAAATAAAACATTTGAAAACGGACCATTTTTCACCTTTCTGCAGCATGACCTAATGGGGGGTGTGTTATCTCTTTTGTCAAAAATCACCTGTTTTTGCTTGAACATTAAATGCCTCCAAATGGTATTTAATTCACTTCCCGGGCCCCTGGAAGCATGAAAATCACTTTAAACATGCTAATTTTAGCTCTAAAACTGATGATCTACCTACAAATGTGAACTGACGTTCAAAAATAAAACATTTGAAAACGGACCATTTTTCACCTTTCTGAAGCATGACGTAATGGGGGGGTGTTATCTCTTTTGTCAAAAATCACCTGTTTTTGCTTGAACATTAAATGCCTCCAAATGGTATTTAATTCACTTCCCGGGGTGAAGAAACACTTTTTGAGACCTCAGAGTGAGTAAATTGGCCATTTTCATGCACTTTTAACCATTCCACAAATCTTGTGTTTTGGGCCCCTGGAAGCATGAAAATCACTTTAAACATGCTAATTTTAGCTCTAAAACTGATGATCTACCTACAAATGTGAACTGACGTTAAAAAATAAAACATTTGAAAATGGACCATTTTTCACCTTTCTGCAGCATGACGTAATGGGGGGGTGTTATCTCTTTTGTCAAAAATCTCCTGTTTTTGCTTGAACATTAAATGCCTCCAAATGGTATTTAATTCACTTCCCGGGCCCCTGGAAGCATGAAAATCACTTTAAACATGCTAATTTTAGCTCTAAAACTGATGATCTACCTACAAATGTGAACTGACTTTCAAAAATAAAACATTTGAAAATGGACAATTTTTCACCTTTCTGAAGCATGACGTAATGGGGGGGTGTTATCTCTTTTGTCAAAAATCACCTGTTTTTGCTTGAACATTAAATGCCTCCAAATGGTATTTAATTCACTTACCGGGCCCCTGGAAGCATGAAAATCACTTTAAACATGCTAATTTTAGCTCTAAAACTGATGATCTACCTACAAATGTGAACTGACGTTCAAAAATAAAACATTTGAAAACGGACCATTTTTCACCTTTCTGAAGCATGACGTAATGTGGGGGGTGTTATCTCTTTTGTCAAAAATCACCTGTTTTTGCTTGAACATTAAATGCCTCCAAATGGTATTTAATTCACTTCCCGGGGTGAAGAAACACTTTTTGAGACCTCAGAGTGAGTAAATTGGCCATTTTCATGCACTTTTAACCATTCCACAAATCTTGTGCTTTGGCCCCCTGGAAGCATGAAAATCACTTTAAACATGCTAATTTTAGCTCTAAAACTGATGATCTACCTACAAATGTGAACTGATGTTCAAAAATAAAACATTTGAAAACGGACCATTTTTCACCTTTCTGAAGCATGACGTAATGGGGGGGTGTTATCTCTTTGTCAAAAATCAACTGTTTTTGCTTGAACATTAAATGCCTCCAAATGGTATTTAATTCACTTCCCGGGGTGAAGAAACACTTTTTGAGACCTCAGAGTGAGTCAATTGGCCATTTTCATACACTTTTAACCATTCCACAAATCTTGTGTTTTGGGCCCCTGGAAGCATGAAAATCACTTTAAACATGCTAATTTTAGCTCTAAAACTGATGATCTACCTACAAATGTGAACTGACGTTAAAAAATAAAACATTTGAAAACGGACCATTTTTCACCTTTCTGCAGCATGACGTAATGGGGGGGTGTTATCTCTTTTGTCAAAAATCACCTGTTTTTGCTTGAACATTAAATGCCTCCAAATGGTATTTAATTCACTTCCCGGGCCCCTGGAAGCATGAAAATCACTTTAAACATGCTAATTTTAGCTCTAAAACTGATGATCTACCTACAAATGTGAACTGACCTTCAAAAATAAAACATTTGAAAACGGACCATTTTTCACCTTTCTGAAGCATGACGTAATGGGGGGGTGTTATCTCTTTTGTCAAAAATCACCTGTTTTTGCTTGAACATTAAATGCCTCCAAATGGTATTTAATTCACTTTCCGGGGTGAAGAAACACTTTTTGAGACCTCAGAGTGAGTAAATTGGCCATTTTCATGCACTTTTAACCATTCCACAAATCTTGTGTTTTGGGCCCCTGGAAGCATGAAAATCACTTTAAACAAGCTAATTTTAGCTCTAAAACTGATGATCTACCTACAAATGTGAACTGACGTTAAAAAATAAAACATTTGAAAACGGACCATTTTTCACCTTTCTGCAGCATGACGTAATGGGGGGGTGTTATCTCTTTTGTCAAAAATCACCTGTTTTTGCTTGAACATTAAATGCCTCCAAATGGTATTTAATTCACTTCCCGGGCCCCTGGAAGCATGAAAATCACTTTAAACATGCTAATTTTAGCTCTAAAACTGATGATCTACCTACAAATGTGAACTGACGTTCAAAAATAAAACATTTGAAAACTGACCATTTTTCACCTTTCTGAAGCATGACGTAATGGGGGGTGTTATCTCTTTTGTCAAAAATCACCTGTTTTTGCTTGAACATTAAATGCCTCCAAATGGTATTTAATTCACTTCCCGGGGTGAAGAAACACTTTTTGAGACCTCAGAGTGAGTAAATTGGCCATTTTCATGCACTTTTAACCATTCCACAAATCTTGTGTTTTGGGCCCCTGGAAGCATGAAAATCACTTTAAACATGCTAATTTTAGCTTTAAAACTGATGATCTACCTGCAAATGTGAACTGACGTTAAAAAATAAAACATTTGAAAATGGACCATTTTTTACCTTTCTGCAGCATGACGTAATGGGGGGGTGTTATCTCTTTTGTCAAAAATCACCTGTTTTTGCTTGAACATTAAATGCCTCCAAATGGTATTTAATTCACTTCCCGGGGTGAAGAAACACTTTTTGAGACCTCAGAGTGAGTAAATTGGCCAGTTTCATGCACTTTTAACCATTCCACAAATCTTGTGTTTTGGGCCCCTGGAAGCATGAAAATCACTTTAAACATGCTAATTTTAGCTCTAAAACTGATGATCTACCTACAAATGTGAACTGACGTTAAAGAATAAAACATTTGAAAACTGACCATTTTTCACCTTTCTGCAGCATGACGTAATGGGGGGTGTTATCTCTTTTGTCAAAAATCTCCTGTTTTTGCTTGAACATTAAATGCCTCCAAATGGTATTTAATTCACTTCCCGGGCCCCTGGAAGCATGAAAATCACTTTAAACATGCTAATTTTAGCTCTAAAACTGATGATCTACCTACAAATGTGAACTGACTTTCAAAAATAAAACATTTGAAAACGGACAATTTTTCACCTTTCTGAAGCATGACGTAATGTGGGGGGTGTTATCTCTTTTGTCAAAAATCACCTGTTTTTGCTTGAACATTAAATGCCTCCAAATGGTATTTAATTCACTTCCCGGGGTGAAGAAACACTTTTTGAGACCTCAGACTGAGTAAATTGGCCATTTTCATGCACTTTTAACCATTCCACAAATCTTGTGTTTTGGGCCCCTGGAAGCATGAAAATCACTTTAAACATGCTAATTTTAGCTCTAAAACTGATGATCTACCTACAAATGTGAACTGACGTTAAAAAATAAAACATTTGAAAACGGACCATTTTTCACCTTTCTGCAGCATGACGTAATGGGGGGGTGTTATCTCTTTTGTCAAAAATCACCTGTTTTTGCTTGAACATTAAATGCCTCCAAATGGTATTTAATTCACTTCCCGGGCCCCTGGAAGCATGAAAATCACTTTAAACATGCTAATTTTAGCTCTAAAACTGATGATCTACCTACAAATGTGAACTGACTTTCAAAAATAAAACATTTGAAAACGGACAATTTTTCACCTTTCTGAAGCATGACGTAATGGGGGGGTGTTATCTCTTTTGTCAAAAATCACCTGTTTTTGCTTGAACATTAAATGCCTCCAAATGGTATTTAATTCACTTCCCGGGGTGAAGAAACACTTTTTGAGACCTCAGAGTGAGTAAATTGGCCATTTTCATGCACTTTTAACCATTCCACAAATCTTGTGTTTTGGGCCCCTGGAAGCATGAAAATCACTTTAAACATGCTAATTTTAGCTCTAAAACTGATGATCTACCTACAAATGTGAACTGACGTTAAAAAATAAAACATTTGAAAACGGACCATTTTTTACCTTTCTGCAGCATGACGTAATGGGGGGGTGTTATCTCTTTTGTCAAAAATCACCTGTTTTTGCTTGAACATTAAATGCCTCCAAATGGTATTTAATTCACTTCCCGGGGTGAAGAAACACTTTTTGAGACCTCAGACTGAGTAAATTGGCCATTTTCATGCACTTTTAACCATTCCACAAATCTTGTGTTTTGGGCCCCTGGAAGCATGAAAATCACTTTAAACATGCTAATTTTAGCTCTAAAACTGATGATCTACCTACAAATGTGAACTGACGTTAAAAAATAAAACATTTGAAAACGGACCATTTTTCACCTTTCTGCAGCATGACGTAATGGGGGGGTGTTATCTCTTTTGTCAAAAATCACCTGTTTTTGCTTGAACATTAAATGCCTCCAAATGGTATTTAATTCACTTCCCGGGGTGAAGAAACACTTTTTGAGACCTCAGAGTGAGTAAATTGGCCATTTTCATGCACTTTTAACCATTCCACAAATCTTGTGTTTTGGGCCCCTGGAAGCATGAAAATCACTTTAAACATGCTAATTTTAGCTCTAAAACTGATGATCTACCTACAAATGTGAACTGACTTTCAAAAATAAAACATTTGAAAACGGACAATTTTTCACCTTTCTGAAGCATGACGTATTGGGGGGGTGTTATCTCTTTTGTCAAAAATCACCTGTTTTTGCTTGAACATTAAATGCCTCCAAATGGTATTTAATTCACTTACCGGGCCCTGGAAGCATGAAAATCACTTTAAACATGCTAATTTTAGCTCTAAAACTGATGATCTACCTACAAATGTGAACTGACGTTCAAAAATAAAACATTTGAAAACTGACCATTTTTCACCTTTCTGCAGCATGACGTAATGGGGGGGGTGTTATCTCTTTTGTCAAAAATCACCTGTTTTTGCTTGAACATTAAATGCCTCCAAATGGTATTTAATTCACTTCCCGGGCCCCTGGAAGCATGAAAATCACTTTAAACATGCTAATTTTAGCTCTAAAACTGATGATCTACCTACAAATGTGAACTGACGTTAAAAAATAAAACATTTGAAAACGGACCATTTTTCACCTTTCTGAAGCATGACGTAATGGGGGGTGTTATCTCTTTTGTCAAAAATCACCTGTTTTTGCTTGAACATTAAATGCCTCCAAATGGTATTTAATTCACTTCCCGGGGTGAAGAAACACTTTTTGAGACCTCAGAGTGAGTAAATTGGCCATTTTCATGCACTTGTACCCATTACACAAATCTTGTGTTTTGGGCCCCCGGAAGCATGAAAATCACTTTAAACATGCTAATTTTAGCTTTAAAACTGATGATCTACCTACAAATGTGAACTGACGTTAAAAAATAAAACATTTGAAAACGGACCATTTTTCACCTTTCTGCAGCATGACGTAATGGGGGGGTGTTATCTCTTTTGTCAAAAATCACCTGTTTTTGCTTGAACATTAAATGCCTCCAAATGGTATTTAATTCACTTCCCGGGCCCCTGGAAGCATGAAAATCACTTTAAACATGCTAATTTTAGCTCTAAAACTGATGATCTACCTACAAATGTGAACAGACGTTCAAAAATAAAACATTTGAAAACTGACCATTTTTCACCTTTCTGAAGCATGACGTAATGGGGGGGTGTTATCTCTTTTGTCAAAAATCACCTGTTTTTGCTTGAACATTAAATGCCTCCAAATGGTAGTTAATTCACTTCCCGGGGTGAAGAAACACTTTTTGAGACCTCAGAGTGAGTAAATTGGCCATTTTCATGCACTTTTAACCATTCCACAAATCTTGTGTTTTGGGCCCCTGGAAGCATGAAAATCACTTTAAACATGCTAATTTTAGCTTTAAAACTGATGATCTACCTGCAAATGTGAACTGACGTTAAAAAATAAAACATTTGAAAACGGACCATTTTTTACCTTTCTGCAGCATGAGGTAATGGGGGGGTGTTATCTCTTTTGTCAAAAATCACCTGTTTTTGCTTGAACATTAAATGCCTCCAAATGGTATTTAATTCACTTCCCGGGCCCCTGGAAGCATGAAAATCACTTTAAACATGCTAATTTTAGCTCTAAAACTGATGATCTACCTACAAATGTGAACTGACGTTCAAAAATAAAACATTTGAAAACAGACCATTTTTCACCTTCCTGAAGCATGACATAATGGGGGGGTGTTATCTCTTTTGTCAAAAATCACCTGTTTTTGCTTGAATATTAAATGCCTCCAAATGGTATTTAATTCACTTCCCGGGGTGAAGAAACACTTTTTGAGACCTCAGAGTGAGTAAATTGGCCATTTTCATGCACTTTTAACCATTCCACAAATCTTGTGTTTTGGGCCCCTGGAAGCATGAAAATCACTTTAAACATGCTAATTTTAGCTTTAAAACTGATGATCTACCTGCAAATGTGAACTGACGTTAAAAAATAAAACATTTGAAAACGGACCATTTTTCACCTTTCTGCAGCATGACGTAATGGGGGGGTGTTATCTCTTTTGTCAAAAATCACCTGTTTTTGCTTGAACATTAAATGCCTCCAAATGGTATTTAATTCACTTCCCGGGGTGAAGAAACACTTTTTGAGACCTCAGAGTGAGTAAATTGGCCATTTTCATGCACTTTTAACCATTCCACAAATCTTGTGTTTTGGGCCCCTGGAAGCATGAAAATCACTTTAAACATGCTAATTTTAGCTCTAAAACTGATGATCTACCTACAAATGTGAACTGACGTTAAAAAATAAAACATTTGAAAACGGACCATTTTTTACCTTTCTGCAGCATGACGTAATGGGGGGGTGTTATCTCTTTTGTCAAAGATCTCCTGTTTTTGCTTGAACATTAAATGCCTCCAAATGGTATTTAATTCACTTCCCGGGCCCCTGGAAGCATGAAAATCACTTTAAACATGCTAATTTTAGCTCTAAAACTGATGATCTACCTACAAATGTGAACTGACTTTCAAAAATAAAACATTTGAAAACGGACAATTTTTCACCTTTCTGAAGCATGACGTAATGGGGGGGTGTTATCTCTTTTGTCAAAAATCACCTGTTTTTGCTTGAACATTAAATGCCTCTAAATGGTATTTAATTCACTTACCGGGCCCCTGGAAGCATGAAAATCACTTTAAACATGCTAATTTTAGCTCTAAAACTGATGATCTACCTACAAATGTGAACTGACGTTCAAAAATAAAACATTTGAAAACGGACCATTTTTCACCTTTCTGAAGCATGACGTAATGTGGGGGGTGTTATCTCTTTTGTCAAAAATCACCTGTTTTTGCTTGAACATCAAATGCCTCCAAATGGTATTTAATTCACTTCCCGGGGTGAAGAAACACTTTTTGAGACCTCAGAGTGAGTAAATTGGCCATTTTCATGCACTTTTAACCATTCCACAAATCTTGTGTTTTGGGCCCCTGGAAGCATGAAAATCACTTTAAACATGCTAATTTTAGCTTTAAAACTGATGATCTACCTGCAAATGTGAACTGACGTTAAAAAATAAAACATTTGAAAACGGACCATTTTTCACCTTTCTGCAGCATGACGTAATGGGGGGGTGTTATCTCTTTTGTCAAAAATCACCTGTTTTTGCTTGAACATTAAATGCCTCCAAATGGTATTTAATTCACTTCCCGGGGTGAAGAAACACTTTTTGAGACCTCAGAGTGAGTAAATTGGCCATTTTCATGCACTTTTAACCATTCCACAAATCTTGTGTTTTGGGCCCCTGGAAGCATGAAAATCACTTTAAACATGCTAATTTTAGCTCTAAAACTGATGATCTACCTACAAATGTGAACTGACTTTCAAAAATAAAACATTTGAAAACGGACAATTTTTCACCTTTCTGAAGCATGACGTATTGGGGGGGTGTTATCTCTTTTGTCAAAAATCACCTGTTTTTGCTTGAACATTAAATGCCTCCAAATGGTATTTAATTCACTTACCGGGCCCTGGAAGCATGAAAATCACTTTAAACATGCTAATTTTAGCTCTAAAACTGATGATCTACCTACAAATGTGAACTGACGTTCAAAAATAAAGCATTTGAAAACGGACCATTTTTCACCTTTCTGAAGCATGACGTAATGTGGGGGGTGTTATCTCTTTTGTCAAAAATCACCTGTTTTTGCTTGAACATTAAATGCCTCCAAATGGTATTTAATTCACTTCCCGGGGTGAAGAAACACTTTTTGAGACCTCAGAGTGAGTAAATTGGCCATTTTCATGCACTTTTAACCATTCCACAAATCTTGTGTTTTGGGCCCCTGGAAGCATGAAAATCACTTTAAACATGCAAATTTTAGCTCTAAAACTGATGATCTACCTACAAATGTGAACTGACGTTAAAAAATAAAACATTTGAAAACGGACCATTTTTCACCTTTCTGCAGCATGACGTAATGGGGGGGTGTTATCTCTTTTGTCAAAAATCACCTGTTTTTGCTTGAACATTAAATGCCTCCAAATGGTATTTAATTCACTTCCCGGGCCCCTGGAAGCATGAAAATCACTTTAAACATGCTAATTTTAGCTCTAAAACTGATGATCTACCTACAAATGTGAACTGACGTTCAAAAATAAAACATTTGAAAACGGACCATTTTTCACCTTTCTGAAGCATGACGTAATGTGGGGGGTGTTATCTCTTTTGTCAAAAATCACCTGTTTTTGCTTGAACATTAAATGCCTCCAAATGGTATTTAATTCACTTCCCGGGGTGAAGAAACACTTTTTGAGACCTCAGAGTGAGTAAATTGGCCATTTTCATGCACTTTTAACCATTCCACAAATCTTGTGTTTTGGGCCCCTGGAAGCATGAAAATCACTTTAAACATGCTAATTTTAGCTCTAAAACTGATGATCTACCTACAAATGTGAACTGACGTTAAAAAATAAAACATTTGAAAACGGACCATTTTTTACCTTTCTGCAGCATGACGTAATGGGGGGGTGTTATCTCTTTTGTCAAAGATCTCCTGTTTTTGCTTGAACATTAAATGCCTCCAAATGGTATTTAATTCACTTCCCGGGCCCCTGGAAGCATGAAAATCACTTTAACCACTTCAGCGCTAATGACAAGGGTAACTCGTCATGGACTTTCCATTGATTTCAATGGAAAGTCAATGGAAGATCATCAGGTGCCTTAGCAGCCAAGTGGTTAAACATGCTAATTTTAGCTCTAAAACTGATGATCTACCTACAAATGTGAACTGACTTTCAAAAATAAAACATTTGAAAACGGACAATTTTTCACCTTTCTGAAGCATGACGTAATGGGGGGGTGTTATCTCTTTTGTCAAAAATCACCTGTTTTTGCTTGAACATTAAATGCCTCTAAATGGTATTTAATTCACTTACCGGGCCCCTGGAAGCATGAAAATCACTTTAAACATGCTAATTTTAGCTCTAAAACTGATGATCTACCTACAAATGTGAACTGACGTTCAAAAATAAAACATTTGAAAACGGACCATTTTTCACCTTTCTGAAGCATGACGTAATGTGGGGGGTGTTATCTCTTTTGTCAAAAATCACCTGTTTTTGCTTGAACATCAAATGCCTCCAAATGGTATTTAATTCACTTCCCGGGGTGAAGAAACACTTTTTGAGACCTCAGAGTGAGTAAATTGGCCATTTTCATGCACTTTTAACCATTCCACAAATCTTGTGTTTTGGGCCCCTGGAAGCATGAAAATCACTTTAAACATGCTAATTTTAGCTTTAAAACTGATGATCTACCTGCAAATGTGAACTGACGTTAAAAAATAAAACATTTGAAAACGGACCATTTTTCACCTTTCTGCAGCATGACGTAATGGGGGGGTGTTATCTCTTTTGTCAAAAATCACCTGTTTTTGCTTGAACATTAAATGCCTCCAAATGGTATTTAATTCACTTCCCGGGGTGAAGAAACACTTTTTGAGACCTCAGAGTGAGTAAATTGGCCATTTTCATGCACTTTTAACCATTCCACAAATCTTGTGTTTTGGGCCCCTGGAAGCATGAAAATCACTTTAAACATGCTAATTTTAGCTCTAAAACTGATGATCTACCTACAAATGTGAACTGACTTTCAAAAATAAAACATTTGAAAACGGACAATTTTTCACCTTTCTGAAGCATGACGTATTGGGGGGGTGTTATCTCTTTTGTCAAAAATCACCTGTTTTTGCTTGAACATTAAATGCCTCCAAATGGTATTTAATTCACTTACCGGGCCCTGGAAGCATGAAAATCACTTTAAACATGCTAATTTTAGCTCTAAAACTGATGATCTACCTACAAATGTGAACTGACGTTCAAAAATAAAGCATTTGAAAACGGACCATTTTTCACCTTTCTGAAGCATGACGTAATGTGGGGGGTGTTATCTCTTTTGTCAAAAATCACCTGTTTTTGCTTGAACATTAAATGCCTCCAAATGGTATTTAATTCACTTCCCGGGGTGAAGAAACACTTTTTGAGACCTCAGAGTGAGTAAATTGGCCATTTTCATGCACTTTTAACCATTCCACAAATCTTGTGTTTTGGGCCCCTGGAAGCATGAAAATCACTTTAAACATGCAAATTTTAGCTCTAAAACTGATGATCTACCTACAAATGTGAACTGACGTTAAAAAATAAAACATTTGAAAACGGACCATTTTTCACCTTTCTGCAGCATGACGTAATGGGGGGGTGTTATCTCTTTTGTCAAAAATCACCTGTTTTTGCTTGAACATTAAATGCCTCCAAATGGTATTTAATTCACTTCCCGGGCCCCTGGAAGCATGAAAATCACTTTAAACATGCTAATTTTAGCTCTAAAACTGATGATCTACCTACAAATGTGAACTGACGTTCAAAAATAAAACATTTGAAAACGGACCATTTTTCACCTTTCTGAAGCATGACGTAATGTGGGGGGTGTTATCTCTTTTGTCAAAAATCACCTGTTTTTGCTTGAACATTAAATGCCTCCAAATGGTATTTAATTCACTTCCCGGGGTGAAGAAACACTTTTTGAGACCTCAGAGTGAGTAAATTGGCCATTTTCATGCACTTTTAACCATTCCACAAATCTTGTGTTTTGGGCCCCTGGAAGCATGAAAATCACTTTAAACATGCTAATTTTAGCTCTAAAACTGATGATCTACCTACAAATGTGAACTGACGTTAAAAAATAAAACATTTGAAAACGGACCATTTTTCACCTTTCTGCAGCATGACGTAATGGGGGGGTGTTATCTCTTTTGTCAAAAATCACCTGTTTTTGCTTGAACATTAAATGCCTCCAAATGGTATTTAATTCACTTCCCGGGCCCCTGGAAGCATGAAAATCACTTTAAACATGCTAATTTTAGCTCTAAAACTGATGATCTACCTACAAATGTGAACTGACTTTCAAAAATAAAACATTTGAAAACGGACAATTTTTCACCTTTCTGAAGCATGACGTAATGGGGGGGTGTTATCTCTTTTGTCAAAAATCACCTGTTTTTGCTTGAACATTAAATGCCTCCAAATGGTATTTAATTCACTTCCCGGGGTGAAGAAACACTTTTTGAGACCTCAGAGTGAGTAAATTGGCCATTTTCATGCACTTTTAACCATTCCACAAATCTTGTGTTTTGGGCCCCTGGAAGCATGAAAATCACTTTAAACATGCTAATTTTAGCTCTAAAACTGATGATCTACCTACAAATGTGAACTGACGTTAAAAAATAAAACATTTGAAAACGGACCATTTTTTACCTTTCTGCAGCATGACGTAATGGGGGGGTGTTATCTCTTTTGTCAAAAATCACCTGTTTTTGCTTGAACATTAAATGCCTCCAAATGGTATTTAATTCACTTCCCGGGGTGAAGAAACACTTTTTGAGACCTCAGACTGAGTAAATTGGCCATTTTCATGCACTTTTAACCATTCCACAAATCTTGTGTTTTGGGCCCCTGGAAGCATGAAAATCACTTTAAACATGCTAATTTTAGCTCTAAAACTGATGATCTACCTACAAATGTGAACTGACGTTAAAAAACTAAAACATTTGAAAACGGACCATTTTTCACCTTTCTGCAGCATGACGTAATGGGGGGGTGTTATCTCTTTTGTCAAAAATCACCTGTTTTTGCTTGAACATTAAATGCCTCCAAATGGTATTTAATTCACTTCCCGGGGTGAAGAAACACTTTTTGAGACCTCAGAGTGAGTAAATTGGCCATTTTCATGCACTTTTAACCATTCCACAAATCTTGTGTTTTGGGCCCCTGGAAGCATGAAAATCACTTTAAACATGCTAATTTTAGCTCTAAAACTGATGATCTACCTACAAATGTGAACTGACTTTCAAAAATAAAACATTTGAAAACGGACAATTTTTCACCTTTCTGAAGCATGACGTATTGGGGGGGTGTTATCTCTTTTGTCAAAAATCACCTGTTTTTGCTTGAACATTAAATGCCTCCAAATGGTATTTAATTCACTTACCGGGCCCTGGAAGCATGAAAATCACTTTAAACATGCTAATTTTAGCTCTAAAACTGATGATCTACCTACAAATGTGAACTGACGTTCAAAAATAAAACATTTGAAAACTGACCATTTTTCACCTTTCTGCAGCATGACGTAATGGGGGGGGTGTTATCTCTTTTGTCAAAAATCACCTGTTTTTGCTTGAACATTAAATGCCTCCAAATGGTATTTAATTCACTTCCCGGGCCCCTGGAAGCATGAAAATCACTTTAAACATGCTAATTTTAGCTCTAAAACTGATGATCTACCTACAAATGTGAACTGACGTTAAAAAATAAAACATTTGAAAACGGACCATTTTTCACCTTTCTGAAGCATGACGTAATGGGGGGTGTTATCTCTTTTGTCAAAAATCACCTGTTTTTGCTTGAACATTAAATGCCTCCAAATGGTATTTAATTCACTTCCCGGGGTGAAGAAACACTTTTTGAGACCTCAGAGTGAGTAAATTGGCCATTTTCATGCACTTGTACCCATTACACAAATCTTGTGTTTTGGGCCCCCGGAAGCATGAAAATCACTTTAAACATGCTAATTTTAGCTTTAAAACTGATCATCTACCTACAAATGTGAACTGACGTTAAAAAATAAAACATTTGAAAACGGACCATTTTTCACCTTTCTGCAGCATGACGTAATGGGGGGGTGTTATCTCTTTTGTCAAAAATCACCTGTTTTTGCTTGAACATTAAATGCCTCCAAATGGTATTTAATTCACTTCCCGGGCCCCTGGAAGCATGAAAATCACTTTAAACATGCTAATTTTAGCTCTAAAACTGATGATCTACCTACAAATGTGAACAGACGTTCAAAAATAAAACATTTGAAAACTGACCATTTTTCACCTTTCTGAAGCATGACGTAATGGGGGGGTGTTATCTCTTTTGTCAAAAATCACCTGTTTTTGCTTGAACATTAAATGCCTCCAAATGGTAGTTAATTCACTTCCCGGGGTGAAGAAACACTTTTTGAGACCTCAGAGTGAGTAAATTGGCCATTTTCATGCACTTTTAACCGTTCCACAAATCTTGTGTTTTGGGCCCCTGGAAGCATGAAAATCACTTTAAACATGCTAATTTTAGCTTTAAAACTGATGATCTACCTGCAAATGTGAACTGACGTTAAAAAATAAAACATTTGAAAACGGACCATTTTTTACCTTTCTGCAGCATGAGGTAATGGGGGGGTGTTATCTCTTTTGTCAAAAATCACCTGTTTTTGCTTGAACATTAAATGCCTCCAAATGGTATTTAATTCACTTCCCGGGCCCCTGGAAGCATGAAAATCACTTTAAACATGCTAATTTTAGCTCTAAAACTGATGATCTACCTACAAATGTGAACTGACGTTCAAAAATAAAACATTTGAAAACAGACCATTTTTCACCTTCCTGAAGCATGACATAATGGGGGGGTGTTATCTCTTTTGTCAAAAATCACCTGTTTTTGCTTGAATATTAAATGCCTCCAAATGGTATTTAATTCACTTCCCGGGGTGAAGAAACACTTTTTGAGACCTCAGAGTGAGTAAATTGGCCATTTTCATGCACTTTTAACCATTCCACAAATCTTGGGTTTTGGGCCCCTGGAAGCATGAAAATCACTTTAAACATGCTAATTTTAGCTTTAAAACTGAAGATCTACCTGCAAATGTGAACTGACGTTAAAAAATAAAACATTTGAAAACGGACCATTTTTCACCTTTCTGCAGCATGACGTAATGGGGGGGTGTTATCTCTTTTGTCAAAAATCACCTGTTTTTGCTTGAACATTAAATGCCTCCAAATGGTATTTAATTCACTTCCCGGGGTGAAGAAACACTTTTTGAGACCTCAGAGTGAGTAAATTGGCCATTTTCATGCACTTTTAACCATTCCACAAATCTTGTGTTTTGGGCCCCTGGAAGCATGAAAATCACTTTAAACATGCTAATTTTAGCTCTAAAACTGATGATCTACCTACAAATGTGAACTGACGTTAAAAAATTAAAACATTTGAAAACGGACCATTTTTTACCTTTCTGCAGCATGACGTAATGGGGGGGTGTTATCTCTTTTGTCAAAAATCACCTGTTTTTGCTTGAACATTAAATGCCTCCAAATGGTATTTAATTCACTTCCCGGGGTGAAGAAACACTTTTTGAGACCTCAGAGTGAGTAAATTGGCCATTTTCATGCACTTTTAACCATTCCACAAATCTTGTGTTTTGGGCCCCTGGAAGCATGAAAATCACTTTAAACATGCTAATTTTAGCTCTAAAACTGATGATCTACCTACAAATGTGAACTGACTTTCAAAAATAAAACATTTGAAAACGGACAATTTTTCACCTTTCTGAAGCATGACGTATTGGGGGGGTGTTATCTCTTTTGTCAAAAATCACCTGTTTTTGCTTGAACATTAAATGCCTCCAAATGGTATTTAATTCACTTACCGGGCCCTGGAAGCATGAAAATCACTTTAAACATGCTAATTTTAGCTCTAAAACTGATGATCTACCTACAAATGTGAACTGACGTTCAAAAATAAAGCATTTGAAAACGGACCATTTTTCACCTTTCTGAAGCATGACGTAATGTGGGGGGTGTTATCTCTTTTGTCAAAAATCACCTGTTTTTGCTTGAACATTAAATGCCTCCAAATGGTATTTAATTCACTTCCCGGGGTGAAGAAACACTTTTTGAGACCTCAGAGTGAGTAAATTGGCCATTTTCATGCACTTTTAACCATTCCACAAATCTTGTGTTTTGGGCCCCTGGAAGCATGAAAATCACTTTAAACATGCAAATTTTAGCTCTAAAACTGATGATCTACCTACAAATGTGAACTGACGTTAAAAAATAAAACATTTGAAAACGGACCATTTTTCACCTTTCTGCAGCATGACGTAATGGGGGGGGTGTTATCTCTTTTGTCAAAAATCACCTGTTTTTGCTTGAACATTAAATGCCTCCAAATGGTATTTAATTCACTTCCCGGGCCCCTGGAAGCATGAAAATCACTTTAAACATGCTAATTTTAGCTCTAAAACTGATGATCTACCTACAAATGTGAACTGACGTTCAAAAATAAAACATTTGAAAACGGACCATTTTTCACCTTTCTGAAGCATGACGTAATGTGGGGGGTGTTATCTCTTTTGTCAAAAATCACCTGTTTTTGCTTGAACATTAAATGCCTCCAAATGGTATTTAATTCACTTCCCGGGGTGAAGAAACACTTTTTGAGACCTCAGAGTGAGTAAATTGGCCATTTTCATGCACTTTTAACCATTCCACAAATCTTGTGTTTTGGGCCCCTGGAAGCATGAAAATCACTTTAAACATGCTAATTTTAGCTTTAAAACTGATGATCTACCTGCAAATGTGAACTGACGTTAAAAAATAAAACATTTGAAAACGGACCATTTTTCACCTTTCTGCAGCATGACGTAATGGGGGGGTGTTATCTCTTTTGTCAAAAATCACCTGTTTTTGCTTGAACATTAAATGCCTCCAAATGGTATTTAATTCACTTCCCGGGGTGAAGAAACACTTTTTGAGACCTCAGAGTGAGTAAATTGGCCATTTTCATGCACTTTTAACCATTCCACAAATCTTGTGTTTTGGGCCCCTGGAAGCATGAAAATCACTTTAAACATGCTAATTTTAGCTCTAAAACTGATGATCTACCTACAAATGTGAACTGACTTTCAAAAATAAAACATTTGAAAACGGACAATTTTTCACCTTTCTGAAGCATGACGTATTGGGGGGGTGTTATCTCTTTTGTAAAAAATCACCTGTTTTTGCTTGAACATTAAATGCCTCCAAATGGTATTTAATTCACTTACCGGGCCCTGGAAGCATGAAAATCACTTTAAACATGCTAATTTTAGCTCTAAAACTGATGATCTACCTACAAATGTGAACTGACGTTCAAAAATAAAACATTTGAAAACGGACCATTTTTCATCTTTCTGAAGCATGACGTAATGTGGGGGGTGTTATCTCTTTTGTCAAAAATCACCTGTTTTTGCTTGAACATTAAATGCCTCCAAATGGTATTTAATTCACTTCCCGGGGTGAAGAAACACTTTTTGAGACCTCAGAGTGAGTAAATTGGCCATTTTCATGCACTTTTAACCATTCCACAAATCTTGTGTTTTGGGCCCCTGGAAGCATGAAAATCACTTTAAACATGCTAATTTTAGCTCTAAAACTGATGATCTACCTACAAATGTGAACTGACGTTAAAAAATAAAACATTTGAAAACGGACCATTTTTCACCTTTCTGCAGCATGACGTAATGGGGGGGTGTTATCTCTTTTGTCAAAAATCACCTGTTTTTGCTTGAACATTAAATGCCTCCAAATGGTATTTAATTCACTTCCCGGGCCCCTGGAAGCATGAAAATCACTTTAAACATGCTAATTTTAGCTCTAAAACTGATGATCTACCTACAAATGTGAACTGACTTTCAAAAATAAAACATTTGAAAACGGACAATTTTTCACCTTTCTGAAGCATGACGTAATGGGGGGGTGTTATCTCTTTTGTCAAAAATCACCTGTTTTTGCTTGAACAGTAAATGCCTCCAAATGGTATTTAATTCACTTCCCGGGGTGAAGAAACACTTTTTGAGACCTCAGAGTGAGTAAATTGGCCATTTTCATGCACTTTTAACCATTCCACAAATCTTGTGTTTTGGGCCCCTGGAAGCATGAAAATCACTTTAAACATGCTAATTTTAGCTCTAAAACTGATGATCTACCTACAAATGTGAACTGACGTTAAAAAATAAAACATTTGAAAACGGACCATTTTTCACCTTTCTGCAGCATGACGTAATGGGGGGGTGTTATCTCTTTTGTCAAAAATCACCTGTTTTTGCTTGAACATTAAATGCCTCCAAATGGTATTTAATTCACTTCCCGGGGTGAAGAAACACTTTTTGAGACCTCAGAGTGAGTAAATTGGCCATTTTCATGCACTTTTAACCATTCCACAAATCTTGTGTTTTGGGCCCCTGGAAGCATGAAAATCACTTTAAACATGCTAATTTTAGCTTTAAAACTGATGATCTACCTACAAATGTGAACTGACGTTAAAAAATAAAACATTTGAAAATGGACCATTTTTCACCTTTCTGCAGCATGACGTAATGGGGGGGTGTTATCTCTTTTGTCAAAAATCTCCTGTTTTTGCTTGAACATTAAATGCCTCCAAATGGTATTTAATTCACTTCCCGGGACCCTGGAAGCATGAAAATCACTTTAAACATGCAAATTTTAGCTCTAAAACTGATGATCTACCTACAAATGTGAACTGACTTTCAAAAATAAAACATTTGAAAATGGACAATTTTTCACCTTTCTGAAGCATGACGTAATGGGGGGGTGTTATCTCTTTTGTCAAAAATCACCTGTTTTTGCTTGAACATTAAATGCCTCCAAATGGTATTTAATTCACTTACCGGGCCCCTGGAAGCATGAAAATCACTTTAAACATGCTAATTTTAGCTCTAAAACTGATGATCTACCTACAAATGTGAACTGACGTTCAAAAATAAAACATTTGAAAACGGACCATTTTTCACCTTTCTGAAGCATGACGTAATGTGGGGGGTGTTATCTCTTTTGTCAAAAATCACCTGTTTTTGCTTGAACATTAAATGACTCCAAATGGTATTTAATTCACTTCCCGGGGTGAAGAAACACTTTTTGAGACCTCAGAGTGAGTAAATTGGCCATTTTCATGCACTTTTAACCATTCCACAAATCTTGTGCTTTGGCCCCCTGGAAGCATGAAAATCACTTTAAACATGCTAATTTTAGCTCTAAAACTGATGATCTACCTACAAATGTGAACTGATGTTCAAAAATAAAACATTTGAAAACGGACCATTTTTCACCTTTCTGAAGCATGACGTAATGGGGGGGTGTTATCTCTTTGTCAATAATCACCTGTTTTTGCTTGAACATTAAATGCCTCCAAATGGTATTTAATTCACTTCCCGGGGTGAAGAAACACTTTTTGAGACCTCAGAGTGAGTCAATTGGCCATTTTCATGCACTTTTAACCATTCCACAAATCTTGTGTTTTGGGCCCCTGGAAGCATGAAAATCACTTTAAACATGCTAATTTTAGCTCTAAAACTGATGATCTACCTACAAATGTGAACTGACGTTAAAAAATAAAACATTTGAAAACGGACCATTTTTCACCTTTCTGCAGCATGACGTAATGGGGGGGTGTTATCTCTTTTGTCAAAAATCACCTGTTTTTGCTTGAACATTAAATGCCTCCAAATGGTATTTAATTCACTTCCCGGGCCCCTGGAAGCATGAAAATCACTTTAAACATGCTAATTTTAGCTCTAAAACTGATGATCTACCTACAAATGTGAACTGACCTTCAAAAATAAAACATTTGAAAACGGACCATTTTTCACCTTTCTGAAGCATGACGTAATGGGGGGGTGTTATCTCTTTTGTCAAAAATCACCTGTTTTTGCTTGAACATTAAATGCCTCCAAATGGTATTTAATTCACTTTCCGGGGTGAAGAAACACTTTTTGAGACCTCAGAGTGAGTAAATTGGCCATTTTCATGCACTTTTAACCATTCCACAAATCTTGTGTTTTGGGCCCCTGGAAGCATGAAAATCACTTTAAACAAGCTAATTTTAGCTCTAAAACTGATGATCTACCTACAAATGTGAACTGACGTTAAAAAATAAAACATTTGAAAACGGACCATTTTTCACCTTTCTGCAGCATGACGTAATGGGGGGTGTTATCTCTTTTGTCAAAAATCACCTGTTTTTGCTTGAACATTAAATGCCTCCAAATGGTATTTAATTCACTTCCCGGGCCCCTGGAAGCATGAAAATCACTTTAAACATGCTAATTTTAGCTCTAAAACTGATGATCTACCTACAAATGTGAACTGACGTTCAAAAATAAAACATTTGAAAACTGACCATTTTTCACCTTTCTGAAGCATGACGTAATGGGGGTGTTATCTCTTTTGTCAAAAATCACCTGTTTTTGCTTGAACATTAAATGCCTCCAAATGGTATTTAATTCACTTCCCGGGGTGAAGAAACACTTTTTGAGACCTCAGAGTGAGTAAATTGGCCATTTTCATGCACTTTTAACCATTCCACAAATCTTGTGTTTTGGGCCCCTGGAAGCATGAAAATCACTTTAAACATGCTAATTTTAGCTTTAAAACTGATGATCTACCTGCAAATGTGAACTGACGTTAAAAAATAAAACATTTGAAAACGGACCATTTTTTACCTTTCTGCAGCATGACGTAATGGGGGGGTGTTATCTCTTTTGTCAAAAATCACCTGTTTTTGCTTGAACATTAAATGCCTCCAAATGGTATTTAATTCACTTCCCGGGGTGAAGAAACACTTTTTGAGACCTCAGAGTGAGTAAATTGGCCAGTTTCATGCACTTTTAACCATTCCACAAATCTTGTGTTTTGGGCCCCTGGAAGCATGAAAATCACTTTAAACATGCTAATTTTAGCTCTAAAACTGATGATCTACCTACAAATGTGAACTGACGTTAAAGAATAAAACATTTGAAAACTGACCATTTTTCACCTTTCTGCAGCATGACGTAATGGGGGGTGTTATCTCTTTTGTCAAAAATCTCCTGTTTTTGCTTGAACATTAAATGCCTCCAAATGGTATTTAATTCACTTCCCGGGCCCCTGAAAGCATGAAAATCACTTTAAACATGCTAATTTTAGCTCTAAAACTGATGATCTACCTACAAATGTGAACTGACTTTCAAAAATAAAACATTTGAAAACGGACAATTTTTCACCTTTCTGAAGCATGACGTAATGTGGGGGGTGTTATCTCTTTTGTCAAAAATCACCTGTTTTTGCTTGAACATTAAATGCCTACAAATGGTATTTAATTCACTTCCCGGGGTGAAGAAACACTTTTTGAGACCTCAGAGTGAGTAAATTGGCCATTTTCATGCACTTTTAACCATTCCACAAATCTTGTGTTTTGGGCCCCTGGAAGCATGAAAATCACTTTAAACATGCTAATTTTAGCTCTAAAACTGATGATCTACCTACAAATGTGAACTGACGTTAAAAAATAAAACATTTGAAAACTGACCATTTTTCACCTTTCTGCAGCATGACCTAATGGGGGGGGGTGTTATCTCTTTTGTCAAAAATCACCTGTTTTTGCTTGAACATTAAATGCCTCCAAATGGTATTTAATTCACTTCCCGGGCCCCTGGAAGCATGAAAATCACTTTAAACATGCTAATTTTAGCTCTAAAACTGATGATCTACCTACAAATGTGAACTGACGTTCAAAAATAAAACATTTGAAAACGGACCATTTTTCACCTTTCTGAAGCATGACGTAATGGGGGGGTGTTATCTCTTTTGTCAAAAATCACCTGTTTTTGCTTGAACATTAAATGCCTCCAAATGGTATTTAATTCACTTCCCGGGGTGAAGAAACACTTTTTGAGACCTCAGAGTGAGTAAATTGGCCATTTTCATGCACTTTTAACCATTCCACAAATCTTGTGTTTTGGGCCCCTGGAAGCATGAAAATCACTTTAAACATGCTAATTTTAGCTTTAAAACTGATGATCTACCTACAAATGTGAACTGACGTTAAAAAATAAAACATTTGAAAATGGACCATTTTTCACCTTTCTGCAGCATGACGTAATGGGGGGGTGTTATCTCTTTTGTCAAAAATCTCCTGTTTTTGCTTGAACATTAAATGCCTCCAAATGGTATTTAATTCACTTCCCGGGACCCTGGAAGCATGAAAATCACTTTAAACATGCTAATTTTAGCTCTAAAACTGATGATCTACCTACAAATGTGAACTGACTTTCAAAAATAAAACATTTGAAAATGGACAATTTTTCACCTTTCTGAAGCATGACGTAATGGGGGGGTGTTATCTCTTTTGTCAAAAATCACCTGTTTTTGCTTGAACATTAAATGCCTCCAAATGGTATTTAATTCACTTACCGGGCCCCTGGAAGCATGAAAATCACTTTAAACATGCTAATTTTAGCTCTAAAACTGATGATCAACCTACAAATGTGAACTGACGTTCAAAAATAAAACATTTGAAAACGGACCATTTTTCACCTTTCTGAAGCATGACGTAATGTGGGGGGTGTTATCTCTTTTGTCAAAAATCACCTGTTTTTGCTTGAACATTAAATGACTCCAAATGGTATTTAATTCACTTCCCGGGGTGAAGAAACACTTTTTGAGACCTCAGAGTGAGTAAATTGGCCATTTTCATGCACTTTTAACCATTCCACAAATCTTGTGCTTTGGCCCCCTGGAAGCATGAAAATCACTTTAAACATGCTAATTTTAGCTCTAAAACTGATGATCTACCTACAAATGTGAACTGATGTTCAAAAATAAAACATTTGAAAACGGACCATTTTTCACCTTTCTGAAGCATGACGTAATGGGGGGGTGTTATCTCTTTGTCAATAATCACCTGTTTTTGCTTGAACATTAAATGCCTCCAAATGGTATTTAATTCACTTCCCGGGGTGAAGAAACACTTTTTGAGACCTCAGAGTGAGTCAATTGGCCATTTTCATGCACTTTTAACCATTCCACAAATCTTGTGTTTTGGGCCCCTGGAAGCATGAAAATCACTTTAAACATGCTAATTTTAGCTCTAAAACTGATGATCTACCTACAAATGTGAACTGACGTTAAAAAATAAAACATTTGAAAACGGACCATTTTTCACCTTTCTGCAGCATGACGTAATGGGGGGGTGTTATCTCTTTTGTCAAAAATCACCTGTTTTTGCTCGAACATTAAATGCCTCCAAATGGTATTTAATTCACTTCCCGGGCCCCTGGAAGCATGAAAATCACTTTAAACATGCTAATTTTAGCTCTAAAACTGATGATCTACCTACAAATGTGAACTGACCTTCAAAAATAAAACATTTGAAAACGGACCATTTTTCACCTTTCTGAAGCATGACGTAATGGGGGGGTGTTATCTCTTTTGTCAAAAATCACCTGTTTTTGCTTGAACATTAAATGCCTCCAAATGGTATTTAATTCACTTTCCGGGGTGAAGAAACACTTTTTGAGACCTCAGAGTGAGTAAATTGGCCATTTTCATGCACTTTTAACCATTCCACAAATCTTGTGTTTTGGGCCCCTGGAAGCATGAAAATCACTTTAAACAAGCTAATTTTAGCTCTAAAACTGATGATCTACCTACAAATGTGAACTGACGTTAAAAAATAAAACATTTGAAAACGGACCATTTTTCACCTTTCTGCAGCATGACGTAATGGGGGGTGTTATCTCTTTTGTCAAAAATCACCTGTTTTTGCTTGAACATTAAATGCCTCCAAATGGTATTTAATTCACTTCCCGGGCCCCTGGAAGCATGAAAATCACTTTAAACATGCTAATTTTAGCTCTAAAACTGATGATCTACCTACAAATGTGAACTGACGTTCAAAAATAAAACATTTGAAAACTGACCATTTTTCACCTTTCTGAAGCATGACGTAATGGGGGTGTTATCTCTTTTGTCAAAAATCACCTGTTTTTGCTTGAACATTAAATGCCTCCAAATGGTATTTAATTCACTTCCCGGGGTGAAGAAACACTTTTTGAGACCTCAGAGTGAGTAAATTGGCCATTTTCATGCACTTTTAACCATTCCACAAATCTTGTGTTTTGGGCCCCTGGAAGCATGAAAATCACTTTAAACATGCTAATTTTAGCTTTAAAACTGATGATCTACCTGCAAATGTGAACTGACGTTAAAAAATAAAACATTTGAAAACGGACCATTTTTTACCTTTCTGCAGCATGACGTAATGGGGGGGTGTTATCTCTTTTGTCAAAAATCACCTGTTTTTGCTTGAACATTAAATGCCTCCAAATGGTATTTAATTCACTTCCCGGGGTGAAGAAACACTTTTTGAGACCTCAGAGTGAGTAAATTGGCCAGTTTCATGCACTTTTAACCATTCCACAAATCTTGTGTTTTGGGCCCCTGGAAGCATGAAAATCACTTTAAACATGCTAATTTTAGCTCTAAAACTGATGATCTACCTACAAATGTGAACTGACGTTAAAGAATAAAACATTTGAAAACTGACCATTTTTCACCTTTCTGCAGCATGACGTAATGGGGGGTGTTATCTCTTTTGTCAAAAATCTCCTGTTTTTGCTTGAACATTAAATGCCTCCAAATGGTATTTAATTCACTTCCCGGGCCCCTGAAAGCATGAAAATCACTTTAAACATGCTAATTTTAGCTCTAAAACTGATGATCTACCTACAAATGTGAACTGACTTTCAAAAATAAAACATTTGAAAACGGACAATTTTTCACCTTTCTGAAGCATGACGTAATGTGGGGGGTGTTATCTCTTTTGTCAAAAATCACCTGTTTTTGCTTGAACATTAAATGCCTCCAAATGGTATTTAATTCACTTCCCGGGGTGAAGAAACACTTTTTGAGACCTCAGACTGAGTAAATTGGCCATTTTCATGCACTTTTAACCATTCCACAAATCTTGTGTTTTGGGCCCCTGGAAGCATGAAAATCACTTTAAACATGCTAATTTTAGCTCTAAAACTGATGATCTACCTACAAATGTGAACTGACGTTAAAAAATAAAACATTTGAAAACGGACCATTTTTCACCTTTCTGCAGCATGACGTAATGGGGGGGTGTTATCTCTTTTGTCAAAAATCACCTGTTTTTGCTTGAACATTAAATGCCTCCAAATGGTATTTAATTCACTTCTCGGGCCCCTGGAAGCATGAAAATCACTTTAAACATGCTAATTTTAGCTCTAAAACTGATGATCTACCTACAAATGTGAACTGACTTTCAAAAATAAAACATTTGAAAACGGACAATTTTTCACCTTTCTGAAGCATGACGTAATGGGGGGGTGTTATCTCTTTTGTCAAAAATCACCTGTTTTTGCTTGAACATTAAATGCCTCCAAATGGTATTTAATTCACTTCCCGGGGTGAAGAAACACTTTTTGAGACCTCAGAGTGAGTAAATTGGCCATTTTCATGCACTTTTAACCATTCCACAAATCTTGTGTTTTGGGCCCCTGGAAGCATGAAAATCACTTTAAACATGCTAATTTTAGCTCTAAAACTGATGATCTACCTACAAATGTGAACTGACGTTAAAAAATAAAACATTTGAAAACGGACCATTTTTCACCTTTCTGCAGCATGACGTAATGGGGGGGTGTTATCTCTTTTGTCAAAAATCTCCTGTTTTTGCTTGAACATTAAATGCCTCCAAATGGTATTTAATTCACTTCCCGGGCCCCTGGAAGCATGAAAATCACTTTAAACATGCTAATTTTAGCTCTAAAACTGATGATCTACCTACAAATGTGAACTGACTTTCAAAAATAAAACATTTGAAAACGGACAATTTTTCACCTTTCTGAAGCATGGCGTAATGGGGGGGTGTTATCTCTTTTGTCAAAAATCACCTGTTTTTGCTTGAACATTAAATGCCTCCAAATGGTATTTAATTCACTTCCCGGGCCCCTGGAAGCATGAAAATCACTTTAAACATGCTAATTTTAGCTCTAAAACTGATGATCTACCTACAAATGTGAACTGACGTTCAAAAATAAAACATTTGAAAACGGACCATTTTTCACCTTTCTGAAGCATGACGTAATGGGGGGGTGTTATCTCTTTTGTCAAAAATCACCTGTTTTTGCTTGAACATTAAATGCCTCCAAATGGTATTTAATTCACTTCCCGGGGTGAAGAAACACGTTTTGAGACCTCAGAGTGAGTAAATTGGCCATTTTCATGCACTTTTAACCATTCCACAAATCTTGTGTTTTGGGCCCCTGGAAGCATGAAAATCACTTTAAACATGCTAATTTTAGCTCTAAAACTGATGATCTACCTACAAATGTGAACTGACTTTCAAAAATAAAACATTTGAAAACGGACAATTTTTCACCTTTCTGAAGCATGACGTAATGTGGGGGGTGTTATCTCTTTTGTCAAAAATCACCTGTTTTTGCTTGAACATTAAATGCCTCCAAATGGTATTTAATTCACTTCCCGGGGTGAAGAAACACTTTTTGAGACCTCAGAGTGAGTAAATTGGCCATTTTCATGCACTTTTAACCATTCCACAAATCTTGTGTTTTGAGCCCCTGGAAGCATGAAAATCACTTTAAACATGCTAATTTTAGCTCTAAAACTGATGATCTACCTACAAATGTGAACTGACGTTAAAAAATAAAACATTTGAAAACGGACCATTTTTCACCTTTCTGCAGCATGACGTAATGGGGGGGTGTTATCTCTTTTGTCAAAAATCACCTGTTTTTGCTTGAACATTAAATGCCTCCAAATGGTATTTAATTCACTTCCCGGGCCCCTGGAAGCATGAAAATCACTTTAAACATGCTAATTTTAGCTCTAAAACTGATGATCTACCTACAAATGTGAACTGACGTTAAAAAATAAAACATTTGAAAACGGACCATTTTTCACCTTTCTGCAGCATGACGTAATGGGGGGGTGTTATCTCTTTTGTCAAAAATCACCTGTTTTTGCTTGAACATTAAATGCCTCCAAATGGTATTTAATTCACTTCCCGGGCCCCTGGAAGCATGAAAATCACTTTAAACATGCTAATTTTAGCTCTAAAACTGATGATCTACCTACAAATGTGAACTGACTTTCAAAAATAAAACATTTGAAAACGGACAATTTTTCACCTTTCTGAAGCATGGCGTAATGGGGGGGTGTTATCTCTTTTGTCAAAAATCACCTGTTTTTGCTTGAACATTAAATGCCTCCAAATGGTATTTAATTCACTTCCCGGGCCCCTGGAAGCATGAAAATCACTTTAAACATGCTAATTTTAGCTCTAAAACTGATGATCTACCTACAAATGTGAACTGACGTTCAAAAATAAAACATTTGAAAATGGACCATTTTTCACCTTTCTGAAGCATGACGTAATGTGGGGGGTGTTATCTCTTTTGTCAAAAATCACCTGTTTTTGCTTGAACATTAAATGCCTCCAAATGGTATTTAATTCACTTCCCGGGGTGAAGAAACACTTTTTGAGACCTCAGAGTGAGTAAATTGGCCATTTTCATGCACTTTTAACCATTCCACAAATCTTCTGTTTTGGGCCCCTGGAAGCATGAAAATCACTTTAAACATGCTAATTTTAGCTCTAAAACTGATGATCTACCTACAAATGTGAACTGACGTTAAAAAATAAAACATTTTAAAACGGACCATTTTTCACCTTTCTGCAGCATGACGTAATGGGGGGGGTGTTATCTATTTTGTCAAAAATCACCTGTTTTTGCTTGAACATTAAATGCCTCCAAATGGTATTTAATTCACTTCCCGGGCCCCTGGAAGCATGAAAATCACTTTAAACATGCTAATTTTAGCTCTAAAACTGATGATCTACCTACAAATGTGAACTGACTTTCAAAAATAGTACATTTGAAAACGGACAATTTTTCACCTTTCTGAAGCATGGCGTAATGGGGGGGTGTTATCTCTTTTGTCAAAAATCACCTGTTTTTGCTTGAACATTAAATGCCTCCAAATGGTATTTAATTCACTTCCCGGGCCCCTGGAAGCATGAAAATCACTTTAAACATGCTAATTTTAGCTCTAAAACTGATGATCTACCTACAAATGTGAACTGACGTTCAAAAATAAAACATTTGAAAACGGACCATTTTTCACCTTTCTGAAGCATGACGTAATGGGGGGGTGTTATCTCTTTTGTCAAAAATCACCTGTTTTTGCTTGAACATTAAATGCCTACAAATGGTATTTAATTCACTTCCCGGGGTGAAGAAACACTTTTTGAGACCTCAGAGTGAGTAAATTGGCCATTTTCATGCACTTTTAACCATTCCACAAATCTTGTGTTTTGGGCCCCTGGAAGCATGAAAATCACTTTAAACATGCTAATTTTAGCTCTAAAACTGATGATCTACCTACAAATGTGAACTGACGTTAAAAAATAAAACATTTGAAAACAGACCATTTTTCACCTTTCTGCAGCATGACGTAATGGGGGGGGTGTTATCTCTTTTGTCAAAAATCACCTGTTTTTGCTTGAACATTAAATGCCTCCAAATGGTATTTAATTCACTTCCCGGGCCCCTGGAAGCATGAAAATCACTTTAAACATGCTAATTTTAGCTCTAAAACTGATGATCTACCTACAAATGTGAACTGACGTTCAAAAATAAAACATTTGAAAATGGACCATTTTTCACCTTTCTGAAGCATGACGTAATGTGGGGGGTGTTATCTCTTTTGTCAAAAATCACCTGTTTTTGCTTGAACATTAAATGCCTCCAAATGGTATTTAATTCACTTCCCGGGGTGAAGAAACACTTTTTGAGACCTCAGAGTGAGTAAATTGGCCATTTTCATGCACTTTTAACCATTCCACAAATCTTGTGTTTTGGGCCCCTGGAAGCATGAAAATCACTTTAAACATGCTAATTTTAGCTCTAAAACTGATGATCTACCTACAAATGTGAACTGACGTTAAAAAATAAAACATTTGAAAACGGACCATTTTTCACCTTTCTGCAGCATGACGTAATGGGGGGGTGTTATCTCTTTTGTCAAAAATCTCCTGTTTTTGCTTGAACATTAAATGCCTCCAAATGGTATTTAATTCACTTCCCGGGCCCCTGGAAGCATGAAAATCACTTTAAACATGCTAATTTTAGCTCTAAAACTGATGATCTACCTACAAATGTGAACTGACTTTCAAAAATAAAACATTTGAAAACGGACAATTTTTCACCTTTCTGAAGCATGGCGTAATGGGGGGGTGTTATCTCTTTTGTCAAAAATCACCTGTTTTTGCTTGAACATTAAATGCCTCCAAATGGTATTTAATTCACTTCCCGGGCCCCTGGAAGCATGAAAATCACTTTAAACATGCTAATTTTAGCTCTAAAACTGATGATCTACCTACAAATGTGAACTGACTTTCAAAAATAAAACATTTGAAAACGGACAATTTTTCACCTTTCTGAAGCATGACGTAATGTGGGGGTGTTATCTCTTTTGTCAAAAATCACCTGTTTTTGCTTGAACATTAAATGCCTCCAAATGGTATTTAATTCACTTCCCGGGCCCCTGGAAGCATGAAAATCACTTTAAACATGCTAATTTTAGCTCTAAAACTGATGATCTACCTACAAATGTGAACTGACGTTAAAAAATAAAACATTTGAAAACGGACCATTTTTCACCTTTCTGCAGCATGACGTAATGGGGGGGTGTTATCTCTTTTGTCAAAAATCACCTGTTTTTGCTTGAACATTAAATGCCTCCAAATGGTATTTAATTCACTTCCCGGGCCCCTGGAAGCATGAAAATCACTTTAAACATGCTAATTTTAGCTCTAAAACTGATGATCTACCTACAAATGTGAACTGACTTTCAAAAATAAAACATTTGAAAACGGACAATTTTTCACCTTTCTGAAGCATGACGTAATGGGGGGGTGTTATCTCTTTTGTCAAAAATCACCTGTTTTTGCTTGAACATTAAATGCCTCCAAATGGTATTTAATTCACTTCCCGGGGTGAAGAAACACTTTTTGAGACCTCAGAGTGAGTAAATTGGCCATTTTCATGCACTTTTAACCATTCCACAAATCTTGTGTTTTGGGCCCCTGGAAGCATGAAAATCACTTTAAACATGCTAATTTTAGCTCTAAAACTGATGATCTACCTACAAATGTGAACTGACGTTAAAAAATAAAACATTTGAAAACGGACCATTTTTCACCTTTCTGCAGCATGACGTAATGGGGGGGTGTTATCTCTTTTGTCAAAAATCTCCTGTTTTTGCTTGAACATTAAATGCCTCCAAATGGTATTTAATTCACTTCCCGGGCCCCTGGAAGCATGAAAATCACTTTAAACATGCTAATTTTAGCTCTAAAACTGATGATCTACCTACAAATGTGAACTGACTTTCAAAAATAAAACATTTGAAAACGGACAATTTTTCACCTTTCTGAAGCATGGCGTAATGGGGGGGTGTTATCTCTTTTGTCAAAAATCACCTGTTTTTGCTTGAACATTAAATGCCTCCAAATGGTATTTAATTCACTTCCCGGGCCCCTGGAAGCATGAAAATCACTTTAAACATGCTAATTTTAGCTCTAAAACTGATGATCTACCTACAAATGTGAACTGACGTTCAAAAATAAAACATTTGAAAACGGACCATTTTTCACCTTTCTGAAGCATGACGTAATGGGGGGGTGTTATCTCTTTTGTCAAAAATCACCTGTTTTTGCTTGAACATTAAATGCCTCCAAATGGTATTTAATTCACTTCCCGGGGTGAAGAAACACGTTTTGAGACCTCAGAGTGAGTAAATTGGCCATTTTCATGCACTTTTAACCATTCCACAAATCTTGTGTTTTGGGCCCCTGGAAGCATGAAAATCACTTTAAACATGCTAATTTTAGCTCTAAAACTGATGATCTACCTACAAATGTGAACTGACTTTCAAAAATAAAACATTTGAAAACGGACAATTTTTCACCTTTCTGAAGCATGACGTAATGTGGGGGGTGTTATCTCTTTTGTCAAAAATCACCTGTTTTTGCTTGAACATTAAATGCCTCCAAATGGTATTTAATTCACTTCCCGGGGTGAAGAAACACTTTTTGAGACCTCAGAGTGAGTAAATTGGCCATTTTCATGCACTTTTAACCATTCCACAAATCTTGTGTTTTGAGCCCCTGGAAGCATGAAAATCACTTTAAACATGCTAATTTTAGCTCTAAAACTGATGATCTACCTACAAATGTGAACTGACGTTAAAAAATAAAACATTTGAAAACGGACCATTTTTCACCTTTCTGCAGCATGACGTAATGGGGGGGTGTTATCTCTTTTGTCAAAAATCACCTGTTTTTGCTTGAACATTAAATGCCTCCAAATGGTATTTAATTCACTTCCCGGGCCCCTGGAAGCATGAAAATCACTTTAAACATGCTAATTTTAGCTCTAAAACTGATGATCTACCTACAAATGTGAACTGACGTTAAAAAATAAAACATTTGAAAACGGACCATTTTTCACCTTTCTGCAGCATGACGTAATGGGGGGTGTTATCTCTTTTGTCAAAAATCACCTGTTTTTGCTTGAACATTAAATGCCTCCAAATGGTATTTAATTCACTTCCCGGGCCCCTGGAAGCATGAAAATCACTTTAAACATGCTAATTTTAGCTCTAAAACTGATGATCTACCTACAAATGTGAACTGACTTTCAAAAATAAAACATTTGAAAACGGACAATTTTTCACCTTTCTGAAGCATGGCGTAATGGGGGGGTGTTATCTCTTTTGTCAAAAATCACCTGTTTTTGCTTGAACATTAAATGCCTCCAAATGGTATTTAATTCACTTCCCGGGCCCCTGGAAGCATGAAAATCACTTTAAACATGCTAATTTTAGCTCTAAAACTGATGATCTACCTACAAATGTGAACTGACGTTCAAAAATAAAACATTTGAAAATGGACCATTTTTCACCTTTCTGAAGCATGACGTAATGTGGGGGGTGTTATCTCTTTTGTCAAAAATCACCTGTTTTTGCTTGAACATTAAATGCCTCCAAATGGTATTTACTTCACTTCCCGGGGTGAAGAAACACTTTTTGAGACCTCAGAGTGAGTAAATTGGCCATTTTCATGCACTTTTAACCATTCCACAAATCTTCTGTTTTGGGCCCCTGGAAGCATGAAAATCACTTTAAACATGCTAATTTTAGCTCTAAAACTGATGATCTACCTACAAATGTGAACTGACGTTAAAAAATAAAACATTTTAAAACGGACCATTTTTCACCTTTCTGCAGCATGACGTAATGGGGGGGGTGTTATCTATTTTGTCAAAAATCACCTGTTTTTGCTTGAACATTAAATGCCTCCAAATGGTATTTAATTCACTTCCCGGGCCCCTGGAAGCATGAAAATCACTTTAAACATGCTAATTTTAGCTCTAAAACTGATGATCTACCTACAAATGTGAACTGACTTTCAAAAATAGTACATTTGAAAACGGACAATTTTTCACCTTTCTGAAGCATGGCGTAATGGGGGGGTGTTATCTCTTTTGTCAAAAATCACCTGTTTTTGCTTGAACATTAAATGCCTCCAAATGGTATTTAATTCACTTCCCGGGCCCCTGGAAGCATGAAAATCACTTTAAACATGCTAATTTTAGCTCTAAAACTGATGATCTACCTACAAATGTGAACTGACGTTCAAAAATAAAACATTTGAAAACGGACCATTTTTCACCTTTCTGAAGCATGACGTAATGGGGGGGTGTTATCTCTTTTGTCAAAAATCACCTGTTTTTGCTTGAACATTAAATGCCTACAAATGGTATTTAATTCACTTCCCGGGGTGAAGAAACACTTTTTGAGACCTCAGAGTGAGTAAATTGGCCATTTTCATGCACTTTTAACCATTCCACAAATCTTGTGTTTTGGGCCCCTGGAAGCATGAAAATCACTTTAAACATGCTAATTTTAGCTCTAAAACTGATGATCTACCTACAAATGTGAACTGACGTTAAAAAATAAAACATTTGAAAACAGACCATTTTTCACCTTTCTGCAGCATGACGTAATGGGGGGGGTGTTATCTCTTTTGTCAAAAATCACCTGTTTTTGCTTGAACATTAAATGCCTCCAAATGGTATTTAATTCACTTCCCGGGCCCCTGGAAGCATGAAAATCACTTTAAACATGCTAATTTTAGCTCTAAAACTGATGATCTACCTACAAATGTGAACTGACTTTCAAAAATAAAACATTTGAAAACGGACAATTTTTCACCTTTCTGAAGCATGACGTAATGGGGGGGTGTTATCTCTTTTGTCAAAAATCACCTGTTTTTGCTTGAACATTAAATGCCTCCAAATGGTATTTAATTCACTTCCCGGGGTGAAGAAACACTTTTTGAGACCTCAGAGTGAGTAAATTGGCCATTTTCATGCACTTTTAACCATTCCACAAATCTTGTGTTTTGGGCCCCTGGAAGCATGAAAATCACTTTAAACATGCTAATTTTAGCTCTAAAACTGATGATCTACCTACAAATGTGAACTGACTTTCAAAAATAAAACATTTGAAAACGGACAATTTTTCACCTTTCTGAAGCATGGCGTAATGGGGGGGTGTTATCTCTTTTGTCAAAAATCACCTGTTTTTGCTTGAACATTAAATGCCTCCAAATGGTATTTAATTCACTTCCCGGGCCCCTGGAAGCATGAAAATCACTTTAAACATGCTAATTTTAGCTCTAAAACTGATGATCTACCTACAAATGTGAACTGACGTTCAAAAATAAAACATTTGAAAACGGACCATTTTTCACCTTTCTGAAGCATGACGTAATGGGGGGGTGTTATCTCTTTTGTCAAAAATCACCTGTTTTTGCTTGAACATTAAATGCCTCCAAATGGTATTTAATTCACTTCCCGGGGTGAAGAAACACGTTTTGAGACCTCAGAGTGAGTAAATTGGCCATTTTCATGCACTTTTAACCATTCCACAAATCTTGTGTTTTGGGCCCCTGGAAGCATGAAAATCACTTTAAACATGCTAATTTTAGCTCTAAAACTGATGATCTACCTACAAATGTGAACTGACTTTCAAAAATAAAACATTTGAAAACGGACAATTTTTCACCTTTCTGAAGCATGACGTAATGTGGGGGGTGTTATCTCTTTTGTCAAAAATCACCTGTTTTTGCTTGAACATTAAATGCCTCCAAATGGTATTTAATTCACTTCCCGGGGTGAAGAAACACTTTTTGAGACCTCAGAGTGAGTAAATTGGCCATTTTCATGCACTTTTAACCATTCCACAAATCTTGTGTTTTGAGCCCCTGGAAGCATGAAAATCACTTTAAACATGCTAATTTTAGCTCTAAAACTGATGATCTACCTACAAATGTGAACTGACGTTAAAAAATAAAACATTTGAAAACGGACCATTTTTCACCTTTCTGCAGCATGACGTAATGGGGGGTGTTATCTCTTTTGTCAAAAATCACCTGTTTTTGCTTGAACATTAAATGCCTCCAAATGGTATTTAATTCACTTCCCGGGCCCCTGGAAGCATGAAAATCACTTTAAACATGCTAATTTTAGCTCTAAAACTGATGATCTACCTACAAATGTGAACTGACGTTAAAAAATAAAACATTTGAAAACGGACCATTTTTCACCTTTCTGCAGCATGACGTAATGGGGGGGTGTTATCTCTTTTGTCAAAAATCACCTGTTTTTGCTTGAACATTAAATGCCTCCAAATGGTATTTAATTCACTTCCCGGGCCCCTGGAAGCATGAAAATCACTTTAAACATGCTAATTTTAGCTCTAAAACTGATGATCTACCTACAAATGTGAACTGACTTTCAAAAATAAAACATTTGAAAACGGACAATTTTTCACCTTTCTGAAGCATGGCGTAATGGGGGGGTGTTATCTCTTTTGTCAAAAATCACCTGTTTTTGCTTGAACATTAAATGCCTCCAAATGGTATTTAATTCACTTCCCGGGCCCCTGGAAGCATGAAAATCACTTTAAACATGCTAATTTTAGCTCTAAAACTGATGATCTACCTACAAATGTGAACTGACGTTCAAAAATAAAACATTTGAAAATGGACCATTTTTCACCTTTCTGAAGCATGACGTAATGTGGGGGGTGTTATCTCTTTTGTCAAAAATCACCTGTTTTTGCTTGAACATTAAATGCCTCCAAATGGTATTTATTTCACTTCCCGGGGTGAAGAAACACTTTTTGAGACCTCAGAGTGAGTAAATTGGCCATTTTCATGCACTTTTAACCATTCCACAAATCTTCTGTTTTGGGCCCCTGGAAGCATGAAAATCACTTTAAACATGCTAATTTTAGCTCTAAAACTGATGATCTACCTACAAATGTGAACTGACGTTAAAAAATAAAACATTTTAAAACGGACCATTTTTCACCTTTCTGCAGCATGACGTAATGGGGGGGGTGTTATCTATTTTGTCAAAAATCACCTGTTTTTGCTTGAACATTAAATGCCTCCAAATGGTATTTAATTCACTTCCCGGGCCCCTGGAAGCATGAAAATCACTTTAAACATGCTAATTTTAGCTCTAAAACTGATGATCTACCTACAAATGTGAACTGACTTTCAAAAATAGTACATTTGAAAACGGACAATTTTTCACCTTTCTGAAGCATGGCGTAATGGGGGGGTGTTATCTCTTTTGTCAAAAATCACCTGTTTTTGCTTGAACATTAAATGCCTCCAAATGGTATTTAATTCACTTCCCGGGCCCCTGGAAGCATGAAAATCACTTTAAACATGCTAATTTTAGCTCTAAAACTGATGATCTACCTACAAATGTGAACTGACGTTCAAAAATAAAACATTTGAAAACGGACCATTTTTCACCTTTCTGAAGCATGACGTAATGGGGGGGTGTTATCTCTTTTGTCAAAAATCACCTGTTTTTGCTTGAACATTAAATGCCTACAAATGGTATTTAATTCACTTCCCGGGGTGAAGAAACACTTTTTGAGACCTCAGAGTGAGTAAATTGGCCATTTTCATGCACTTTTAACCATTCCACAAATCTTGTGTTTTGGGCCCCTGGAAGCATGAAAATCACTTTAAACATGCTAATTTTAGCTCTAAAACTGATGATCTACCTACAAATGTGAACTGACGTTAAAAAATAAAACATTTGAAAACGGACCATTTTTCACCTTTCTGCAGCATTACGTAATGGGGGGGGTGTTATCTCTTTTGTCAAAAATCACCTGTTTTTGCTTGTACATTAAATGCCTCCAAATGGTATTTAATTCACTTCCCGGGGTGAAGAAACACTTTTTGAGACCTCAGAGTGAGTAAATTGGCTATTTTCATGCACTTTTAACCATTCCACAAATCTTGTGTTTTGGGCCCCTGGAAGCATGAAAATCACTTTAAACATGCTAATTTTAGCTCTAAAACTGATGATCTACCTACAAATGTGAACTGACGTTAAAAAATAAAACATTTGAAAACTGACCATTTTTCACCTTTCTGCAGCATGACGTAATGGGGGGTGTTATCTCTTTTGTCAAAAATCACCTGTTTTTGCTTGAATATTAAATGCCTCCAAATGGTATTTAATTCACTTCCCGGGCCCCTGGAAGCATGAAAATCACTTTAAACATGCTAATTTTAGCTCTAAAACTGATGATCTACCTACAAATGTGAGCTGACGTTAAAAAATAAAACATTTGAAAACGGACCATTTTTCACCTTTCTGCAGCATGACGTAATGGGGGGGTGTTATCTCTTTTGTCAAAAATCACCTGTTTTTGCTTGAACATTAAATGCCTCCAAATGGTATTTAATTCACTTCCCGGGCCCCTGGAAGCATGAAAATCACTTTAAACATGCTAATTTTAGCTCTAAAACTGATGATCTACCTACAAATGTGAACTGACGTTCAAAAATAAAACATTTGAAAACGGACCATTTTTCACCTTTCTGAAGCATGACGTAATGGGGGGGTGTTATCTCTTTTGTCAAAAATCACCTGTTTTTGCTTGAACATTAAATGCCTACAAATGGTATTTAATTCACTTCCCGGGGTGAAGAAACACTTTTTGAGACCTCAGAGTGAGTAAATTGGCCATTTTCATGCACTTTTAACCATTCCACAAATCTTGTGTTTTGGGCCCCTGGAAGCATGAAAATCACTTTAAACATGCTAATTTTAGCTCTAAAACTGATGATCTACCTACAAATGTGAACTGACTTTCAAAAATAAAACATTTGAAAACGGACAATTTTTCACCTTTCTGAAGCATGGCGTAATGGGGGGGTGTTATCTCTTTTGTCAAAAATCACCTGTTTTTGCTTGAACATTAAATGCCTCCAAATGGTATTTAATTCACTTCCCGGGCCCCTGGAAGCATGAAAATCACTTTAAACATGCTAATTTTAGCTCTAAAACTGATGATCTACCTACAAATGTGAACTGACGTTCAAAAATAAAACATTTGAAAATGGACCATTTTTCACCTTTCTGAAGCATGACGTAATGTGGGGGGTGTTATCTCTTTTGTCAAAAATCACCTGTTTTTGCTTGAACATTAAATGCCTCCAAATGGTATTTAATTCACTTCCCGGGGTGAAGAAACACTTTTTGAGACCTCAGAGTGAGTAAATTGGCCATTTTCATGCACTTTTAACCATTCCACAAATCTTCTGTTTTGGGCCCCTGGAAGCATGAAAATCACTTTAAACATGCTAATTTTAGCTCTAAAACTGATGATCTACCTACAAATGTGAACTGACGTTAAAAAATAAAACATTTTAAAACGGACCATTTTTCACCTTTCTGCAGCATGACGTAATGGGGGGGGTGTTATCTATTTTGTCAAAAATCACCTGTTTTTGCTTGAACATTAAATGCCTCCAAATGGTATTTAATTCACTTCCCGGGCCCCTGGAAGCATGAAAATCACTTTAAACATGCTAATTTTAGCTCTAAAACTGATGATCTACCTACAAATGTGAACTGACTTTCAAAAATAGTACATTTGAAAACGGACAATTTTTCACCTTTCTGAAGCATGGCGTAATGGGGGGGTGTTATCTCTTTTGTCAAAAATCACCTGTTTTTGCTTGAACATTAAATGCCTCCAAATGGTATTTAATTCACTTCCCGGGCCCCTGGAAGCATGAAAATCACTTTAAACATGCTAATTTTAGCTCTAAAACTGATGATCTACCTACAAATGTGAACTGACGTTCAAAAATAAAACATTTGAAAACGGACCATTTTTCACCTTTCTGAAGCATGACGTAATGGGGGGGTGTTATCTCTTTTGTCAAAAATCACCTGTTTTTGCTTGAACATTAAATGCCTACAAATGGTATTTAATTCACTTCCCGGGGTGAAGAAACACTTTTTGAGACCTCAGAGTGAGTAAATTGGCCATTTTCATGCACTTTTAACCATTCCACAAATCTTGTGTTTTGGGCCCCTGGAAGCATGAAAATCACTTTAAACATGCTAATTTTAGCTCTAAAACTGATGATCTACCTACAAATGTGAACTGACGTTAAAAAATAAAACATTTGAAAACGGACCATTTTTCACCTTTCTGCAGCATGACGTAATGGGGGGGTGTTATCTCTTTTGTCAAAAATCACCTGTTTTTGCTTGAACATTAAATGCCTCCAAATGGTGTTTAATTCACTTCCCGGGCCCCTGGAAGCATGAAAATCACTTTAAACATGCTAATTTTAGCTCTAAAACTGATGATCTACCTACAAATGTGAACTGACTTTCAAAAATAAAACATTTGAAAACGGACAATTTTTCACCTTTCTGAAGCATGACGTAATGGGGGGGTGTTATCTCTTTTGTCAAAAATCACCTGTTTTTGCTTGAACATTAAATGCCTCCAAATGGTATTTAATTCACTTCCCGGGGTGAAGAAACACTTTTTGAGACCTCAGAGTGAGTAAATTGGCCATTTTCATGCACTTTTAACCATTCCACAAATCTTGTGTTTTGGGCCCCTGGAAGCATGAAAATCACTTTAAACATGCTAATTTTAGCTCTAAAACTGATGATCTACCTACAAATGTGAACTGACGTTAAAAAATAAAACATTTGAAAACGGACCATTTTTCACCTTTCTGCAGCATGACGTAATGGGGGGGTGTTATCTCTTTTGTCAAAAATCTCCTGTTTTTGCTTGAACATTAAATGCCTCCAAATGGTATTTAATTCACTTCCCGGGCCCCTGGAAGCATGAAAATCACTTTAAACATGCTAATTTTAGCTCTAAAACTGATGATCTACCTACAAATGTGAACTGACTTTCAAAAATAAAACATTTGAAAACGGACAATTTTTCACCTTTCTGAAGCATGGCGTAATGGGGGGGTGTTATCTCTTTTGTCAAAAATCACCTGTTTTTGCTTGAACATTAAATGCCTCCAAATGGTATTTAATTCACTTCCCGGGCCCCTGGAAGCATGAAAATCACTTTAAACATGCTAATTTTAGCTCTAAAACTGATGATCTACCTACAAATGTGAACTGACGTTCAAAAATAAAACATTTGAAAACGGACCATTTTTCACCTTTCTGAAGCATGACGTAATGGGGGGGTGTTATCTCTTTTGTCAAAAATCACCTGTTTTTGCTTGAACATTAAATGCCTCCAAATGGTATTTAATTCACTTCCCGGGGTGAAGAAACACGTTTTGAGACCTCAGAGTGAGTAAATTGGCCATTTTCATGCACTTTTAACCATTCCACAAATCTTGTGTTTTGGGCCCCTGGAAGCATGAAAATCACTTTAAACATGCTAATTTTAGCTCTAAAACTGATGATCTACCTACAAATGTGAACTGACTTTCAAAAATAAAACATTTGAAAACGGACAATTTTTCACCTTTCTGAAGCATGACGTAATGTGGGGGGTGTTATCTCTTTTGTCAAAAATCACCTGTTTTTGCTTGAACATTAAATGCCTCCAAATGGTATTTAATTCACTTCCCGGGGTGAAGAAACACTTTTTGAGACCTCAGAGTGAGTAAATTGGCCATTTTCATGCACTTTTAACCATTCCACAAATCTTGTGTTTTGAGCCCCTGGAAGCATGAAAATCACTTTAAACATGCTAATTTTAGCTCTAAAACTGATGATCTACCTACAAATGTGAACTGACGTTAAAAAATAAAACATTTGAAAACGGACCATTTTTCACCTTTCTGCAGCATGACGTAATGGGGGGGTGTTATCTCTTTTGTCAAAAATCACCTGTTTTTGCTTGAACATTAAATGCCTCCAAATGGTATTTAATTCACTTCCCGGGCCCCTGGAAGCATGAAAATCACTTTAAACATGCTAATTTTAGCTCTAAAACTGATGATCTACCTACAAATGTGAACTGACGTTAAAAAATAAAACATTTGAAAACGGACCATTTTTCACCTTTCTGCAGCATGACGTAATGGGGGGGTGTTATCTCTTTTGTCAAAAATCACCTGTTTTTGCTTGAACATTAAATGCCTCCAAATGGTATTTAATTCACTTCCCGGGCCCCTGGAAGCATGAAAATCACTTTAAACATGCTAATTTTAGCTCTAAAACTGATGATCTACCTACAAATGTGAACTGACGTTAAAAAATAAAACATTTGAAAACGGACCATTTTTCACCTTTCTGCAGCATGACGTAATGGGGGGGTGTTATCTCTTTTGTCAAAAATCACCTGTTTTTGCTTGAACATTAAATGCCTCCAAATGGTATTTAATTCACTTCCCGGGCCCCTGGAAGCATGAAAATCACTTTAAACATGCTAATTTTAGCTCTAAAACTGATGATCTACCTACAAATGTGAACTGACTTTCAAAAATAAAACATTTGAAAACGGACAATTTTTCACCTTTCTGAAGCATGGCGTAATGGGGGGGTGTTATCTCTTTTGTCAAAAATCACCTGTTTTTGCTTGAACATTAAATGCCTCCAAATGGTATTTAATTCACTTCCCGGGCCCCTGGAAGCATGAAAATCACTTTAAACATGCTAATTTTAGCTCTAAAACTGATGATCTACCTACAAATGTGAACTGACGTTCAAAAATAAAACATTTGAAAACGGACCATTTTTCACCTTTCTGAAGCATGACGTAATGTGGGGGGTGTTATCTCTTTTGTCAAAAATCACCTGTTTTTGCTTGAACATTAAATGCCTCCAAATGGTATTTAATTCACTTCCCGGGGTGAAGAAACACTTTTTGAGACCTCAGAGTGAGTAAATTGGCCATTTTCATGCACTTTTAACCATTCCACAAATCTTCTGTTTTGGGCCCCTGGAAGCATGAAAATCACTTTAAACATGCTAATTTTAGCTCTAAAACTGATGATCTACCTACAAATGTGAACTGACGTTAAAAAATAAAACATTTTAAAACGGACCATTTTTCACCTTTCTGCAGCATGACGTAATGGGGGGGGTGTTATCTATTTTGTCAAAAATCACCTGTTTTTGCTTGAACATTAAATGCCTCCAAATGGTATTTAATTCACTTCCCGGGCCCCTGGAAGCATGAAAATCACTTTAAACATGCTAATTTTAGCTCTAAAACTGATGATCTACCTACAAATGTGAACTGACTTTCAAAAATAGTACATTTGAAAACGGACAATTTTTCACCTTTCTGAAGCATGGCGTAATGGGGGGGTGTTATCTCTTTTGTCAAAAATCACCTGTTTTTGCTTGAACATTAAATGCCTCCAAATGGTATTTAATTCACTTCCCGGGCCCCTGGAAGCATGAAAATCACTTTAAACATGCTAATTTTAGCTCTAAAACTGATGATCTACCTACAAATGTGAACTGACGTTCAAAAATAAAACATTTGAAAACGGACCATTTTTCACCTTTCTGAAGCATGACGTAATGGGGGGGTGTTATCTCTTTTGTCAAAAATCACCTGTTTTTGCTTGAACATTAAATGCCTACAAATGGTATTTAATTCACTTCCCGGGGTGAAGAAACACTTTTTGAGACCTCAGAGTGAGTAAATTGGCCATTTTCATGCACTTTTAACCATTCCACAAATCTTGTGTTTTGGGCCCCTGGAAGCATGAAAATCACTTTAAACATGCTAATTTTAGCTCTAAAACTGATGATCTACCTACAAATGTGAACTGACGTTAAAAAATAAAACATTTGAAAACGGACCATTTTTCACCTTTCTGCAGCATTACGTAATGGGGGGGGTGTTATCTCTTTTGTCAAAAATCACCTGTTTTTGCTTGTACATTAAATGCCTCCAAATGGTATTTAATTCACTTCCCGGGGTGAAGAAACACTTTTTGAGACCTCAGAGTGAGTAAATTGGCTATTTTCATGCACTTTTAACCATTCCACAAATCTTGTGTTTTGGGCCCCTGGAAGCATGAAAATCACTTTAAACATGCTAATTTTAGCTCTAAAACTGATGATCTACCTACAAATGTGAACTGACGTTAAAAAATAAAACATTTGAAAACTGACAATTTTTCACCTTTCTGCAGCATGACGTAATGGGGGGTGTTATCTCTTTTGTCAAAAATCACCTGTTTTTGCTTGAATATTAAATGCCTCCAAATGGTATTTAATTCACTTCCCGGGCCCCTGGAAGCATGAAAATCACTTTAAACATGCTAATTTTAGCTCTAAAACTGATGATCTACCTACAAATGTGAGCTGACGTTAAAAAATAAAACATTTGAAAACGGACCATTTTTCACCTTTCTGCAGCATGACGTAATGGGGGGGTGTTATCTCTTTTGTCAAAAATCACCTGTTTTTGCTTGAACATTAAATGCCTCCAAATGGTATTTAATTCACTTCCCGGGCCCCTGGAAGCATGAAAATCACTTTAAACATGCTAATTTTAGCTCTAAAACTGATGATCTACCTACAAATGTGAACTGACGTTCAAAAATAAAACATTTGAAAACGGACCATTTTTCACCTTTCTGAAGCATGACGTAATGGGGGGGTGTTATCTCTTTTGTCAAAAATCACCTGTTTTTGCTTGAACATTAAATGCCTACAAATGGTATTTAATTCACTTCCCGGGGTGAAGAAACACTTTTTGAGACCTCAGAGTGAGTAAATTGGCCATTTTCATGCACTTTTAACCATTCCACAAATCTTGTGTTTTGGGCCCCTGGAAGCATGAAAATCACTTTAAACATGCTAATTTTAGCTCTAAAACTGATGATCTACCTACAAATGTGAACTGACGTTAAAAAATAAAACATTTGAAAATGGACCATTTTTCACCTTTCTGCAGCATTACGTAATGGGGGGGGGTGTTATCTCTTTTGTCAAAAATCACCTGTTTTTGCTTGTACATTAAATGCCTCCAAATGGTATTTAATTCACTTCCCGGGGTGAAGAAACACTTTTTGAGACCTCAGAGTGAGTAAATTGGCTATTTTCATGCACTTTTAACCATTCCACAAATCTTGTGTTTTGGGCCCCTGGAAGCATGAAAATCACTTTAAACATGCTAATTTTAGCTCTAAAACTGATGATCTACCTACAAATGTGAACTGACGTTAAAAAATAAAACATTTGAAAACTGACCATTTTTCACCTTTCTGCAGCATGACGTAATGGGGGGTGTTATCTCTTTTGTCAAAAATCACCTGTTTTTGCTTGAATATTAAATGCCTCCAAATGGTATTTAATTCACTTCCCGGGCCACTGGAAGCCTGAAAATCACTTTAAACATGCTAATTTTAGCTCTAAAACTGATGATCTACCTACAAATGTGAGCTGACGTTAAAAAATAAAACATTTGAAAACGGACCATTTTTCACCTTTCTGCAGCATGACGTAATGGGGGGGTGTTATCTCTTTTGTCAAAAATCACCTGTTTTTGCTTGAACATTAAATGCCTCCAAATGGTATTTAATTCACTTCCCGGGCCCCTGGAAGCATGAAAATCACTTTAAACATGCTAATTTTAGCTCTAAAACTGATGATCTACCTACAAATGTGAACTGACTTTCAAAAATAAAACATTTGAAAACGGACAATTTTTCACCTTTCTGAAGCATGACGTAATGAGGGGGGTGTTATCTCTTTTGTCAAAAATCACCTGTTTTTGCTTGAACATTAAATGCCTCCAAATGGTATTTAATTCACTTCCCGGGGTGAAGAAACACTTTTTGAGACCTCAGACTGAGTAAATTGGCCATTTTCATGCACTTTTAACCATTCCACAAATCTTGTGTTTTGGGCCCCTGGAAGCATGAAAATCACTTTAAACATGCTAATTTTAGCTCTAAAACTGATGATCTACCTACAAATGTGAACTGACGTTAAAAAATAAAACATTTGAAAACGGACCATTTTTCACCTTTCTGCAGCATGACGTAATGGGGGGGTGTTATCTCTTTTGTCAAAAATCACCTGTTTTTGCTTGAACATTAAATGCCTCCAAATGGTATTTAATTCACTTCCCGGGCCCCTGGAAGCATGAAAATCACTTTAAACATGCTAATTTTAGCTCTAAAACTGATGATCTACCTACAAATGTGAACTGACGTTCAAAAATAAAACATTTGAAAACGGACCATTTTTCACCTTTCTGAAGCATGACGTAATGGGGGGGTGTTATCTCTTTTGTCAAAAATCACCTGTTTTTGCTTGTACATTAAATGCCTCCAAATGGTATTTAATTCACTTCCCGGGGTGAAGAAACACTTTTTGAGACCTCAGAGTGAGTAAATTGGCTATTTTCATGCACTTTTAACCATTCCACAAATCTTGTGTTTTGGGCCCCTGGAAGCATGAAAATCACTTTAAACATGCTAATTTTAGCTCTAAAACTGATGATCTACCTACAAATGTGAACTGACGTTAAAAAATAAAACATTTGAAAACGGACCATTTTTCACCTTTCTGCAGCATTACGTAATGGGGGGGGGTGTTATCTCTTTTGTCAAAAATCACCTGTTTTTGCTTGTACATTAAATGCCTCCAAATGGTATTTAATTCACTTCCCGGGGTGAAGAAACACTTTTTGAGACCTCAGAGTGAGTAAATTGGCTATTTTCATGCACTTTTAACCATTCCACAAATCTTGTGTTTTGGGCCCCTGGAAGCATGAAAATCACTTTAAACATGCTAATTTTAGCTCTAAAACTGATGATCTACCTACAAATGTGAACTGACGTTAAAAAATAAAACATTTGAAAACGGACCATTTTTCACCTTTCTGCAGCATGACGTAATGGGGGGGTGTTATCTCTTTTGTCAAAAATCTCCTGTTTTTGCTTGAACATTAAATGCCTCCAAATGGTATTTAATTCACTTCCCGGGCCCCTGGAAGCATGAAAATCACTTTAAACATGCTAATTTTAGCTCTAAAACTGATGATCTACCTACAAATGTGAACTGACGTTAAAAAATAAAACATTTGAAAACGGACCATTTTTCACCTTTCTGCAGCATGACGTAATGGGGGGGTGTTATCTCTTTTGTCAAAAATCTCCTGTTTTTGCTTGAACATTAAATGCCTCCAAATGGTATTTAATTCACTTCCCGGGCCCCTGGAAGCATGAAAATCACTTTAAACATGCTAATTTTAGCTCTAAAACTGATGATCTACCTACAAATGTGAACTGACTTTCAAAAATAAAACATTTGAAAACGGACAATTTTTCACCTTTCTGAAGCATGGCGTAATGGGGGGGTGTTATCTCTTTTGTCAAAAATCACCTGTTTTTGCTTGAACATTAAATGCCTCCAAATGGTATTTAATTCACTTCCCGGGCCCCTGGAAGCATGAAAATCACTTTAAACATGCTAATTTTAGCTCTAAAACTGATGATCTACCTACAAATGTGAACTGACGTTCAAAAATAAAACATTTGAAAACGGACCATTTTTCACCTTTCTGAAGCATGACGTAATGGGGGGGTGTTATCTCTTTTGTCAAAAATCACCTGTTTTTGCTTGAACATTAAATGCCTCCAAATGGTATTTAATTCACTTCCCGGGGTGAAGAAACACGTTTTGAGACCTCAGAGTGAGTAAATTGGCCATTTTCATGCACTTTTAACCATTCCACAAATCTTGTGTTTTGGGCCCCTGGAAGCATGAAAATCACTTTAAACATGCTAATTTTAGCTCTAAAACTGATGATCTACCTACAAATGTGAACTGACTTTCAAAAATAAAACATTTGAAAACGGACAATTTTTCACCTTTCTGAAGCATGACGTAATGTGGGGGGTGTTATCTCTTTTGTCAAAAATCACCTGTTTTTGCTTGAACATTAAATGCCTCCAAATGGTATTTAATTCACTTCCCGGGGTGAAGAAACACTTTTTGAGACCTCAGAGTGAGTAAATTGGCCATTTTCATGCACTTTTAACCATTCCACAAATCTTGTGTTTTGAGCCCCTGGAAGCATGAAAATCACTTTAAACATGCTAATTTTAGCTCTAAAACTGATGATCTACCTACAAATGTGAACTGACGTTAAAAAATAAAACATTTGAAAACGGACCATTTTTCACCTTTCTGCAGCATGACGTAATGGGGGGGTGTTATCTCTTTTGTCAAAAATCACCTGTTTTTGCTTGAACATTAAATGCCTCCAAATGGTATTTAATTCACTTCCCGGGCCCCTGGAAGCATGAAAATCACTTTAAACATGCTAATTTTAGCTCTAAAACTGATGATCTACCTACAAATGTGAACTGACGTTAAAAAATAAAACATTTGAAAACGGACCATTTTTCACCTTTCTGCAGCATGACGTAATGGGGGGGTGTTATCTCTTTTGTCAAAAATCACCTGTTTTTGCTTGAACATTAAATGCCTCCAAATGGTATTTAATTCACTTCCCGGGCCCCTGGAAGCATGAAAATCACTTTAAACATGCTAATTTTAGCTCTAAAACTGATGATCTACCTACAAATGTGAACTGACTTTCAAAAATAAAACATTTGAAAACTGACAATTTTTCACCTTTCTGAAGCATGGCGTAATGGGGGGGTGTTATCTCTTTTGTCAAAAATCACCTGTTTTTGCTTGAACATTAAATGCCTCCAAATGGTATTTAATTCACTTCCCGGGCCCCTGGAAGCATGAAAATCACTTTAAACATGCTAATTTTAGCTCTAAAACTGATGATCTACCTACAAATGTGAACTGACGTTCAAAAATAAAACATTTGAAAACGGACCATTTTTCACCTTTCTGAAGCATGACGTAATGTGGGGGGTGTTATCTCTTTTGTCAAAAATCACCTGTTTTTGCTTGAACATGAAATGCCTCCAAATGGTATTTAATTCACTTCCCGGGGTGAAGAAACACTTTTTGAGACCTCAGAGTGAGTAAATTGGCCATTTTCATGCACTTTTAACCATTCCACAAATCTTCTGTTTTGGGCCCCTGGAAGCATGAAAATCACTTTAAACATGCTAATTTTAGCTCTAAAACTGATGATCTACCTACAAATGTGAACTGACGTTAAAAAATAAAACATTTTAAAACGGACCATTTTTCACCTTTCTGCAGCATGACGTAATGGGGGGGGTGTTATCTATTTTGTCAAAAATCACCTGTTTTTGCTTGAACATTAAATGCCTCCAAATGGTATTTAATTCACTTCCCGGGCCCCTGGAAGCATGAAAATCACTTTAAACATGCTAATTTTAGCTCTAAAACTGATGATCTACCTACAAATGTGAACTGACTTTCAAAAATAGTACATTTGAAAACGGACAATTTTTCACCTTTCTGAAGCATGGCGTAATGGGGGGGTGTTATCTCTTTTGTCAAAAATCACCTGTTTTTGCTTGAACATTAAATGCCTCCAAATGGTATTTAATTCACTTCCCGGGCCCCTGGAAGCATGAAAATCACTTTAAACATGCTAATTTTAGCTCTAAAACTGATGATCTACCTACAAATGTGAACTGACGTTCAAAAATAAAACATTTGAAAACGGACCATTTTTCACCTTTCTGAAGCATGACGTAATGGGGGGGTGTTATCTCTTTTGTCAAAAATCACCTGTTTTTGCTTGAACATTAAATGCCTACAAATGGTATTTAATTCACTTCCCGGGGTGAAGAAACACTTTTTGAGACCTCAGAGTGAGTAAATTGGCCATTTTCATGCACTTTTAACCATTCCACAAATCTTGTGTTTTGGGCCCCTGGAAGCATGAAAATCACTTTAAACATGCTAATTTTAGCTCTAAAACTGATGATCTACCTACAAATGTGAACTGACGTTAAAAAATAAAACATTTGAAAACGGACCATTTTTCACCTTTCTGCAGCATTACGTAATGGGGGGGGTGTTATCTCTTTTGTCAAAAATCACCTGTTTTTGCTTGTACATTAAATGCCTCCAAATGGTATTTAATTCACTTCCCGGGGTGAAGAAACACTTTTTGAGACCTCAGAGTGAGTAAATTGGCTATTTTCATGCACTTTTAACCATTCCACAAATCTTGTGTTTTGGGCCCCTGGAAGCATGAAAATCACTTTAAACATGCTAATTTTAGCTCTAAAACTGATGATCTACCTACAAATGTGAACTGACGTTAAAAAATAAAACATTTGAAAACTGACAATTTTTCACCTTTCTGCAGCATGACGTAATGGGGGGTGTTATCTCTTTTGTCAAAAATCACCTGTTTTTGCTTGAATATTAAATGCCTCCAAATGGTATTTAATTCACTTCCCGGGCCCCTGGAAGCATGAAAATCACTTTAAACATGCTAATTTTAGCTCTAAAACTGATGATCTACCTACAAATGTGAGCTGACGTTAAAAAATAAAACATTTGAAAACGGACCATTTTTCACCTTTCTGCAGCATGACGTAATGGGGGGGTGTTATCTCTTTTGTCAAAAATCACCTGTTTTTGCTTGAACATTAAATGCCTCCAAATGGTATTTAATTCACTTCCCGGGCCCCTGGAAGCATGAAAATCACTTTAAACATGCTAATTTTAGCTCTAAAACTGATGATCTACCTACAAATGTGAACTGACGTTCAAAAATAAAACATTTGAAAACGGACCATTTTTCACCTTTCTGAAGCATGACGTAATGGGGGGGTGTTATCTCTTTTGTCAAAAATCACCTGTTTTTGCTTGAACATTAAATGCCTACAAATGGTATTTAATTCACTTCCCGGGGTGAAGAAACACTTTTTGAGACCTCAGAGTGAGTAAATTGGCCATTTTCATGCACTTTTAACCATTCCACAAATCTTGTGTTTTGGGCCCCTGGAAGCATGAAAATCACTTTAAACATGCTAATTTTAGCTCTAAAACTGATGATCTACCTACAAATGTGAACTGACGTTAAAAAATAAAACATTTGAAAATGGACCATTTTTCACCTTTCTGCAGCATTACGTAATGGGGGGGGGTGTTATCTCTTTTGTCAAAAATCACCTGTTTTTGCTTGTACATTAAATGCCTCCAAATGGTATTTAATTCACTTCCCGGGGTGAAGAAACACTTTTTGAGACCTCAGAGTGAGTAAATTGGCTATTTTCATGCACTTTTAACCATTCCACAAATCTTGTGTTTTGGGCCCCTGGAAGCATGAAAATCACTTTAAACATGCTAATTTTAGCTCTAAAACTGATGATCTACCTACAAATGTGAACTGACGTTAAAAAATAAAACATTTGAAAACTGACCATTTTTCACCTTTCTGCAGCATGACGTAATGGGGGGTGTTATCTCTTTTGTCAAAAATCACCTGTTTTTGCTTGAACATTAAATGCCTCCAAATGGTATTTAATTCACTTCCCGGGCCCCTGGAAGCATGAAAATCACTTTAAACATGCTAATTTTAGCTCTAAAACTGATGATCTACCTACAAATGTGAACTGACTTTCAAAAATAGTACATTTGAAAACGGACAATTTTTCACCTTTCTGAAGCATGGCGTAATGGGGGGGTGTTATCTCTTTTGTCAAAAATCACCTGTTTTTGCTTGAACATTAAATGCCTCCAAATGGTATTTAATTCACTTCCCGGGCCCCTGGAAGCATGAAAATCACTTTAAACATGCTAATTTTAGCTCTAAAACTGATGATCTACCTACAAATGTGAACTGACGTTCAAAAATAAAACATTTGAAAACGGACCATTTTTCACCTTTCTGAAGCATGACGTAATGGGGGGGTGTTATCTCTTTTGTCAAAAATCACCTGTTTTTGCTTGAACATTAAATGCCTACAAATGGTATTTAATTCACTTCCCGGGGTGAAGAAACACTTTTTGAGACCTCAGAGTGAGTAAATTGGCCATTTTCATGCACTTTTAACCATTCCACAAATCTTGTGTTTTGGGCCCCTGGAAGCATGAAAATCACTTTAAACATGCTAATTTTAGCTCTAAAACTGATGATCTACCTACAAATGTGAACTGACGTTAAAAAATAAAACATTTGAAAACGGACCATTTTTCACCTTTCTGCAGCATTACGTAATGGGGGGGGTGTTATCTCTTTTGTCAAAAATCACCTGTTTTTGCTTGTACATTAAATGCCTCCAAATGGTATTTAATTCACTTCCCGGGGTGAAGAAACACTTTTTGAGACCTCAGAGTGAGTAAATTGGCTATTTTCATGCACTTTTAACCATTCCACAAATCTTGTGTTTTGGGCCCCTGGAAGCATGAAAATCACTTTAAACATGCTAATTTTAGCTCTAAAACTGATGATCTACCTACAAATGTGAACTGACGTTAAAAAATAAAACATTTGAAAACTGACAATTTTTCACCTTTCTGCAGCATGACGTAATGGGGGGTGTTATCTCTTTTGTCAAAAATCACCTGTTTTTGCTTGAATATTAAATGCCTCCAAATGGTATTTAATTCACTTCCCGGGCCCCTGGAAGCATGAAAATCACTTTAAACATGCTAATTTTAGCTCTAAAACTGATGATCTACCTACAAATGTGAGCTGACGTTAAAAAATAAAACATTTGAAAACGGACCATTTTTCACCTTTCTGCAGCATGACGTAATGGGGGGGTGTTATCTCTTTTGTCAAAAATCACCTGTTTTTGCTTGAACATTAAATGCCTCCAAATGGTATTTAATTCACTTCCCGGGCCCCTGGAAGCATGAAAATCACTTTAAACATGCTAATTTTAGCTCTAAAACTGATGATCTACCTACAAATGTGAACTGACGTTCAAAAATAAAACATTTGAAAACGGACCATTTTTCACCTTTCTGAAGCATGACGTAATGGGGGGGTGTTATCTCTTTTGTCAAAAATCACCTGTTTTTGCTTGAACATTAAATGCCTACAAATGGTATTTAATTCACTTCCCGGGGTGAAGAAACACTTTTTGAGACCTCAGAGTGAGTAAATTGGCCATTTTCATGCACTTTTAACCATTCCACAAATCTTGTGTTTTGGGCCCCTGGAAGCATGAAAATCACTTTAAACATGCTAATTTTAGCTCTAAAACTGATGATCTACCTACAAATGTGAACTGACGTTAAAAAATAAAACATTTGAAAATGGACCATTTTTCACCTTTCTGCAGCATTACGTAATGGGGGGGGGTGTTATCTCTTTTGTCAAAAATCACCTGTTTTTGCTTGTACATTAAATGCCTCCAAATGGTATTTAATTCACTTCCCGGGGTGAAGAAACACTTTTTGAGACCTCAGAGTGAGTAAATTGGCTATTTTCATGCACTTTTAACCATTCCACAAATCTTGTGTTTTGGGCCCCTGGAAGCATGAAAATCACTTTAAACATGCTAATTTTAGCTCTAAAACTGATGATCTACCTACAAATGTGAACTGACGTTAAAAAATAAAACATTTGAAAACTGACCATTTTTCACCTTTCTGCAGCATGACGTAATGGGGGGTGTTATCTCTTTTGTCAAAAATCACCTGTTTTTGCTTGAATATTAAATGCCTCCAAATGGTATTTAATTCACTTCCCGGGCCACTGGAAGCCTGAAAATCACTTTAAACATGCTAATTTTAGCTCTAAAACTGATGATCTACCTACAAATGTGAGCTGACGTTAAAAAATAAAACATTTGAAAACGGACCATTTTTCACCTTTCTGCAGCATGACGTAATGGGGGGGTGTTATCTCTTTTGTCAAAAATCACCTGTTTTTGCTTGAACATTAAATGCCTCCAAATGGTATTTAATTCACTTCCCGGGCCCCTGGAAGCATGAAAATCACTTTAAACATGCTAATTTTAGCTCTAAAACTGATGATCTACCTACAAATGTGAACTGACTTTCAAAAATAAAACATTTGAAAACGGACAATTTTTCACCTTTCTGAAGCATGACGTAATGAGGGGGGTGTTATCTCTTTTGTCAAAAATCACCTGTTTTTGCTTGAACATTAAATGCCTCCAAATGGTATTTAATTCACTTCCCGGGGTGAAGAAACACTTTTTGAGACCTCAGACTGAGTAAATTGGCCATTTTCATGCACTTTTAACCATTCCACAAATCTTGTGTTTTGGGCCCCTGGAAGCATGAAAATCACTTTAAACATGCTAATTTTAGCTCTAAAACTGATGATCTACCTACAAATGTGAACTGACGTTAAAAAATAAAACATTTGAAAACGGACCATTTTTCACCTTTCTGCAGCATGACGTAATGGGGGGGTGTTATCTCTTTTGTCAAAAATCACCTGTTTTTGCTTGAACATTAAATGCCTCCAAATGGTATTTAATTCACTTCCCGGGCCCCTGGAAGCATGAAAATCACTTTAAACATGCTAATTTTAGCTCTAAAACTGATGATCTACCTACAAATGTGAACTGACGTTCAAAAATAAAACATTTGAAAACTGACCATTTTTCACCTTTCTGAAGCATGACGTAATGGGGGGGTGTTATCTCTTTTGTCAAAAATCACCTGTTTTTGCTTGTACATTAAATGCCTCCAAATGGTATTTAATTCACTTCCCGGGGTGAAGAAACACTTTTTGAGACCTCAGAGTGAGTAAATTGGCTATTTTCATGCACTTTTAACCATTCCACAAATCTTGTGTTTTGGGCCCCTGGAAGCATGAAAATCACTTTAAACATGCTAATTTTAGCTCTAAAACTGATGATCTACCTACAAATGTGAACTGACGTTAAAAAATAAAACATTTGAAAACGGACCATTTTTCACCTTTCTGCAGCATTACGTAATGGGGGGGGGTGTTATCTCTTTTGTCAAAAATCACCTGTTTTTGCTTGTACATTAAATGCCTCCAAATGGTATTTAATTCACTTCCCGGGGTGAAGAAACACTTTTTGAGACCTCAGAGTGAGTAAATTGGCTATTTTCATGCACTTTTAACCATTCCACAAATCTTGTGTTTTGGGCCCCTGGAAGCATGAAAATCACTTTAAACATGCTAATTTTAGCTCTAAAACTGATGATCTACCTACAAATGTGAACTGACGTTAAAAAATAAAACATTTGAAAACGGACCATTTTTCACCTTTCTGCAGCATGACGTAATGGGGGGGTGTTATCTCTTTTGTCAAAAATCTCCTGTTTTTGCTTGAACATTAAATGCCTCCAAATGGTATTTAATTCACTTCCCGGGCCCCTGGAAGCATGAAAATCACTTTAAACATGCTAATTTTAGCTCTAAAACTGATGATCTACCTACAAATGTGAACTGACTTTCAAAAATAAAACATTTGAAAACAGACAATTTTTCACCTTTCTGAAGCATGGCGTAATGGGGGGGTGTTATCTCTTTTGTCAAAAATCACCTGTTTTTGCTTGAACATTAAATGCCTCCAAATGGTATTTAATTCACTTCCCGGGCCCCTGGAAGCATGAAAATCACTTTAAACATGCTAATTTTAGCTCTAAAACTGATGATCTACCTACAAATGTGAACTGACGTTCAAAAATAAAACATTTGAAAACGGACCATTTTTCACCTTTCTGAAGCATGACGTAATGGGGGGGTGTTATCTCTTCTGTCAAAAATCACCTGTTTTTGCTTGAACATTAAATGCCTCCAAATGGTATTTAATTCACTTCCCGGGGTGAAGAAACACGTTTTGAGACCTCAGAGTGAGTAAATTGGCCATTTTCATGCACTTTTAACCATTCCACAAATCTTGTGTTTTGGGCCCCTGGAAGCATGAAAATCACTTTAAACATGCTAATTTTAGCTCTAAAACTGATGATCTACCTACAAATGTGAACTGACTTTCAAAAATAAAAGATTTGAAAACGGACAATTTTTCACCTTTCTGAAGCATGACGTAATGTGGGGGGTGTTATCTCTTTTGTCAAAAATCACCTGTTTTTGCTTGAACATTAAATGCCTCCAAATGGTATTTAATTCACTTCCCGGGGTGAAGAAACACTTTTTGAGACCTCAGAGTGAGTAAATTGGCCATTTTCATGCACTTTTAACCATTCCACAAATCTTGTGTTTTGAGCCCCTGGAAGCATGAAAATCACTTTAAACATGCTAATTTTAGCTCTAAAACTGATGATCTACCTACAAATGTGAACTGACGTTAAAAAATAAAACATTTGAAAACGGACCATTTTTCACCTTTCTGCAGCATGACGTAATGGGGGGGTGTTATCTCTTTTGTCAAAAATCACCTGTTTTTGCTTGAACATTAAATGCCTCCAAATGGTATTTAATTCACTTCCCGGGCCCCTGGAAGCATGAAAATCACTTTAAACATGCTAATTTTAGCTCTAAAACTGATGATCTACCTACAAATGTGAACTGACTTTCAAAAAAAAAACATTTGAAAACGGACCATTTTTCACCTTTCTGAAGCATGACGTAATGGGGGGGTGTTATCTCTTTTGTCAAAAATCACCTGTTTTTGCTTGAACATTAAATGCCTCCAAATGGTATTTAATTCACTTCCCGGGGTGAAGAAACACTTTTTGAGACCTCAGAGTGAGTAAATTGGCCATTTTCATGCACTTTTAACCATTCCACAAATCTTGTGTTTTGGGCCCCTGGAAGCATGAAAATCACTTTAAACATGCTAATTTTAGCTCTAAAACTGATGATCTACCTACAAATGTGAACTGACGTTAAAAAATAAAACATTTGAAAACGGACCATTTTTCACCTTTCTGCAGCATGACGTAATGGGGGGGTGTTATCTCTTTTGTCAAAAATCACCTGTTTTTGCTTGAACATTAAATGCCTCCAAATGGTATTTAATTCACTTCCCGGGCCCCTGGAAGCATGAAAATCACTTTAAACATGCTAATTTTAGCTCTAAAACTGATGATCTACCTACAAATGTGAACTGACTTTCAAAAATAAAACATTTGAAAACGGACAATTTTTCACCTTTCTGAAGCATGGCGTAATGGGGGGGTGTTATCTCTTTTGTCAAAAATCACCTGTTTTTGCTTGAACATTAAATGCCTCCAAATGGTATTTAATTCACTTCCCGGGCCCCTGGAAGCATGAAAATCACTTTAAACATGCTCATTTTAGCTCTAAAACTGATGATCTACCTACAAATGTGAACTGACCTTCAAAAATAAAACATTTGAAAACGGACCATTTTTCACCTTTCTGAAGCATGACGTAATGTGGGGGGTGTTATCTCTTTTGTCAAAAATCACCTGTTTTTGCTTGAACATTAAATGCCTACAAATGGTATTTAATTCACTTCCCGGGGTGAAGAAACACTTTTTGAGACCTCAGAGTGAGTAAATTGGCCATTTTCATGCACTTTTAACCATTCCACAAAGCTTGTGTTTTGGGCCCCTGGAAGCATGAAAATCACTTTAAACATGCTAATTTTAGCTCTAAAACTGATGATCTACCTACAAATATGAACTGACGTTAAAAAATAAAACATTTTAAAACGGACCATTTTTCACCTTTCTGCAGCATGACGTAATGGGGGGGGTGTTATCTATTTTGTCAAAAATCACCTGTTTTTGCTTGAACATTAAATGCCTCCAAATGGTATTTAATTCACTTCCCGGGCCCCTGGAAGCATGAAAATCACTTTAAACATGCTCATTTTAGCTCTAAAACTGATGATCTACCTACAAATGTGAACTGACTTTAAAAAATAAAACATTTGAAAACGGACAATTTTTCACCTTTCTGAAGCATGGCGTAATGGGGGGGTGTTATCTCTTTTGTCAAAAATCACCTGTTTTTGCTTGAACATTAAATGCCTCCAAATGGTATTTAATTCACTTTCCGGGCCCCTGGAAGCATGAAAATCACTTTAAACATGCTAATTTTAGCTCTAAAACTGATGACCTACCTACAAATGTGAACTGACGTTCAAAAATAAAACATTTGAAAACGGACCATTTTTCACCTTTCTGAAGCATGACGTAATGGGGGGGTGTTATCTCTTTTGTCAAAAATCACCTGTTTTTGCTTGAACATTAAATGCCTACAAATGGTATTTAATTCACTTCCCGGGGTGAAGAAACACTTTTTGAGACCTCAGAGTGAGTAAATTGGCCATTTTCATGCACTTTTAACCATTCCACAAATCTTGTGTTTTGGGCCCCTGGAAGCATGAAAATCACTTTAAACATGCTAATTTTAGCTCTAAAACTGATGATCTACCTACAAATGTGAACTGACGTTAAAAAATAAAACATTTGAAAACTGACCATTTTTCACCTTTCTGCAGCATTACGTAATGGGGGGGGGTGTTATCTCTTTTGTCAAAAATCACCTGTTTTTGCTTGTACATTAAATGCCTCCAAATGGTATTTAATTCACTTCCCGGGGTGAAGAAACACTTTTTGAGACCTCAGAGTGAGTAAATTGGCTATTTTCATGCACTTTTAACCATTCCACAAATCTTGTGTTTTGGGCCCCTGGAAGCATGAAAATCACTTTAAACATGCTAATTTTAGCTCTAAAACTGATGATCTACCTACAAATGTGAACTGACGTTAAAAAATAAAACATTTGAAAACTGACCATTTTTCACCTTTCTGCAGCATGACGTAATGGGGGGTGTTATCTCTTTTGTCAAAAATCACCTGTTTTTGCTTGAATATTAAATGCCTCCAAATGGTATTTAATTCACTTCCCGGGCCCCTGGAAGCATGAAAATCACTTTAAACATGCTAATTTTAGCTCTAAAACTGATGATCTACCTACAAATGTGAGCTGACGTTAAAAAATAAAACATTTGAAAACGGACCATTTTTCACCTTTCTGCAGCATGACGTAATGGGGGGGTGTTATCTCTTTTGTCAAAAATCACCTGTTTTTGCTTGAACATTAAATGCCTCCAAATGGTATTTAATTCACTTCCCGGGGTGAAGAAACACTTTTTGAGACCTCAGAGTGAGTAAATTGGCCATTTTCATGCACTTTTAACCATTCCACAAATCTTGTGTTTTGGGCCCCTGGAAGCATGAAAATCACTTTAAACATGCTAATTTTAGCTCTAAAACTGATGATCTACCTACAAATGTGAACTGACGTTAAAAAATAAAACATTTGAAAACGGACCATTTTTCACCTTTCTGCAGTATGACGTAATGGGGGGGGGGGTGTTATCTCTTTTGTCAAAAATCACCTGTTTTTGCTTGAACATTAAATGCCTCCAAATGGTATTTAATTCACTTCCCGGGCCCCTGGAAGCATGAAAATCACTTTAAACATGCTAATTTTAGCTCTAAAACTGATGATCTACCTACAAATGTGAACTGACGTTCAAAAATAAAACATTTGAAAATGGACCATTTTTCACCTTTCTGAAGCATGACGTAATGGGGGGGTGTTATCTCTTTTGTCAAAAATCACCTGTTTTTGCTTGAACATTAAATGCCTACAAATGGTATTTAATTCACTTCCCGGGGTGAAGAAACACTTTTTGAGACCTCAGAGTGAGTAAATTGGCCATATTCATGCACTTTTAACCATTCCACAAATCTTGTGTTTTGGGCCCCTGGAAGCATGAAAATCACTTTAAACATGCTAATTTTAGCTCTAAAACTGATGATCTACCTACAAATGTGAACTGACGTTAAAAAATAAAACATTTTAAAACGGACCATTTTTCACCTTTCTGCAGCATGACGTAATGGGGGGGGTGTTATCTATTTTGTCAAAAATCACCTGTTTTTGCTTGAACATTAAATGCGTCCAAATGGTATTTAATTCACTTCCCGGGCCCCTGGAAGCATGAAAATCACTTTAAACATGCTAATTTTAGCTCTAAAACTGATGATCTACCTACACATGTGAACTGACTTTCAAAAATAAAACATTTGAAAACGGACAATTTTTCACCTTTTTGAAGCATGACGTAATGGGGGGGTGTTATCTCTTTTGTCAAAAATCACCTGTTTTTGCTTGAACATTAAATGCCTCCAAATGGTATTTAATTCACTTCCCGGGGTGAAGAAAATCTTTTTGAGACCTCAGAGTGAGTAAATTGGCTATTTTCATGCACTTTTAACCATTCCACAAATCTTGTGTTTTGGGCCCCTGGAAGCATGAAAATCACTTTAAACATGCTAATTTTAGCTCTAAAACTGATGATCTACCTACAAATGTGAACTGACGTTAAAAAATAAAACATTTGAAAACTGACCATTTTTCACCTTTCTGCAGCATGACGTAATGGGGGGTGTTATCTCTTTTGTCAAAAATCACCTGTTTTTGCTTGAATATTAAATGCCTCCAAATGGTATTTATTTCACTTCCCGGGCCCCTGGAAGCATGAAAATCACTTTAAACATGCTAATTTTAGCTCTAAAACTGATGATCTACCTACAAATGTGAGCTGACGTTAAAAAATAAAACATTTGAAAACGGACCATTTTTCACCTTTCTGCAGCATGACGTAATGGGGGGGTGTTATCTCTTTTGTCAAAAATCACCTGTTTTTGCTTGAACATTAAATGCCTCCAAATGGTATTTAATTCACTTCCCGGGCCCCTGGAAGCATGAAAATCACTTTAAACATGCTAATTTTAGCTCTAAAACTGATGATCTACCTACAAATGTGAACTGACGTTCAAAAATAAAACATTTGAAAACGGACCATTTTTCACCTTTCTGAAGCATGACGTAATGGGGGGGTCTTATCTCTTTTGTCAAAAATCACCTGTTTTTGCTTGAACATTAAATGCCTACAAATGGTATTTAATTCACTTCCCGGGGTGAAGAAACACTTTTTGAGACCTCAGAGTGAGTAAATTGGCCATTTTCATGCACTTTTAACCATTCCACAAATCTTGTGTTTTGGGCCCCTGGAAGCATGAAAATCACTTTAAACATGCTAATTTTAGCTCTAAAACTGATGATCTACCTACAAATGTGAACTGACGTTAAAAAATAAAACATTTGAAAACGGACCATTTTTCACCTTTCTGCAGCATTACGTAATGGGGGGGGTGTTATCTCTTTTGTCAAAAATCACCTGTTTTTGCTTGTACATTAAATGCCTCCAAATGGTATTTAATTCACTTCCCGGGGTGAAGAAACACTTTTTGAGACCTCAGAGTGAGTAAATTGGCTATTTTCATGCACTTTTAACCATTCCACAAATCTTGTGTTTTGGGCCCCTGGAAGCATGAAAATCACTTTAAACATGCTAATTTTAGCTCTAAAACTGATGATCTACCTACAAATGTGAACTGACGTTAAAAAATAAAACATTTGAAAACTGACCATTTTTCACCTTTCTGCAGCATGACGTAATGGGGGGTGTTATCTCTTTTGTCAAAAATCACCTGTTTTTGCTTGAATATTAAATGCCTCCAAATGGTATTTAATTCACTTCCCGGGCCCCTGGAAGCATGAAAATCACTTTAAACATGCTAATTTTAGCTCTAAAACTGATGATCTACCTACAAATGTGAGCTGACGTTAAAAAATAAAACATTTGAAAACTGACCATTTTTCACCTTTCTGCAGCATGACGTAATGGGGGGGGTGTTATCTCTTTTGTCAAAAATCACCTGTTTTTGCTTGAACATTAAATGCCTCCAAATGGTATTTAATTCACTTCCCGGGGTGAAGAAACACTTTTTGAGACCTCAGAGTAAGTAAATTGGCCATTTTCATGCACTTTTAACCATTCCACAAATCTTGTGTTTTGGGCCCCTGGAAGCATGAAAATCACTTTAAACATGCTAATTTTAGCTCTAAAACTGATGATCTACCTACAAATGTGAACTGACGTTAAAAAATAAAACATTTGAAAACGGACCATTTTTCACCTTTCTGCAGTATGACGTAATGGGGGGGGGGTGTTATCTCTTTTGTCAAAAATCACCTGTTTTTGCTTGAACATTAAATGCCTCCAAATGGTATTTAATTCACTTCCCGGGCCCCTGGAAGCATGAAAATCACTTTAAACATGCTAATTTTAGCTCTAAAACTGATGATCTACCTACAAATGTGAACTGACTTTCAAAAATAAAACATTTGAAAACTGACAATTTTTCACCTTTCTGAAGCATGACGTAATGAGGGGGGTGTTATCTCTTTTGTCAAAAATCACCTGTTTTTGCTTGAACATTAAATGCCTCCAAATGGTATTTAATTCACTTCCCGGGGTGAAGAAACACTTTTTGAGACCTCAGACTGAGTAAATTGGCCATTTTCATGCACTTTTAACCATTCCACAAATCTTGTGTTTTGGGCCCCTGGAAGCATGAAAATCACTTTAAACATGCTAATTTTAGCTCTAAAACTGATGATCTACCTACAAATGTGAACTGACTTTCAAAAATAAAACATTTGAAAACGGACAATTTTTCACCTTTCTGAAGCATGACGTAATGTGGGGGGTGTTATCTCTTTTGTCAAAAATCACCTGTTTTTGCTTGAACATTAAATGCCTCCAAATGGTATTTAATTCACTTCCCGGGGTGAAGAAACACTTTTTGAGACCTCAGAGTGAGTAAATTGGCCATTTTCATGCACTTTTAACCATTCCACAAATCTTGTGTTTTGGGCCCCTGGAAGCATGAAAATCACTTTAAACATGCTAATTTTAGCTCTAAAACTGATGATCTACCTACAAATGTGAACTGACGTTAAAAAATAAAACATTTGAAAACGGACCATTTTTCACCTTTCTGCAGCATGACGTAATGGGGGGGTGTTATCTCTTTTGTCAAAAATCACCTGTTTTTGCTTGAACATTAAATGCCTCCAAATGGTATTTAATTCACTTCCCGGGCCCCTGGAAGCATGAAAATCACTTTAAACATGCTAATTTTAGCTCTAAAACTGATGATCTACCTACAAATGTGAACTGACTTTCAAAAATAAAACATTTGAAAACGGACAATTTTTCACCTTTCTGAAGCATGGCGCACTGGGGGGGTGTTATCTCTTTTGTCAAAAATCACCTGTTTTTGCTTGAACATTAAATGCCTCCAAATGGTATTTAATTCACTTCCCGGGCCCCTGGAAGCATGAAAATCACTTTAAACATGCTAATTTTAGCTCTAAAACTGATGATCTACCTACAAATGTGAACTGACGTTCAAAAATAAAACATTTGAAAACGGACCATTTTTCACCTTTCTGAAGCATGACGTAATGGGGGGTGTTATCTCTTTTGTCAAAAATCACCTGTTTTTGCTTGAACATTAAATGCCTACAAATGGTATTTAATTCACTTCCCGGGGTGAAGAAACACTTTTTGAGACCTCAGAGTGAGTAAATTGGCCATTTTCATGCACTTTTAACCATTCCACAAATCTTGTGTTTTGGGCCCCTGGAAGCATGAAAATCACTTTAAACATGCTAATTTTAGCTCTAAAACTGATGATCTACCTACAAATGTGAACTGACGTTAAAAAATAAAACATTTTAAAACGGACCATTTTTCACCTTTCTGCAGCATGACGTAATGGGGGGGGGTGTTATCTATTTTGTCAAAAATCACCTGTTTTTGCTTGAACATTAAATGCCTCCAAATGGTATTTAATTCACTTCCCGGGCCCCTGGAAGCATGAAAATCACTTTAAACATGCTCATTTTAGCTCTAAAACTGATGATCTACCTACAAATGTGAACTGACTTTAAAAAATAAAACATTTGAAAACGGACAATTTTTCACCTTTCTGAAGCATGGCGTAATGGGGGGGTGTTATCTCTTTTGTCAAAAATCACCTGTTTTTGCTTGAACATTAAATGCCTCCAAATGGTATTTAATTCACTTCCCGGGCCCCTGGAAGCATGAAAATCACTTTAAACATGCTAATTTTAGCTCTAAAACTGATGACCTACCTACAAATGTGAACTGACGTTCAAAAATAAAACATTTGAAAACTGACCATTTTTCACCTTTCTGAAGCATGACGTAATGGGGGGGTGTTATCTCTTTTGTCAAAAATCACCTGTTTTTGCTTGAACATTAAATGCCTACAAATGGTATTTAATTCACTTCCCGGGGTGAAGAAACACTTTTTGAGACCTCAGAGTGAGTAAATTGGCCATTTTCATGCACTTTTAACCATTCCACAAATCTTGTGTTTTGGGCCCCTGGAAGCATGAAAATCACTTTAAACATGCTAATTTTAGCTCTAAAACTGATGATCTACCTACAAATGTGAACTGACGTTAAAAAATAAAACATTTGAAAACTGACCATTTTTCACCTTTCTGCAGCATTACGTAATGGGGGGGGTGTTATCTCTTTTGTCAAAAATCACCTGTTTTTGCTTGTACATTAAATGCCTCCAAATGGTATTTAATTCACTTCCCGGGGTGAAGAAACACTTTTTGAGACCTCAGAGTGCGTAAATTGGCTATTTTCATGCACTTTTAACCATTCCACAAATCTTGTGTTTTGGGCCCCTGGAAGCATGAAAATCACTTTAAACATGCTAATTTTAGCTCTAAAACTGATGATCTACCTACAAATGTGAACTGACGTTAAAAAATAAAACATTTGAAAACTGACCATTTTTCACCTTTCTGCAGCATGACGTAATGGGGGGTGTTATCTCTTTTGTCAAAAATCACCTGTTTTTGCTTGAATATTAAATGCCTCCAAATGGTATTTAATTCACTTCCCGGGCCCCTGGAAGCATGAAAATCACTTTAAACATGCTAATTTTAGCTCTAAAACTGATGATCTACCTACAAATGTGAGCTGACGTTAAAAAATAAAACATTTGAAAACGGACCATTTTTCACCTTTCTGCAGCATGACGTAATGGGGGGGTGTTATCTCTTTTGTCAAAAATCACCTGTTTTTGCTTGAACATTAAATGCCTCCAAATGGTATTTAATTCACTTCCCGGGGTGAAGAAACACTTTTTGAGACCTCAGCGTGAGTAAATTGGCCATTTTCATGCACTTTTAACCATTCCACAAATCTTGTGTTTTGGGCCCCTGGAAGCATGAAAATCACTTTAAACATGCTAATTTTAGCTCTAAAACTGATGATCTACCTACAAATGTGAACTGACGTTAAAAAATAAAACATTTGAAAACGGACCATTTTTCACCTTTCTGCAGTATGACGTAATGGGGGGGGTGTTATCTCTTTTGTCAAAAATCACCTGTTTTTGCTTGAACATTAAATGCCTCCAAATGGTATTTAATTCACTTCCCGGGCCCCTGGAAGCATGAAAATCACTTTAAACATGCTAATTTTAGCTCTAAAACTGATGATCTACCTACAAATGTGAACTGACGTTCAAAAATAAAACATTTGAAAATGGACCATTTTTCACCTTTCTGAAGCATGACGTAATGGGGGGGTGTTATCTCTTTTGTCAAAAATCACCTGTTTTTGCTTGAACATTAAATGCCTACAAATGGTATTTAATTCACTTCCCGGGGTGAAGAAACACTTTTTGAGACCTCAGAGTGAGTAAATTGGCCATATTCATGCACTTTTAACCATTCCACAAATCTTGTGTTTTGGGCCCCTGGAAGCATGAACATCACTTTAAACATGCTAATTTTAGCTCTAAAACTGATGATCTACCTACAAATGTGAACTGACGTTAAAAAATAAAACATTTTAAAACGGACCATTTTTCACCTTTCTGCAGCATGACGTAATGGGGGGGGGTGTTATCTATTTTGTCAAAAATCACCTGTTTTTGCTTGAACATTAAATGCGTCCAAATGGTATTTAATTCACTTCCCGGGCCCCTGGAAGCATGAAAATCACTTTAAACATGCTAATTTTAGCTCTAAAACTGATGATCTACCTACAAATGTGAACTGACTTTCAAAAATAAAACATTTGAAAACGGACAATTTTTCACCTTTTTGAAGCATGACGTAATGGGGGGGTGTTATCTCTTTTGTCAAAAATCACCTGTTTTTGCTTGAACATTAAATGCCTCCAAATGGTATTTAATTCACTTCCCGGGGTGAAGAAAATCTTTTTGAGACCTCAGAGTGAGTAAATTGGCCATTTTCATGCACTTTTAATCATTCCACAAATCTTGTGTTTTGGGCCCCTGGAAGCATGAAAATCACTTTAAACATGCTAATTTTAGCTCTAAAACTGATGATCTACCTACAAATGTGAACTGACGTTAAAAAATAAAACATTTGAAAACGGACCATTTTTCACCTTTCTGCAGCATGACGTAATGGGGGGGGGTGTTATCTCTTTTGTCAAAAATCACCTGTTTTTGCTTGAACATTCAATGCCTCCAAATGGTATTTAATTCACTTCCCGGGCCCCTGGAAGCATGAAAATCACTTTAAACATGCTAATTTTAGCTCTAAAACTGATGATCTACCTACAAATGTGAGCTGACGTTAAAAAATAAAACATTTGAAAACTGACCATTTTTCACCTTTCTGCAGCATGACGTAATGGGGGGGTGTTATCTCTTTTGTCAAAAATCACCTGTTTTTGCTTGAACATTAAATGCCTCCAAATGGTATTTAATTCACTTCCCGGGGTGAAGAAACACTTTTTGAGACCTCAGAGTGAGTAAATTGGCCATTTTCATGCACTTTTAACCATTCCACAAATCTTGTGTTTTGGGCCCCTGGAAGCATGAAAATCACTTTAAACATGCTAATTTTAGCTCTAAAACTGATGATCTACCTACAAATGTGAACTGACGTTAAAAAATAAAACATTTGAAAACGGTCCATTTTTCACCTTTCTGCAGTATGACGTAATGGGGGGGGGGTGTTATCTCTTTTGTCAAAAATCACCTGTTTTTGCTTGAACATGAAATGCCTCCAAATGGTATTTAATTCACTTCCCGGGCCCCTGGAAGCATGAAAATCACTTTAAACATGCTAATTTTAGCTCTAAAACTGATGATCTACCTACAAATGTGAACTGACTTTCAAAAATAAAACATTTGAAAACGGACAATTTTTCACCTTTCTGAAGCATGGCGTAATGGGGGGGTGTTATCTCTTTTGTCAAAAATCACCTGTTTTTGATTGAACATTAAATGCCTCCAAATGGTATTTAATTCACTTCCCGGGCCCCTGGAAGCATGAAAATCACTTTAAACATGCTAATTTTGGCCCTAAAACTGACAATCTACCTACAAATGTGAACTGAGGTTCAAAAATAAAACATTCAAAAACGGACCATTTTTCACCTTTCTGAAGCATGACGTAATGGGGGGGTGTTATCTCTTTTGTCAAAAATCACCTGTTTTTGCTTGAACATTACATGCCTACAAATGGTATTTAATTCACTTCCCGGGGTGAAGAAACACTTTTTGAGACCTCAGAGTGAGTAAATTGGCCATTTTCATGCACTTTTAACCATTCCACAAATCTTGTGTTTTGGGCCCCTGGAAGCATGAAAATCACTTTAAACATGCTAATTTTAGCTCTAAAACGGATGATCTACCTACAAATGTGTACTGACGTTAAAAAATAAAACATTTTAAAACGGACCATTTTTCACCTTTCTGCAGCATGACTTAATGGGGGGGGGTGTTATCTATTTTGTTAAAAATCACCTGTTTTTGCTTGAACATTAAATGCCTCCAAATGGTATTTAATTCACTTCCCGGGCCCCTGGAAGCATGAAAATCACTTTAAACATGCTAATTTTAGCTCTAAAACTGATGATCTACCTACAAATGTGAACTGACGTTCAAAAATAAAACATTTGAAAATGGACCATTTTTCACCTTTCTGCAGCATGACGTAATGGGGGGGTGTTATCTCTTTTGTCAAAAATCACCTGTTTTTGCTTGAACATTAAATGCCTCCAAATGGTATTTAATTCACTTCCCGGGCCCCTGGAAGCATGAAAATCACTTTAAACATGCTAATTTTAGCTCTAAAACTGATGATCTACCTACAAATGTGAACTGACTTTCAAAAATAAAACATTTGAATACGGACAATTTTTCACCTTTCTGAAGCATGGCGTAATGGGGGGGTGTTATCTCTTTTGTCAAAAATCACCTGTTTTTGCTTGAACATTAAATGCCTCCAAATGGTATTTAATTCACTTCCCGGGGTGAAGAAACACTTTTTGAGACCTCAGAGTGAGTAAATTGGCCATTTTCATGCACTTTTAACCATTCCACAAATCTTGTGTTTTGGGCCCCTGGAAGCATGAAAATCACTTTAAACATGCTAATTTTAGCTCTAAAACTGATGATCTACCTACAAATGTGAACTGACGTTAAAAAATAAAACATTTTAAAACGGACCATTTTTCACCTTTCTGCAGCATGACGTAATGGGGGGGGTGTTATCTATTTTGTCAAAAATCACCTGTTTTTGCTTGAACATTAAATGCCTCCAAATGGTATTTAATTCACTTCCCGGGCCCCTGGAAGCATGAAAATCACTTTAAACATGCTAATTTTAGCTCTAAAACTGATGATCTACCTACAAATGTGAACTGACGTTCAAAAATAAAACATTTGAAAACGGACCATTTTTCACCTTTCTGAAGCATGACGTAATGGGGGGGTGTTATCTCTTTTGTCAAAAATCACCTGTTTTTGCTTGAACATTAAATGCCTCCAAATGGTATTTAATTCACTTCCCAGGGTGAAGAAACACTTTTTGAGACCTCAGAGTGAGTAAATTGGCCATTTTCATGCACTTTTAACCATTCCACAAATCTTGTGTTTTGGGCCCCTGGAAGCATGAAAATCACTTTAAACATGCTAATTTTAGCTTTAAAACTGATGATCTACCTACAAATGTGAACTGACGTTCAAAAATAAAACATTTGAAAACGGACCATTTTTCACCTTTCTGAAGCATGACGTAATGTGGGGGGTGTTATCTCTTTTGTCAAAAATCACCTGTTTTTGCTTGAACATTAAATGCCTCCAAATGGTATTTAATTCACTTCCCGGGGTGAAGAAACACTTTTTGAGACCTCAGAGTGAGTAAATTGGCCATTTTCATGCACTTTTAACCATTCCACAAATCTTGTGTTTTGGGCCCCTGGAAGCATGAAAATCACTTTAAACATGCTAATTTTAGCTCTAAAACTGATGATCTACCTACAAATGTGAACTGACGTTCAAAAATAAAACATTTGAAAACGGACCATTTTTCCCCTTTCTGAAGCATGACGTAATGGGGGGGTGTTATCTCTTTGTCAAAAATCACCTGTTTTTGCTTGAACATTAAATGCCTCCAAATGGTATTTAATTCACTTCCCGGGGTGAAGAAACACTTTTTGAGACCTCAGAGTGAGTCAATTGGCCATTTTCATGCACTTTTAACCATTCCACAAATCTTGTGTTTTGGGCCCCTGGAAGCATGAAAATCACTTTAAACATGCTAATTTTAGCTCTAAAACTGATGATCTACCTACAAATGTGAACTGACGTTAAAAAATAAAACATTTGAAAACGGACCATTTTTCACCTTTCTGCAGCATGACGTAATGGGGGGGTGTTATCTCTTTTGTCAAAAATCTCCTGTTTTTGCTTGAACATTAAATGCCTCCAAATGGTATTTAATTTACTTCCCGGGCCCCTGGAAGCATGAAAATCACTTTAAACATGCTAATTTTAGCTCTAAAACTGATGATCTACCTACAAATGTGAACTGACTTTCAAAAATAAAACATTTGAAAACGGACAATTTTTCACCTTTCTGAAGCATGACGTAATGGGGGGGTGTTATCTCTTTTGTCAAAAATCACCTGTTTTTGCTTGAACATTAAATGCCTCCAAATGGTATTTAATTCACTTACCGGGGTGAAGAAAAACTTTTTGAGACCTCAGAGTGAGTAAATTGGCCATTTTCATGCACTTTTAACCATTCCACAAATCTTGTGTTTTGGGCCCCTGGAAGCATGAAAATCACTTTAAACATGCTAATTTTAGCTCTAAAACTGATGATCTACCTACAAATGTGAACTGACGTTAAAGATTAAAACATTTGAAAACGGACCATTTTTCACCTTTCTGCAGCATGACGTAATGGGGGGGTGTTATCTCTTTTGTCAAAAATCACCTGTTTTTGCTTGAACATTAAATGCCTCCAAATGGTATTTAATTCACTTCCCGGGCCCCTGGAAGCATGAAAATCACTTTAAACATGCTAATTTTAGCTCTAAAACTGATGATCTACCTACAAATGTGAACTGACGTTAAAAAATAAAACATTTGAAAACGGACCATTTTTCACCTTTCTGCAGCATGACGTAATGGGGGGGTGTTATCTCTTTTGTCAAAAATCACCTGTTTTTGCTTGAACATTAAATGCCTCCAAATGGTATTTAATTCACTTCCCGGGCCTCTGGAAGCATGAAAATCACTTTAAACATGCTAATTTTAGCTCTAAAACTGATGATCTACCTACAAATGTGAACTGACGTTCAAAAATAAAACATTTGAAAACGGACCATTTTTCACCTTTCTGAAGCATGACGTAATGGGGGGGTGTTATCTCTTTTGTCAAAAATCACCTGTTTTTGCTTGAACATTAAATGCCTCCAAATGGTATTTAATTCACTTCCCGGGGTGAAGAAACACTTTTTGAGACCTCAGAGTGAGTAAATTGGCCATTTTCATGCACTTTTAACCATTCCACAAATCTTGTGTTTTGGGCCCCTGGAAGCATGAAAATCACTTTAAACATGCTAATTTTAGCTTTAAAACTGATGATCTACCTGCAAATGTGAACTGACGTTAAAAAATAAAACATTTGAAAACGGACCATTTTTTACCTTTCTGCAGCATGACGTAATGGGGGGGTGTTATCTCTTTTGTCAAAAATCACCTGTTTTTGCTTGAACATTAAATGCCTCCAAATGGTATTTAATTCACTTCCCGGGGTGAAGAAACACTTTTTGAGACCTCAGAGTGAGTAAATTGGCCATTTTCATGCACTTTTAACCATTCCACAAATCTTGTGTTTTGGGCCCCTGGAAGCATGAAAATCACTTTAAACATGCTAATTTTAGCTCTAAAACTGATGATCTACCTACAAATGTGAACTGACGTTAAAAAATAAAACATTTGAAAACGGACCATTTTTCACCTTTCTGCAGTATGACGTAATGGGGGGGGTGTTATCTCTTTTGTAAAAAATCACCTGTTTTTGCTTGAACATTAAATGCCTCCAAATGGTATTTAATTCACTTCCCGGGCCCCTGGAAGCATGAAAATCACTTTAAACATGCTAATTTTGGCCCTAAAACTGACAATCTACCTACAAATGTGAACTGACGTTCAAAAATAAAACATTTGAAAACGGACCATTTTTCACCTTTCTGAAGCATGACGTAATGGGGGGGTGTTATCTCTTTTGTCAAAAATCACCTGTTTTTGCTTGAACATTAAATGCCTACAAATGGTATTTAATTCACTTCCCAGGGTGAATAAACACTTTTTGAGACCTCAGAGTGAGTAAATTGGCCACTTTCATGCACTTTTAACCATTCCACAAATCTTGTGTTTTGGGCCCCTGGAAGCATGAAAATCACTTTAAACATGCTAATTTTAGCTCTAAAACTGATGATCTACCTACAAATGTGAACTGACGTTAAAAAATAAAACATTTGAAAACGGACCATTTTTCACCTTTCTGCAGCATGACATAATGGGGGGGTGTTATCTCTTTTGTCAAAAATCACCTGTTTTTGCTTGAACATTAAATGCCTCCAAATGGTATTTAATTCACTTCCCGGGCCCCTGGAAGCATGAAAATCACTTTAAACATGCTAATTTTAGCTCTAAAACTGATGATCTACCTACAAATGTGAACTGACGTTCAAAAATTAAACATTTGAAAACGGACCATTTTTCACCTTTCTGAAGCATGACGTAATGGGGGGGTGTTATCTCTTTTGTCAAAAATCACCTGTTTTTGCTTGAACATTAAATGCCTCCAAATGGTATTTAATTCACTTCCCGGGGTGAAGAAACACTTTTTGAGACCTCAGAGTGAGTAAATTGGCCATTTTCATGCACTTTTAACCATTCCACAAATCTTGTGTTTTGGGCCCCTGGAAGCATGAAAATCACTTTAAACATGCTAATTTTAGCTCTAAAACTGATGATCTACCTACAAATGTGAACTGACGTTAAAAAATAAAACATTTGAAAACGGACCATTTTTCACCTTTCTGCAGCATGACGTAATGGGGGGGTGTTATCTCTTTTGTCAAAAATCTCCTGTTTTTGCTTGGACATTAAATGCCTCCAAATGGTATTTAATTCACTTCCCGGGCCCCTGGAAGCATGAAAATCACTTTAAACATGCTAATTTTAGCTCTAAAACTGATGATCTACCTACAAATGTGAACTGACTTTCAAAAATAAAACATTTGAAAACGGACAATTTTTCACCTTTCTGAAGCATGACGTAATGGGGGGGTGTTATCTCTTTTGTCAAAAATCACCTGTTTTTGCTTGAACATTAAATGCCTCCAAATGGTATTTAATTCACTTACCGGGCCCCTGGAAGCATGAAAATCACTTTAAACATGCTAATTTTAGCTCTAAAACTGATGATCTACCTACAAATGTGAACTGACGTTCAAAAATAAAACATTTGAAAACGGACCATTTTTCACCTTTCTGAAGCATGACGTAATGTGGGGGGTGTTATCTCTTTTGTCAAAAATCACCTGTTTTTGCCTGAACATTAAATGCCTCCAAATGGTATTTAATTCACTTCCCGGGGTGAAGAAACACTTTTTGAGACCTCAGAGTGAGTAAATTGGCCATTTTCATGCACTTTTAACCATTCCACAAATCTTGTGTTTTGGGCCCCTGGAAGCATGAAAATCACTTTAAACATGCTAATTTTAGCTCTAAAACTGATGATCTACCTACAAATGTGAACTGACGTTCAAAAATAAAACATTTGAAAACGGACCATTTTTCACCTTTCTGAAGCATGACGTAATGGGGGGGTGTTATCTCTTTGTCAAAAATCACCTGTTTTTGCTTGAACATTAAATGCCTCCAAATGGTATTTAATTCACTTCCCGGGGTGAAGAAACACTTTTTGAGACCTCAGAGTGAGTCAATTGGCCATTTTCATGCACTTTTAACCATTCCACAAATCTTGTGTTTTGGGCCCCTGGAAGCATGAAAATCACTTTAAACATGCTAATTTTAGCTCTAAAACTGATGATCTACCTACAAATGTGAACTGACGTTAAAAAATAAAACATTTGAAAACGGACCATTTTTCACCTTTCTGCAGCATGACGTAATGGGGGGGTGTTATCTCTTTTGTCAAAAATCACCTGTTTTTGCTTGAACATTAAATGCCTCCAAATGGTATTTAATTCACTTCCCGGGCCCCTGGAAGCATGAAAATCACTTTAAACATGCTAATTTTAGCTCTAAAACTGATGATCTACCTATAAATGTGAACTGACCTTCAAAAATAAAACATTTGAAAACGGACCATTTTTCACCTTTCTGAAGCATGACGTAATGGGGGGGTGTTATCTCTTTTGTCAAAAATCACCTGTTTTTGCTTGAACATTAAATGCCTCCAAATGGTATTTAATTCACTTCCCGGGGTGAAGAAACACTTTTTGAGACCTCAGAGTGAGTAAATTGGCCATTTTCATGCACTTTTAACCATTCCACAAATCTTGTGTTTTGGGCCCCTGGAAGCATGAAAATCACTTTAAACAAGCTAATTTTAGCTCTAAAACTGATGATCTACCTACGAATGTGAACTGACGTTAAAAAATAAAACATTTGAAAACGGACCATTTTTCACCTTTCTGCAGCATGACGTAATGGGGGGGTGTTATCTCTTTTGTCAAAAATCACCTGTTTTTGCTTGAACATTAAATGCCTCCAAATGGTATTTATTTCACTTCCCGGGCCCCTGGAAGCATGAAAATCACTTTAAACATGCTAATTTTAGCTCTAAAACTGATGATCTACCTACAAATGTGAACTGACGTTAAAAAATAAAACATTTGAAAACGGACCATTTTTCACCTTTCTGAAGCATGACGTAATGGGGGTGTGTTATCTCTTTTGTCAAAAATCACCTGTTTTTGCTTGAACATTAAATGCCTCCAAATGGTATTTAATTCACTTCCCGGGGTGAAGAAACACTTTTTGAGACCTCAGAGTGAGTAAATTGCCCATTTTCATGCACTTTTACCCATTACACAAATCTTGTGTTTTGGGCCCCTGGAAGCATGAAAATCACTTTAAACATGCTAATTTTAGCTTTAAAACTGATGATCTACCTACAAATGTGAACTGACGTTCAAAAATAAAACATTTGAAAACTGACCATTATTCACCTTTCTGAAGCATGACGTAATGGGGGGGTGTTATCTCTTTTGTCAAAAATCACCTGTTTTTGCTTGAACATTAAATGCCTCCAAATGGTATTTAATTCACTTCCCGGGGTGAAGAAACACTTTTTGAGACCTCAGAGTGAGTAAATTGGCCATTTTCATGCACTTTTAACCATTCCACAAATCTTGTGTTTTGGGCCCCTGGAAGCATGAAAATCACTTTAAACATGCTAATTTTAGCTTTAAAACTGATGATCTACCTGCAAATGTGAACTGACGTTAATGAATAAAACATTTGAAAAAGGACCATTTTTTACCTTTCTGCAGCATGACGTAATGGGGGGTGTTATCTCTTTTGTCAAAAATCACCTGCTTTTGCTTGAACATTAAATGCCTCCAAATGGTATTTAATTCACTTCCCGGGGTGAAGAAACACTTTTTGAGACCTCAGAGTGAGTAAATTGCCCATTTTCATGCACTTTTACCCATTACACAAATCTTGTGTTTTGGGCCCCTGGAAGCATGAAAATCACTTTAAACATGCTAATTTTAGCTTTAAAACTGATGATCTACCTACAAATGTGAACTGACGTTCAAAAATAAAACATTTGAAAACTGACCATTTTTCACCTTTCTGAAGCATGACGTAATGGGGGGTGTTATCTCTTTTGTCAAAAATCACCTGTTTTTGCTTGAACATTAAATGCCTCCAAATGGTATTTAATTCACTTCTCGGGGTGAAGAAACACTTTTTGAGACCTCAGAGTGAGTAAATTGGCAATTTTCATGCACTTTTAACCATTCCACAAATCTTGTGTTTTGGGCCCCTGGAAGCATGAAAATCACTTTAAACATGCTAATTTTAGCTTTAAAACTGATGATCTACCTGCAAATGTGAACTGACGTTAAAAAATAAAACATTTGAAAACGGACCATTTTTTACCTTTCTGCAGCATGACGTAATGGGGGGTGTTATCTCTTTTGTCAAAAATCACCTGCTTTTGCTTGAACATTAAATGCCTCCAAATGGTATTTAATTCACTTCCCGGGGTGAAGAAACACTTTTTGAGACCTCAGAGTGAGTAAATTGGCCATTTTCATGCACTTTTAACTATTCCACAAATCTTGTGTTTTGGGCCCCTGGAAGCATGAAAATCACTTTAAACATGCTAATTTTAGCTCTAAAACTGATGATCTACCTACAAATGTGAACTGACGTTAAAGAATAAAACATTTGAAAACGGACCATTTTTCACCTTTCTGCAGCATGACGTAATGGGGGGGTGTCATCTCTTTTGTCAAAAATCTCCTGTTTTTGCTTGAACATTAAATGCCTCCAAATGGTATTTAATTCACTTCCCGGGCCCCTGGAAGCATGAAAATCACTTTAAACATGCTAATTTTAGCTCTAAAACTGATGATCTACCTACAAATGTGAACTGACTTTCAAAAATAAAACATTTGAAAACGGACAATTTTTCACCTTTCTGAAGCATGACGTAATGGGGGGGTGTTATCTCTTTTGTCAAAAATCACCTGTTTTTGCTTGAACATTAAATGCCTCCGAATGGTATTTAATTCACTTACCGGGCCCCTGGAAGCATGAAAATCACTTTAAACATGCTAATTTTAGCTCTAAAACTGATGATCTACCTACAAATGTGAACTGACGTTCAAAAATAAAACATTTGAAAATGGACCATTTTTCACCTTTCTGAAGCATGACGTAATGTGGGGGGTGTTATCTCTTTTGTCAAAAATCACCTGTTTTTGCTTGAACATTAAATGCCTCCAAATGGTATTTAATTCACTTCCCGGGGTGAAGAAACACTTTTTGAGACCTCAGAGTGAGTAAATTGGCCATTTTCATGCACTTTTAACCATTCCACAAATCTTGTGTTTTGGGCCCCTGGAAGCATGAAAATCACTTTAAACATGCTAATTTTAGCTCTAAAACTGATGATCTACCTACAAATGTGAACTGACGTTAAAAAATAAAACATTTGAAAACGGACAATTTTTCACCTTTCTGCAGCATGACGTGATGGGGGGGGTGTTATCTCTTTTGTCAAAAATCACCTGTTTTTGCTTGAACATTAAATGCCTCCAAATGGTATTTAATTCACTTCCCGGGCCCCTGGAAGCATGAAAATCACTTTAAACATGCTAATTTTAGCTCTAAAACTGATGATCTACCTACAAATGTGAACTGACTTTCAAAAATAAAACATTTGAAAACGGACAATTTTTCACCTTTCTGAAGCATGACGTAATGGGGGGTGTTATCTCTTTTGTCAAAAATCACCTGTTTTTGCTTGAACATTAAATGCCTCCAAATGGTATTTAATTCACTTCCCGGGGTGAAGAAACACTTTTTGAGACCTCAGAGTGAGTAAATTGGCCATTTTCATGCACTTTTAACCATTCCACAAATCTTGTGTTTTGGGCCCCTGGAAGCATGAAAATCACTTTAAACATGCTAATTTTAGCTTTAAAACTGATGATCTACCTGCAAATGTGAACTGACGTTAAAAAATAAAACATTTGAAAACGGACCATTTTTTACCTTTCTGCAGCATGACGTAATGGGGGGGTGTTATCTCTTTTGTCAAAAATCACCTGTTTTTGCTTGAACATTAAATGCCTCTAAATGGTATTTAATTCACTTCCCGGGGTGAAGAAACACTTTTTGAGACCTCAGAGTGAGTAAATTGGCCATTTTCATGCACTTTTAACCATTCCACAAATCTTGTGTTTTGGGCCCCTGGAAGCATGAAAATCACGTTAAACATGCTAATTTTAGCTCTAAAACTGATGATCTACCTACAAATGTGAACTGATGTTAAAGAATAAAACATTTGAAAACGGACCATTTTTCACCTTTCTGCAGCATGACGTAATGGGGGGGTGTTATCTCTTTTGTCAAAAATCTCCTGTTTTTGCTTGAACATTAAATGCCTCCAAATGGTATTTAATTCACTTCCCGGGCCCCTGGAAGCATGAAAATCACTTTAAACATGCTAATTTTAGCTCTAAAACTGATGATCTACCTACAAATGTGAACTGACTTTCAAAAATAAAACATTTGAAAACGGACAATTTTTCACCTTTCTGAAGCATGACGTAATGGGGGGGTGTTATCTCTTTTGTCAAAAATCACCTGCTTTTGCTTGAACATTAAATGCCTCCGAATGGTATTTAATTCACTTACCGGGCCCCTGGAAGCATGAAAATCACTTTAAACATGCTAATTTTAGCTCTAAAACTGATGATCTACCTACAAATGTGAACTGACGTTCAAAAATAAAACATTTGAAAATGGACCATTTTTCACCTTTCTGAAGCATGACGTAATGTGGGGGGTGTTATCTCTTTTGTCAAAAATTACCTGTTTTTGCTTGAACATTAAATGCCTCCAAATGGTATTTAATTCACTTCCCGGGGTGAAGAAACACTTTTTGAGACCTCAGAGTGAGTAAATTGGCCATTTTCATGCACTTTTAACCATTCCACAAATCTTGTGTTTTGGGCCCCTGGAAGCATGAAAATCACTTTAAACATGCTAATTTTAGCTCTAAAACTGATGATCTACCTACAAACGTGAACTGACGTTAAAAAACTAAAACATTTGAAAACGGACCATTTTTCACCTTTCTGCAGCATGACGTAATGGGGGGGTGTTATCTCTTTTGTCAAAAATCACCTGTTTTTGCTTGAACATTAAATGCCTCCAAATGGTATTTAATTCACTTCCCGGGCCCCTGGAAGCATGAAAATCACTTTAAACATGCTAATTTTAGCTCTAAAACTGATGATCTACCTACAAATGTGAACTGACTTTAAAAAATAAAACATTTAAAAACGGACAATTTTTCACCTTTCTGAAGCATGACGTAATGGGGGGGTGTTATCTCTTTTGTCAAAAATCACCTGTTTTTGCTTGAACATTAAGTGCCTCCAAATGGTATTTAATTCACTTCACGGGGTGAAGAAACACTTTTTGAGACCTCAGAGTGAGTAAATTGGCCATTTTCATGCACTTTTAACCATTCCACAAATCTTGTGTTTTGGGCCCCTGGAAGCATGAAAATCACTTTAAACATGCTAATTTTAGCTCTAAAACTGATGATCTACCTACAAATGTGAACTGACGTTAAAAAATAAACCATTTGAAAACGGACCATTTTTCACCTTTCTGCAGCATGACGTAATGGGGGGGTGTTATCTCTTTTGTCAAAAATCACCTGTTTTTGCTTGAACATTAAATGCCTCCAAATGGTATTTAATTCACTTCCCGGGCCCCTGGAAGCATGAAAATCACTTTAAACATGCTAATTTTAGCTCTAAAACTGATGATCTACCTACAAATGTGAACTGACTTTCAAAAATAAAACATTTGAAAACGGACAATTTTTCACCTTTCTGAAGCATGACGTAATGGGGGGGTGTTATCTCTTTTGTCAAAAATCACCTGTTTTTGCTTGAACATTAAATGCCTCCAAATGGTATTTAATTCACTTCCCGGGGTGAAGAAACACTTTTTGAGACCTCAGAGTGAGTAAATTGGCCATTTTCATGCACTTTTAACCATTCCACAAATCTTGTGTTTTGGGCCCCTGGAAGCATGAAAATCACTTTAAACATGCTAATTTTAGCTCTAAAACTGATGATCTACCTACAAATGTGAACTGACGTTAAAAAATAAAACATTTGAAAATGGACCATTTTTCACCTTTCTGCAGTATGACGTAATGGGGGGGGGGTGTTATCTGTTTTGTCAAAAATCACCTGTTTTTGCTTGAACATTAAATGCCTCCAAATGGTATTTAATTCACTTCCCGGGCCCCTGGAAGCATGAAAATCACTTTAAACATGCTAATTTTGGCCCTAAAACTGACAATCTACCTACAAATGTGAACTGACGTTCAAAAATAAAACATTTGAAAACGGACCATTTTTCACCTTTCTGAAGCATGACATAATGGGGGGGTGTTATCTCTTTTGTCAAAAATCACCTGTTTTTGCTTGAACATTAAATGCCTACAAATGGTATTTAATTCACTTCCCAGGGTGAAGAAACACTTTTTGAGACCTCAGAGTGAGTAAATTGGCCATTTTCATGCACTTTTAACCATTCCACAAATCTTGTGTTTTGGGCCCCTGGAAGCATGAAAATCACTTTAAACATGCTAATTTTAGCTCTAAAACTGATGATCTACCTACAAATGTGAACTGACTTTCAAAAATAAAACATTTGAATACGGACAATTTTTCACCTTTCTGAAGCATGGCGTAATGGGGGGGGTGTTATCTCTTTAGTCAAAAATCACCTGTTTTTGCTTGAACATTAAATGCCTCCGAATGGTATTTAATTCACTTACCGGGCCCCTGGAAGCATGAAAATCACTTTAAACATGCTAATTTTAGCTCTAAAACTGATGATCTACCTACAAATGTGAACTGACTTTCAAAAATAAAACATTTGAAAACGGACCATTTTTCACCTTTCTGCAGCATGACGTAATGGGGGGGGTGTTATCTCTTTTGTCAAAAATCACCTGTTTTTGCTTGAACATTAAATGCCTCCAAATGGTATTTAATTCACTTCCCGGGCCCCTGGAAGCATGAAAATCACTTTAAACATGCTAATTTTAGCTCTAAAACTGATGATCTACCTACAAATGTGAACTGACGTTCAAAAATAAAACATTTGAAAACGGACCATTTTTCACCTTTCTGAAGCATGACGTAATGTGGGGGGTGTTATATCTTTTGTCAAAAATTACCTGTTTTTGCTTGAACATTAAATGCCTCCAAATGGTATTTAATTCACTTCCCGGGGTGAAGAAACACTTTTTGAGACCTCAGAGTGAGTAAATTGGCCATTTTCATGCACTTTTAACCATTCCACAAATCTTGTGTTTTGGGCCCCTGGAAGCATGAAAATCACTTTAAACATGCTAATTTTAGCTCTAAAACTGATGATCTACCTACAAATGTGAACTGACGTTAAAAAACTAAAACATTTGAAAACGGACCATTTTTCACCTTTCTGCAGCATGACGTAATGGGGGGGTGTTATCTCTTTTGTCAAAAATCACCTGTTTTTGCTTGAACATTAAATGCCTCCAAATGGTATTTAATTCACTTCCCGGGCCCCTGGAAGCATGAAAATCACTTTAAACATGCTAATTTTAGCTCTAAAACTGATGATCTACCTACAAATGTGAACTGACTTTAAAAAATAAAACATTTAAAAACGGACAATTTTTCACCTTTCTGAAGCATGACGTAATGGGGGGGTGTTATCTCTTTTGTCAAAAATCACCTGTTTTTGCTTGAACATTAAGTGCCTCCAAATGGTATTTAATTCACTTCACGGGGTGAAGAAACACTTTTTGAGACCTCAGAGTGAGTAAATTGGCCATTTTCATGCACTTTTAACCATTCCACAAATCTTGTGTTTTGGGCCCCTGGAAGCATGAAAATCACTTTAAACATGCTAATTTTAGCTCTAAAACTGATGATCTACCTACAAATGTGAACTGACGTTAAAAAATAAAACATTTGAAAACGGACCATTTTTCACCTTTCTGCAGCATGACGTAATGGGGGGGTGTTATCTCTTTTGTCAAAAATCACCTGTTTTTGCTTGAACATTAAATGCCTCCAAATGGTATTTAATTCACTTCCCGGGCCCCTGGAAGCATGAAAATCACTTTAAACATGCTAATTTTAGCTCTAAAACTGATGATCTACCTACAAATGTGAACTGACTTTCAAAAATAAAACATTTGAAAACGGACAATTTTTCACCTTTCTGAAGCATGACGTAATGGGGGGGTGTTATCTCTTTTGTCAAAAATCACCTGTTTTTGCTTGAACATTAAATGCCTCCAAATGGTATTTAATTCACTTCCCGGGGTGAAGAAACACTTTTTGAGACCTCAGAGTGAGTAAATTGGCCATTTTCATGCACTTTTAACCATTCCACAAATCTTGTGTTTTGGGCCCCTGGAAGCATGAAAATCACTTTAAACATGCTAATTTTAGCTCTAAAACTGATGATCTACCTACAAATGTGAACTGACGTTAAAAAATAAAACATTTGAAAATGGACCATTTTTCACCTTTCTGCAGTATGACGTAATGGGGGGGGGGTGTTATCTGTTTTGTCAAAAATCACCTGTTTTTGCTTGAACATTAAATGCCTCCAAATGGTATTTAATTCACTTCCCGGGCCCCTGGAAGCATGAAAATCACTTTAAACATGCTTATTTTGGCCCTAAAACTGACAATCTACCTACAAATGTGAACTGACGTTCAAAAATAAAACATTTGAAAACGGACCATTTTTCACCTTTCTGAAGCATGACATAATGGGGGGGTGTTATCTCTTTTGTCAAAAATCACCTGTTTTTGCTTGAACATTAAATGCCTACAAATGGTATTTAATTCACTTCCCAGGGTGAAGAAACACTTTTTGAGACCTCAGAGTGAGTAAATTGGCCATTTTCATGCACTTTTAACCATTCCACAAATCTTGTGTTTTGGGCCCCTGGAAGCATGAAAATCACTTTAAACATGCTAATTTTAGCTCTAAAACTGATGATCTACCTACAAATGTGAACTGACTTTCAAAAATAAAACATTTGAATACGGACAATTTTTCACCTTTCTGAAGCATGGCGTAATGGGGGGGGTGTTATCTCTTTAGTCAAAAATCACCTGTTTTTGCTTGAACATTAAATGCCTCCGAATGGTATTTAATTCACTTACCGGGCCCCTGGAAGCATGAAAATCACTTTAAACATGCTAATTTTAGCTCTAAAACTGATGATCTACCTACAAATGTGAATTGACTTTCAAAAATAAAACATTTGAAAACGGACCATTTTTCACCTTTCTGAAGCATGACGTAATGGGGGGTGTTATCTCTTTTGTCAAAAATCACCTGTTTTTGCTTGAACATTAAATGCCTCCAAATGGTATTTAATTCACTTCCCGGGGTGAAGAAACACTTTTTGAGACCTCAGAGTGAGTAAATTGGCCATTTTCATGCACTTTTAACCATTCCACAAATCTTGTGTTTTGGGCCCCTGGAAGCATGAAAATCACTTTAAACATGCGAATTTTAGCTCTAAAACTGATGATCTACCTACAAATGTGAACTGACGTTAAAAAATAAAACATTTGAAAATGGACCATTTTTCACCTTTCTGCAGTATGACGTAATGGGGGGGGGTGTTATCTGTTTTGTCAAAAATCACCTGTTTTTGCTTGAACATTAAATGCCTCCAAATGGTATTTAATTCACTTCCCGGGCCCCTGGAAGCATGAAAATCACTTTAAACATGCTAATTTTGGCCCTAAAACTGACAATCTACCTACAAATGTGAACTGACGTTCAAAAATAAAACATTTGAAAACGGACCATTTTTCACCTTTCTGAAGCATGACATAATGGGGGGGGTGTTATCTCTTTTGTCAAAAATCACCTGTTTTTGCTTGAACATTAAATGCCTACAAATGGTATTTAATTCACTTCCCAGGGTGAAGAAACACTTTTTGAGACCTCAGAGTGAGTAAATTGGCCATTTTCATGCACTTTTAACCATTCCACAAATCTTGTGTTTTGGGCCCCTGGAAGCATGAAAATCACTTTAAACATGCTAATTTTAGCTCTAAAACTGATGATCTACCTACAAATGTGAACTGACGTTAAAAAATAAAACATTTAAAAACGGACCATTTTTCACCTTTCTGCAGCATGACGTAATGGGGGGGGGTGTTATCTCTTTTGTCAAAAATCACCTGTTTTTGCTTGAACATTAAATGCCTCCAAATGGTATTTAATTCACTTCCCGGGCCCCTGGAAGCATGAAAATCACTTTAAACATGCTAATTTTAGCTCTAAAACTGATGATCTACCTACAAATGTGAACTGACGTTCAAAAATAAAACATTTGAAAACGGACCATTTTTCACCTTTCTGAAGCATGACGTAATGGGGGGGTGTTATCTCTTTTGTCAAAAATCACCTGTTTTTGCTTGAACATTAAATGCCTCCAAATGGTATTTAATTCACTTCCCGGGGTGAAGAAACACTTTTTGAGACCTCAGAGTGAGTAAATTGGCCATTTTCATGCACTTTTAACCATTCCACAAATCTTGTGTTTTGGGCCCCTGGAAGCATGAAAATCACTTTAAACATGCTAATTTTAGCTCTAAAACTGATGATCTACCTACAAATGTGAACTGATGTTAAAAAATAAAACATTTGAAAACGGACAATTTTTCACCTTTCTGAAGCATGACGTAATGGGGGGGTGTTATCTCTTTTGTCAAAAATCACCTGTTTTTGCTTGAACATTAAATGCCTCCAAATGGTATTTAATTCACTTACCGGGCCCCTGGAAGCATGAAAATCACTTTAAACATGCTAATTTTAGCTCTAAAACTGATGATCTACCTAAAAATGTGAACTGACGTTCAAAAATAAAACATTTGAAAACGGACCATTTTTCACCTTTCTGAAGCATGACGTAATGTGGGGGGTGTTATCTCTTTTGTCAAAAATCACCTGTTTTTGCTTGAACATTAAATGCCTCCAAATGGTATTTAATTCACTTCCCGGGGTGAAGAAACACTTTTTGAGACCTCAGAGTGAGTCAATTGGCCATTTTCATGCACTTTTAACCATTCCACAAATCTTGTGTTTTGGGCCCCTGGAAGCATGAAAATCACTTTAAACATGCTAATTTTAGCTTTAAAACTGATGATCTACCTGCAAATGTGAACTGACGTTAAAAAGTAAAACATTTGAAAACGGACCATTTTTCACCTTTCTGCAGCATGACGTAATGGGGGGGTGTTATCTCTTTCGTCAAAAATCACCTGTTTTTGCTTGAACATTAAATGCCTCCAAATGGTATTTAATTCACTTCCCGGGCCCCTGGAAGCATGAAAATCACTTTAAACATGCTAATTTTAGCTCTAAAACTGATGATCTACCTACAAATGTGAACTGACCTTCAAAAATAAAACATTTGAAAACGGACCATTTTTCACCTTTCTGAAGCATGACGTAATGGGGGGGTGTTATCTCTTCTGTCAAAAATCACCTGTTTTTGCTTGAACATTAAATGCCTCCAAATGGTATTTAATTCACTTCCCGGGGTGAAGAAACACTTTTTGAGACCTCAGAGTGAGTAAATTGGCCATTTTCATGCACTTTTAACCATTCCACAAATCTTGTGTTTTGGGCCCCTGGAAGCATGAAAATCACTTTAAACATGCTAATTTTAGCTTTAAAACTGATGATCTACCTGCAAATGTGAACTGACGTTAAAAAATAAAACATTTGAAAACGGACCATTTTTCACCTTTCTGCAGCATGACGTAATGGGGGGTGTTATCTCTTTTGTCAAAAATCATCTGTTTTTGCTTGAACATTAAATGCCTCCAAATGGTATTTAATTCACTTCCCGGGGTGAAGAAACACTTTTTGAGACCTCAGAGTGAGTAAATTGGCCATTTTCATGCACTTTTAACCATTCCACAAATCTTGTGTTTTGGGCCCCTGGAAGCATGAAAATCACTTTAAACATGCTAATTTTAGCTCTAAAACTGATGATCTACCTACAAATGTGAACTGACGTTCAAAAATAAAACATTTGAAAATGGACCATTTTTCACCTTTCTGAAGCATGACGTAATGTGGGGGGTGTTATCTCTTTTGTCAAAAATTACCTGTTTTTGCTTGAACATTAAATGCCTCCAAATGGTATTTAATTCACTTCCCGGGGTGAAGAAACACTTTTTGAGACCTCAGAGTGAGTAAATTGGCCATTTTCATGCACTTTTAACCATTCCACAAATCTTGTGTTTTGGGCCCCTGGAAGCATGAAAATCACTTTAAACATGCTAATTTTAGCTCTAAAACTGATGATCTACCTACAAACGTGAACTGACGTTAAAAAACTAAAACATTTGAAAACGGACCATTTTTCACCTTTCTGCAGCATGACGTAATGGGGGGGTGTTATCTCTTTTGTCAAAAATCACCTGTTTTTGCTTGAACATTAAATGCCTCCAAATGGTATTTAATTCACTTCCCGGGCCCCTGGAAGCATGAAAATCACTTTAAACATGCTAATTTTAGCTCTAAAACTGATGATCTACCTACAAATGTGAACTGACTTTAAAAAATAAAACATTTAAAAACGGACAATTTTTCACCTTTCTGAAGCATGACGTAATGGGGGGGTGTTATCTCTTTTGTCAAAAATCACCTGTTTTTGCTTGAACATTAAGTGCCTCCAAATGGTATTTAATTCACTTCACGGGGTGAAGAAACACTTTTTGAGACCTCAGAGTGAGTAAATTGGCCATTTTCATGCACTTTTAACCATTCCACAAATCTTGTGTTTTGGGCCCCTGGAAGCATGAAAATCACTTTAAACATGCTAATTTTAGCTCTAAAACTGATGATCTACCTACAAATGTGAACTGACGTTAAAAAATAAACCATTTGAAAACGGACCATTTTTCACCTTTCTGCAGCATGACGTAATGGGGGGGTGTTATCTCTTTTGTCAAAAATCACCTGTTTTTGCTTGAACATTAAATGCCTCCAAATGGTATTTAATTCACTTCCCGGGCCCCTGGAAGCATGAAAATCACTTTAAACATGCTAATTTTAGCTCTAAAACTGATGATCTACCTACAAATGTGAACTGACTTTCAAAAATAAAACATTTGAAAACGGACAATTTTTCACCTTTCTGAAGCATGACGTAATGGGGGGGTGTTATCTCTTTTGTCAAAAATCACCTGTTTTTGCTTGAACATTAAATGCCTCCAAATGGTATTTAATTCACTTCCCGGGGTGAAGAAACACTTTTTGAGACCTCAGAGTGAGTAAATTGGCCATTTTCATGCACTTTTAACCATTCCACAAATCTTGTGTTTTGGGCCCCTGGAAGCATGAAAATCACTTTAAACATGCTAATTTTAGCTCTAAAACTGATGATCTACCTACAAATGTGAACTGACGTTAAAAAATAAAACATTTGAAAATGGACCATTTTTCACCTTTCTGCAGTATGACGTAATGGGGGGGGGGTGTTATCTGTTTTGTCAAAAATCACCTGTTTTTGCTTGAACATTAAATGCCTCCAAATGGTATTTAATTCACTTCCCGGGCCCCTGGAAGCATGAAAATCACTTTAAACATGCTAATTTTGGCCCTAAAACTGACAATCTACCTACAAATGTGAACTGACGTTCAAAAATAAAACATTTGAAAACGGACCATTTTTCACCTTTCTGAAGCATGACATAATGGGGGGGTGTTATCTCTTTTGTCAAAAATCACCTGTTTTTGCTTGAACATTAAATGCCTACAAATGGTATTTAATTCACTTCCCAGGGTGAAGAAACACTTTTTGAGACCTCAGAGTGAGTAAATTGGCCATTTTCATGCACTTTTAACCATTCCACAAATCTTGTGTTTTGGGCCCCTGGAAGCATGAAAATCACTTTAAACATGCTAATTTTAGCTCTAAAACTGATGATCTACCTACAAATGTGAACTGACTTTCAAAAATAAAACATTTGAATACGGACAATTTTTCACCTTTCTGAAGCATGGCGTAATGGGGGGGGTGTTATCTCTTTAGTCAAAAATCACCTGTTTTTGCTTGAACATTAAATGCCTCCGAATGGTATTTAATTCACTTACCGGGCCCCTGGAAGCATGAAAATCACTTTAAACATGCTAATTTTAGCTCTAAAACTGATGATCTACCTACAAATGTGAACTGACTTTCAAAAATAAAACATTTGAAAACGGACCATTTTTCACCTTTCTGCAGCATGACGTAATGGGGGGGGTGTTATCTCTTTTGTCAAAAATCACCTGTTTTTGCTTGAACATTAAATGCCTCCAAATGGTATTTAATTCACTTCCCGGGCCCCTGGAAGCATGAAAATCACTTTAAACATGCTAATTTTAGCTCTAAAACTGATGATCTACCTACAAATGTGAACTGACGTTCAAAAATAAAACATTTGAAAACGGACCATTTTTCACCTTTCTGAAGCATGACGTAATGTGGGGGGTGTTATATCTTTTGTCAAAAATTACCTGTTTTTGCTTGAACATTAAATGCCTCCAAATGGTATTTAATTCACTTCCCGGGGTGAAGAAACACTTTTTGAGACCTCAGAGTGAGTAAATTGGCCATTTTCATGCACTTTTAACCATTCCACAAATCTTGTGTTTTGGGCCCCTGGAAGCATGAAAATCACTTTAAACATGCTAATTTTAGCTCTAAAACTGATGATCTACCTACAAATGTGAACTGACGTTAAAAAACTAAAACATTTGAAAACGGACCATTTTTCACCTTTCTGCAGCATGACGTAATGGGGGGGTGTTATCTCTTTTGTCAAAAATCACCTGTTTTTGCTTGAACATTAAATGCCTCCAAATGGTATTTAATTCACTTCCCGGGCCCCTGGAAGCATGAAAATCACTTTAAACATGCTAATTTTAGCTCTAAAACTGATGATCTACCTACAAATGTGAACTGACTTTAAAAAATAAAACATTTAAAAACGGACAATTTTTCACCTTTCTGAAGCATGACGTAATGGGGGGGTGTTATCTCTTTTGTCAAAAATCACCTGTTTTTGCTTGAACATTAAGTGCCTCCAAATGGTATTTAATTCACTTCACGGGGTGAAGAAACACTTTTTGAGACCTCAGAGTGAGTAAATTGGCCATTTTCATGCACTTTTAACCATTCCACAAATCTTGTGTTTTGGGCCCCTGGAAGCATGAAAATCACTTTAAACATGCTAATTTTAGCTCTAAAACTGATGATCTACCTACAAATGTGAACTGACGTTAAAAAATAAAACATTTGAAAACGGACCATTTTTCACCTTTCTGCAGCATGACGTAATGGGGGGGTGTTATCTCTTTTGTCAAAAATCACCTGTTTTTGCTTGAACATTAAATGCCTCCAAATGGTATTTAATTCACTTCCCGGGCCCCTGGAAGCATGAAAATCACTTTAAACATGCTAATTTTAGCTCTAAAACTGATGATCTACCTACAAATGTGAACTGACTTTCAAAAATAAAACATTTGAAAACGGACAATTTTTCACCTTTCTGAAGCATGACGTAATGGGGGGGTGTTATCTCTTTTGTCAAAAATCACCTGTTTTTGCTTGAACATTAAATGCCTCCAAATGGTATTTAATTCACTTCCCGGGGTGAAGAAACACTTTTTGAGACCTCAGAGTGAGTAAATTGGCCATTTTCATGCACTTTTAACCATTCCACAAATCTTGTGTTTTGGGCCCCTGGAAGCATGAAAATCACTTTAAACATGCTAATTTTAGCTCTAAAACTGATGATCTACCTACAAATGTGAACTGACGTTAAAAAATAAAACATTTGAAAATGGACCATTTTTCACCTTTCTGCAGTATGACGTAATGGGGGGGGGGTGTTATCTGTTTTGTCAAAAATCACCTGTTTTTGCTTGAACATTAAATGCCTCCAAATGGTATTTAATTCACTTCCCGGGCCCCTGGAAGCATGAAAATCACTTTAAACATGCTTATTTTGGCCCTAAAACTGACAATCTACCTACAAATGTGAACTGACGTTCAAAAATAAAACATTTGAAAACGGACCATTTTTCACCTTTCTGAAGCATGACATAATGGGGGGGTGTTATCTCTTTTGTCAAAAATCACCTGTTTTTGCTTGAACATTAAATGCCTACAAATGGTATTTAATTCACTTCCCAGGGTGAAGAAACACTTTTTGAGACCTCAGAGTGAGTAAATTGGCCATTTTCATGCACTTTTAACCATTCCACAAATCTTGTGTTTTGGGCCCCTGGAAGCATGAAAATCACTTTAAACATGCTAATTTTAGCTCTAAAACTGATGATCTACCTACAAATGTGAACTGACTTTCAAAAATAAAACATTTGAATACGGACAATTTTTCACCTTTCTGAAGCATGGCGTAATGGGGGGGGTGTTATCTCTTTAGTCAAAAATCACCTGTTTTTGCTTGAACATTAAATGCCTCCGAATGGTATTTAATTCACTTACCGGGCCCCTGGAAGCATGAAAATCACTTTAAACATGCTAATTTTAGCTCTAAAACTGATGATCTACCTACAAATGTGAATTGACTTTCAAAAATAAAACATTTGAAAACGGACCATTTTTCACCTTTCTGAAGCATGACGTAATGGGGGGTGTTATCTCTTTTGTCAAAAATCACCTGTTTTTGCTTGAACATTAAATGCCTCCAAATGGTATTTAATTCACTTCCCGGGGTGAAGAAACACTTTTTGAGACCTCAGAGTGAGTAAATTGGCCATTTTCATGCACTTTTAACCATTCCACAAATCTTGTGTTTTGGGCCCCTGGAAGCATGAAAATCACTTTAAACATGCGAATTTTAGCTCTAAAACTGATGATCTACCTACAAATGTGAACTGACGTTAAAAAATAAAACATTTGAAAATGGACCATTTTTCACCTTTCTGCAGTATGACGTAATGGGGGGGGGTGTTATCTGTTTTGTCAAAAATCACCTGTTTTTGCTTGAACATTAAATGCCTCCAAATGGTATTTAATTCACTTCCCGGGCCCCTGGAAGCATGAAAATCACTTTAAACATGCTAATTTTGGCCCTAAAACTGACAATCTACCTACAAATGTGAACTGACGTTCAAAAATAAAACATTTGAAAACGGACCATTTTTCACCTTTCTGAAGCATGACATAATGGGGGGGGTGTTATCTCTTTTGTCAAAAATCACCTGTTTTTGCTTGAACATTAAATGCCTACAAATGGTATTTAATTCACTTCCCAGGGTGAAGAAACACTTTTTGAGACCTCAGAGTGAGGAAATTGGCCATTTTCATGCACTTTTAACCATTCCACAAATCTTGTGTTTTGGGCCCCTGGAAGCATGAAAATCACTTTAAACATGCTAATTTTAGCTCTAAAACTGATGATCTACCTACAAATGTGAACTGACGTTAAAAAATAAAACATTTAAAAACGGACCATTTTTCACCTTTCTGCAGCATGACGTAATGGGGGGGGGTGTTATCTCTTTTGTCAAAAATCACCTGTTTTTGCTTGAACATTAAATGCCTCCAAATGGTATTTAATTCACTTCCCGGGCCCCTGGAAGCATGAAAATCACTTTAAACATGCTAATTTTAGCTCTAAAACTGATGATCTACCTACAAATGTGAACTGACGTTCAAAAATAAAACATTTGAAAACGGACCATTTTTCACCTTTCTGAAGCATGACGTAATGGGGGGGTGTTATCTCTTTTGTCAAAAATCACCTGTTTTTGCTTGAACATTAAATGCCTCCAAATGGTATTTAATTCACTTCCCGGGGTGAAGAAACACTTTTTGAGACCTCAGAGTGAGTAAATTGGCCATTTTCATGCACTTTTAACCATTCCACAAATCTTGTGTTTTGGGCCCCTGGAAGCATGAAAATCACTTTAAACATGCTAATTTTAGCTCTAAAACTGATGATCTACCTACAAATGTGAACTGATGTTAAAAAATAAAACATTTGAAAACGGACAATTTTTCACCTTTCTGAAGCATGACGTAATGGGGGGGTGTTATCTCTTTTGTCAAAAATCACCTGTTTTTGCTTGAACATTAAATGCCTCCAAATGGTATTTAATTCACTTACCGGGCCCCTGGAAGCATGAAAATCACTTTAAACATGCTAATTTTAGCTCTAAAACTGATGATCTACCTAAAAATGTGAACTGACGTTCAAAAATAAAACATTTGAAAACGGACCATTTTTCACCTTTCTGAAGCATGACGTAATGTGGGGGGTGTTATCTCTTTTGTCAAAAATCACCTGTTTTTGCTTGAACATTAAATGCCTCCAAATGGTATTTAATTCACTTCCCGGGGTGAAGAAACACTTTTTGAGACCTCAGAGTGAGTCAATTGGCCATTTTCATGCACTTTTAACCATTCCACAAATCTTGTGTTTTGGGCCCCTGGAAGCATGAAAATCACTTTAAACATGCTAATTTTAGCTTTAAAACTGATGATCTACCTGCAAATGTGAACTGACGTTAAAAAGTAAAACATTTGAAAACGGACCATTTTTCACCTTTCTGCAGCATGACGTAATGGGGGGGTGTTATCTCTTTCGTCAAAAATCACCTGTTTTTGCTTGAACATTAAATGCCTCCAAATGGTATTTAATTCACTTCCCGGGCCCCTGGAAGCATGAAAATCACTTTAAACATGCTAATTTTAGCTCTAAAACTGATGATCTACCTACAAATGTGAACTGACCTTCAAAAATAAAACATTTGAAAACGGACCATTTTTCACCTTTCTGAAGCATGACGTAATGGGGGGGTGTTATCTCTTCTGTCAAAAATCACCTGTTTTTGCTTGAACATTAAATGCCTCCAAATGGTATTTAATTCACTTCCCGGGGTGAAGAAACACTTTTTGAGACCTCAGAGTGAGTAAATTGGCCATTTTCATGCACTTTTAACCATTCCACAAATCTTGTGTTTTGGGCCCCTGGAAGCATGAAAATCACTTTAAACATGCTAATTTTAGCTTTAAAACTGATGATCTACCTGCAAATGTGAACTGACGTTAAAAAATAAAACATTTGAAAACGGACCATTTTTCACCTTTCTGCAGCATGACGTAATGGGGGGTGTTATCTCTTTTGTCAAAAATCATCTGTTTTTGCTTGAACATTAAATGCCTCCAAATGGTATTTAATTCACTTCCCGGGGTGAAGAAACACTTTTTGAGACCTCAGAGTGAGTAAATTGGCCATTTTCATGCACTTTTAACCATTCCACAAATCTTGTGTTTTGGGCCCCTGGAAGCATGAAAATCACTTTAAACATGCTAATTTTAGCTCTAAAACTGATGATCTACCTACAAATGTGAACTGACGTTAAAAAATAAAACATTTGAAAACGGACCATTTTTCACCTTTCTGCAGCATGACGTAATGGGGGGGTGTTATCTCTTTTGTCAAAAATCTCCTGTTTTTGCTTGAACATTAAATGCCTCCAAATGGTATTTAATTCACTTCCCGGGCCCCTGGAAGCATGAAAATCACTTTAAACATGCTAATTTTAGCTCTAAAACTGATGATCTACCTACAAATGTGAACTGACTTTCAAAAATAAAACATTTGAAAACGGACAATTTTTCACCTTTCTGAAGCATGACGTAATGGGGGGGTGTTATCTCTTTTGTCAAAAATCACCTGTTTTTGCTTGAACATTAAATGCCTCCAAATGGTATTTAATTCACTTCCCGGGGTGAAGAAACACTTTTTGAGACCTCAGAGTGAGTAAATTGGCCATTTTCATGCACTTTTAACCATTCCACAAATCTTGTGTTTTGGGCCCCTGGAAGCATGAAAATCACTTTAAACATGCTAATTTTAGCTCTAAAACTGATGATCTACCTACAAATGTGAACTGACCTTCAAAAATAAAACATTTGAAAACGGACCATTTTTCACCTTTCTGAAGCATGACGTAATGGGGGGGTGTTATCTCTTTTGTCAAAAATCACCTGTTTTTGCTTGAACATTAAATGCCTCCAAATGGTATTTAATTCACTTCCCGGGGTGAAGAAACACTTTTTGAGACCTCAGAGTGAGTAAATTGGCCATTTTCATGCACTTTTAACCATTCCACAAATCTTGTGTTTTGGGCCCCTGGAAGCATGAAAATCACTTTAAACAAGCTAATTTTAGCTCTAAAACTGATGATCTACCTACAAATGTGAACTGACGTTAAAAAATAAAACATTTGAAAACGGACCATTTTTCACCTTTCTGTAGCATGACGTAATGGGGGGGTGTTATCTCTTTTGTCAAAAATCACCTGTTTTTGCTTGAACATTAAATGCCTCCAAATGGTATTTAATTCACTTCCCGGGCCCCTGGAAGCATGAAAATCACTTTAAACATGCTAATTTTAGCTCTAAAACTGATGATCTACCTACAAATGTGAACTGACGTTAAAAAATAAAACATTTGAAAACGGACCATTTTACACCTTTCTGAAGCATGACGTAATGGGGGGGTGTTATCTCTTTTGTCAAAAATCACCTGTTTTTGCTTGAACATTAAATGCCTCCAAATGGTATTTAATTCACTTCCCGGGCCCCTGGAAGCATGAAAATCACTTTAAACATGCTAATTATAGCTCTAAAACTGATGATCTACCTACAAATGTGAACTGACTTTCAAAAATAAAACATTTGAAAACGGACAATTTTTCACCTTTCTGAAGCATGACGTAATGGGGGGGTGTTATCTCTTTTGTCAAAAATCACCTGTTTTTGCTTGAACATTAAATGCCTCCAAATGGTATTTAATTCACTTCCCGGGGTGAAGAAACACTTTTTGAGACCTCAGAGTGAGTAAATTGGCCATTTTCATGCACTTTTAACCATTCCACAAATCTTGTGTTTTGGGCCCCTGGAAGCATGAAAATCACTTTAAACATGCTAATTTTAGCTCTAAAACTGATGATCTACCTACAAATGTGAACTGACCTTCAAAAATAAAACATTTGAAAACTGACCATTTTTCACCTTTCTGAAGCATGACGTAATGGGGGGGTGTTATCTCTTCTGTCAAAAATCACCTGTTTTTGCTTGAACATTAAATGCCTCCAAATGGTATTTAATTCACTTCCCGGGGTGAAGAAACACTTTTTGAGACCTCAGAGTGAGTAAATTGGCCATTTTCATGCACTTTTAACCATTCCACAAATCTTGTGTTTTGGGCCCCTGGAAGCATGAAAATCACTTTAAACATGCTAATTTTAGCTCTAAAACTGATGATCTACCTACAAATGTGAACTGACGTTAAAAAATAAAACATTTGAAAACGGACCATTTTTTACCTTTCTGCAGCATGACGTAATGGGGGGGTGTTATCTCTTTTGTCAAAAATCACCTGTTTTTGCTTGAACATTAAATGCCTCCAAATGGTATTTAATTCACTTCCCGGGCCCCTGGAAGCATGAAAATCACTTTAAACATGCTAATTTTAGCTCTAAAACTGATGATCTACCTACAAATGTGAACTGACGTTCAAAAATAAAACATTTGAAAACGGACCATTTTTTACCTTTCTGAAGCATGACATAATGGGGGGGTGTTATCTCTTTTGTCAAAAATCACCTGTTTTTGCTTGAACATTAAATGCCTCCAAATGGTATTTAATTCACTTCCCGGGGTGAAGAAACACTTTTTGAGACCTCAGAGTGAGTAAATTGGCCATTTTCATGCACTTTTAACCATTCCACAAATCTTGTGTTTTGGGCCCCTGGAAGCATGAAAATCACTTTAAACATGCTAATTTTAGCTTTAAAACTGATGATCTACCTGCAAATGTGAACTGACGTTAAAAAATAAAACATTTGAAAACGGACCATTTTTCACCTTTCTGCAGCATGACGTAATGGGGGGTGTTATCTCTTTTGTCAAAAATCATCTGTTTTTGCTTGAACATTAAATGCCTCCAAATGGTATTTAATTCACTTCCCGGGGTGAAGAAACACTTTTTGAGACCTCAGAGTGAGTAAATTGGCCATTTTCATGCACTTTTACCCATTCCACAAATCTTGTGTTTTGGGCCCCTGGAAGCATGAAAATCACTTTAAACATGCTAATTTTAGCTCTAAAACTGATGATCTACCTACAAATGTGAACTGACGTTAAAAAATAAAACATTTGAAAACGGACCATTTTTCACCTTTCTGCAGCATGACGTAATGGGGGGGTGTTATCTCTTTTGTCAAAAATCTCCTGTTTTTGCTTGAACATTAAATGCCTCCAAATGGTATTCAATTCACTTCCCGGGCCCCTGGAAGCATGAAAATCACTTTAAACATGCTAATTTTAGCTCTAAAACTGATGATCTACCTACAAATGTGAACTGACTTTCAAAAATAAAACATTTGAAAACGGACAATTTTTCACCTTTCTGAAGCATGACGTAATGGGGGGGTGTTATCTCTTTTGTCAAAAATCACCTGTTTTTGCTTGAACATTAAATGCCTCCAAATGGTATTTAATTCACTTCCCGGGGTGAAGAAACACTTTTTGAGACCTCAGAGTGAGTAAATTGGCCATTTTCATGCACTTTTAACCATTCCACAAATCTTGTGTTTTGGGCCCCTGGAAGCATGAAAATCACTTTAAACATGCTAATTTTAGCTTTAAAACTGATGATCTACCTGCAAATGTGAACTGACGTTAAAAAATAAAACATTTGAAAACGGACCATTTTTCACCTTTCTGCAGCATGACGTAATGGGGGGGTGTTATCTCTTTTGTCAAAAATCACCTGTTTTTGCTTGAACATTAAATGCCTCCAAATGGTTTTAATTCACTTCCCGGGCCCCTGGAAGCATGAAAATCACTTTAAACATGCTAATTTTAGCTCTAAAACTGATGATCTACCTACAAATGTGAACTGACGTTAAAAAATAAAACATTTGAAAACGGACCATTTTACACCTTTCTGAAGCATGACGTAATGGGGGGGTGTTATCTCTTTTGTCAAAAATCACCTGTTTTTGCTTGAACATTAAATGCCTCCAAATGGTATTTAATTCACTTCCCGGGCCCCTGGAAGCATGAAAATCACTTTAAACATGCTAATTATAGCTCTAAAACTGATGATCTACCTACAAATGTGAACTGACTTTCAAAAATAAAACATTTGAAAACGGACAATTTTTCACCTTTCTGAAGCATGACGTAATGGGGGGGTGTTATCTCTTTTGTCAAAAATCACCTGTTTTTGCTTGAACATTAAATGCCTCCAAATGGTATTTAATTCACTTCCCGGGGTGAAGAAACACTTTTTGAGACCTCAGAGTGAGTAAATTGGCCATTTTCATGCACTTTTAACCATTCCACAAATCTTGTGTTTTGGGCCCCTGGAAGCATGAAAATCACTTTAAACATGCTAATTTTAGCTCTAAAACTGATGATCTACCTACAAATGTGAACTGACCTTCAAAAATAAAACATTTGAAAACTGACCATTTTTCACCTTTCTGAAGCATGACGTAATGGGGGGGTGTTATCTCTTCTGTCAAAAATCACCTGTTTTTGCTTGAACATTAAATGCCTCCAAATGGTATTTAATTCACTTCCCGGGGTGAAGAAACACTTTTTGAGACCTCAGAGTGAGTAAATTGGCCATTTTCATGCACTTTTAACCATTCCACAAATCTTGTGTTTTGGGCCCCTGGAAGCATGAAAATCACTTTAAACATGCTAATTTTAGCTCTAAAACTGATGATCTACCTACAAATGTGAACTGACGTTAAAAAATAAAACATTTGAAAACGGACCATTTTTTACCTTTCTGCAGCATGACGTAATGGGGGGTGTTATCTCTTTTGTCAAAAATCACCTGTTTTTGCTTGAACATTAAATGCCTCCAAATGGTATTTAATTCACTTCCCGGGCCCCTGGAAGCATGAAAATCACTTTAAACATGCTAATTTTAGCTCTAAAACTGATGATCTACCTACAAATGTGAACTGACGTTCAAAAATAAAACATTTGAAAACGGACCATTTTTTACCTTTCTGAAGCATGACATAATGGGGGGGTGTTATCTCTTTTGTCAAAAATCACCTGTTTTTGCTTGAACATTAAATGCCTCCAAATGGTATTTAATTCACTTCCCGGGGTGAAGAAACACTTTTTGAGACCTCAGAGTGAGTAAATTGGCCATTTTCATGCACTTTTAACCATTCCACAAATCTTGTGTTTTGGGCCCCTGGAAGCATGAAAATCACTTTAAACATGCTAATTTTAGCTTTAAAACTGATGATCTACCTGCAAATGTGAACTGACGTTAAAAAATAAAACATTTGAAAACGGACCATTTTTCACCTTTCTGCAGCATGACGTAATGGGGGGTGTTATCTCTTTTGTCAAAAATCATCTGTTTTTGCTTGAACATTAAATGCCTCCAAATGGTATTTAATTCACTTCCCGGGGTGAAGAAACACTTTTTGAGACCTCAGAGTGAGTAAATTGGCCATTTTCATGCACTTTTACCCATTCCACAAATCTTGTGTTTTGGGCCCCTGGAAGCATGAAAATCACTTTAAACATGCTAATTTTAGCTCTAAAACTGATGATCTACCTACAAATGTGAACTGACGTTAAAAAATAAAACATTTGAAAACGGACCATTTTTCACCTTTCTGCAGCATGACGTAATGGGGGGGTGTTATCTCTTTTGTCAAAAATCTCCTGTTTTTGCTTGAACATTAAATGCCTCCAAATGGTATTCAATTCACTTCCCGGGCCCCTGGAAGCATGAAAATCACTTTAAACATGCTAATTTTAGCTCTAAAACTGATGATCTACCTACAAATGTGAACTGACTTTCAAAAATAAAACATTTGAAAACGGACAATTTTTCACCTTTCTGAAGCATGACGTAATGGGGGGGTGTTATCTCTTTTGTCAAAAATCACCTGTTTTTGCTTGAACATTAAATGCCTCCAAATGGTATTTAATTCACTTCCCGGGGTGAAGAAACACTTTTTGAGACCTCAGAGTGAGTAAATTGGCCATTTTCATGCACTTTTAACCATTCCACAAATCTTGTGTTTTGGGCCCCTGGAAGCATGAAAATCACTTTAAACATGCTAATTTTAGCTTTAAAACTGATGATCTACCTGCAAATGTGAACTGACGTTAAAAAATAAAACATTTGAAAACGGACCATTTTTCACCTTTCTGCAGCATGACGTAATGGGGGGGTGTTATCTCTTTTGTCAAAAATCACCTGTTTTTGCTTGAACATTAAATGCCTCCAAATGGTTTTAATTCACTTCCCGGGCCCCTGGAAGCATGAAAATCACTTTAAACATGCTAATTTTAGCTCTAAAACTGATGATCTACCTACAAATGTGAACTGACTTTCAAAAATAAAACATTTGAAAACGGACAATTTTTCACCTTTCTGAAGCATGACGTAATGGGGGGGTGTTATCTCTTTTGTCAAAAATCACCTGTTTTTGCTTGAACATTAAATGCCTCCAAATGGTATTTAATTCACTTCCCGGGGTGAAGAAACACTTTTTGAGACCTCAGAGTGAGTAAATTGGCCATTTTCATGCACTTTTAACCATTCCACAAATCTTGTGTTTTGGGCCCCTGGAAGCATGAAAATCACTTTAAACATGCTAATTTTAGCTCTAAAACTGATGATCTACCTACAAATGTGAACTGACGTTAAAAAATAAAACATTTGAAAACGGACCATTTTTCACCTTTCTGCAGTATGACGTAATGGGGGGGGGTTATCTCTTTTGTCAAAAATCACCTGTTTTTGCTTGAACATTAAATGCCTCCAAATGGTATTTAATTCACTTCCCGGGCCCCTGGAAGCATGAAAATCACTTTAAACATGCTAATTTTAGCTCTAAAACTGATGATCTACCTACAAATGTGAACTGACGTTCAAAAATAAAACATTTGAAAACGGACCATTTTTTACCTTTCTGAAGCATGACGTAATGTGGGGGGTGTTATCTCTTTTGTCAAAAATCACCTGTTTTTGCTTGAACATTAAATGCCTCCAAATGGTATTTAATTCACTTCCCGGGGTGAAGAAACACTTTTTGAGACCTCAGAGTGAGTAAATTGGCCATTTTCATGCACTTTTACCCATTCCACAAATCTTGTGTTTTGGGCCCCTGGAAGCATGAAAATCACTTTAAATATGCTAATTTTAGCTCTAAAACTGATGATCTACCTACAAATGTGAACTGACGTTCAAAAATAAAACATTTGAAAACGGACCATTTTTCACCTTTCTGAAGCATGACGTAATGGGGGGGTGTTGTCTCTTTGTCAAAAATCACCTGTTTTTGCTTGAACATTAAATGCCTCCAAATGGTATTTAATTCACTTCCCGGGGTGAAGAAACACTTTTTGAGACCTCAGAGTGAGTCAATTGGCCATTTTCATGCACTTTTAACCCCTTCGACGCTCATGACGAGCTGGGCTCGTCATGCAGTAGCCTCCTGCTACGCTCATGACGAGCCCAGCTCGTCATGAATAATGGTAATCATGATTTTCCAGCACAGGGGAAAAATCCCCATAGCATTCAAAAGGTTAACCATTCCACAAATCTTGTGTTTTGGGCCCCTGGAAGCATAAAAATCACTTTAAACATGCTAATTTTAGCTCTAAAACTGATGATCTACCTACAAATGTGAACTGACCTTAAAAAATAAAACATTTGAAAACGGACCATTTTTCACCTTTCTGCAGCATGACGTAATGGGGGGGTGTTATCTCTTTTGTCAAAAATCACCTGTTTTTGCTTGAACATTAAATGCCTCCAAATGGTATTTAATTCACTTCCCGGGCCCCTGGAAGCATGAAAATCACTTTAAACATGCTAATTTTAGCTCTAAAACTGATGATCTACCTACAAATGTGAACTGACCTTCAAAAATAAAACATTTGAAAACTGACCATTTTTCACCTTTCTGAAGCATGACGTAATGGGGGGTGTTATCTCTTTTGTCAAAAATCACCTGTTTTTGCTTGAACATTAAATGCCTCCAAATGGTATTTAATTCACTTCCCGGGGTGAAGAAACACTTTTTGAGACCTCAGAGTGAGTAAATTGGCCATTTTCATGCACTTTTAACCATTTCACAAATCTTGTGTTTTGGGCCCCTGGAAGCATGAAAATCACTTTAAACAAGCTAATTTTAGCTCTAAAACTGATGATCTACCTACAAATGTGAACTGACGTTAAAAAATAAAACATTTGAAAACGGACCATTTTTCACCTTTCTGCAGCATGACGTAATGGGGGGGGGTGTTATCTCTTTTGTCAAAAATCACCTGTTTTTGCTTGAACATTAAATGCCTCCAAATGGTATTTAATTCACTTCCCGGGCCCCTGGAAGCATGAAAATCACTTTAAACATGCTAATTTTAGCTCTAAAACTGATGATCTACCTACAAATGTGAACTGACGTTAAAAAATAAAACATTTGAAAACGGACCATTTTTCACCTTTCTGAAGCATGACGTAATGGGGGGTGTTATCTCTTTTGTCAAAAATCACCTGTTTTTGCTTGAACATTAAATGCCTCCAAATGGTATTTAATTTACTTCCCGGGGTGAAGAAACACTTTTTGAGACCTCAGAGTGAGTAAATTGGCCATTTTCATGCACTTGTACCCATTACACAAATCTTGTGTTTTGGGCCCCTGGAAGCATGAAAATCACTTTAAACATGCTAATTTTAGCTTTAAAACTGATGATCTACCTGCAAATGTGAACTGACGTTAAAAAATAAAACATTTGAAAACGGACCATTTTTTACCTTTCTGCAGCATGACGTAATGGGGGGGTGTTATCTCTTTTGTCAAAAATCACCTGTTTTTGCTTGAACATTAAATGCCTCCAAATGGTATTTAATTCACTTCCCGGGCCCCTGGAAGCATGAAAATCACTTTAAACATGCTAATTTTAGCTCTAAAACTGATGATCTACCTACAAATGTGAACTGACGTTCAAAAATAAAACATTTGAAAACAGACCATTTTTCACCTTTCTGAAGCATGACATAATGGGGGGGTGTTATCTCTTTTGTCAAAAATCACCTGTTTTTGCTTGAATATTAAATGCCTCCAAATGGTATTTAATTCACTTCCCGGGGTGAAGAAACACTTTTTGAGACCTCAGAGTGAGTAAATTGGCCATTTTCATGCACTTTTACCCATTCCACAAATCTTGTGTTTTGGGCCCCTGGAAGCATGAAAATCACTTTAAATATGCTAATTTTAGCTCTAAAACTGATAATCTAACTACAAATGTGAACTGACGTTCAAAAATAAAACATTTGAAAACGGACCATTTTTCACCTTTCTGAAGCATGACGTAATGGGGGGGTGTTGTCTCTTTGTCAAAAATCACCTGTTTTTGCTTGAACATTAAATGCCTCCAAATGGTATTTAATTCACTTCCCGGGGTGAAGAAACACTTTTTGAGACCTCAGAGTGAGTCAATTGGCCATTTTCATGCACTTTTAACCCCTTCGACGCTCATGACGAGCTGGGCTCGTCATGCAGTAGCCTCCTGCTACGCTCATGACGAGCCCAGCTCGTCATGAATAATGGTAATCATGATTTTCCAGCACAGGGGAAAAATCCCCATAGCATTCAAAATGTTAACCATTCCACAAATCTTGTGTTTTGGGCCCCTGGAAGCATGAAAATCACTTTAAACATGCTAATTTTAGCTCTAAAACTGATGATCTACCTACAAATGTGAACTGACGTTAAAAAATAAAACATTTGAAAACGGACCATTTTTCACCTTTCTGCAGCATGACGTAATGGGGGGGTGTTATCTCTTTTGTCAAAAATCACCTGTTTTTGCTTGAACATTAAATGCCTCCAAATGGTATTTAATTCACTTCCCGGGCCCCTGGAAGCATGAAAATCACTTTAAACATGCTAATTTTAGCTCTAAAACTGATGATCTACCTACAAATGTGAACTGACCTTCAAAAATAAAACATTTGAAAACTGACCATTTTTCACCTTTCTGAAGCATGACGTAATGGGGGGTGTTATCTCTTTTGTCAAAAATCACCTGTTTTTGCTTGAACATTAAATGCCTCCAAATGGTATTTAATTCACTTCCCGGGGTGAAGAAACACTTTTTGAGACCTCAGAGTGAGTAAATTGGCCATTTTCATGCACTTTTAACCATTTCACAAATCTTGTGTTTTGGGCCCCTGGAAGCATGAAAATCACTTTAAACAAGCTAATTTTAGCTCTAAAACTGATGATCTACCTACAAATGTGAACTGACGTTAAAAAATAAAACATTTGAAAACGGACCATTTTTCACCTTTCTGCAGCATGACGTAATGGGGGGGGGGTGTTATCTCTTTTGTCAAAAATCACCTGTTTTTGCTTGAACATTAAATGCCTCCAAATGGTATTTAATTCACTTCCCGGGCCCCTGGAAGCATGAAAATCACTTTAAACATGCTAATTTTAGCTCTAAAACTGATGATCTACCTACAAATGTGAACTGACGTTAAAAAATAAAACATTTGAAAACGGACCATTTTTCACCTTTCTGAAGCATGACGTAATGGGGGGTGTTATCTCTTTTGTCAAAAATCACCTGTTTTTGCTTGAACATTAAATGCCTCCAAATGGTATTTAATTCACTTCCCGGGGTGAAGAAACACTTTTTGAGACCTCAGAGTGAGTAAATTGGCCATTTTCATGCACTTGTACCCATTACACAAATCTTGTGTTTTGGGCCCCTGGAAGCATGAAAATCACTTTAAACATGCTAATTTTAGCTTTAAAACTGATGATCTACCTGCAAATGTGAACTGACGTTAAAAAATAAAACATTTGAAAACGGACCATTTTTTACCTTTCTGCAGCATGACGTAATGGGGGGGTGTTATCTCTTTTGTCAAAAATCACCTGTTTTTGCTTGAACATTAAATGCCTCCAAATGGTATTTAATTCACTTCCCGGGCCCCTGGAAGCATGAAAATCACTTTAAACATGCTAATTTTAGCTCTAAAACTGATGATCTACCTACAAATGTGAACTGACGTTCAAAAATAAAACATTTGAAAACAGACCATTTTTCACCTTTCTGAAGCATGACATAATGGGGGGGGTGTTATCTCTTTTGTCAAAAATCACCTGTTTTTGCTTGAATATTAAATGCCTCCAAATGGTATTTAATTCACTTCCCGGGGTGAAGAAACACTTTTTGAGACCTCAGAGTGAGTAAATTGGCCATTTTCATGCACTTTTAACCATTCCACAAATCTTGTGTTTTGGGCCCCTGGAAGCATGAAAATCACTTTAAACATGCTAATTTTAGCTTTAAAACTGATGATCTACCTGCAAATGTGAACTGACGTTAAAAAATAAAACATTTGAAAACGGACCATTTTTCACCTTTCTGCAGCATGACGTAATGGGGGGGTGTTATCTCTTTTGTCGAAAATCACCTGTTTTTGCTTGAACATTAAATGCCTCCAAATGGTATTTAATTCACTTCCCGGGGTGAAGAAACACTTTTTGAGACCTCAGAGTGAGTAAATTGGCCATTTTCATGCACTTTTAACCATTCCACAAATCTTGTGTTTTGGGCCCCTGGAAGCATGAAAATCACTTTAAACATGCTAATTTTAGCTCTAAAACTGATGATCTACCTACAAATGTGAACTGACGTTAAAAAATAAAACATTTGAAAACGGACCATTTTTTACCTTTCTGCAGCATGACGTAATGGGGGGGTGTTATCTCTTTTGTCAAAGATCTCCTGTTTTTGCTTGAACATTAAATGCCTCCAAATGGTATTTAATTCACTTCCCGGGCCCCTGGAAGCATGAAAATCACTTTAAACATGCTAATTTTAGCTCTAAAACTGATGATCTACCTACAAATGTGAACTGACTTTCAAAAATAAAACATTTGAAAACGGACAATTTTTCACCTTTCTGAAGCATGACGTAATGGGGGGGTGTTATCTCTTTTGTCAAAAATCACCTGTTTTTGCTTGAACATTAAATGCATCCAAATGGTATTTAATTCACTTACCGGGCCCCTGGAAGCATGAAAATCACTTTAAACATGCAAATTTTAGCTCTAAAACTGATGATCTACCTACAAATGTGAACTGACGTTCAAAAATAAAACATTTGAAAACGGACCATTTTTCACCTTTCTGAAGCATGACGTAATGTGGGGGGTGTTATCTCTTTTGTCAAAAATCACCTGTTTTTGCTTGAACATCAAATGCCTCCAAATGGTATTTAATTCACTTCCCGGGGTGAAGAAACACTTTTTGAGACCTCAGAGTGAGTAAATTGGCCATTTTCATGCACTTTTAACCATTCCACAAATCTTGTGTTTTGGGCCCCTGGAATCATGAAAATCACTTTAAACATGCTAATTTTAGCTCTAAAACTGATGATCTACCTACAAATGTGAACTGACGTTAAAAAATAAAACATTTGAAAACGGACCATTTTTCACCTTTCTGCAGCATGACGTAATGGGGGGGGTGTTATCTTTTTTGTCAAAAATCTCCTGTTTTTGCTTGAACATTAAATGCCTCCAAATGGTATTTAATTCACTTCCCGGGCCCCTGGAAGCATGAAAATCACTTTAAACATGCTAATTTTAGATCTAAAACTGACGATCTACCTACAAATGTGAACTGACTTTCAAAAATAAAACATTTGAAAACGGACAATTTTTCACCTTTCTGAAGCATGACGTATTGGGGGGGTGATATCTCTTTTGTCAAAAATCACCTGTTTTTGCTTGAACATTAAATGCCTCCAAATGGTATTTAATTCACTTACCGGGCCCTGGAAGCATGAAAATCACTTTAAACATGCTAATTTTAGCTCTAAAACTGATGATCTACCTACAAATGTGAACTGACGTTCAAAAATAAAACATTTGAAAACAGACCATTTTTCACCTTTCTGAAGCATGACATAATGGGGGGGTGTTATCTCTTTTGTCAAAAATCACCTGTTTTTGCTTGAATATTAAATGCCTCCAAATGGTATTTAATTCACTTCCCGGGGTGAAGAAACACTTTTTGAGACCTCAGAGTGAGTAAATTGGCCATTTTCATGCACTTTTAACCATTCCACAAATCTTGTGTTTTGGGCCCCTGGAAGCATGAAAATCACTTTAAACATGCTAATTTTAGCTTTAAAACTGATGATCTACCTGCAAATGTGAACTGACGTTAAAAAATAAAACATTTGAAAACGGACCATTTTTCACCTTTCTGCAGCATGACGTAATGGGGGGGTGTTATCTCTTTTGTCGAAAATCACCTGTTTTTGCTTGAACATTAAATGCCTCCAAATGGTATTTAATTCACTTCCCGGGGTGAAGAAACACTTTTTGAGACCTCAGAGTGAGTAAATTGGCCATTTTCATGCACTTTTAACCATTCCACAAATCTTGTGTTTTGGGCCCCTGGAAGCATGAAAATCACTTTAAACATGCTAATTTTAGCTCTAAAACTGATGATCTACCTACAAATGTGAACTGACGTTAAAAAATAAAACATTTGAAAACGGACCATTTTTTACCTTTCTGCAGCATGACGTAATGGGGGGGTGTTATCTCTTTTGTCAAAGATCTCCTGTTTTTGCTTGAACATTAAATGCCTCCAAATGGTATTTAATTCACTTCCCGGGCCCCTGGAAGCATGAAAATCACTTTAAACATGCTAATTTTAGCTCTAAAACTGATGATCTACCTACAAATGTGAACTGACTTTCAAAAATAAAACATTTGAAAACGGACAATTTTTCACCTTTCTGAAGCATGACGTAATGGGGGGGTGTTATCTCTTTTGTCAAAAATCACCTGTTTTTGCTTGAACATTAAATGCATCCAAATGGTATTTAATTCACTTACCGGGCCCCTGGAAGCATGAAAATCACTTTAAACATGCTAATTTTAGCTCTAAAACTGATGATCTACCTACAAATGTGAACTGACGTTCAAAAATAAAACATTTGAAAACGGACCATTTTTCACCTTTCTGAAGCATGACGTAATGTGGGGGGTGTTATCTCTTTTGTCAAAAATCACCTGTTTTTGTTTGAACATCAAATGCCTCCAAATGGTATTTAATTCACTTCCCGGGGTGAAGAAACACTTTTTGAGACCTCAGAGTGAGTAAATTGGCCATTTTCATGCACTTTTAACCATTCCACAAATCTTGTGTTTTGGGCCCCTGGAAGCATGAAAATCACTTTAAACATGCTAATTTTAGCTCTAAAACTGATGATCTACCTACAAATGTGAACTGACGTTAAAAAATAAAACATTTGAAAACGGACCATTTTTCACCTTTCTGCAGCATGACGCAATGGGGGGGTGTTATCTTTTTTGTCAAAAATCTCCTGTTTTTGCTTGAACATTAAATGCCTCCAAATGGTATTTAATTCACTTCCCGGGCCCCTGGAAGCATGAAAATCACTTTAAACATGCTAATTTTAGCTCTAAAACTGATGATCTACCTACAAATGTGAACTGACTTTCAAAAATAAAACATTTGAAAACGGACAATTTTTCACCTTTCTGAAGCATGACGTATTGGGGGGGTGATATCTCTTTTGTCAAAAATCACCTGTTTTTGCTTGAACATTAAATGCCTCCAAATGGTATTTAATTCACTTACCGGGCCCTGGAAGCATGAAAATCACTTTAAACATGCTAATTTTAGCTCTAAAACTGATGATCTACCTACAAATGTGAACTGACGTTCAAAAATAAAACATTTGAAAACTGACCATTTTTCACCTTTCTGAAGCATGACGTAATGTGGGGGGTGTTATCTCTTTTGTCAAAAATCACCTGTTTTTGCTTGAACATTAAATGCCTCCAAATGGTATTTAATTCACTTCCCGGGGTGAAGAAACACTTTTTGAGACCTCAGAGTGAGTAAATTGGCCATTTTCATGCACTTTTAACCATTCCACAAATCTTGTGTTTTGGGCCCCTGGAAGCATGAAAATCACTTTAAACATGCTAATTTTAGCTCTAAAACTGATGATCTACCTACAAATGTGAACTGACGTTAAAAAATAAAACATTTGAAAACGGACCATTTTTCACCTTTCTGCAGCATGACGTAATGGGGGGGTGTTATCTCTTTTGTCAAAAATCACCTGTTTTTGCTTGAACATTAAATGCCTCCAAATGGTATTTAATTCACTTCCCGGGCCCCTGGAAGCATGAAAATCACTTTAAACATGCTAATTTTAGCTCTAAAACTGATGATCTACCTACAAATGTGAACTGACTTTCAAAAATAAAACATTTGAAAACGGACAATTTTTCACCTTTCTGAAGCATGACGTAATGGGGGGGTGTTATCTCTTTTGTCAAAAATCACCTGTTTTTGCTTGAACAGTAAATGCCTCCAAATGGTATTTAATTCACTTCCCGGGGTGAAGAAACACTTTTTGAGACCTCAGAGTGAGTAAATTGGCCATTTTCATGCACTTTTAACCATTCCACAAATCTTGTGTTTTGGGCCCCTGGAAGCATGAAAATCACTTTAAACATGCTAATTTTAGCTCTAAAACTGATGATCTACCTACAAATGTGAACTGACGTTAAAAAATAAAACATTTGAAAACGGACCATTTTTCACCTTTCTGCAGTATGACGTAATGGGGGGGGGGTGTTATCTCTTTTGTCAAAAATCACCTGTTTTTGCTTGAACATTAAATGCCTCCAAATGGTATTTAATTCACTTCCCGGGCCCCTGGAAGCATGAAAATCACTTTAAACATGCTAATTTTGGCCCTAAAACTGACAATCTACCTACAAATGTGAACTGACGTTCAAAAATAAAACATTTGAAAACGGACCATTTTTCACCTTTCTGAAGCATGACGTAATGGGGGGGTGTTATCTCTTTTGTCAAAAATCACCTGTTTTTGCTTGAACATTAAATGCCTACAAATGGTATTTAATTCACTTCCCAGGGTGAAGAAACACTTTTTGAGACCTCAGAGTGAGTAAATTGGCCATTTTCATGCACTTTTAACCATTCCACAAATCTTGTGTTTTGGGCCCCTGGAAGCATGAAAATCACTTTAAACATGCTAATTTTAGCTCTAAAACTGATGATCTACCTACAAATGTGAACTGACGTTAAAAAATAAAACATTTGAAAACGGACCATTTTTCACCTTTCTGCAGCATGACCTAATGGGGGGGGGGTGTTATGTCTTTTGTCAAAAATCACCTGTTTTTGCTTGAACATTAAATGCCTCCAAATGGTATTTAATTCACTTCCCGGGCCCCTGGAAGCATGAAAATCACTTTAAACATGCTAATTTTAGCTCTAAAACTGATGATCTACCTACAAATGTGAACTGACGTTCAAAAATAAAACATTTGAAAACGGACCATTTTTCACCTTTCTGAAGCATGACGTAATGGGGGGGTGTTATCTCTTTTGTCAAAAATCACCTGTTTTTGCTTGAACATTAAATGCCTCCAAATGGTATTTAATTCACTTACCGGGCCCCTGGAAGCATGAAAATCACTTTAAACATGCTAATTTTAGCTCTAAAACTGATGATCTACCTACAAATGTGAACTGACGTTCAAAAATAAAACATTTGAAAACGGACCATTTTTCACCTTTCTGAAGCATGACGTAATGTGGCGGGTGTTATCTCTTTTGTCAAAAATCACCTGTTTTTGCTTGAACATTAAATGCCTCCAAATGGTATTTAATTCACTTCCCGGGGTGAAGAAACACTTTTTGAGACCTCAGAGTGAGTAAATTGGCCATTTTCATGCACTTTTAACCATTCCACAAATCTTGTGCTTTGGCCCCCTGGAAGCATGAAAATCACTTTAAACATGCTAATTTTAGCTCTAAAACTGATGATCTACCTACAAATGTGAACTGATGTTCAAAAATAAAACATTTGAAAACGGACCATTTTTCACCTTTCTGAAGCATGACGTAATGGGGGGGTGTTATCTCTTTTGTCAAAAATCACCTGTTTTTGCTTGAACATTAAATGCCTCCAAATGGTATTTAATTCACTTTCCGGGGTGAAGAAACACTTTTTGAGACCTCAGAGTGAGTAAATTGGCCATTTTCATGCACTTTTAACCATTCCACAAATCTTGTGTTTTGGGCCCCTGGAAGCATGAAAATCACTTTAAACAAGCTAATTTTAGCTCTAAAACTGATGATCTACCTACAAATGTGAACTGACGTTAAAAAATAAAACATTTGAAAACGGACCATTTTTCACCTTTCTGCAGCATGACGTAATGGGGGGGGGTGTTATCTCTTTTGTCAAAAATCACCTGTTTTTGCTTGAACATTAAATGCCTCCAAATGGTATTTAATTCACTTCCCGGGCCCCTGGAAGCATGAAAATCACTTTAAACATGCTAATTTTAGCTCTAAAACTGATGATCTACCTACAAATGTGAACTGACGTTCAAAAATAAAACATTTGAAAACTGACCATTTTTCACCTTTCTGAAGCATGACGTAATGGGGGGGTGTTATCTCTTTTGTCAAAAATCACCTGTTTTTGCTTGAACATTAAATGCCTCCAAATGGTATTTAATTCACTTCCCGGGGTGAAGAAACACTTTTTGAGACCTCAGAGTGAGTAAATTGGCCATTTTCATGCACTTTTAACCATTCCACAAATCTTGTGTTTTGGGCCCCTGGAAGCATGAAAATCACTTTAAACATGCTAATTTTAGCTCTAAAACTGATGATCTACCTACAAATGTGAACTGACGTTAAAAAATAAAACATTTGAAAACGGACCATTTTTCACCTTTCTGCAGCATGACGTAATGGGGGGGTGTTATCTCTTTTGTCAAAAATCTCCTGTTTTTGCTTGAACATTAAATGCCTCCAAATGGTATTTAATTCACTTCCCGGGCCCCTGGAAGCATGAAAATCACTTTAAACATGCTAATTTTAGCTCTAAAACTGATGATCTACCTACAAATGTGAACTGACTTTCAAAAATAAAACATTTGAAAACGGACAATTTTTCACCTTTCTGAAGCATGGCGTAATGGGGGGGTGTTATCTCTTTTGTCAAAAATCACCTGTTTTTGCTTGAACATTAAATGCCTCCAAATGGTATTTAATTCACTTCCCGGGCCCCTGGAAGCATGAAAATCACTTTAAACATGCTAATTTTAGCTCTAAAACTGATGATCTACCTACAAATGTGAACTGACGTTCAAAAATAAAACATTTGAAAACGGACCATTTTTCACCTTTCTGAAGCATGACGTAATGGGGGGGTGTTATCTCTTTTGTCAAAAATCACCTGTTTTTGCTTGAACATTAAATGCCTCCAAATGGTATTTAATTCACTTCCCGGGGTGAAGAAACACGTTTTGAGACCTCAGAGTGAGTAAATTGGCCATTTTCATGCACTTTTAACCATTCCACAAATCTTGTGTTTTGGGCCCCTGGAAGCATGAAAATCACTTTAAACATGCTAATTTTAGCTCTAAAACTGATGATCTACCTACAAATGTGAACTGACTTTCAAAAATAAAACATTTGAAAACGGACAATTTTTCACCTTTCTGAAGCATGACGTAATGTGGGGGGTGTTATCTCTTTTGTCAAAAATCACCTGTTTTTGCTTGAACATTAAATGCCTCCAAATGGTATTTAATTCACTTCCCGGGGTGAAGAAACACTTTTTGAGAGCTCAGAGTGAGTAAATTGGCCATTTTCATGCACTTTTAACCATTCCACAAATCTTGTGTTTTGAGCCCCTGGAAGCATGAAAATCACTTTAAACATGCTAATTTTAGCTCTAAAACTGATGATCTACCTACAAATGTGAACTGACGTTAAAAAATAAAACATTTGAAAACGGACCATTTTTCACCTTTCTGCAGCATGACGTAATGGGGGGGTGTTATCTCTTTTGTCAAAAATCACCTGTTTTTGCTTGAACATTAAATGCCTCCAAATGGTATTTAATTCACTTCCCGGGCCCCTGGAAGCATGAAAATCACTTTAAACATGCTAATTTTAGCTCTAAAACTGATGATCTACCTACAAATGTGAACTGACGTTAAAAAATAAAACATTTGAAAACGGACCATTTTTCACCTTTCTGCAGCATGACGTAATGGGGGGGTGTTATCTCTTTTGTCAAAAATCACCTGTTTTTGCTTGAACATTAAATGCCTCCAAATGGTATTTAATTCACTTCCCGGGCCCCTGGAAGCATGAAAATCACTTTAAACATGCTAATTTTAGCTCTAAAACTGATGATCTACCTACAAATGTGAACTGACTTTCAAAAATAAAACATTTGAAAACGGACAATTTTTCACCTTTCTGAAGCATGGCGTAATGGGGGGGTGTTATCTCTTTTGTCAAAAATCACCTGTTTTTGCTTGAACATTAAATGCCTCCAAATGGTATTTAATTCACTTCCCGGGCCCCTGGAAGCATGAAAATCACTTTAAACATGCTAATTTTAGCTCTAAAACTGATGATCTACCTACAAATGTGAACTGACGTTCAAAAATAAAACATTTGAAAATGGACCATTTTTCACCTTTCTGAAGCATGACGTAATGTGGGGGGTGTTATCTCTTTTGTCAAAAATCAGCTGTTTTTGCTTGAACATTAAATGCCTCCAAATGGTATTTAATTCACTTCCCGGGGTGAAGAAACACTTTTTGAGACCTCAGAGTGAGTAAATTGGCCATTTTCATGCACTTTTAACCATTCCACAAATCTTGTGTTTTGGGCCCCTGGAAGCATGAAAATCACTTTAAACATGCTAATTTTAGCTCTAAAACTGATGATCTACCTACAAATGTGAACTGACGTTAAAAAATAAAACATTTTGAAACGGACCATTTTTCACCTTTCTGCAGCATGACGTAATGGGGGGGGGTGTTATCTATTTTGTCAAAAATCACCTGTTTTTGCTTGAACATTAAATGCCTCCAAATGGTAATTAATTCACTTCCCGGGCCCCTGGAAGCATGAAAATCACTTTAAACATGCTAATTTTAGCTCTAAAACTGATGATCTACCTACAAATGTGAACTGACTTTCAAAAATAAAACATTTGAAAACGGACAATTTTTCACCTTTCTGAAGCATGGCGTAATGGGGGGGTGTTATCTCTTTTGTCAAAAATCACCTGTTTTTGCTTGAACATTAAATGCCTCCAAATGGTGTTTAATTCACTTCCCGGGCCCCTGGAAGCATGAAAATCACTTTAAACATGCTAATTTTAGCTCTAAAACTGATGATCTACCTACAAATGTGAACTGACGTTCAAAAATAAAACATTTGAGAACGGACCATTTTTCACCTTTCTGAAGCATGACGTAATGGGGGGGTGTTATCTCTTTTGTCAAAAATCACCTGTTTTTGCTTGTACATTAAATGCCTCCAAATGGTATTTAATTCACTTCCCGGGGTGAAGAAACACTTTTTGAGACCTCAGAGTGAGTAAATTGGCTATTTTCATGCACTTTTAACCATTCCACAAATCTTGTGTTTTGGGCCCCTGGAAGCATGAAAATCACTTTAAACATGCTAATTTTAGCTCTAAAACTGATGATCTACCTACAAATGTGAACTGACGTTAAAAAATAAAACATTTGAAAACGGACCATTTTTCACCTTTCTGCAGCATTACGTAATGGGGGGGGTGTTATCTCTTTTGTCAAAAATCACCTGTTTTTGCTTGTACATTAAATGCCTCCAAATGGTATTTAATTCACTTCCCGGGGTGAAGAAACACTTTTTGAGACCTCAGAGTGAGTAAATTGGCTATTTTCATGCACTTTTAACCATTCCACAAATCTTGTGTTTTGGGCCCCTGGAAGCATGAAAATCACTTTAAACATGCTAATTTTAGCTCTAAAACTGATGATCTACCTACAAATGTGAACTGACGTTAAAAAATAAAACATTTGAAAACTGACCATTTTTCACCTTTCTGCAGCATGACGTAATGGGGGGTGTGATCTCTTTTGTCAAAAATCACCTGTTTTTGCTTGAATATTAAATGCCTCCAAATGGTATTTAATTCACTTCCCGGGCCCCTGGAAGCATGAAAATCACTTTAAACATGCTAATTTTAGCTCTAAAACTGATGATCTACCTACAAATGTGAGCTGACGTTAAAAAATAAAACATTTGAAAACGGACCATTTTTCACCTTTCTGCAGCATGACGTAATGGGGGGGTGTTATCTCTTTTGTCAAAAATCACCTGTTTTTGCTTGAACATTAAATGCCTCCAAATGGTATTTAATTCACTTCCCGGGCCCCTGGAAGCATGAAAATCACTTTAAACATGCTAATTTTAGCTCTAAAACTGATGATCTACCTACAAATGTGAACTGACGTTCAAAAATAAAACATTTGAAAACGGACCATTTTTCACCTTTCTGAAGCATGACGTAATGGGGGGGTGTTATCTCTTTTGTCAAAAATCACCTGTTTTTGCTTGAACATTAAATGCCTACAAATGGTATTTAATTCACTTCCCGGGGTGAAGAAACACTTTTTGAGACCTCAGAGTGAGTAAATTGGCCATTTTCATGCACTTTTAACCATTCCACAAATCTTGTGTTTTGGGCCCCTGGAAGCATGAACATCACTTTAAACATGCTAATTTTAGCTCTAAAACTGATGATCTACCTACAAATGTGAACTGACGTTCAAAAATAAAACATTTGAAAACGGACCATTTTTCACCTTTCTGAAGCATGACGTAATGGGGGGGTGTTATCTCTTTTGTCAAAAATCACCTGTTTTTGCTTGAACATTAAATGCCTCCAAATGGTATTTAATTCACTTACCGGGCCCCTGGAAGCATGAAAATCACTTTAAACATGCTAATTTTAGCTCTAAAACTGATGATCTACCTACAAATGTGAACTGACGTTCAAAAATAAAACATTTGAAAACGGACCATTTTTCACCTTTCTGAAGCATGACGTAATGTGGCGGGTGTTATCTCTTTTGTCAAAAATCACCTGTTTTTGCTTGAACATTAAATGCCTCCAAATGGTATTTAATTCACTTCCCGGGGTGAAGAAACACTTTTTGAGACCTCAGAGTGAGTAAATTGGCCATTTTCATGCACTTTTAACCATTCCACAAATCTTGTGCTTTGGCCCCCTGGAAGCATGAAAATCACTTTAAACATGCTAATTTTAGCTCTAAAACTGATGATCTACCTACAAATGTGAACTGATGTTCAAAAATAAAACATTTGAAAACGGACCATTTTTCACCTTTCTGAAGCATGACGTAATGGGGGGGTGTTATCTCTTTTGTCAAAAATCACCTGTTTTTGCTTGAACATTAAATGCCTCCAAATGGTATTTAATTCACTTTCCGGGGTGAAGAAACACTTTTTGAGACCTCAGAGTGAGTAAATTGGCCATTTTCATGCACTTTTAACCATTCCACAAATCTTGTGTTTTGGGCCCCTGGAAGCATGAAAATCACTTTAAACAAGCTAATTTTAGCTCTAAAACTGATGATCTACCTACAAATGTGAACTGACGTTAAAAAATAAAACATTTGAAAACGGACCATTTTTCACCTTTCTGCAGCATGACGTAATGGGGGGGGGTGTTATCTCTTTTGTCAAAAATCACCTGTTTTTGCTTGAACATTAAATGCCTCCAAATGGTATTTAATTCACTTCCCGGGCCCCTGGAAGCATGAAAATCACTTTAAACATGCTAATTTTAGCTCTAAAACTGATGATCTACCTACAAATGTGAACTGACGTTCAAAAATAAAACATTTGAAAACTGACCATTTTTCACCTTTCTGAAGCATGACGTAATGGGGGGGTGTTATCTCTTTTGTCAAAAATCACCTGTTTTTGCTTGAACATTAAATGCCTCCAAATGGTATTTAATTCACTTCCCGGGGTGAAGAAACACTTTTTGAGACCTCAGAGTGAGTAAATTGGCCATTTTCATGCACTTTTAACCATTCCACAAATCTTGTGTTTTGGGCCCCTGGAAGCATGAAAATCACTTTAAACATGCTAATTTTAGCTCTAAAACTGATGATCTACCTACAAATGTGAACTGACGTTAAAAAATAAAACATTTGAAAACGGACCATTTTTCACCTTTCTGCAGCATGACGTAATGGGGGGGTGTTATCTCTTTTGTCAAAAATCTCCTGTTTTTGCTTGAACATTAAATGCCTCCAAATGGTATTTAATTCACTTCCCGGGCCCCTGGAAGCATGAAAATCACTTTAAACATGCTAATTTTAGCTCTAAAACTGATGATCTACCTACAAATGTGAACTGACGTTCAAAAATAAAACATTTGAAAACGGACCATTTTTCACCTTTCTGAAGCATGACGTAATGTGGGGGGTGTTATCTCTTTTGTCAAAAATCACCTGTTTTTGTTTGAACATCAAATGCCTCCAAATGGTATTTAATTCACTTCCCGGGGTGAAGAAACACTTTTTGAGACCTCAGAGTGAGTAAATTGGCCATTTTCATGCACTTTTAACCATTCCACAAATCTTGTGTTTTGGGCCCCTGGAAGCATGAAAATCACTTTAAACATGCTAATTTTAGCTCTAAAACTGATGATCTACCTACAAATGTGAACTGACGTTAAAAAATAAAACATTTGAAAACGGACCATTTTTCACCTTTCTGCAGCATGACGCAATGGGGGGGTGTTATCTTTTTTGTCAAAAATCTCCTGTTTTTGCTTGAACATTAAATGCCTCCAAATGGTATTTAATTCACTTCCCGGGCCCCTGGAAGCATGAAAATCACTTTAAACATGCTAATTTTAGCTCTAAAACTGATGATCTACCTACAAATGTGAACTGACTTTCAAAAATAAAACATTTGAAAACGGACAATTTTTCACCTTTCTGAAGCATGACGTATTGGGGGGGTGATATCTCTTTTGTCAAAAATCACCTGTTTTTGCTTGAACATTAAATGCCTCCAAATGGTATTTAATTCACTTACCGGGCCCTGGAAGCATGAAAATCACTTTAAACATGCTAATTTTAGCTCTAAAACTGATGATCTACCTACAAATGTGAACTGACGTTCAAAAATAAAACATTTGAAAACTGACCATTTTTCACCTTTCTGAAGCATGACGTAATGTGGGGGGTGTTATCTCTTTTGTCAAAAATCACCTGTTTTTGCTTGAACATTAAATGCCTCCAAATGGTATTTAATTCACTTCCCGGGGTGAAGAAACACTTTTTGAGACCTCAGAGTGAGTAAATTGGCCATTTTCATGCACTTTTAACCATTCCACAAATCTTGTGTTTTGGGCCCCTGGAAGCATGAAAATCACTTTAAACATGCTAATTTTAGCTCTAAAACTGATGATCTACCTACAAATGTGAACTGACGTTAAAAAATAAAACATTTGAAAACGGACCATTTTTCACCTTTCTGCAGCATGACGTAATGGGGGGGTGTTATCTCTTTTGTCAAAAATCACCTGTTTTTGCTTGAACATTAAATGCCTCCAAATGGTATTTAATTCACTTCCCGGGCCCCTGGAAGCATGAAAATCACTTTAAACATGCTAATTTTAGCTCTAAAACTGATGATCTACCTACAAATGTGAACTGACTTTCAAAAATAAAACATTTGAAAACGGACAATTTTTCACCTTTCTGAAGCATGACGTAATGGGGGGGTGTTATCTCTTTTGTCAAAAATCACCTGTTTTTGCTTGAACAGTAAATGCCTCCAAATGGTATTTAATTCACTTCCCGGGGTGAAGAAACACTTTTTGAGACCTCAGAGTGAGTAAATTGGCCATTTTCATGCACTTTTAACCATTCCACAAATCTTGTGTTTTGGGCCCCTGGAAGCATGAAAATCACTTTAAACATGCTAATTTTAGCTCTAAAACTGATGATCTACCTACAAATGTGAACTGACGTTAAAAAATAAAACATTTGAAAACGGACCATTTTTCACCTTTCTGCAGTATGACGTAATGGGGGGGGGGTGTTATCTCTTTTGTCAAAAATCACCTGTTTTTGCTTGAACATTAAATGCCTCCAAATGGTATTTAATTCACTTCCCGGGCCCCTGGAAGCATGAAAATCACTTTAAACATGCTAATTTTGGCCCTAAAACTGACAATCTACCTACAAATGTGAACTGACGTTCAAAAATAAAACATTTGAAAACGGACCATTTTTCACCTTTCTGAAGCATGACGTAATGGGGGGGTGTTATCTCTTTTGTCAAAAATCACCTGTTTTTGCTTGAACATTAAATGCCTACAAATGGTATTTAATTCACTTCCCAGGGTGAAGAAACACTTTTTGAGACCTCAGAGTGAGTAAATTGGCCATTTTCATGCACTTTTAACCATTCCACAAATCTTGTGTTTTGGGCCCCTGGAAGCATGAAAATCACTTTAAACATGCTAATTTTAGCTCTAAAACTGATGATCTACCTACAAATGTGAACTGACGTTAAAAAATAAAACATTTGAAAACGGACCATTTTTCACCTTTCTGCAGCATGACCTAATGGGGGGGGGGTGTTATGTCTTTTGTCAAAAATCACCTGTTTTTGCTTGAACATTAAATGCCTCCAAATGGTATTTAATTCACTTCCCGGGCCCCTGGAAGCATGAAAATCACTTTAAACATGCTAATTTTAGCTCTAAAACTGATGATCTACCTACAAATGTGAACTGACGTTCAAAAATAAAACATTTGAAAACGGACCATTTTTCACCTTTCTGAAGCATGACGTAATGGGGGGGTGTTATCTCTTTTGTCAAAAATCACCTGTTTTTGCTTGAACATTAAATGCCTCCAAATGGTATTTAATTCACTTACCGGGCCCCTGGAAGCATGAAAATCACTTTAAACATGCTAATTTTAGCTCTAAAACTGATGATCTACCTACAAATGTGAACTGACGTTCAAAAATAAAACATTTGAAAACGGACCATTTTTCACCTTTCTGAAGCATGACGTAATGTGGCGGGTGTTATCTCTTTTGTCAAAAATCACCTGTTTTTGCTTGAACATTAAATGCCTCCAAATGGTATTTAATTCACTTCCCGGGGTGAAGAAACACTTTTTGAGACCTCAGAGTGAGTAAATTGGCCATTTTCATGCACTTTTAACCATTCCACAAATCTTGTGCTTTGGCCCCCTGGAAGCATGAAAATCACTTTAAACATGCTAATTTTAGCTCTAAAACTGATGATCTACCTACAAATGTGAACTGATGTTCAAAAATAAAACATTTGAAAACGGACCATTTTTCACCTTTCTGAAGCATGACGTAATGGGGGGGTGTTATCTCTTTTGTCAAAAATCACCTGTTTTTGCTTGAACATTAAATGCCTCCAAATGGTATTTAATTCACTTTCCGGGGTGAAGAAACACTTTTTGAGACCTCAGAGTGAGTAAATTGGCCATTTTCATGCACTTTTAACCATTCCACAAATCTTGTGTTTTGGGCCCCTGGAAGCATGAAAATCACTTTAAACAAGCTAATTTTAGCTCTAAAACTGATGATCTACCTACAAATGTGAACTGACGTTAAAAAATAAAACATTTGAAAACGGACCATTTTTCACCTTTCTGCAGCATGACGTAATGGGGGGGGGTGTTATCTCTTTTGTCAAAAATCACCTGTTTTTGCTTGAACATTAAATGCCTCCAAATGGTATTTAATTCACTTCCCGGGCCCCTGGAAGCATGAAAATCACTTTAAACATGCTAATTTTAGCTCTAAAACTGATGATCTACCTACAAATGTGAACTGACGTTCAAAAATAAAACATTTGAAAACTGACCATTTTTCACCTTTCTGAAGCATGACGTAATGGGGGGGTGTTATCTCTTTTGTCAAAAATCACCTGTTTTTGCTTGAACATTAAATGCCTCCAAATGGTATTTAATTCACTTCCCGGGGTGAAGAAACACTTTTTGAGACCTCAGAGTGAGTAAATTGGCCATTTTCATGCACTTTTAACCATTCCACAAATCTTGTGTTTTGGGCCCCTGGAAGCATGAAAATCACTTTAAACATGCTAATTTTAGCTCTAAAACTGATGATCTACCTACAAATGTGAACTGACGTTAAAAAATAAAACATTTGAAAACGGACCATTTTTCACCTTTCTGCAGCATGACGTAATGGGGGGGTGTTATCTCTTTTGTCAAAAATCTCCTGTTTTTGCTTGAACATTAAATGCCTCCAAATGGTATTTAATTCACTTCCCGGGCCCCTGGAAGCATGAAAATCACTTTAAACATGCTAATTTTAGCTCTAAAACTGATGATCTACCTACAAATGTGAACTGACTTTCAAAAATAAAACATTTGAAAACGGACAATTTTTCACCTTTCTGAAGCATGGCGTAATGGGGGGGTGTTATCTCTTTTGTCAAAAATCACCTGTTTTTGCTTGAACATTAAATGCCTCCAAATGGTATTTAATTCACTTCCCGGGCCCCTGGAAGCATGAAAATCACTTTAAACATGCTAATTTTAGCTCTAAAACTGATGATCTACCTACAAATGTGAACTGACGTTCAAAAATAAAACATTTGAAAACGGACCATTTTTCACCTTTCTGAAGCATGACGTAATGGGGGGGTGTTATCTCTTTTGTCAAAAATCACCTGTTTTTGCTTGAACATTAAATGCCTCCAAATGGTATTTAATTCACTTCCCGGGGTGAAGAAACACGTTTTGAGACCTCAGAGTGAGTAAATTGGCCATTTTCATGCACTTTTAACCATTCCACAAATCTTGTGTTTTGGGCCCCTGGAAGCATGAAAATCACTTTAAACATGCTAATTTTAGCTCTAAAACTGATGATCTACCTACAAATGTGAACTGACTTTCAAAAATAAAACATTTGAAAACGGACAATTTTTCACCTTTCTGAAGCATGACGTAATGTGGGGGGTGTTATCTCTTTTGTCAAAAATCACCTGTTTTTGCTTGAACATTAAATGCCTCCAAATGGTATTTAATTCACTTCCCGGGGTGAAGAAACACTTTTTGAGAGCTCAGAGTGAGTAAATTGGCCATTTTCATGCACTTTTAACCATTCCACAAATCTTGTGTTTTGAGCCCCTGGAAGCATGAAAATCACTTTAAACATGCTAATTTTAGCTCTAAAACTGATGATCTACCTACAAATGTGAACTGACGTTAAAAAATAAAACATTTGAAAACGGACCATTTTTCACCTTTCTGCAGCATGACGTAATGGGGGGGTGTTATCTCTTTTGTCAAAAATCACCTGTTTTTGCTTGAACATTAAATGCCTCCAAATGGTATTTAATTCACTTCCCGGGCCCCTGGAAGCATGAAAATCACTTTAAACATGCTAATTTTAGCTCTAAAACTGATGATCTACCTACAAATGTGAACTGACGTTAAAAAATAAAACATTTGAAAACGGACCATTTTTCACCTTTCTGCAGCATGACGTAATGGGGGGGTGTTATCTCTTTTGTCAAAAATCACCTGTTTTTGCTTGAACATTAAATGCCTCCAAATGGTATTTAATTCACTTCCCGGGCCCCTGGAAGCATGAAAATCACTTTAAACATGCTAATTTTAGCTCTAAAACTGATGATCTACCTACAAATGTGAACTGACTTTCAAAAATAAAACATTTGAAAACGGACAATTTTTCACCTTTCTGAAGCATGGCGTAATGGGGGGGTGTTATCTCTTTTGTCAAAAATCACCTGTTTTTGCTTGAACATTAAATGCCTCCAAATGGTATTTAATTCACTTCCCGGGCCCCTGGAAGCATGAAAATCACTTTAAACATGCTAATTTTAGCTCTAAAACTGATGATCTACCTACAAATGTGAACTGACGTTCAAAAATAAAACATTTGAAAATGGACCATTTTTCACCTTTCTGAAGCATGACGTAATGTGGGGGGTGTTATCTCTTTTGTCAAAAATCAGCTGTTTTTGCTTGAACATTAAATGCCTCCAAATGGTATTTAATTCACTTCCCGGGGTGAAGAAACACTTTTTGAGACCTCAGAGTGAGTAAATTGGCCATTTTCATGCACTTTTAACCATTCCACAAATCTTGTGTTTTGGGCCCCTGGAAGCATGAAAATCACTTTAAACATGCTAATTTTAGCTCTAAAACTGATGATCTACCTACAAATGTGAACTGACGTTAAAAAATAAAACATTTTGAAACGGACCATTTTTCACCTTTCTGCAGCATGACGTAATGGGGGGGGGTGTTATCTATTTTGTCAAAAATCACCTGTTTTTGCTTGAACATTAAATGCCTCCAAATGGTAATTAATTCACTTCCCGGGCCCCTGGAAGCATGAAAATCACTTTAAACATGCTAATTTTAGCTCTAAAACTGATGATCTACCTACAAATGTGAACTGACTTTCAAAAATAAAACATTTGAAAACGGACAATTTTTCACCTTTCTGAAGCATGGCGTAATGGGGGGGTGTTATCTCTTTTGTCAAAAATCACCTGTTTTTGCTTGAACATTAAATGCCTCCAAATGGTGTTTAATTCACTTCCCGGGCCCCTGGAAGCATGAAAATCACTTTAAACATGCTAATTTTAGCTCTAAAACTGATGATCTACCTACAAATGTGAACTGACGTTCAAAAATAAAACATTTGAGAACGGACCATTTTTCACCTTTCTGAAGCATGACGTAATGGGGGGGTGTTATCTCTTTTGTCAAAAATCACCTGTTTTTGCTTGTACATTAAATGCCTCCAAATGGTATTTAATTCACTTCCCGGGGTGAAGAAACACTTTTTGAGACCTCAGAGTGAGTAAATTGGCTATTTTCATGCACTTTTAACCATTCCACAAATCTTGTGTTTTGGGCCCCTGGAAGCATGAAAATCACTTTAAACATGCTAATTTTAGCTCTAAAACTGATGATCTACCTACAAATGTGAACTGACGTTAAAAAATAAAACATTTGAAAACGGACCATTTTTCACCTTTCTGCAGCATTACGTAATGGGGGGGGTGTTATCTCTTTTGTCAAAAATCACCTGTTTTTGCTTGTACATTAAATGCCTCCAAATGGTATTTAATTCACTTCCCGGGGTGAAGAAACACTTTTTGAGACCTCAGAGTGAGTAAATTGGCTATTTTCATGCACTTTTAACCATTCCACAAATCTTGTGTTTTGGGCCCCTGGAAGCATGAAAATCACTTTAAACATGCTAATTTTAGCTCTAAAACTGATGATCTACCTACAAATGTGAACTGACGTTAAAAAATAAAACATTTGAAAACTGACCATTTTTCACCTTTCTGCAGCATGACGTAATGGGGGGTGTGATCTCTTTTGTCAAAAATCACCTGTTTTTGCTTGAATATTAAATGCCTCCAAATGGTATTTAATTCACTTCCCGGGCCCCTGGAAGCATGAAAATCACTTTAAACATGCTAATTTTAGCTCTAAAACTGATGATCTACCTACAAATGTGAGCTGACGTTAAAAAATAAAACATTTGAAAACGGACCATTTTTCACCTTTCTGCAGCATGACGTAATGGGGGGGTGTTATCTCTTTTGTCAAAAATCACCTGTTTTTGCTTGAACATTAAATGCCTCCAAATGGTATTTAATTCACTTCCCGGGCCCCTGGAAGCATGAAAATCACTTTAAACATGCTAATTTTAGCTCTAAAACTGATGATCTACCTACAAATGTGAACTGACGTTCAAAAATAAAACATTTGAAAACGGACCATTTTTCACCTTTCTGAAGCATGACGTAATGGGGGGGTGTTATCTCTTTTGTCAAAAATCACCTGTTTTTGCTTGAACATTAAATGCCTACAAATGGTATTTAATTCACTTCCCGGGGTGAAGAAACACTTTTTGAGACCTCAGAGTGAGTAAATTGGCCATTTTCATGCACTTTTAACCATTCCACAAATCTTGTGTTTTGGGCCCCTGGAAGCATGAACATCACTTTAAACATGCTAATTTTAGCTCTAAAACTGATGATCTACCTACAAATGTGAACTGACGTTAAAAAATAAAACATTTGAAAACGGACCATTTTTCACCTTTCTGCAGCATTACGTAATGGGGGGGGGTGTTATCTCTTTTGTCAAAAATCACCTGTTTTTGCTTGTACATTAAATGCCTCCAAATGGTATTTAATTCACTTCCCGGGGTGAAGAAACACTTTTTGAGACCTCAGAGTGAGTAAATTGGCTATTTTCATGCACTTTTAACCATTCCACAAATCTTGTGTTTTGGGCCCCTGGAAGCATGAAAATCACTTTAAACATGCTAATTTTAGCTCTAAAACTGATGATCTACCTACAAATGTGAACTGACGTTAAAAAATAAAACATTTGAAAACTGACCATTTTTCACCTTTCTGCAGCATGACGTAATGGGGGGTGTTATCTCTTTTGTCAAAAATCACCTGTTTTTGCTTGAATATTAAATGCCTCCAAATGGTATTTAATTCACTTCCCGGGCCCCTGGAAGCATGAAAATCACTTTAAACATGCTAATTTTAGCTCTAAAACTGATGATCTACCTACAAATGTGAGCTGACGTTAAAAAATAAAACATTTGAAAACGGACCATTTTTCACCTTTCTGCAGCATGACGTAATGGGGGGGTGTTATCTCTTTTGTCAAAAATCACCTGTTTTTGCTTGAACATTAAATGCCTCCAAATGGTATTTAATTCACTTCCCGGGGTGAAGAAACACTTTTTGAGACCTCAGAGTGAGTAAATTGGCCATTTTCATGCACTTTTAACCATTCCACAAATGTTGTGTTTTGGGCCCCTGGAAGCATGAAAATCACTTTAAACATGCTAATTTTAGCTCTAAAACTGATGATCTACCTACAAATGTGAACTGACGTTAAAAAATAAAACATTTGAAAACGGACCATTTTTCACCTTTCTGCAGTATGACGTAATGGGGGGGGGGGTGTTATCTCTTTTGTCAAAAATCTCCTGTTTTTGCTTGAACATTAAATGCCTCCAAATGGTATTTAATTCACTTCCCGGGCCCCTGGAAGCATGAAAATCACTTTAAACATGCTAATTTTAGCTCTAAAACTGATGATCTACCTACAAATGTGAACTGACTTTCAAAAATAAAACATTTGAAAACGGACAATTTTTCACCTTTCTGAAGCATGGCGTAATGGGGGGGTGTTATCTCTTTTGTCAAAAATCACCTGTTTTTGCTTGAACATTAAATGCCTCCAAATGGTATTTAATTCACTTCCCGGGCCCCTGGAAGCATGAAAATCACTTTAAACATGCTAATTTTAGCTCTAAAACTGATGATCTACCTACAAATGTGAACTGACGTTCAAAAATAAAACATTTGAAAACGGACCATTTTTCACCTTTCTGAAGCATGACGTAATGGGGGGGTGTTATCTCTTTTGTCAAAAATCACCTGTTTTTGCTTGAACATTAAATGCCTCCAAATGGTATTTAATTCACTTCCCGGGGTGAAGAAACACGTTTTGAGACCTCAGAGTGAGTAAATTGGCCATTTTCATGCACTTTTAACCATTCCACAAATCTTGTGTTTTGGGCCCCTGGAAGCATGAAAATCACTTTAAACATGCTAATTTTAGCTCTAAAACTGATGATCTACCTACAAATGTGAACTGACTTTCAAAAATAAAACATTTGAAAACGGACAATTTTTCACCTTTCTGAAGCATGACGTAATGTGGGGGGTGTTATCTCTTTTGTCAAAAATCACCTGTTTTTGCTTGAACATTAAATGCCTCCAAATGGTATTTAATTCACTTCCCGGGGTGAAGAAACACTTTTTGAGACCTCAGAGTGAGTAAATTGGCCATTTTCATGCACTTTTAACCATTCCACAAATCTTGTGTTTTGAGCCCCTGGAAGCATGAAAATCACTTTAAACATGCTAATTTTAGCTCTAAAACTGATGATCTACCTACAAATGTGAACTGACGTTAAAAAATAAAACATTTGAAAACGGACCATTTTTCACCTTTCTGCAGCATGACGTAATGGGGGGGTGTTATCTCTTTTGTCAAAAATCACCTGTTTTTGCTTGAACATTAAATGCCTCCAAATGGTATTTAATTCACTTCCCGGGCCCCTGGAAGCATGAAAATCACTTTAAACATGCTAATTTTAGCTCTAAAACTGATGATCTACCTACAAATGTGAACTGACGTTAAAAAATAAAACATTTGAAAACGGACCATTTTTCACCTTTCTGCAGCATGACGTAATGGGGGGGGTGTTATCTCTTTTGTCAAAAATCACCTGTTTTTGCTTGAACATTAAATGCCTCCAAATGGTATTTAATTCACTTCCCGGGCCCCTGGAAGCATGAAAATCACTTTAAACATGCTAATTTTAGCTCTAAAACTGATGATCTACCTACAAATGTGAACTGACTTTCAAAAATAAAACATTTGAAAACGGACAATTTTTCACCTTTCTGAAGCATGGCGTAATGGGGGGGTGTTATCTCTTTTGTCAAAAATCACCTGTTTTTGCTTGAACATTAAATGCCTCCAAATGGTATTTAATTCACTTCCCGGGCCCCTGGAAGCATGAAAATCACTTTAAACATGCTAATTTTAGCTCTAAAACTGATGATCTACCTACAAATGTGAACTGACGTTCAAACATAAAACATTTGAAAATGGACCATTTTTCACCTTTCTGAAGCATGACGTAATGTGGGGGGTGTTATCTCTTTTGTCAAAAATCAGCTGTTTTTGCTTGAACATTAAATGCCTCCAAATGGTATTTAATTCACTTCCCGGGGTGAAGAAACACTTTTTGAGACCTCAGAGTGAGTAAATTGGCCATTTTCATGCACTTTTAACCATTCCACAAATCTTGTGTTTTGGGCCCCTGGAAGCATGAAAATCACTTTAAACATGCTAATTTTAGCTCTAAAACTGATGATCTACCTACAAATGTGAACTGACGTTAAAAAATAAAACATTTTGAAACGGACCATTTTTCACCTTTCTGCAGCATGACGTAATGGGGGGGGGTGTTATCTATTTTGTCAAAAATCACCTGTTTTTGCTTGAACATTAAATGCCTCCAAATGGTAATTAATTCACTTCCCGGGCCCCTGGAAGCATGAAAATCACTTTAAACATGCTAATTTTAGCTCTAAAACTGATGATCTACCTACAAATGTGAACTGACTTTCAAAAATAAAACATTTGAAAACGGACAATTTTTCACCTTTCTGAAGCATGGCGTAATGGGGGGGTGTTATCTCTTTTGTCAAAAATCACCTGTTTTTGCTTGAACATTAAATGCCTCCAAATGGTGTTTAATTCACTTCCCGGGCCCCTGGAAGCATGAAAATCACTTTAAACATGCTAATTTTAGCTCTAAAACTGATGATCTACCTACAAATGTGAACTGACGTTCAAAAATAAAACATTTGAAAACGGACCATTTTTCACCTTTCTGAAGCATGACGTAATGGGGGGGTGTTATCTCTTTTGTCAAAAATCACCTGTTTTTGCTTGTACATTAAATGCCTCCAAATGGTATTTAATTCACTTCCCGGGGTGAAGAAACACTTTTTGAGACCTCAGAGTGAGTAAATTGGCTATTTTCATGCACTTTTAACCATTCCACAAATCTTGTGTTTTGGGCCCCTGGAAGCATGAAAATCACTTTAAACATGCTAATTTTAGCTCTAAAACTGATGATCTACCTACAAATGTGAACTGACGTTAAAAAATAAAACATTTGAAAACGGACCATTTTTCACCTTTCTGCAGCATTACGTAATGGGGGGGTGTTATCTCTTTTGTCAAAAATCACCTGTTTTTGCTTGTACATTAAATGCCTCCAAATGGTATTTAATTCACTTCCCGGGGTGAAGAAACACTTTTTGAGACCTCAGAGTGAGTACATTGGCTATTTTCATGCACTTTTAACCATTCCACAAATCTTGTGTTTTGGGCCCCTGGAAGCATGAAAATCACTTTAAACATGCTAATTTTAGCTCTAAAACTGATGATCTACCTACAAATGTGAACTGACGTTAAAAAATAAAACATTTGAAAACTGACCATTTTTCACCTTTCTGCAGCATGACGTAATGGGGGGTGTTATCTCTTTTGTCAAAAATCACCTGTTTTTGCTTGAATATTAAATGCCTCCAAATGGTATTTAATTCACTTCCCGGGCCCCTGGAAGCATGAAAATCACTTTAAACATGCTAATTTTAGCTCTAAAACTGATGATCTACCTACAAATGTGAGCTGACGTTAAAAAATAAAACATTTGAAAACGGACCATTTTTCACCTTTCTGCAGCATGACGTAATGGGGGGGTGTTATCTCTTTTGTCAAAAATCACCTGTTTTTGCTTGAACATTAAATGCCTCCAAATGGTATTTAATTCACTTCCCGGGCCCCTGGAAGCATGAAAATCACTTTAAACATGCAAATTTTAGCTCTAAAACTGATGATCTACCTACAAATGTGAACTGACGTTCAAAAATAAAACATTTGAAAACGGACCATTTTTCACCTTTCTGAAGCATGACGTAATGGGGGGGTGTTATCTCTTTTGTCAAAAATCACCTGTTTTTGCTTGAACATTAAATGCCTACAAATGGTATTTAATTCACTTCCCGGGGTGAAGAAACACTTTTTGAGACCTCAGAGTGAGTACATTGGCCATTTTCATGCACTTTTAACCATTCCACAAATCTTGTGTTTTGGGCCCCTGGAAGCATGAACATCACTTTAAACATGCTAATTTTAGCTCTAAAACTGATGATCTACCTACAAATGTGAACTGACGTTAAAAAATAAAACATTTGAAAACGGACCATTTTTCACCTTTCTGCAGCATTACGTAATGGGGGGGGGGTGTTATCTCTTTTGTCAAAAATCACCTGTTTTTGCTTGTACATTAAATGCCTCCAAATGGTATTTAATTCACTTCCCGGGGTGAAGAAACACTTTTTGAGACCTCAGAGTGAGTAAATTGGCTATTTTCATGCACTTTTAACCATTCCACAAATCTTGTGTTTTGGGCCCCTGGAAGCATGAAAATCACTTTAAACATGCTAATTTTAGCTCTAAAACTGATGATCTACCTACAAATGTGAACTGACGTTAAAAAATAAAACATTTGAAAACTGACCATTTTTCACCTTTCTGCAGCATGACGTAATGGGGGGTGTTATCTCTTTTGTCAAAAATCACCTGTTTTTGCTTGAATATTAAATGCCTCCAAATGGTATTTAATTCACTTCCCGTGCCCCTGGAAGCATGAAAATCACTTTAAACATGCTAATTTTAGCTCTAAAACTGATGATCTACCTACAAATGTGAGCTGACGTTAAAAAATAAAACATTTGAAAACGGACCATTTTTCACCTTTCTGCAGCATGACGTAATGGGGGGGTGTTATCTCTTTTGTCAAAAATCACCTGTTTTTGCTTGAACATTAAATGCCTCCAAATGGTATTTAATTCACTTCCCGGGGTGAAGAAACACTTTTTGAGACCTCAGAGTGAGTAAATTGGCCATTTTCATGCACTTTTAACCATTCCACAAATGTTGTGTTTTGGGCCCCTGGAAGCATGAAAATCACTTTAAACATGCTAATTTTAGCTCTAAAACTGATGATCTACCTACAAATGTGAACTGACGTTAAAAAATAAAACATTTGAAAACGGACCATTTTTCACCTTTCTGCAGTATGACGTAATGGGGGGGGGGGTGTTATCTCTTTTGTCAAAAATCACCTGTTTTTGCTTGAACATTAAATGCCTCCAAATGGTATTTAATTCACTTCCCGGGCCCCTGGAAGCATGAAAATCACTTTAAACATGCTAATTTTAGCTCTAAAACTGATGATCTACCTACAAATGTGAACTGACTTTCAAAAATAAAACATTTGAAAACGGACAATTTTTCACCTTTCTGAAGCATGACGTAATGAGGGGGGTGTTATCTCTTTTGTCAAAAATCACCTGTTTTTGCTTGAACATTAAATGCCTCCAAATGGTATTTAATTCACTTCCCGGGGTGAAGAAACACTTTTTGAGACCTCAGACTGAGTAAATTGGCCATTTTCATGCACTTTTAACCATTCCACAAATCTTGTGTTTTGGGCCCCTGGAAGCATGAAAATCACTTTAAACATGCTAATTTTAGCTCTAAAACTGATGATCTACCTACAAATGTGAACTGACGTTAAAAAATAAAACATTTGAAAACGGACCATTTTTCACCTTTCTGCAGCATGACGTAATGGGGGGGTGTTATCTCTTTTGTCAAAAATCACCTGTTTTTGCTTGAACATTAAATGCCTCCAAATGGTATTTAATTCACTTCCCGGGCCCCTGGAAGCATGAAAATCACTTTAAACATGCTAATTTTAGCTCTAAAACTGATGATCTACCTACAAATGTGAACTGACTTTCAAAAATAAAACATTTGAAAACGGACAATTTTTCACCTTTCTGAAGCATGACGTAATGGGGGGGGTGTTATCTCTTTTGTCAAAAATCACCTGTTTTTGCTTGAACATTAAATGCCTTCAAATGGTATTTAATTCACTTCCCGGGGTGAAGAAACACTTTTTGAGACCTCAGAGTGAGTAAATTGGCCATTTTCATGCACTTTTAACCATTCCACAAATCTTGTGTTTTGGGCCCCTGGAAGCATGAAAATCACTTTAAACATGCTAATTTTAGCTCTAAAACTGATGATCTACCTACAAATGTGAACAGACGTTAAAAAATAAAACATTTGAAAACGGACCATTTTTCACCTTTCTGCAGCATGACGTAATGGGGGGGTGTTATCTCTTTTGTCAAAAATCTCCTGTTTTTGCTTGAACATTAAATGCCTCCAAATGGTATTTAATTCACTTCCCGGGCCCCTGGAAGCATGAAAATCACTTTAAACATGCTAATTTTAGCTCTAAAACTGATGATCTACCTACAAATGTGAACTGACTTTCAAAAATAAAACATTTGAAAACGGACAATTTTTCACCTTTCTGAAGCATGGCGTAATGGGGGGGTGTTATCTCTTTTGTCAAAAATCACCTGTTTTTGCTTGAACATTAAATGCCTCCAAATGGTATTTAATTCACTTCCCGGGCCCCTGGAAGCATGAAAATCACTTTAAACATGCTAATTTTAGCTCTAAAACTGATGATCTACCTACAAATGTGAACTGACGTTCAAAAATAAAACATTTGAAAACGGACCATTTTTCACCTTTCTGAAGCATGACGTAATGGGGGGGTGTTATCTCTTTTGTCAAAAATCACCTGTTTTTGCTTGAACATTAAATGCCTCCAAATGGTATTTAATTCACTTCCCGGGGTGAAGAAACACGTTTTGAGACCTCAGAGTGAGTAAATTGGCCATTTTCATGCACTTTTAACCATTCCACAAATCTTGTGTTTTGGGCCCCTGGAAGCATGAAAATCACTTTAAACATGCTAATTTTAGCTCTAAAACTGATGATCTACCTACAAATGTGAACTGACTTTCAAAAATAAAACATTTGAAAACGGGCAATTTTTCACCTTTCTGAAGCATGACGTAATGTGGGGGGTGTTATCTCTTTTGTCAAAAATCACCTGTTTTTGCTTGAACATTAAATGCCTCCAAATGGTATTTAATTCACTTCCAAGGGCCCCTGGAAGCATGAAAATCACTTTAAACATGCTAATTTTAGCTCTAAAACTGATGATCTACCTACAAATGTGAACTGACTTTCAAAAATAAAACATTTGAAAACGGACCATTTTTCACCTTTCTGAAGCATGACGTAATGGGGGGGTGTTATCTCTTTTGTCAAAAATCACCTGTTTTTGCTTGAACATTAAATGCCTCCAAATGGTATTTAATTCACTTCCCGGGCCCCTGGAAGCATGAAAATCACTTTAAACATGCTAATTTTAGCTCTAAAACTGATGATCTACCTACAAATGTGAACTGACTTTCAAAAATAAAACATTTGAAAACGGACAATTTTTCACCTTTCTGAAGCATGGCGTAATGGGGGGGTGTTATCTCTTTTGTCAAAAATCACCTGTTTTTGCTTGAACATTAAATGCCTCCAAATGGTATTTAATTCACTTCCCGGGCCCCTGGAAGCATGAAAATCACTTTAAACATGCTAATTTTAGCTCTAAAACTGATGATCTACCTACAAATGTGAACTGACGTTCAAAAATAAAACATTTGAAAACGGACCATTTTTCACCTTTCTGAAGCATGACGTAATGGGGGTGTTATCTCTTTTGTCAAAAATCACCTGTTTTTGCTTGAACATTAAATGCCTACAAATGGTATTTAATTCACTTCCCGGGGTGAAGAAACACTTTTTGAGACCTCAGAGTGAGTAAATTGGCCATTTTCATGCACTTTTAACCATTCCACAAATCTTGTGTTTTGGGCCCCTGGAAGCATGAAAATCACTTTAAACATGCTAATTTTAGCTCTAAAACTGATGATCTACCTACAAATGTGAACTGACTTTCAAAAATAAAACATTTGAAAACGGACCATTTTTCACCTTTCTGAAGCATGACGTAATGGGGGGGTGTTATCTCTTTTGTCAAAAATCACCTGTTTTTGCTTGAACATTAAATGCCTCCAAATGGTATTTAATTCACTTCCCGGGCCCCTGGAAGCATGAAAATCACTTTAAACATGCTAATTTTAGCTCTAAAACTGATGATCTACCTACAAATGTGAACTGACTTTCAAAAATAAAACATTTGAAAACGGACAATTTTTCACCTTTCTGAAGCATGGCGTAATGGGGGGGTGTTATCTCTTTTGTCAAAAATCACCTGTTTTTGCTTGAACATTAAATGCCTCCAAATGGTATTTAATTCACTTCCCGGGCCCCTGGAAGCATGAAAATCACTTTAAACATGCTAATTTTAGCTCTAAAACTGATGATCTACCTACAAATGTGAACTGACGTTCAAAAATAAAACATTTGAAAACGGACCATTTTTCACCTTTCTGAAGCATGACGTAATGGGGGTGTTATCTCTTTTGTCAAAAATCACCTGTTTTTGCTTGAACATTAAATGCCTACAAATGGTATTTAATTCACTTCCCGGGGTGAAGAAACACTTTTTGAGACCTCAGAGTGAGTAAATTGGCCATTTTCATGCACTTTTAACCATTCCACAAATCTTGTGTTTTGGGCCCCTGGAAGCATGAAAATCACTTTAAACATGCTAATTTTAGCTCTAAAACTGATGATCTACCTACAAATGTGAACTGACGTTAAAAAATAAAACATTTTAAAACGGACCATTTTTCACCTTTCTGCAGCATGACGTAATGGGGGGGGGGGTGTTATCTATTTTGTCAAAAATCACCTGTTTTTGCTTGAACATTAAATGCCTCCAAATGGTATTTAATTCACTTCCCGGGCCCCTGGAAGCATGAAAATCACTTTAAACATGCTAATTTTAGCTCTAAAACTGATGATCTACCTACAAATGTGAACTGACTTTAAAAAATAAAACATTTGAAAACGGACAATTTTTCACCTTTCTGAAGCATGGCGTAATGGGGGGGTGTTATCTCTTTTGTCAAAAATCACCTTTTTTTGCTTGAACATTAAATGCCTCCAAATGGTATTTAATTCACTTCCCGGGCCCCTGGAAGCATGAAAATCACTTTAAACATGCTAATTTTAGCTCTAAAACTGATGATCTACCTACAAATGTGAACTGACGTTCAAAAATAAAACATTTGAAAACGGACCATTTTTCACCTTTCTGAAGCATGACGTAATGGGGGGGTGTTATCTCTTTTGTCAAAAATCACCTGTTTTTGCTTGAACATTAAATGCCTACAAATGGTATTTAATTCACTTCCCGGGGTGAAGAAACACTTTTTGAGACCTCAGAGTGAGTAAATTGGCCATTTTCATGCACTTTTAACCATTCCACAAATCTTGTGTTTTGGGCCCCTGGAAGCATGAAAATCACTTTACATGCTAATTTTAGCTCTAAAACTGATGATCTACCTACAAATGTGAACTGACGTTAAAAAATAAAACATTTGAAAACTGACCATTTTTCACCTTTCTGCAGCATTACGTAATGGGGGGGTGTTATCTCTTTTGTCAAAAATCACCTGTTTTTGCTTGTACATTAAATGCCTCCAAATGGTATTTAATTCACTTCCCGGGGTGAAGAAACACTTTTTGAGACCTCAGAGTGAGTAAATTGGCTATTTTCATGCACTTTTAACCATTCCACAAATCTTGTGTTTTGGGCCCCTGGAAGCATGAAAATCACTTTAAACATGCTAATTTTAGCTCTAAAACTGATGATCTACCTACAAATGTGAACTGACGTTAAAAAATAAAACATTTGAAAACTGACCATTTTTCACCTTTCTGCAGCATGACGTAATGGGGGGTGTTATCTCTTTTGTCAAAAATCACCTGTTTTTGCTTGAATATTAAATGCCTCCAAATGGTATTTAATTCACTTCCCGGGCCCCTGGAAGAATGAAAATCACTTTAAACATGCTAATTTTAGCTCTAAAACTGATGATCTACCTACAAATGTGAGCTGACGTTAAAAAATAAAACATTTGAAAACGGACCATTTTTCACCTTTCTGCAGCATGACGTAATGGGGGGGTGTTATCTCTTTTGTCAAAAATCACCTGTTTTTGCTTGAACATTAAATGCCTCCAAATGGTATTTAATTCACTTCCCGGGGTGAAGAAACACTTTTTGAGACCTCAGAGTGAGTAAATTGGCCATTTTCATGCACTTTTAACCATTCCACAAATCTTGTGTTTTGGGCCCCTGGAAGCATAAAAATCACTTTAAACATGCTAATTTAAGCTCTAAAACTGATGATCTACCTACAAATGTGAACTGACGTTAAAAAATAAAACATTTGAAAACGGACCATTTTTCACCTTTCTGCAGTATGACGTAATGGGGGGGGGGGGGGTGTTATCTCTTTTGTCAAAAATCACCTGTTTTTGCTTGAACATTAAATGCCTCCAAATGGTATTTAATTCACTTCCCGGGCCCCTGGAAGCATGAAAATCACTTTAAACATGCTAATTTTAGCTCTAAAACTGATGATCTACCTACAAATGTGAACTGACGTTCAAAAATAAAACATTTGAAAATGGACCATTTTTCACCTTTCTGAAGCATGACGTAATGGGGGGGTGTTATCTCTTTTGTCAAAAATCACCTGTTTTTGCTTGAACATTAAATGCCTCCAAATGGTATTTAATTCACTTCCCGGGGTGAAGAAAATCTTTTTGAGACCTCAGAGTGAGTAAATTGGACATTTTCATGCACTTTTAACCATTCCACAAATCTTGTGTTTTGGGCCCCTGGAAGCATGAAAATCACTTTAAACATGCTAATTTTAGCTCTAAAACTGATGATCTACCTACAAATGTGAACTGACGTTAAAAAATAAAACATTTGAAAACGGACCATTTTTCACCTTTCTGCAGCATGACGTAATGGGGGGGGGGTGTTATCTCTTTTGTCAAAAATCACCTGTTTTTGCTTGAACATTCAATGCCTCCAAATGGTATTTAATTCACTTCCCGGGCCCCTGGAAGCATGAAAATCACTTTAAACATGCTAATTTTAGCTCTAAAACTGATGATCTACCTACAAATGTGAACTGACGTTCAAAAAAAAAACATTTGAAAACGGACCATTTTTCACCTTTCTGAAGCATGACGTAATGGGGGGTGTTATCTCTTTTGTCAAAAATCACCTGTTTTTGCTTGAACATTAAATGCCTCCAAATGGTATTTAATTCACTTCCCGGGGTGAAGAAACACTTTTTGAGACCTCAGAGTGAGTAAATTGGCCATTTTCATGCACTTTTAACCATTCCACAAATCTTGTGTTTTGGGCCCCTGGAAGCATGAAAATCACTTTAAACATGCTAATTTTAGCTCTAAAACTAATGATCTACCTACAAATGTGAACTGACGTTAAAAAATAAAACATTTGAAAACTGACCATTTTTCACCTTTCTGCAGCATGACGTAATGGGGGGTGTTATCTCTTTTGTCAAAAATCACCTGTTTTTGCTTGAATATTAAATGCCTCCAAATGGTATTTAATTCACTTCCCGGGCCCCTGGAAGCATGAAAATCACTTTAAACATGCTAATTTTAGCTCTAAAACTGATGATCTACCTACAAATGTGAACTGACGTTCAAAAAAAAAACATTTGAAAACGGACCATTTTTCACCTTTCTGAAGCATGACGTAATGGGGGGGTGTTATCTCTTTTGTCAAAAATCACCTGTTTTTGCTTGAACATTAAATGCCTCCAAATGGTATTTAATTCACTTCCCGGGGTGAAGAAACACTTTTTGAGACCTCAGAGTGAGTAAATTGGCCATTTTCATGCACTTTTAACCATTCCACAAATCTTGTGTTTTGGGCCCCTGGAAGCATGAAAATCACTTTAAACATGCTAATTTTAGCTCTAAAACTGATGATCTACCTACAAATGTGAACTGACGTTAAAAAATAAAACATTTGAAAACTGACCATTTTTCACCTTTCTGCAGCATGACGTAATGGGGGGTGTTATCTCTTTTGTCAAAAATCACCTGTTTTTGCTTGAATATTAAATGCCTCCAAATGGTATTTAATTCACTTCCCGGGCCCCTGGAAGCATGAAAATCACTTTAAACATGCTAATTTTAGCTCTAAAACTGATGATCTACCTACAAATGTGAGCTGACGTTAAAAAATAAAACATTTGAAAACGGACCATTTTTCACCTTTCTGCAGCATGACGTAATGGGGGGGTGTTATCTCTTTTGTCAAAAATCACCTGTTTTTGCTTGAACATTAAATGCCTCCAAATGGTATTTAATTCACTTCCCGGGGTGAAGAAACACTTTTTGAGACCTCAGAGTGAGTAAATTGGCCATTTTCATGCACTTTTAACCATTCCACAAATCTTGTGTTTTGGGCCCCTGGAAGCATGAAAATCACTTTAAACATGCTAATTTTAGCTCTAAAACTGATGATCTACCTACAAATGTGAACTGACGTCAAAAAATAAAACATTTTAAAACGGACCATTTTTCACCTTTCTGCAGCATGACGTAATGGGGGGGGGGTGTTATCTATTTTGTCAAAAATCACCTGTTTTTGCTTGAACATTAAATGCCTCCAAATGGTATTTAATTCACTTCCCGGGCCCCTGGAAGCATGAAAATCACTTTAAACATGCTAATTTTAGCTCTAAAACTGATGATCTACCTACAAATGTGAACTGACGTTCAAAAATAAAACTTTTTAAAACGGACCATTTTTCACCTTTCTGAAGCATCACGTAATTGGGGGGTGTTATCTCTTTTGTCAAAAATCACCTGTTCATGCTTGAACATTAAATGCCTCCAAATGGTATTTAATTCACTTCCCGGGGTGAAGAAACACTTTTTGAGACCTCAGAGTGAGTAAATTGGCCATTTTCATGCACTTTTAACCATTCCACAAATCTTGTGTTTTGGGCCCCTCGAAGCATGAAAATCACTTTAAACATGCTAATTTTAGCTCTAAAACTGATGATCTACCTACAAATGTGAACTGACGTTAAAAAATAAAACATTTGAAAACGGACCATTTTTCACCTTTCTGCAGCATGACGTAATGGGGGGGTGTTATCTCTTTTATCAAAAATCACCTGTTTTTGCTTGAACATTAAATGCCTCCAAATGGTATTTAATTCACTTCCCGGGCCCCTGGAAGCATGAAAATCACTTTAAACATGCTAATTTTAGCTCTAAAACTGATGATCTACCTACAAATGTGAACTGACTTTCAAAAATAAAACATTTGATAACGGACAATTTTTCACCTTTCTGAAGCATGACGTAAGGGGGGGGTGTTATCTCTTTTGTCAAAAATCACCTGTTTTTGCTTGAACATTAAATGCCTCCAAATGGTATTTAATTCACTTACCGGGCCCCTGGAAGCATGAAAATCACTTTAAACATGCTAATTTTAGCTCTAAAACTGATGATCTACCTACAAATGTGAACTGACGTTCAAAAATAAAACATTTGAAAACGAACCATTTTTCACCTTTCTGAAGCATCACGTAATGGGGGGGTGTTATCTCTTTTGTCAAAAATCACCTGTTCATGCTTGAACATTAAATGCCTCCAAATGGTATTTAATTCACTTCCCGGGGTGAAGAAACACTTTTTGAGACCTCAGAGTGAGTAAATTGGCCATTTTCATGCACTTTTAACCATTCCATAAATCTTGTGTTTTGGGCCCCTCGAAGCATGAAAATCACTTTAAACATGCTAATTTTAGCTCTAAAACTGATGATCTACCTACAAATGTGAACTGACGTTAAAAAATAAAACATTTGAAAACTGACCATTTTTCACCTTTCTGCAGCATGACGTAATGGGGGGTGTTATCTCTTTTGTCAAAAATCACCTGTTTTTGCTTGAATATTAAATGCCTCCAAATGGTATTTAATTCACTTCCCGGGCCCCTGGAAGCATGAAAATCACTTTAAACATGCTAATTTTAGCTCTAAAACTGATGATCTACCTACAAATGTGAGCTGACGTTAAAAAATAAAACATTTGAAAACGGACCATTTTTCACCTTTCTGCAGCATGACGTAATGGGGGGGTGTTATCTCTTTTGTCAAAAATCACCTGTTTTTGCTTGAACATTAAATGCCTCCAAATGGTATTTAATTCACTTCCCGGGGTGAAGAAACACTTTTTGAGACCTCAGAGTGAGTAAATTGGCCATTTTCATGCACTTTTAACCATTCCACAAATCTTGTGTTTTGGGCCCCTGGAAGCATGAAAATCACTTTAAACATGCTAATTTTAGCTCTAAAACTGATGATCTACCTACAAATGTGAACTGACGTCAAAAAATAAAACATTTTAAAACGGACCATTTTTCACCTTTCTGCAGCATGACGTAATGGGGGGGGGGTGTTATCTATTTTGTCAAAAATCACCTGTTTTTGCTTGAACATTAAATGCCTCCAAATGGTATTTAATTCACTTCCCGGGCCCCTGGAAGCATGAAAATCACTTTAAACATGCTAATTTTAGCTCTAAAACTGATGATCTACCTACAAATGTGAACTGACGTTCAAAAATAAAACTTTTTAAAACGGACCATTTTTCACCTTTCTGAAGCATCACGTAATGGGGGGGTGTTATCTCTTTTGTCAAAAATCACCTGTTCATGCTTGAACATTAAATGCCTCCAAATGGTATTTAATTCACTTCCCGGGGTGAAGAAACACTTTTTGAGACCTCAGAGTGAGTAAATTGGCCATTTTCATGCACTTTTAACCATTCCACAAATCTTGTGTTTTGGGCCCCTCGAAGCATGAAAATCACTTTAAACATGCTAATTTTAGCTCTAAAACTGATGATCTACCTACAAATGTGAACTGACGTTAAAAAATAAAACATTTGAAAACGGACCATTTTTCACCTTTCTGCAGCATGACGTAATGGGGGGGTGTTATCTCTTTTATCAAAAATCACCTGTTTTTGCTTGAACATTAAATGCCTCCAAATGGTATTTAATTCACTTCCCGGGCCCCTGGAAGCATGAAAATCACTTTAAACATGCTAATTTTAGCTCTAAAACTGATGATCTACCTACAAATGTGAACTGACTTTCAAAAATAAAACATTTGAAAACGGACAATTTTTCACCTTTCTGAAGCATGACGTAAGGGGGGGGTGTTATCTCTTTTGTCAAAAATCACCTGTTTTTGCTTGAACATTAAATGCCTCCAAATGGTATTTAATTCACTTACCGGGCCCCTGGAAGCATGAAAATCACTTTAAACATGCTAATTTTAGCTGTAAAACTGATGATCTACCTACAAATGTGAACTGACGTTCAAAAATAAAACATTTGAAAACGAACCATTTTTCACCTTTCTGAAGCATCACGTAATGGGGGGGTGTTATCTCTTTTGTCAAAAATCACCTGTTCATGCTTGAACATTAAATGCCTCCAAATGGTATTTAATTCACTTCCCGGGCCCCTGGAAGCATGAAAATCACTTTAAACATGCTAATTTTAGCTCTAAAACTGATGATCTACCTACAAATGTGAACTGACTTTCAAAAATAAAACATTTGAAAACTGACAATTTTTCACCTTTCTGAAGCATGGCGTAATGGGGGGGTGTTATCTCTTTTGTCAAAAATCACCTGTTTTTGCTTGAACATTAAATGCCTCCAAATGGTATTTAATTCACTTCCCGGGCCCCTGGAAGCATGAAAATCACTTTAAACATGCTAATTTTAGCTCTAAAACTGATGATCTACCTACAAATGTGAACTGACGTTCAAAAATAAAACATTTGAAAACGGACCATTTTTCACCTTTCTGAAGCATGACGTAATGGGGGTGTTATCTCTTTTGTCAAAAATCACCTGTTTTTGCTTGAACATTAAATGCCTACAAATGGTATTTAATTCACTTCCCGGGGTGAAGAAACACTTTTTGAGACCTCAGAGTGAGTAAATTGGCCATTTTCATGCACTTTTAACCATTCCACAAATCTTGTGTTTTGGGCCCCTGGAAGCATGAAAATCACTTTAAACATGCTAATTTTAGCTCTAAAACTGATGATCTACCTACAAATGTGAACTGACGTTAAAAAATAAAACATTTGAAAACGGACCATTTTTCACCTTTCTGCAGCATGACGTAATGGGGGGGTGTTATCTCTTTTATCAAAAATCACCTGTTTTTGCTTGAACATTAAATGCCTCCAAATGGTATTTAATTCACTTCCCGGGCCCCTGGAAGCATGAAAATCACTTTAAACATGCTAATTTTAGCTCTAAAACTGATGATCTACCTACAAATGTGAACTGACTTTCAAAAATAAAACATTTGAAAACGGACAATTTTTCACCTTTCTGAAGCATGACGTAAGGGGGGGGTGTTATCTCTTTTGTCAAAAATCACCTGTTTTTGCTTGAACATTAAATGCCTCCAAATGGTATTTAATTCACTTACCGGGCCCCTGGAAGCATGAAAATCACTTTAAACATGCTAATTTTAGCTGTAAAACTGATGATCTACCTACAAATGTGAACTGACGTTCAAAAATAAAACATTTGAAAACGAACCATTTTTCACCTTTCTGAAGCATCACGTAATGGGGGGGTGTTATCTCTTTTGTCAAAAATCACCTGTTCATGCTTGAACATTAAATGCCTCCAAATGGTATTTAATTCACTTCCCGGGCCCCTGGAAGCATGAAAATCACTTTAAACATGCTAATTTTAGCTCTAAAACTGATGATCTACCTACAAATGTGAACTGACTTTCAAAAATAAAACATTTGAAAACTGACAATTTTTCACCTTTCTGAAGCATGGCGTAATGGGGGGGTGTTATCTCTTTTGTCAAAAATCACCTTTTTTTGCTTGAACATTAAATGCCTCCAAATGGTATTTAATTCACTTCCCGGGCCCCTGGAAGCATGAAAATCACTTTAAACATGCTAATTTTAGCTCTAAAACTGATGATCTACCTACAAATGTGAACTGACGTTCAAAAATAAAACATTTGAAAACGGACCATTTTTCACCTTTCTGAAGCATGACGTAATGGGGGGGTGTTATCTCTTTTGTCAAAAATCACCTGTTTTTGCTTGAACATTAAATGCCTACAAATGGTATTTAATTCACTTCCCGGGGTGAAGAAACACTTTTTGAGACCTCAGAGTGAGTAAATTGGCCATTTTCATGCACTTTTAACCATTCCACAAATCTTGTGTTTTGGGCCCCTGGAAGCATGAAAATCACTTTACATGCTAATTTTAGCTCTAAAACTGATGATCTACCTACAAATGTGAACTGACGTTAAAAAATAAAACATTTGAAAACTGACCATTTTTCACCTTTCTGCAGCATTACGTAATGGGGGGGGTGTTATCTCTTTTGTCAAAAATCACCTGTTTTTGCTTGTACATTAAATGCCTCCAAATGGTATTTAATTCACTTCCCGGGGTGAAGAAACACTTTTTGAGACCTCAGAGTGAGTAAATTGGCTATTTTCATGCACTTTTAACCATTCCACAAATCTTGTGTTTTGGGCCCCTGGAAGCATGAAAATCACTTTAAACATGCTAATTTTAGCTCTAAAACTGATGATCTACCTACAAATGTGAACTGACGTTAAAAAATAAAACATTTGAAAACTGACCATTTTTCACCTTTCTGCAGCATGACGTAATGGGGGGTGTTATCTCTTTTGTCAAAAATCACCTGTTTTTGCTTGAATATTAAATGCCTCCAAATGGTATTTAATTCACTTCCCGGGCCCCTGGAAGAATGAAAATCACTTTAAACATGCTAATTTTAGCTCTAAAACTGATGATCTACCTACAAATGTGAGCTGACGTTAAAAAATAAAACATTTGAAAACGGACCATTTTTCACCTTTCTGCAGCATGACGTAATGGGGGGGTGTTATCTCTTTTGTCAAAAATCACCTGTTTTTGCTTGAACATTAAATGCCTCCAAATGGTATTTAATTCACTTCCCGGGGTGAAGAAACACTTTTTGAGACCTCAGAGTGAGTAAATTGGCCATTTTCATGCACTTTTAACCATTCCACAAATCTTGTGTTTTGGGCCCCTGGAAGCATAAAAATCACTTTAAACATGCTAATTTAAGCTCTAAAACTGATGATCTACCTACAAATGTGAACTGACGTTAAAAAATAAAACATTTGAAAACGGACCATTTTTCACCTTTCTGCAGTATGACGTAATGGGGGGGGGGGGGGTGTTATCTCTTTTGTCAAAAATCACCTGTTTTTGCTTGAACATTAAATGCCTCCAAATGGTATTTAATTCACTTCCCGGGCCCCTGGAAGCATGAAAATCACTTTAAACATGCTAATTTTAGCTCTAAAACTGATGATCTACCTACAAATGTGAACTGACGTTCAAAAATAAAACATTTGAAAATGGACCATTTTTCACCTTTCTGAAGCATGACGTAATGGGGGGGTGTTATCTCTTTTGTCAAAAATCACCTGTTTTTGCTTGAACATTAAATGCCTCCAAATGGTATTTAATTCACTTCCCGGGGTGAAGAAAATCTTTTTGAGACCTCAGAGTGAGTAAATTGGCCATTTTCATGCACTTTTAACCATTCCACAAATCTTGTGTTTTGGGCCCCTGGAAGCATGAAAATCACTTTAAACATGCTAATTTTAGCTCTAAAACTGATGATCTACCTACAAATGTGAACTGACGTTAAAAAATAAAACATTTGAAAACGGACCATTTTTCACCTTTCTGCAGCATGACGTAATGGGGGGGGGGTGTTATCTCTTTTGTCAAAAATCACCTGTTTTTGCTTGAACATTCAATGCCTCCAAATGGTATTTAATTCACTTCCCGGGCCCCTGGAAGCATGAAAATCACTTTAAACATGCTAATTTTAGCTCTAAAACTGATGATCTACCTACAAATGTGAACTGACGTTCAAAAAAAAAACATTTGAAAACGGACCATTTTTCACCTTTCTGAAGCATGACGTAATGGGGGGTGTTATCTCTTTTGTCAAAAATCACCTGTTTTTGCTTGAACATTAAATGCCTCCAAATGGTATTTAATTCACTTCCCGGGGTGAAGAAACACTTTTTGAGACCTCAGAGTGAGTAAATTGGCCATTTTCATGCACTTTTAACCATTCCACAAATCTTGTGTTTTGGGCCCCTGAAAGCATGAAAATCACTTTAAACATGCTAATTTTAGCTCTAAAACTAATGATCTACCTACAAATGTGAACTGACGTTAAAAAATAAAACATTTGAAAACTGACCATTTTTCACCTTTCTGCAGCATGACGTAATGGGGGGTGTTATCTCTTTTGTCAAAAATCACCTGTTTTTGCTTGAATATTAAATGCCTCCAAATGGTATTTAATTCACTTCCCGGGCCCCTGGAAGCATGAAAATCACTTTAAACATGCTAATTTTAGCTCTAAAACTGATGATCTACCTACAAATGTGAACTGACGTTCAAAAAAAAAACATTTGAAAACGGACCATTTTTCACCTTTCTGAAGCATGACGTAATGGGGGGGTGTTATCTCTTTTGTCAAAAATCACCTGTTTTTGCTTGAACATTAAATGCCTCCAAATGGTATTTAATTCACTTCCCGGGGTGAAGAAACACTTTTTGAGACCTCAGAGTGAGTAAATTGGCCATTTTCATGCACTTTTAACCATTCCACAAATCTTGTGTTTTGGGCCCCTGGAAGCATGAAAATCACTTTAAACATGCTAATTTTAGCTCTAAAACTGATGATCTACCTACAAATGTGAACTGACGTTAAAAAATAAAACATTTGAAAACTGACCATTTTTCACCTTTCTGCAGCATGACGTAATGGGGGGTGTTATCTCTTTTGTCAAAAATCACCTGTTTTTGCTTGAATATTAAATGCCTCCAAATGGTATTTAATTCACTTCCCGGGCCCCTGGAAGCATGAAAATCACTTTAAACATGCTAATTTTAGCTCTAAAACTGATGATCTACCTACAAATGTGAGCTGACGTTAAAAAATAAAACATTTGAAAACGGACCATTTTTCACCTTTCTGCAGCATGACGTAATGGGGGGGTGTTATCTCTTTTGTCAAAAATCACCTGTTTTTGCTTGAACATTAAATGCCTCCAAATGGTATTTAATTCACTTCCCGGGGTGAAGAAACACTTTTTGAGACCTCAGAGTGAGTAAATTGGCCATTTTCATGCACTTTTAACCATTCCACAAATCTTGTGTTTTGGGCCCCTGGAAGCATGAAAATCACTTTAAACATGCTAATTTTAGCTCTAAAACTGATGATCTACCTACAAATGTGAACTGACGTCAAAAAATAAAACATTTTAAAACGGACCATTTTTCACCTTTCTGCAGCATGACGTAATGGGGGGGGGTGTTATCTATTTTGTCAAAAATCACCTGTTTTTGCTTGAACATTAAATGCCTCCAAATGGTATTTAATTCACTTCCCGGGCCCCTGGAAGCATGAAAATCACTTTAAACATGCTAATTTTAGCTCTAAAACTGATGATCTACCTACAAATGTGAACTGACGTTCAAAAATAAAACTTTTTAAAACGGACCATTTTTCACCTTTCTGAAGCATCACGTAATGGGGGGGTGTTATCTCTTTTGTCAAAAATCACCTGTTCATGCTTGAACATTAAATGCCTCCAAATGGTATTTAATTCACTTCCCGGGGTGAAGAAACACTTTTTGAGACCTCAGAGTGAGTAAATTGGCCATTTTCATGCACTTTTAACCATTCCACAAATCTTGTGTTTTGGGCCCCTCGAAGCATGAAAATCACTTTAAACATGCTAATTTTAGCTCTAAAACTGATGATCTACCTACAAATGTGAACTGACGTTAAAAAATAAAACATTTGAAAACGGACCATTTTTCACCTTTCTGCAGCATGACGTAATGGGGGGGTGTTATCTCTTTTATCAAAAATCACCTGTTTTTGCTTGAACATTAAATGCCTCCAAATGGTATTTAATTCACTTCCCGGGCCCCTGGAAGCATGAAAATCACTTTAAACATGCTAATTTTAGCTCTAAAACTGATGATCTACCTACAAATGTGAACTGACTTTCAAAAATAAAACATTTGAAAACGGACAATTTTTCACCTTTCTGAAGCATGACGTAAGGGGGGGGTGTTATCTCTTTTGTCAAAAATCACCTGTTTTTGCTTGAACATTAAATGCCTCCAAATGGTATTTAATTCACTTACCGGGCCCCTGGAAGCATGAAAATCACTTTAAACATGCTAATTTTAGCTCTAAAACTGATGATCTACCTACAAATGTGAACTGACGTTCAAAAATAAAACATTTGAAAACGAACCATTTTTCACCTTTCTGAAGCATCACGTAATGGGGGGGTGTTATCTCTTTTGTCAAAAATCACCTGTTCATGCTTGAACATTAAATGCCTCCAAATGGTATTTAATTCACTTCCCGGGGTGAAGAAACACTTTTTGAGACCTCAGAGTGAGTAAATTGGCCATTTTCATGCACTTTTAACCATTCCATAAATCTTGTGTTTTGGGCCCCTCGAAGCATGAAAATCACTTTAAACATGCTAATTTTAGCTCTAAAACTGATGATCTACCTACAAATGTGAACTGACGTTAAAAAATAAAACATTTGAAAACTGACCATTTTTCACCTTTCTGCAGCATGACGTAATGGGGGGTGTTATCTCTTTTGTCAAAAATCACCTGTTTTTGCTTGAATATTAAATGCCTCCAAATGGTATTTAATTCACTTCCCGGGCCCCTGGAAGCATGAAAATCACTTTAAACATGCTAATTTTAGCTCTAAAACTGATGATCTACCTACAAATGTGAGCTGACGTTAAAAAATAAAACATTTGAAAACGGACCATTTTTCACCTTTCTGCAGCATGACGTAATGGGGGGGTGTTATCTCTTTTGTCAAAAATCACCTGTTTTTGCTTGAACATTAAATGCCTCCAAATGGTATTTAATTCACTTCCCGGGGTGAAGAAACACTTTTTGAGACCTCAGAGTGAGTAAATTGGCCATTTTCATGCACTTTTAACCATTCCACAAATCTTGTGTTTTGGGCCCCTGGAAGCATGAAAATCACTTTAAACATGCTAATTTTAGCTCTAAAACTGATGATCTACCTACAAATGTGAACTGACGTCAAAAAATAAAACATTTTAAAACGGACCATTTTTCACCTTTCTGCAGCATGACGTAATGGGGGGGGGTGTTATCTATTTTGTCAAAAATCACCTGTTTTTGCTTGAACATTAAATGCCTCCAAATGGTATTTAATTCACTTCCCGGGCCCCTGGAAGCATGAAAATCACTTTAAACATGCTAATTTTAGCTCTAAAACTGATGATCTACCTACAAATGTGAACTGACGTTCAAAAATAAAACTTTTTAAAACGGACCATTTTTCACCTTTCTGAAGCATCACGTAATGGGGGGGTGTTATCTCTTTTGTCAAAAATCACCTGTTCATGCTTGAACATTAAATGCCTCCAAATGGTATTTAATTCACTTCCCGGGGTGAAGAAACACTTTTTGAGACCTCAGAGTGAGTAAATTGGCCATTTTCATGCACTTTTAACCATTCCACAAATCTTGTGTTTTGGGCCCCTCGAAGCATGAAAATCACTTTAAACATGCTAATTTTAGCTCTAAAACTGATGATCTACCTACAAATGTGAACTGACGTTAAAAAATAAAACATTTGAAAACGGACCATTTTTCACCTTTCTGCAGCATGACGTAATGGGGGGGTGTTATCTCTTTTATCAAAAATCACCTGTTTTTGCTTGAACATTAAATGCCTCCAAATGGTATTTAATTCACTTCCCGGGCCCCTGGAAGCATGAAAATCACTTTAAACATGCTAATTTTAGCTCTAAAACTGATGATCTACCTACAAATGTGAACTGACTTTCAAAAATAAAACATTTGAAAACGGACAATTTTTCACCTTTCTGAAGCATGACGTAAGGGGGGGGTGTTATCTCTTTTGTCAAAAATCACCTGTTTTTGCTTGAACATTAAATGCCTCCAAATGGTATTTAATTCACTTACCGGGCCCCTGGAAGCATGAAAATCACTTTAAACATGCTAATTTTAGCTGTAAAACTGATGATCTACCTACAAATGTGAACTGACGTTCAAAAATAAAACATTTGAAAACGAACCATTTTTCACCTTTCTGAAGCATCACGTAATGGGGGGGTGTTATCTCTTTTGTCAAAAATCACCTGTTCATGCTTGAACATTAAATGCCTCCAAATGGTATTTAATTCACTTCCCGGGGTGAAGAAACACTTTTTGAGACCTCAGAGTGAGTAAATTGGCCATTTTCATGCACTTTTAACCATTCCACAAATCTTGTGTTTTGGGCCCCTCGAAGCATGAAAATCACTTTAAACATGCTAATTTTAGCTCTAAAACTGATGATCTACCTACAAATGTGAACTGACGTTAAAAAATAAAACATTTGAAAACGGACCATTTTTCACCTTTCTGCAGCATGACGTAATGGGGGGGTGTTATCTCTTTTGTCAAAAATCACCTGTTTTTGCTTGAACATTAAATGCCTCCAAATGGTATTTAATTCACTTCCCGGGCCCCTGGAAGCATGAAAATCACTTTAAACATGCTAATTTTAGCTCTAAAACTGATGATCTACCTACAAATGTGAACTGACTTTCAAAAATAAAACATTTGAAAATGGACAATTTTTCACCTTTCTGAAGCATGACGTAATGGGGGGGTGTTATCTCTTTTGTCAAAAATCACCTGTTTTTGCTTGAACATTAAATGCCTCCAAATGGTATTTAATTCACTTACCGGGCCCCTGGAAGCATGAAAATCACTTTAAACATGCTAATTTTAGCTCTAAAACTGATGATCTACCTACAAATGTGAACTGACGTTCAAAAATAAAACATTTGAAAACGAACCATTTTTCACCTTTCTGAAGCATGACGTAATGTGGGGGGTGTTATCTCTTTTGTCAAAAATCATCTGTTTTTGCTTGAACATTAAATGCCTCCAAATGGTATTTAATTCACTTCCCGGGGTGAAGAAACACTTTTTGAGACCTCAGAGTGAGTAAATTGGCCATTTTCATGCACTTTTAACCATTCCACAAATCTTGTGTTTTGGGCCCCTGGAAGCATGAAAATCACTTTAAACATGCTAATTTTAGCTCTAAAACTGATGATCTACCTACAAATGTGAACTGACGTTAAAAAATAAAACATTTGAAAACGGACCATTTTTCACCTTTCTGCAGCATGACGTAATGGGGGGGTGTTATCTCTTTTGTCAAAAATCACCTGATTTTGCTTGAACATTAAATGCCTCCAAATGGTATTTAATTCACTTCCCGGGCCCCTGGAAGCATGAAAATCACTTTAAACATGCTAATTTTAGCTCTAAAACTGATGATCTACCTACAAATGTGAACTGACTTTCAAAAATAAAGCATTTGAAAACGGACAATTTTTCACCTTTCTGAAGCATGACGTAATGGGGGGGTTGTTATCTCTTTTGTCAAAAATCACCTGTTTTTGCTTGAACATTAAATGCCTCCAAATGGTATTTAATTCACTTCCCGGGGTGAAGAAACACTTGTTGAGACCTCAGAGTGAGTAAATTGGCCATTTTCATGCACTTTTAACCATTCCACAAATCTTGTGTTTTGGGCCCCTGGAAGCATGAAAATCACTTTAAACATGCTAATTTTAGCTCTAAAACTGATGATCTACCTACAAATGTGAACTGACGTTAAAAAATAAAACATTTGAAAACGGACCATTTTTCACCTTTCTGCAGTATGACGTAATGGGGGGGGTGTTATCTCTTTTGTAAAAAATCACCTGTTTTTGCTTGAACATTAAATGCCTCCAAATGGTATTTAATTCACTTCCCGGGCCCCTGGAAGCATGAAAATCACTTTAAACATGCTAATTTTGGCCCTAAAACTGACAATCTACCTACAAATGTGAACTGACATTCAAAAATAAAACATTTGAAAACGGACCATTTTTTACCTTTCTGAAGCATGACATAATGGGGGGGTGTTATCTCTTTTGTCAAAAATCACCTGTTTTTGCTTGAACATTAAATGCCTACAAATGGTATTTAATTCACTTCCCAGGGTGAAGAAACACTTTTTGAGACCTCAGAGTGAGTAAATTGGCCATTTTCATGCACTTTTAACCATTCCACAAATCTTGTGTTTTGGGCCCCTGGAAGCATGAAAATCACTTTAAACATGCTAATTTTAGCTCTAAAACTGATGATCTACCTACAAATGTGAACTGACGTTAAAAAATAAAACATTTGAAAACGGACCATTTTTCACCTTTCTGCAGCATGACATAATGGGGGGGTGTTATCTCTTTTGTCAAAAATCACCTGTTTTTGCTTGAACATTAAATGCCTCCAAATGGTATTTAATTCACTTCCTGGGCCCCTGGAAGCATGAAAATCACTTTAAACATGCTAATTTTAGCTCTAAAACTGATGATCTACCTACAAATGTGAACTGACGTTCAAAAATAAAACATTTGAAAACGGACCATTTTTCACCTTTTTGAAGCATGACGTAATGGGGGGGTGTTATCTCTTTTGTCAAAAATCACCTGTTTTTGCTTGAACATTAAATGCCTCCAAATGGTATTTAATTCACTTCCCGGGGTGAAGAAACACTTTTTGAGACCTCAGAGTGAGTAAATTGGCCATTTTCATGCACTTTTAACCATTCCACAAATCTTGTGTTTTGGGCCCCTGGAAGCATGAAAATCACTTTAAACATGCTAATTTTAGCTCTAAAACTGATGATCTACCTACAAATGTGAACTGACGTTAAAAAATAAAACATTTGAAAACGGACCATTTTTCACCTTTCTGCAGTATGACGTAATGGGGGGGGGTGTTATCTCTTTTGTAAAAAATCACCTGTTTTTGCTTTAACATTAAATGCCTCCAAATGTTATTTAATTCACTTCCCGGGCCCCTGGAAGCATGAAAATCACTTTAAACATGCAAATTTTGGCCCTAAAACTGACAATCTACCTACAAATGTGAACTGACGTTCAAAAATAAAACATTTGAAAACGGACCATTTTTCACCTTTCTGAAGCATGACGTAATGGGGGGGTGTTATCTCTTTTGTCAAAAATCACCTGTTTTTGCTTGAACATTAAATGCCTACAAATGGTATTTAATTCACTTCCCAGGGTGAAGAAACACTTTTTGAGACCTCAGAGTGAGTAAATTGGCCATTTTCATGCACTTTTAACCATTCCACAAATCTTGTGTTTTGGGCCCCTGGAAGCATGAAAATCACTTTAAACATGCTAATTTTAGCTCTAAAACTGATGATCTACCTACAAATGTGAACTGACGTTAAAAAATAAAACATTTGAAAACGGACCATTTTTCACCTTTCTGCAGCATGACATAATGGGGGGGTGTTATCTCTTTTGTCAAAAATCACCTGTTTTTGCTTGAACATTAAATGCCTCCAAATGGTATTTAATTCACTTCCCGGGCCCCTGGAAGCATGAAAATCACTTTAAACATGCTAATTTTAGCTCTAAAACTGATGATCTACCTACAAATGTGAACTGACGTTCAAAAATAAAACATTTGAAAACGGACCATTTTTCACCTTTCTGAAGCATGACGTAATGGGGGGGTGTTATCTCTTTTGTCAAAAATCACCTGTTTTTGCTTGAACATTAAATGCCTCCAAATGGTATTTAATTCACTTCCCGGGGTGAAGAAACACTTTTTGAGACCTCAGAGTGAGTAAATTGGCCATTTTCATGCACTTTTAACCATTCCACAAATCTTGTGTTTTGGGCCCCTGGAAGCATGAAAATCACTTTAAACATGCTAATTTTAGCTCTAAAACTGATGATCTACCTACAAATGTGAACTGACGTTAAAAAATAAAACATTTGAAAACGGACCATTTTTCACCTTTCTGCAGCATGACGTAATGGGGGGGTGTTATCTCTTTTGTCAAAAATCACCTGATTTTGCTTGAACATTAAATGCCTCCAAATGGTATTTAATTCACTTCCCGGGCCCCTGGAAGCATGAAAATCACTTTAAACATGCTAATTTTAGCTCTAAAACTGACGATCTACCTACAAATGTGAACTGACTTTCAAAAATAAAGCATTTGAAAACGGACAATTTTTCACCTTTCTGAAGCATGACGTAATGGGGGGGTTGTTATCTCTTTTGTCAAAAATCACCTGTTTTTGCTTGAACATTAAATGCCTCCAAATGGTATTTAATTCACTTCCCGGGGTGAAGAAACACTTTTTGAGACCTCAGAGTGAGTAAATTGGCCATTTTCATGCACTTTTAACCATTCCACAAATCTTGTGTTTTGGGCCCCTGGAAGCATGAAAATCACTTTAAACATGCTAATTTTAGCTCTAAAACTGATGATCTACCTACAAATGTGAACTGACGTTAAAAAATAAAACATTTGAAAACGGACCATTTTTCACCTTTCTGCAGTATGACGTAATGGGGGGGGTGTTATCTCTTCTGTAAAAAATCACCTGTTTTTGCTTGAACATTAAATGCCTCCAAATGGTATTTAATTCACTTCCTGGGCCCCTGGAAGCATGAAAATCACTTTAAACATGCTAATTTTGGCCCTAAAACTGACAATCTACCTACAAATGTGAACTGACGTTCAAAAATAAAACATTTGAAAACGGACCATTTTTCACCTTTCTGAAGCATGACGTAATGGGGGGGTGTTATCTCTTTTGTCAAAAATCACCTGTTTTTGCTTGAACATTAAATGCCTACAAATGGTATTTAATTCACTTCCCAGGGTGAAGAAACACTTTTTGAGACCTCAGAGTGAGTAAATTGGCCATTTTCATGCACTTTTAACCATTCCACAAATCTTGTGTTTTGGGCCCCTGGAAGCATGAAAATCACTTTAAACATGCTAATTTTAGCTCTAAAACTGATGATCTACCTACAAATGTGAACTGACGTTAAAAAATAAAACATTTGAAAACGGACCATTTTTCACCTTTCTGCAGCATGACATAATGGGGGGGGTGTTATCTCTTTTGTCAAAAATCACCTGTTTTTGCTTGAACATTAAATGCCTCCAAATGGTATTTAATTCACTTCCCGGGCCCCTGGAAGCATGAAAATCACTTTAAACATGCTAATTTTAGCTCTAAAACTGATGATCTACCTACAAATGTGAACTGACGTTCAAAAATAAAACATTTGAAAACGGACCATTTTTCACCTTTCTGAAGCATGACGTAATGGGGGGGTGTTATCTCTTTTGTCAAAAATCACCTGTTTTTGCTTGAACATTAAATGCCTCCAAATGGTATTTAATTCACTTCCCGGGGTGAAGAAACACTTTTTGAGACCTCAGAGTGAGTAAATTGGCCATTTTCATGCACTTTTAACCATTCCACAAATCTTGTGTTTTGGGCCCCTGGAAGCATGAAAATCACTTTAAACATGCTAATTTTAGCTCTAAAACTGATGATCTACCTACAAATGTGAACTGACGTTAAAAAATAAAACATTTGAAAACGGACCATTTTTCACCTTTCTGCAGCATGACGTAATGGGGGGTGTTATCTCTTTTGTCAAAAATCTCCTGTTTTTGCTTGAACATTAAATGCCTCCAAATGGTATTTAATTCACTTCCCGGGCCCCTGGAAGCATGAAAATCACTTTAAACATGCTAATTTTAGCTCTAAAACTGATGATCTACCTACAAATGTGAACTGACTTTCAAAAATAAAACATTTGAAAACGGACAATTTTTCACCTTTCTGAAGCATGACGTAATGGGGGGGTGTTATCTCTTTTGTCAAAAATCACCTGTTTTTGCTTGAACATTAAATGCCTCCAAATGGTATTTAATTCACTTACCGGGCCCCTGGAAGCATGAAAATCACTTTAAACATGCTAATTTTAGCTCTAAAACTGATGATCTACCTACAAATGTGAACTGACGTTCAAAAATAAAACATTTGAAAACGGACCATTTTTCACCTTTCTGAAGCATGACGTAATGTGGGGGGTGTTATCTCTTTTGTCAAAAATCACCTGTTTTTGCTTGAACATTAAATGCCTCCAAATGGTATTTAATTCACTTCCCGGGGTGAAGAAAGACTTTTTGAGACCTCAGAGTGAGTAAATTGGCCATTTTCATGCACTTTTAACCATTCCACAAATCTTGTGTTTTCGGCCCCTGGAAGCATGAAAATCACTTTAAACAAGCTAATTTTAGCTCTAAAACTGATGATCTACCTACGAATGTGAACTGACGTTAAAAAATAAAACATTTGAAAACGGACCATTTTTCACCTTTCTGCAGCATGACGTAATGGGGGGGTGTTATCTCTTTTGTCAAAAATCACCTGTTTTTGCTTGAACATTAAATGCCTCCAAATGGTATTTAATTCACTTCCCGGGGTGAAGAAAAACTTTTTGAGACCTCAGAGTGAGTAAATTGGCCATTTTCATGCACTTTTAACCATTCCACAAATCTTGTGTTTTGGGCCCCTGGAAGCATGAAAATCACTTTAAACATGCTAATTTTAGCTTTAAAACTGATTATCTACCTGCAAATGTGAACTGACGTTAAAAAATAAAACATTTGAAAACGGACCATTTTTTTACCTTTCTGCAGCATGACGTAATGGGGGGGTGTTATCTCTTTTGTCAAAAATCACCTGCTTTTGCTTGAACATTAAATGCCTCCAAATGGTATTTAATTCACTTCCCGGGCCTCTGGAAGCATGAAAATCACTTTAAACATGCTAATTTTAGCTCTAAAACTGATGATCTACCTACAAATGTGAACTGACTTTCAAAAATAAAACATTTGAAAACGGACAATTTTTCACCTTTCTGAAGCATGACGTAATGGGGGGGTGTTATCTCTTTTGTCAAAAATCACCTGTTTTTGCTTGAACATTAAATGCCTCCAAATGGTATTTAATTCACTTACCGGGCCCCTGGAAGCATGAAAATCACTTTAAACATGCTAATTTTAGCTCTAAAACTGATGATCTACCTACAAATGTGAACTGACGTTCAAAAATAAAACATTTGAAAACGGACCATTTTTCACCTTTCTGAAGCATGACGTAATGTGGGGGGTGTTATCTCTTTTGTCAAAAATCACCTGTTTTTGCTTGAACATTAAATGCCTCCAAATGGTATTTAATTCACTTCCCGGGGTGAAGAAACACTTTTTGAGACCTCAGAGTGAGTAAATTGGCCATTTTCATGCACTTTTAACCATTCCACAAATCTTGTGTTTTGGGCCCCTGGAAGCATGAAAATCACTTTAAACATGCTAATTTTAGCTCTAAAACTGATGATCTACCTACAAATGTGAACTGACGTTCAAAAATAAAACATTTGAAAACGGACCATTTTTCACCTTTCTGAAGCATGACGTAATGGGGGGGTGTTATCTCTTTGTCAAAAATCACCTGTTTTTGCTTGAACATTAAATGCCTCCAAATGGTATTTAATTCACTTCCCGGGGTGAAGAAACACTTTTTGAGACCTCAGAGTGAGTCAATTGGCCATTTTCATGCACTTTTAACCATTCCACAAATCTTGTGTTTTGGGCCCCTGGAAGCATGAAAATCACTTTAAACATGCTAATTTTAGCTCTAAAACTGATGATCTACCTACAAATGTGAACTGACGTTAAAAAATAAAACATTTGAAAACGGACCATTTTTCACCTTTCTGCAGCATGACGTAATGGGGGGGTGTTATCTCTTTTGTCAAAAATCACCTGTTTTTGCTTGAACATTAAATGCCTCCAAATGGTATTTAATTCACTTCCCGGGCCCCTGGAAGCATGAAAATCACTTTAAACATGCTAATTTTAGCTCTAAAACTGATGATCTACCTACAAATGTGAACTGACCTTCAAAAATAAAACATTTGAAAACGGACCATTTTTCACCTTTCTGAAGCATGACGTAATGGGGGGGTGTTATCTCTTTTGTCAAAAATCACCTGTTTTTGCTTGAACATTAAATGCCTCCAAATGGTATTTAATTCACTTCCCGGGGTGAAGAAACACTTTTTGAGACCTCAGAGTGAGTAAATTGGCCATTTTCATGCACTTTTAACCATTCCACAAATCTTGTGTTTTGGGCCCCTGGAAGCATGAAAATCACTTTAAACAAGCTAATTTTAGCTCTAAAACTGATGATCTACCTACGAATGTGAACTGACGTTAAAAAATAAAACATTTGAAAACGGACCATTTTTCACCTTTCTGCAGCATGACGTAATGGGGGGGTGTTATCTCTTTTGTCAAAAATCACCTGTTTTTGCTTGAACATTAAATGCCTCCAAATGGTATTTATTTCACTTCCCGGGCCCCTGGAAGCATGAAAATCACTTTAAACATGCTAATTTTAGCTCTAAAACTGATGATCTACCTACAAATGTGAACTGACGTTAAAAAATAAAACATTTGAAAACGGACCATTTTTCACCTTTCTGAAGCATGACGTAATGGGGGTGTGTTATCTCTTTTGTCAAAAATCACCTGTTTTTGCTTGAACATTAAATGCCTCCAAATGGTATTTAATTCACTTCCCGGGGTGAAGAAACACTTTTTGAGACCTCAGAGTGAGTAAATTGCCCATTTTCATGCACTTTTACCCATTACACAAATCTTGTGTTTTGGGCCCCTGGAAGCATGAAAATCACTTTAAACATGCTAATTTTAGCTTTAAAACTGATGATCTACCTACAAATGTGAACTGACGTTCAAAAATAAAACATTTGAAAACTGACCATTTTTCACCTTTCTGAAGCATGACGTAATGGGGGGGTGTTATCTCTTTTGTCAAAAATCACCTGTTTTTGCTTGAACATTAAATGCCTCCAAATGGTATTTAATTCACTTCCCGGGGTGAAGAAACACTTTTTGAGACCTCAGAGTGAGTAAATTGGCCATTTTCATGCACTTTTAACCATTCCACAAATCTTGTGTTTTGGGCCCCTGGAAGCATGAAAATCACTTTAAACATGCTAATTTTAGCTTTAAAACTGATGATCTACCTGCAAATGTGAACTGACGTTAAAAAATAAAACATTTGAAAACGGACCATTTTTTACCTTTCTGCAGCATGACGTAATGGGGGGTGTTATCTCTTTTGTCAAAAATCACCTGCTTTTGCTTGAACATTAAATGCCTCCAAATGGTATTTAATTCACTTCCCGGGGTGAAGAAACACTTTTTGAGACCTCAGAGTGAGTAAATTGGCCATTTTCATGCACTTTTAACCATTCCACAAATCTTGTGTTTTGGGCCCCTGGAAGCATGAAAATCACTTTAAACATGCTAATTTTAGCTCTAAAACTGATGATCTACCTACAAATGTGAACTGACGTTAAAGAATAAAACATTTGAAAACGGACCATTTTTCACCTTTCTGCAGCATGACGTAATGGGGGGGTGTTATCTCTTTTGTCAAAAATCTCCTGTTTTTGCTTGAACATTAAATGCCTCCAAATGGTATTTAATTCACTTCCCGGGCCCCTGGAAGCATGAAAATCACTTTAAACATGCTAATTTTAGCTCTAAAACTGATGATCTACCTACAAATGTGAACTGACTTTCAAAAATAAAACATTTGAAAACGGACAATTTTTCACCTTTCTGAAGCATGACGTAATGGGGGGGGTGTTATCTCTTTTGTCAAAAATCACCTGTTTTTGCTTGAACATTAAATGCCTCCGAATGGTATTTAATTCACTTACCGGGCCCCTGGAAGCATGAAAATCACTTTAAACATGCTAATTTTAGCTCTAAAACTGATGATCTACCTACAAATGTGAACTGACGTTCAAAAATAAAACATTTGAAAATGGACCATTTTTCACCTTTCTGAAGCATGACGTAATGGGGGGGTGTTATCTCTTTTGTCAAAAATCACCTGTTTTTGCTTGAACATTAAATGCCTCCAAATGGTATTTAATTCACTTCCCGGGGTGAAGAAACCCTTTTTGAGACCTCAGAGTGAGTAAATTGGCCATTTTCATGCACTTTTACCCATTACACAAATCTTGTGTTTTGGGCCCCTGGAAGCATGAAAATCACTTTAAACATGCTAATTTTAGCTCTAAAACTGATGATCTACCTACAAATGTGAACTGACCTTCAAAAATAAAACATTTGAAAACGGACCATTTTTCACCTTTCTGAAGCATGACGTAATGGGGGGGTGTTATCTCTTTTGTCAAAAATCACCTGTTTTTGCTTGAACATTAAATGCCTCCAAATGGTATTTAATTCACTTCCCGGGGTGAAGAAACACTTTTTGAGACCTCAGAGTGAGTAAATTGGCCATTTTCATGCACTTTTAACCATTCCACAAATCTTGTGTTTTGGGCCCCTGGAAGCATGAAAATCACTTTAAACAAGCTAATTTTAGCTCTAAAACTGATGATCTACCTACGAATGTGAACTGACGTTAAAAAATAAAACATTTGAAAACGGACCATTTTTCACCTTTCTGCAGCATGACGTAATGGGGGGGTGTTATCTCTTTTGTCAAAAATCACCTGTTTTTGCTTGAACATTAAATGCCTCCAAATGGTATTTATTTCACTTCCCGGGCCCCTGGAAGCATGAAAATCACTTTAAACATGCTAATTTTAGCTCTAAAACTGATGATCTACCTACAAATGTGAACTGACGTTAAAAAATAAAACATTTGAAAACGGACCATTTTTCACCTTTCTGAAGCATGACGTAATGGGGGTGTGTTATCTCTTTTGTCAAAAATCACCTGTTTTTGCTTGAACATTAAATGCCTCCAAATGGTATTTAATTCACTTCCCGGGGTGAAGAAACACTTTTTGAGACCTCAGAGTGAGTAAATTGCCCATTTTCATGCACTTTTACCCATTACACAAATCTTGTGTTTTGGGCCCCTGGAAGCATGAAAATCACTTTAAACATGCTAATTTTAGCTTTAAAACTGATGATCTACCTACAAATGTGAACTGACGTTCAAAAATAAAACATTTGAAAACTGACCATTTTTCACCTTTCTGAAGCATGACGTAATGGGGGGGTGTTATCTCTTTTGTCAAAAATCACCTGTTTTTGCTTGAACATTAAATGCCTCCAAATGGTATTTAATTCACTTCCCGGGGTGAAGAAACACTTTTTGAGACCTCAGAGTGAGTAAATTGGCCATTTTCATGCACTTTTAACCATTCCACAAATCTTGTGTTTTGGGCCCCTGGAAGCATGAAAATCACTTTAAACATGCTAATTTTAGCTTTAAAACTGATGATCTACCTGCAAATGTGAACTGACGTTAAAAAATAAAACATTTGAAAACGGACCATTTTTTACCTTTCTGCAGCATGACGTAATGGGGGGTGTTATCTCTTTTGTCAAAAATCACCTGCTTTTGCTTGAACATTAAATGCCTCCAAATGGTATTTAATTCACTTCCCGGGGTGAAGAAACACTTTTTGAGACCTCAGAGTGAGTAAATTGGCCATTTTCATGCACTTTTAACCATTCCACAAATCTTGTGTTTTGGGCCCCTGGAAGCATGAAAATCACTTTAAACATGCTAATTTTAGCTCTAAAACTGATGATCTACCTACAAATGTGAACTGACGTTAAAAAATAAAACATTTGAAAACGGACCATTTTTCACCTTTCTGCAGTATGACGTAATGGGGGGGGTGTTATCTCTTCTGTAAAAAATCACCTGTTTTTGCTTGAACATTAAATGCCTCCAAATGGTATTTAATTCACTTCCTGGGCCCCTGGAAGCATGAAAATCACTTTAAACATGCTAATTTTGGCCCTAAAACTGACAATCTACCTACAAATGTGAACTGACGTTCAAAAATAAAACATTTGAAAACGGACCATTTTTCACCTTTCTGAAGCATGACGTAATGGGGGGGTGTTATCTCTTTTGTCAAAAATCACCTGTTTTTGCTTGAACATTAAATGCCTACAAATGGTATTTAATTCACTTCCCAGGGTGAAGAAACACTTTTTGAGACCTCAGAGTGAGTAAATTGGCCATTTTCATGCACTTTTAACCATTCCACAAATCTTGTGTTTTGGGCCCCTGGAAGCATGAAAATCACTTTAAACATGCTAATTTTAGCTCTAAAACTGATGATCTACCTACAAATGTGAACTGACGTTAAAAAATAAAACATTTGAAAACGGACCATTTTTCACCTTTCTGCAGCATGACATAATGGGGGGGGTGTTATCTCTTTTGTCAAAAATCACCTGTTTTTGCTTGAACATTAAATGCCTCCAAATGGTATTTAATTCACTTCCCGGGCCCCTGGAAGCATGAAAATCACTTTAAACATGCTAATTTTAGCTCTAAAACTGATGATCTACCTACAAATGTGAACTGACGTTCAAAAATAAAACATTTGAAAACGGACCATTTTTCACCTTTCTGAAGCATGACGTAATGGGGGGGTGTTATCTCTTTTGTCAAAAATCACCTGTTTTTGCTTGAACATTAAATGCCTCCAAATGGTATTTAATTCACTTCCCGGGGTGAAGAAACACTTTTTGAGACCTCAGAGTGAGTAAATTGGCCATTTTCATGCACTTTTAACCATTCCACAAATCTTGTGTTTTGGGCCCCTGGAAGCATGAAAATCACTTTAAACATGCTAATTTTAGCTCTAAAACTGATGATCTACCTACAAATGTGAACTGACGTTAAAAAATAAAACATTTGAAAACGGACCATTTTTCACCTTTCTGCAGCATGACGTAATGGGGGGTGTTATCTCTTTTGTCAAAAATCTCCTGTTTTTGCTTGAACATTAAATGCCTCCAAATGGTATTTAATTCACTTCCCGGGCCCCTGGAAGCATGAAAATCACTTTAAACATGCTAATTTTAGCTCTAAAACTGATGATCTACCTACAAATGTGAACTGACTTTCAAAAATAAAACATTTGAAAACGGACAATTTTTCACCTTTCTGAAGCATGACGTAATGGGGGGGTGTTATCTCTTTTGTCAAAAATCACCTGTTTTTGCTTGAACATTAAATGCCTCCAAATGGTATTTAATTCACTTACCGGGCCCCTGGAAGCATGAAAATCACTTTAAACATGCTAATTTTAGCTCTAAAACTGATGATCTACCTACAAATGTGAACTGACGTTCAAAAATAAAACATTTGAAAACGGACCATTTTTCACCTTTCTGAAGCATGACGTAATGTGGGGGGTGTTATCTCTTTTGTCAAAAATCACCTGTTTTTGCTTGAACATTAAATGCCTCCAAATGGTATTTAATTCACTTCCCGGGGTGAAGAAAGACTTTTTGAGACCTCAGAGTGAGTAAATTGGCCATTTTCATGCACTTTTAACCATTCCACAAATCTTGTGTTTTCGGCCCCTGGAAGCATGAAAATCACTTTAAACAAGCTAATTTTAGCTCTAAAACTGATGATCTACCTACGAATGTGAACTGACGTTAAAAAATAAAACATTTGAAAACGGACCATTTTTCACCTTTCTGCAGCATGACGTAATGGGGGGGTGTTATCTCTTTTGTCAAAAATCACCTGTTTTTGCTTGAACATTAAATGCCTCCAAATGGTATTTAATTCACTTCCCGGGGTGAAGAAAAACTTTTTGAGACCTCAGAGTGAGTAAATTGGCCATTTTCATGCACTTTTAACCATTCCACAAATCTTGTGTTTTGGGCCCCTGGAAGCATGAAAATCACTTTAAACATGCTAATTTTAGCTTTAAAACTGATTATCTACCTGCAAATGTGAACTGACGTTAAAAAATAAAACATTTGAAAACGGACCATTTTTTTACCTTTCTGCAGCATGACGTAATGGGGGGGTGTTATCTCTTTTGTCAAAAATCACCTGCTTTTGCTTGAACATTAAATGCCTCCAAATGGTATTTAATTCACTTCCCGGGCCTCTGGAAGCATGAAAATCACTTTAAACATGCTAATTTTAGCTCTAAAACTGATGATCTACCTACAAATGTGAACTGACTTTCAAAAATAAAACATTTGAAAACGGACAATTTTTCACCTTTCTGAAGCATGACGTAATGGGGGGGTGTTATCTCTTTTGTCAAAAATCACCTGTTTTTGCTTGAACATTAAATGCCTCCAAATGGTATTTAATTCACTTACCGGGCCCCTGGAAGCATGAAAATCACTTTAAACATGCTAATTTTAGCTCTAAAACTGATGATCTACCTACAAATGTGAACTGACGTTCAAAAATAAAACATTTGAAAACGGACCATTTTTCACCTTTCTGAAGCATGACGTAATGTGGGGGGTGTTATCTCTTTTGTCAAAAATCACCTGTTTTTGCTTGAACATTAAATGCCTCCAAATGGTATTTAATTCACTTCCCGGGGTGAAGAAACACTTTTTGAGACCTCAGAGTGAGTAAATTGGCCATTTTCATGCACTTTTAACCATTCCACAAATCTTGTGTTTTGGGCCCCTGGAAGCATGAAAATCACTTTAAACATGCTAATTTTAGCTCTAAAACTGATGATCTACCTACAAATGTGAACTGACGTTCAAAAATAAAACATTTGAAAACGGACCATTTTTCACCTTTCTGAAGCATGACGTAATGGGGGGGTGTTATCTCTTTGTCAAAAATCACCTGTTTTTGCTTGAACATTAAATGCCTCCAAATGGTATTTAATTCACTTCCCGGGGTGAAGAAACACTTTTTGAGACCTCAGAGTGAGTCAATTGGCCATTTTCATGCACTTTTAACCATTCCACAAATCTTGTGTTTTGGGCCCCTGGAAGCATGAAAATCACTTTAAACATGCTAATTTTAGCTCTAAAACTGATGATCTACCTACAAATGTGAACTGACGTTAAAAAATAAAACATTTGAAAACGGACCATTTTTCACCTTTCTGCAGCATGACGTAATGGGGGGGTGTTATCTCTTTTGTCAAAAATCACCTGTTTTTGCTTGAACATTAAATGCCTCCAAATGGTATTTAATTCACTTCCCGGGCCCCTGGAAGCATGAAAATCACTTTAAACATGCTAATTTTAGCTCTAAAACTGATGATCTACCTACAAATGTGAACTGACCTTCAAAAATAAAACATTTGAAAACGGACCATTTTTCACCTTTCTGAAGCATGACGTAATGGGGGGGTGTTATCTCTTTTGTCAAAAATCACCTGTTTTTGCTTGAACATTAAATGCCTCCAAATGGTATTTAATTCACTTCCCGGGGTGAAGAAACACTTTTTGAGACCTCAGAGTGAGTAAATTGGCCATTTTCATGCACTTTTAACCATTCCACAAATCTTGTGTTTTGGGCCCCTGGAAGCATGAAAATCACTTTAAACAAGCTAATTTTAGCTCTAAAACTGATGATCTACCTACGAATGTGAACTGACGTTAAAAAATAAAACATTTGAAAACGGACCATTTTTCACCTTTCTGCAGCATGACGTAATGGGGGGGTGTTATCTCTTTTGTCAAAAATCACCTGTTTTTGCTTGAACATTAAATGCCTCCAAATGGTATTTATTTCACTTCCCGGGCCCCTGGAAGCATGAAAATCACTTTAAACATGCTAATTTTAGCTCTAAAACTGATGATCTACCTACAAATGTGAACTGACGTTAAAAAATAAAACATTTGAAAACGGACCATTTTTCACCTTTCTGAAGCATGACGTAATGGGGGTGTGTTATCTCTTTTGTCAAAAATCACCTGTTTTTGCTTGAACATTAAATGCCTCCAAATGGTATTTAATTCACTTCCCGGGGTGAAGAAACACTTTTTGAGACCTCAGAGTGAGTAAATTGCCCATTTTCATGCACTTTTACCCATTACACAAATCTTGTGTTTTGGGCCCCTGGAAGCATGAAAATCACTTTAAACATGCTAATTTTAGCTTTAAAACTGATGATCTACCTACAAATGTGAACTGACGTTCAAAAATAAAACATTTGAAAACTGACCATTTTTCACCTTTCTGAAGCATGACGTAATGGGGGGGTGTTATCTCTTTTGTCAAAAATCACCTGTTTTTGCTTGAACATTAAATGCCTCCAAATGGTATTTAATTCACTTCCCGGGGTGAAGAAACACTTTTTGAGACCTCAGAGTGAGTAAATTGGCCATTTTCATGCACTTTTAACCATTCCACAAATCTTGTGTTTTGGGCCCCTGGAAGCATGAAAATCACTTTAAACATGCTAATTTTAGCTTTAAAACTGATGATCTACCTGCAAATGTGAACTGACGTTAAAAAATAAAACATTTGAAAACGGACCATTTTTTACCTTTCTGCAGCATGACGTAATGGGGGGTGTTATCTCTTTTGTCAAAAATCACCTGCTTTTGCTTGAACATTAAATGCCTCCAAATGGTATTTAATTCACTTCCCGGGGTGAAGAAACACTTTTTGAGACCTCAGAGTGAGTAAATTGGCCATTTTCATGCACTTTTAACCATTCCACAAATCTTGTGTTTTGGGCCCCTGGAAGCATGAAAATCACTTTAAACATGCTAATTTTAGCTCTAAAACTGATGATCTACCTACAAATGTGAACTGACGTTAAAGAATAAAACATTTGAAAACGGACCATTTTTCACCTTTCTGCAGCATGACGTAATGGGGGGGTGTTATCTCTTTTGTCAAAAATCTCCTGTTTTTGCTTGAACATTAAATGCCTCCAAATGGTATTTAATTCACTTCCCGGGCCCCTGGAAGCATGAAAATCACTTTAAACATGCTAATTTTAGCTCTAAAACTGATGATCTACCTACAAATGTGAACTGACTTTCAAAAATAAAACATTTGAAAACGGACAATTTTTCACCTTTCTGAAGCATGACGTAATGGGGGGGGTGTTATCTCTTTTGTCAAAAATCACCTGTTTTTGCTTGAACATTAAATGCCTCCGAATGGTATTTAATTCACTTACCGGGCCCCTGGAAGCATGAAAATCACTTTAAACATGCTAATTTTAGCTCTAAAACTGATGATCTACCTACAAATGTGAACTGACGTTCAAAAATAAAACATTTGAAAATGGACCATTTTTCACCTTTCTGAAGCATGACGTAATGGGGGGGTGTTATCTCTTTTGTCAAAAATCACCTGTTTTTGCTTGAACATTAAATGCCTCCAAATGGTATTTAATTCACTTCCCGGGGTGAAGAAACCCTTTTTGAGACCTCAGAGTGAGTAAATTGGCCATTTTCATGCACTTTTACCCATTACACAAATCTTGTGTTTTGGGCCCCTGGAAGCATGAAAATCACTTTAAACATGCTAATTTTAGCTCTAAAACTGATGATCTACCTACAAATGTGAACTGACCTTCAAAAATAAAACATTTGAAAACGGACCATTTTTCACCTTTCTGAAGCATGACGTAATGGGGGGGTGTTATCTCTTTTGTCAAAAATCACCTGTTTTTGCTTGAACATTAAATGCCTCCAAATGGTATTTAATTCACTTCCCGGGGTGAAGAAACACTTTTTGAGACCTCAGAGTGAGTAAATTGGCCATTTTCATGCACTTTTAACCATTCCACAAATCTTGTGTTTTGGGCCCCTGGAAGCATGAAAATCACTTTAAACAAGCTAATTTTAGCTCTAAAACTGATGATCTACCTACGAATGTGAACTGACGTTAAAAAATAAAACATTTGAAAACGGACCATTTTTCACCTTTCTGCAGCATGACGTAATGGGGGGGTGTTATCTCTTTTGTCAAAAATCACCTGTTTTTGCTTGAACATTAAATGCCTCCAAATGGTATTTATTTCACTTCCCGGGCCCCTGGAAGCATGAAAATCACTTTAAACATGCTAATTTTAGCTCTAAAACTGATGATCTACCTACAAATGTGAACTGACGTTAAAAAATAAAACATTTGAAAACGGACCATTTTTCACCTTTCTGAAGCATGACGTAATGGGGGTGTGTTATCTCTTTTGTCAAAAATCACCTGTTTTTGCTTGAACATTAAATGCCTCCAAATGGTATTTAATTCACTTCCCGGGGTGAAGAAACACTTTTTGAGACCTCAGAGTGAGTAAATTGCCCATTTTCATGCACTTTTACCCATTACACAAATCTTGTGTTTTGGGCCCCTGGAAGCATGAAAATCACTTTAAACATGCTAATTTTAGCTTTAAAACTGATGATCTACCTACAAATGTGAACTGACGTTCAAAAATAAAACATTTGAAAACTGACCATTTTTCACCTTTCTGAAGCATGACGTAATGGGGGGGTGTTATCTCTTTTGTCAAAAATCACCTGTTTTTGCTTGAACATTAAATGCCTCCAAATGGTATTTAATTCACTTCCCGGGGTGAAGAAACACTTTTTGAGACCTCAGAGTGAGTAAATTGGCCATTTTCATGCACTTTTAACCATTCCACAAATCTTGTGTTTTGGGCCCCTGGAAGCATGAAAATCACTTTAAACATGCTAATTTTAGCTTTAAAACTGATGATCTACCTGCAAATGTGAACTGACGTTAAAAAATAAAACATTTGAAAACGGACCATTTTTTACCTTTCTGCAGCATGACGTAATGGGGGGTGTTATCTCTTTTGTCAAAAATCACCTGCTTTTGCTTGAACATTAAATGCCTCCAAATGGTATTTAATTCACTTCCCGGGGTGAAGAAACACTTTTTGAGACCTCAGAGTGAGTAAATTGGCCATTTTCATGCACTTTTAACCATTCCACAAATCTTGTGTTTTGGGCCCCTGGAAGCATGAAAATCACTTTAAACATGCTAATTTTAGCTCTAAAACTGATGATCTACCTACAAATGTGAACTGACGTTAAAGAATAAAACATTTGAAAACGGACCATTTTTCACCTTTCTGCAGCATGACGTAATGGGGGGGTGTTATCTCTTTTGTCAAAAATCTCCTGTTTTTGCTTGAACATTAAATGCCTCCAAATGGTATTTAATTCACTTCCCGGGCCCCTGGAAGCATGAAAATCACTTTAAACATGCTAATTTTAGCTCTAAAACTGATGATCTACCTACAAATGTGAACTGACTTTCAAAAATAAAACATTTGAAAACGGACAATTTTTCACCTTTCTGAAGCATGACGTAATGGGGGGGTGTTATCTCTTTTGTCAAAAATCACCTGTTTTTGCTTGAACATTAAATGCCTCCGAATGGTATTTAATTCACTTACCGGGCCCCTGGAAGCATGAAAATCACTTTAAACATGCTAATTTTAGCTCTAAAACTGATGATCTACCTACAAATGTGAACTGACGTTCAAAAATAAAACATTTGAAAATGGACCATTTTTCACCTTTCTGAAGCATGACGTAATGGGGGGGTGTTATCTCTTTTGTCAAAAATCACCTGTTTTTGCTTGAACATTAAATGCCTCCAAATGGTATTTAATTCACTTCCCGGGGTGAAGAAACACTTTTTGAGACCTCAGAGTGAGTAAATTGGCCATTTTCATGCACTTTTAACCATTCCACAAATCTTGTGTTTTGGGCCCCTGGAAGCATGAAAATCACTTTAAACATGCTAATTTTAGCTTTAAAACTGATGATCTACCTGCAAATGTGAACTGACGTTAAAAAATAAAACATTTGAAAACGGACCATTTTTTACCTTTCTGCAGCATGACGTAATGGGGGGTGTTATCTCTTTTGTCAAAAATCACCTGCTTTTGCTTGAACATTAAATGCCTCCAAATGGTATTTAATTCACTTCCCGGGGTGAAGAAACACTTTTTGAGACCTCAGAGTGAGTAAATTGGCCATTTTCATGCACTTTTAACCATTCCACAAATCTTGTGTTTTGGGCCCCTGGAAGCATGAAAATCACTTTAAACATGCTAATTTTAGCTCTAAAACTGATGATCTACCTACAAATGTGAACTGACGTTAAAGAATAAAACATTTGAAAACGGACCATTTTTCACCTTTCTGCAGCATGACGTAATGGGGGGGTGTTATCTCTTTTGTCAAAAATCTCCTGTTTTTGCTTGAACATTAAATGCCTCCAAATGGTATTTAATTCACTTCCCGGGCCCCTGGAAGCATGAAAATCACTTTAAACATGCTAATTTTAGCTCTAAAACTGATGATCTACCTACAAATGTGAACTGACTTTCAAAAATAAAACATTTGAAAACGGACAATTTTTCACCTTTCTGAAGCATGACGTAATGGGGGGGGTGTTATCTCTTTTGTCAAAAATCACCTGTTTTTGCTTGAACATTAAATGCCTCCGAATGGTATTTAATTCACTTACCGGGCCCCTGGAAGCATGAAAATCACTTTAAACATGCTAATTTTAGCTCTAAAACTGATGATCTACCTACAAATGTGAACTGACGTTCAAAAATAAAACATTTGAAAATGGACCATTTTTCACCTTTCTGAAGCATGACGTAATGGGGGGGTGTTATCTCTTTTGTCAAAAATCACCTGTTTTTGCTTGAACATTAAATGCCTCCAAATGGTATTTAATTCACTTCCCGGGGTGAAGAAACCCTTTTTGAGACCTCAGAGTGAGTAAATTGGCCATTTTCATGCACTTTTACCCATTACACAAATCTTGTGTTTTGGGCCCCTGGAAGCATGAAAATCACTTTAAACATGCTAATTTTAGCTCTAAAACTGATGATCTACCTACAAATGTGAACTGACCTTCAAAAATAAAACATTTGAAAACGGACCATTTTTCACCTTTCTGAAGCATGACGTAATGGGGGGGTGTTATCTCTTTTGTCAAAAATCACCTGTTTTTGCTTGAACATTAAATGCCTCCAAATGGTATTTAATTCACTTCCCGGGGTGAAGAAACACTTTTTGAGACCTCAGAGTGAGTAAATTGGCCATTTTCATGCACTTTTAACCATTCCACAAATCTTGTGTTTTGGGCCCCTGGAAGCATGAAAATCACTTTAAACAAGCTAATTTTAGCTCTAAAACTGATGATCTACCTACGAATGTGAACTGACGTTAAAAAATAAAACATTTGAAAACGGACCATTTTTCACCTTTCTGCAGCATGACGTAATGGGGGGGTGTTATCTCTTTTGTCAAAAATCACCTGTTTTTGCTTGAACATTAAATGCCTCCAAATGGTATTTATTTCACTTCCCGGGCCCCTGGAAGCATGAAAATCACTTTAAACATGCTAATTTTAGCTCTAAAACTGATGATCTACCTACAAATGTGAACTGACGTTAAAAAATAAAACATTTGAAAACGGACCATTTTTCACCTTTCTGAAGCATGACGTAATGGGGGTGTGTTATCTCTTTTGTCAAAAATCACCTGTTTTTGCTTGAACATTAAATGCCTCCAAATGGTATTTAATTCACTTCCCGGGGTGAAGAAACACTTTTTGAGACCTCAGAGTGAGTAAATTGCCCATTTTCATGCACTTTTACCCATTACACAAATCTTGTGTTTTGGGCCCCTGGAAGCATGAAAATCACTTTAAACATGCTAATTTTAGCTTTAAAACTGATGATCTACCTACAAATGTGAACTGACGTTCAAAAATAAAACATTTGAAAACTGACCATTTTTCACCTTTCTGAAGCATGACGTAATGGGGGGGTGTTATCTCTTTTGTCAAAAATCACCTGTTTTTGCTTGAACATTAAATGCCTCCAAATGGTATTTAATTCACTTCCCGGGGTGAAGAAACACTTTTTGAGACCTCAGAGTGAGTAAATTGGCCATTTTCATGCACTTTTAACCATTCCACAAATCTTGTGTTTTGGGCCCCTGGAAGCATGAAAATCACTTTAAACATGCTAATTTTAGCTTTAAAACTGATGATCTACCTGCAAATGTGAACTGACGTTAAAAAATAAAACATTTGAAAACGGACCATTTTTTACCTTTCTGCAGCATGACGTAATGGGGGGTGTTATCTCTTTTGTCAAAAATCACCTGCTTTTGCTTGAACATTAAATGCCTCCAAATGGTATTTAATTCACTTCCCGGGGTGAAGAAACACTTTTTGAGACCTCAGAGTGAGTAAATTGGCCATTTTCATGCACTTTTAACCATTCCACAAATCTTGTGTTTTGGGCCCCTGGAAGCATGAAAATCACTTTAAACATGCTAATTTTAGCTCTAAAACTGATGATCTACCTACAAATGTGAACTGACGTTAAAGAATAAAACATTTGAAAACGGACCATTTTTCACCTTTCTGCAGCATGACGTAATGGGGGGGTGTTATCTCTTTTGTCAAAAATCTCCTGTTTTTGCTTGAACATTAAATGCCTCCAAATGGTATTTAATTCACTTCCCGGGCCCCTGGAAGCATGAAAATCACTTTAAACATGCTAATTTTAGCTCTAAAACTGATGATCTACCTACAAATGTGAACTGACTTTCAAAAATAAAACATTTGAAAACGGACAATTTTTCACCTTTCTGAAGCATGACGTAATGGGGGGGTGTTATCTCTTTTGTCAAAAATCACCTGTTTTTGCTTGAACATTAAATGCCTCCGAATGGTATTTAATTCACTTACCGGGCCCCTGGAAGCATGAAAATCACTTTAAACATGCTAATTTTAGCTCTAAAACTGATGATCTACCTACAAATGTGAACTGACGTTCAAAAATAAAACATTTGAAAATGGACCATTTTTCACCTTTCTGAAGCATGACGTAATGGGGGGGTGTTATCTCTTTTGTCAAAAATCACCTGTTTTTGCTTGAACATTAAATGCCTCCAAATGGTATTTAATTCACTTCCCGGGGTGAAGAAACCCTTTTTGAGACCTCAGAGTGAGTAAATTGGCCATTTTCATGCACTTTTACCCATTACACAAATCTTGTGTTTTGGGCCCCTGGAAGCATGAAAATCACTTTAAACATGCTAATTTTAGCTCTAAAACTGATGATCTACCTACAAATGTGAACTGACCTTCAAAAATAAAACATTTGAAAACGGACCATTTTTCACCTTTCTGAAGCATGACGTAATGGGGGGGTGTTATCTCTTTTGTCAAAAATCACCTGTTTTTGCTTGAACATTAAATGCCTCCAAATGGTATTTAATTCACTTCCCGGGGTGAAGAAACACTTTTTGAGACCTCAGAGTGAGTAAATTGGCCATTTTCATGCACTTTTAACCATTCCACAAATCTTGTGTTTTGGGCCCCTGGAAGCATGAAAATCACTTTAAACAAGCTAATTTTAGCTCTAAAACTGATGATCTACCTACGAATGTGAACTGACGTTAAAAAATAAAACATTTGAAAACGGACCATTTTTCACCTTTCTGCAGCATGACGTAATGGGGGGGTGTTATCTCTTTTGTCAAAAATCACCTGTTTTTGCTTGAACATTAAATGCCTCCAAATGGTATTTATTTCACTTCCCGGGCCCCTGGAAGCATGAAAATCACTTTAAACATGCTAATTTTAGCTCTAAAACTGATGATCTACCTACAAATGTGAACTGACGTTAAAAAATAAAACATTTGAAAACGGACCATTTTTCACCTTTCTGAAGCATGACGTAATGGGGGTGTGTTATCTCTTTTGTCAAAAATCACCTGTTTTTGCTTGAACATTAAATGCCTCCAAATGGTATTTAATTCACTTCCCGGGGTGAAGAAACACTTTTTGAGACCTCAGAGTGAGTAAATTGCCCATTTTCATGCACTTTTACCCATTACACAAATCTTGTGTTTTGGGCCCCTGGAAGCATGAAAATCACTTTAAACATGCTAATTTTAGCTTTAAAACTGATGATCTACCTACAAATGTGAACTGACGTTCAAAAATAAAACATTTGAAAACTGACCATTTTTCACCTTTCTGAAGCATGACGTAATGGGGGGGTGTTATCTCTTTTGTCAAAAATCACCTGTTTTTGCTTGAACATTAAATGCCTCCAAATGGTATTTAATTCACTTCCCGGGGTGAAGAAACACTTTTTGAGACCTCAGAGTGAGTAAATTGGCCATTTTCATGCACTTTTAACCATTCCACAAATCTTGTGTTTTGGGCCCCTGGAAGCATGAAAATCACTTTAAACATGCTAATTTTAGCTTTAAAACTGATGATCTACCTGCAAATGTGAACTGACGTTAAAAAATAAAACATTTGAAAACGGACCATTTTTTACCTTTCTGCAGCATGACGTAATGGGGGGTGTTATCTCTTTTGTCAAAAATCACCTGCTTTTGCTTGAACATTAAATGCCTCCAAATGGTATTTAATTCACTTCCCGGGGTGAAGAAACACTTTTTGAGACCTCAGAGTGAGTAAATTGGCCATTTTCATGCACTTTTAACCATTCCACAAATCTTGTGTTTTGGGCCCCTGGAAGCATGAAAATCACTTTAAACATGCTAATTTTAGCTCTAAAACTGATGATCTACCTACAAATGTGAACTGACGTTAAAGAATAAAACATTTGAAAACGGACCATTTTTCACCTTTCTGCAGCATGACGTAATGGGGGGGTGTTATCTCTTTTGTCAAAAATCTCCTGTTTTTGCTTGAACATTAAATGCCTCCAAATGGTATTTAATTCACTTCCCGGGCCCCTGGAAGCATGAAAATCACTTTAAACATGCTAATTTTAGCTCTAAAACTGATGATCTACCTACAAATGTGAACTGACTTTCAAAAATAAAACATTTGAAAACGGACAATTTTTCACCTTTCTGAAGCATGACGTAATGGGGGGGGTGTTATCTCTTTTGTCAAAAATCACCTGTTTTTGCTTGAACATTAAATGCCTCCGAATGGTATTTAATTCACTTACCGGGCCCCTGGAAGCATGAAAATCACTTTAAACATGCTAATTTTAGCTCTAAAACTGATGATCTACCTACAAATGTGAACTGACGTTCAAAAATAAAACATTTGAAAATGGACCATTTTTCACCTTTCTGAAGCATGACGTAATGGGGGGGTGTTATCTCTTTTGTCAAAAATCACCTGTTTTTGCTTGAACATTAAATGCCTCCAAATGGTATTTAATTCACTTCCCGGGGTGAAGAAACCCTTTTTGAGACCTCAGAGTGAGTAAATTGGCCATTTTCATGCACTTTTACCCATTACACAAATCTTGTGTTTTGGGCCCCTGGAAGCATGAAAATCACTTTAAACATGCTAATTTTAGCTTTAAAACTGATGATCTACCCACAAATGTGAACTGACGTTCAAAAATAAAACATTTGAAAACTGACCATTTTTCACCTTTCTGAAGCATGACGTAATGGGGGGTGTTATCTCTTTTGTCAAAAATCACCTGTTTTTGCTTGAACATTAAATGCCTCCAAATGGTATTTAATTCACTTCTCGGGGTGAAGAAACACTTTTTGAGACCTCAGAGTGAGTAAATTGGCCATTTTCATGCACTTTTAACCATTCCACAAATCTTGTGTTTTGGGCCCCTGGAAGCATGAAAATCACTTTAAACATGCTAATTTTAGCTTTAAAACTGATGATCTACCTGCAAATGTGAACTGACGTTAAAAAATAAAACATTTGAAAACGGACCATTTTTTACCTTTCTGCAGCATGACGTAATGGGGGTGTTATCTCTTTTGTCAAAAATCACCTGCTTTTGCTTGAACATTAAATGCCTCCAAATGGTATTTAATTCACTTCCCGGGGTGAAGAAACACTTTTTGAGACCTCAGAGTGAGTAAATTGGCCATTTTCATGCACTTTTAACCATTCCACAAATCTTGTGTTTTGGGCCCCTGGAAGCATGAAAATCACTTTAAACATGCTAATTTTAGCTCTAAAACTGATGATCTACCTACAAATGTGAACTGACGTTAAAGAATAAAACATTTGAAAACGGACAATTTTTCACCTTTCTGCAGCATGACGTAATGGGGGGGTGTTATCTCTTTTGTCAAAAATCTCCTGTTTTTGCTTGAACATTAAATGCCTCCAAATGGTATTTAATTCACTTCCCGGGCCCCTGGAAGCATGAAAATCACTTTAAACATGCTAATTTTAGCTCTAAAACTGATGATCTACCTACAAATGTGAACTGACTTTCAAAAATAAAACATTTGAAAACGGACAATTTTTCACCTTTCTGAAGCATGACGTAATGGGGGGGTGTTATCTCTTTTGTCAAAAATCACCTGTTTTTGCTTGAACATTAAATGCCTCCGAATGGTATTTAATTCACTTACCGGGCCCCTGGAAGCATGAAAATCACTTTAAACATGCTAATTTTAGCTCTAAAACTGATGATCTACCTACAAATGTGAACTGACGTTCAAAAATAAAACATTTGAAAATGGACCATTTTTCACCTTTCTGAAGCATGACGTAATGTGGGGGGTGTTATCTCTTTTGTCAAAAATCACCTGTTTTTGCTTGAACATTAAATGCCTCCAAATGGTATTTAATTCACTTCCCGGGGTGAAGAAACACTTTTTGAGACCTCAGAGTGAGTAAATTGGCCATTTTCATGCACTTTTAACCATTCCACAAATCTTGTGTTTTGGGCCCCTGGAAGCATGAAAATCACTTTAAACATGCTAATTTTAGCTCTAAAACTGATGATCTACCTACAAATGTGAACTGACGTTAAAAAATAAAACATTTGAAAACGGACCATTTTTCACCTTTCTGCAGCATGACGTGATGGGGGGGGGTGTTATCTCTTTTGTCAAAAATCACCTGTTTTTGCTTGAACATTAAATGCCTCCAAATGGTATTTAATTCACTTCCCGGGCCCCTGGAAGCATGAAAATCACTTTAAACATGCTAATTTTAGCTCTAAAACTGATGATCTACCTACAAATGTGAACTGACTTTCAAAAATAAAACATTTGAAAACGGACAATTTTTCACCTTTCTGAAGCATGACGTAATGGGGGGGTGTTATCTCTTTTGTCAAAAATCACCTGTTTTTGCTTGAACATTAAATGCCTCCAAATGATATTTAATTCACTTCCCGGGGTGAAGAAACACTTTTTGAGACCTCAGAGTGAGTAAATTGGCCATTCTCATGCACTTTTAACCATTCCACAAATCTTGTGTTTTGGGCCCCTGGAAGCATGAAAATCACTTTAAACATGCTAATTTTAGCTCTAAAACTGATGATCTACCTACAAATGTGAACTGACGTTAAAAAATAAAACATTTGAAAACGGACCATTTTTCACCTTTCTGCAGCATGACGTAATGGGGGGGGGTGTTATCTCTTTTGTCAAAAATCACCTGTTTTTGCTTGAACATTAAATGCCTCCAAATGGTATTTAATTCACTTCCCGGGCCCCTGGAAGCATGAAAATCACTTTAAACATGCTAATTTTAGCTCTAAAACTGATGATCTACCTACAAATGTGAACTGACTTTCAAAAATAAAACATTTGAAAACGGACAATTTTTCACCTTTCTGAAGCATGGCGTAATGGGGGGGTGTTATCTCTTTTGTCAAAAATCACCTGTTTTTGCTTGAACATTAAATGCCTCCAAATGGTATTTAATTCACTTCCCGGGCCCCTGGAAGCATGAAAATCACTTTAAACATGCTAATTTTAGCTCTAAAACTGATGATCTACCTACAAATGTGAACTGACGTTCAAAAATAAAACATTTGAAAACGGACCATTTTTCACCTTTCTGCAGCATGACGTAATGGGGGGGGTGTTATCTCTTTTGTCAAAAATCAGCTGTTTTTGCTTGAACATTAAATGCCTCCAAATGGTATATAATTCACTTGCCAGGGTGAAGAAACACTTTTTGAGACCTCAGAGTGAGTAAATTGGCCATTTTCATGCACTTTTAACCATTCCACAAATCTTGTGTTTTGGGCCCCTAGAAGCATGAAAATCACTTTAAACATGCTAATTTTAGCTCTAAAACTCATGATCTACCTACAAATGTGAACTGACGTTAAAAAATAAAACATTTGAAAACGGACCATTTTTCACCTTTCTGCAGTATGACGTAATGGGGGGAGTGTTATCTCTTTTGTCAAAAATCACCTGTTTTTGCTTGAACATTAAATGCCTCCAAATGGTATTTAATTCACTTCCCGGGCCCCTGGAAGCATGAAAATCACTTTAAACATGCTAATTTTAGCTCTAAAACTGATGATCTACCTACAAATGTGAACTGACTTTCAAAAATAAAACATTTGAAAACGGACAATTTTTCACCTTTCTGAAGCATGGCGTAATGGGGGGGTGTTATCTCTTTTGTCAAAAATCACCTGTTTTTGATTGAACATTAAATGCCTCCAAATGGTATTTAATTCACTTCCCGGGCCCCTGGAAGCATGAAAATCACTTTAAACATGCTAATTTTGGCCCTAAAACTGACAATCTACCTACAAATGTGAACTGACGTTCAAAAATAAAACATTTGAAAATGGACCATTTTTCACCTTTCTGAAGCATAACGTAATGTGGGGGGTGTTATCTCTTTTGTCAAAAATCACCTGTTTTTGCTCGAACATTAAATGCCTCCAAATGGTATTTAATTCACTTCCCGGGGTGAAGAAACACTTTTTGAGACCTCAGAGTGAGTAAATTGGCCATTTTCATGCACTTTTAACCATTCCACAAATCTTGTGTTTTGGGCCCCTGGAAGCATGAAAATCACTTTAAACATGCTAATTTTAGCTCTAAAACTGATGATCTACCTACAAATGTGAACTGACGTTAAAAAATAAAACATTTGAAAACGGACCATTTTTCACCTTTCTGCAGCATGACGTGATGGGGGGGGTGTTATCTCTTTTGTCAAAAATCACCTGTTTTTGCTTGAACATTAAATGCCTCCAAATGGTATTTAATTCACTTCCCGGGCCCCTGGAAGCATGAAAATCACTTTAAACATGCTAATTTTAGCTCTAAAACTGATGATCTACCTACAAATGTGAACTGACTTTCAAAAATAAAACATTTGAAAACGGACAATTTTTCACCTTTCTGAAGCATGACGTAATGGGGGGGTGTTATCTCTTTTGTCAAAAATCACCTGTTTTTGCTTGAACATTAAATGCCTCCAAATGGTATTTAATTCACTTCCCGGGGTGAAGAAACACTTTTTGAGACCTCAGAGTGAGTAAATTGGCCATTTTCATGCACTTTTAACCATTCCACAAATCTTGTGTTTTGGGCCCCTGGAAGCATGAAAATCACTTTAAACATGCTAATTTTAGCTCTAAAACTGATGATCTACCTACAAATGTGAACTGACGTTAAAAAATAAAACATTTGAAAACGGACCATTTTTCACCTTTCTGCAGCATGACGTAATGGGGGGGGGGTGTTATCTCTTTTGTCAAAAATCACCTGTTTTTGCTTGAACATTAAATGCCTCCAAATGGTATTTAATTCACTTCCCGGGCCCCTGGAAGCATGAAAATCACTTTAAACATGCTAATTTTAGCTCTAAAACTGATGATCTACCTACAAATGTGAACTGACTTTCAAAAATAAAACATTTGAAAACGGACAATTTTTCACCTTTCTGAAGCATGGCGTAATGGGGGGGTGTTATCTCTTTTGTCAAAAATCACCTGTTTTTGCTTGAACATTAAATGCCTCCAAATGGTATTTAATTCACTTCCCGGGCCCCTGGAAGCATGAAAATCACTTTAAACATGCTAATTTTAGCTCTAAAACTGATGATCTACCTACAAATGTGAACTGACGTTCAAAAATAAAACATTTGAAAACGGACCATTTTTCACCTTTCTGAAGCATGACGTAATGGGGGGGTGTTATCTCTTTTGTCAAAAATCACCTGTTTTTGCTTGAACATTAAATGCCTCCAAATGGTATTTAATTCACTTCCCGGGGTGAAGAAACACTTTTTGAGACCTCAGAGTGAGTAAATTGGCCATTTTCATGCACTTTTAACCATTCCACAAATCTTGTGTTTTGGGCCCCTGGAAGCATGAAAATCACTTTAAACATGCTAATTTTAGCTTTAAAACTGATGATCTACCTGCAAATGTGAACTGACGTTAAAAAATAAAACATTTGAAAACGGACCATTTTTTACCTTTCTGCAGCATGACGTAATGGGGGGGTGTTATCTCTTTTGTCAAAAATCACCTGTTTTTGCTTGAACATTAAATGCCTCTAAATGGTATTTAATTCACTTCCCGGGGTGAAGAAACACTTTTTGAGACCTCAGAGTGAGTAAATTGGCCATTTTCATGCACTTTTAACCATTCCACAAATCTTGTGTTTTGGGCCCCTGGAAGCATGAAAATCACGTTAAACATGCTAATTTTAGCTCTAAAACTGATGATCTACCTACAAATGTGAACTGACGTTAAAAAATAAAACATTTGAAAACGGACCATTTTTCACCTTTCTGCAGCATGACGTAATGGGGGGGTGTTATCTCTTTTGTCAAAAATCACCTGTTTTTGCTTGAACATTAAATGCCTCCAAATGGTATTTAATTCACTTCCCGGGCCCCTGGAAGCATGAAAATCACTTTAAACATGCTAATTTTAGCTCTAAAACTGATGATCTACCTACAAATGTGAACTGACCTTCAAAAATAAAACATTTGAAAACGGACCATTTTTCACCTTTCTGAAGCATGACGTAATGGGGGGGTGTTATCTCTTTTGTCAAAAATCACCTGTTTTTGCTTGAACATTAAATGCCTCCAAATGGTATTTAATTCACTTCCCGGGGTGAAGAAACACTTTTTGAGACCTCAGAGTGAGTAAATTGGCCATTTTCATGCACTTTTAACCATTCCACAAATCTTGTGTTTTGGGCCCCTGGAAGCATGAAAATCACTTTAAACAAGCTAATTTTAGCTCTAAAACTGATGATCTACCTACGAATGTGAACTGACGTTAAAAAATAAAACATTTGAAAACGGACCATTTTTCACCTTTCTGCAGCATGACGTAATGGGGGGGTGTTATCTCTTTTGTCAAAAATCACCTGTTTTTGCTTGAACATTAAATGCCTCCAAATGGTATTTATTTCACTTCCCGGGCCCCTGGAAGCATGAAAATCACTTTAAACATGCTAATTTTAGCTCTAAAACTGATGATCTACCTACAAATGTGAACTGACGTTAAAAAATAAAACATTTGAAAACGGACCATTTTTCACCTTTCTGAAGCATGACGTAATGGGGGTGTGTTATCTCTTTTGTCAAAAATCACCTGTTTTTGCTTGAACATTAAATGCCTCCAAATGGTATTTAATTCACTTCCCGGGGTGAAGAAACACTTTTTGAGACCTCAGAGTGAGTAAATTGCCCATTTTCATGCACTTTTACCCATTACACAAATCTTGTGTTTTGGGCCCCTGGAAGCATGAAAATCACTTTAAACATGCTAATTTTAGCTTTAAAACTGATGATCTACCTACAAATGTGAACTGACGTTCAAAAATAAAACATTTGAAAACTGACCATTTTTCACCTTTCTGAAGCATGACGTAATGGGGGGGTGTTATCTCTTTTGTCAAAAATCACCTGTTTTTGCTTGAACATTAAATGCCTCCAAATGGTATTTAATTCACTTCCCGGGGTGAAGAAACACTTTTTGAGACCTCAGAGTGAGTAAATTGGCCATTTTCATGCACTTTTAACCATTCCACAAATCTTGTGTTTTGGGCCCCTGGAAGCATGAAAATCACTTTAAACATGCTAATTTTAGCTTTAAAACTGATGATCTACCTGCAAATGTGAACTGACGTTAAAAAATAAAACATTTGAAAACGGACCATTTTTTACCTTTCTGCAGCATGACGTAATGGGGGGTGTTATCTCTTTTGTCAAAAATCACCTGCTTTTGCTTGAACATTAAATGCCTCCAAATGGTATTTAATTCACTTCCCGGGGTGAAGAAACACTTTTTGAGACCTCAGAGTGAGTAAATTGGCCATTTTCATGCACTTTTAACCATTCCACAAATCTTGTGTTTTGGGCCCCTGGAAGCATGAAAATCACTTTAAACATGCTAATTTTAGCTCTAAAACTGATGATCTACCTACAAATGTGAACTGACGTTAAAGAATAAAACATTTGAAAACGGACCATTTTTCACCTTTCTGCAGCATGACGTAATGGGGGGTGTTATCTCTTTTGTCAAAAATCTCCTGTTTTTGCTTGAACATTAAATGCCTCCAAATGGTATTTAATTCACTTCCCGGGCCCCTGGAAGCATGAAAATCACTTTAAACATGCTAATTTTAGCTCTAAAACTGATGATCTACCTACAAATGTGAACTGACTTTCAAAAATAAAACATTTGAAAACGGACAATTTTTCACCTTTCTGAAGCATGACGTAATGGGGGGGGTGTTATCTCTTTTGTCAAAAATCACCTGTTTTTGCTTGAACATTAAATGCCTCCGAATGGTATTTAATTCACTTACCGGGCCCCTGGAAGCATGAAAATCACTTTAAACATGCTAATTTTAGCTCTAAAACTGATGATCTACCTACAAATGTGAACTGACGTTCAAAAATAAAACATTTGAAAATGGACCATTTTTCACCTTTCTGAAGCATGACGTAATGGGGGGGTGTTATCTCTTTTGTCAAAAATCACCTGTTTTTGCTTGAACATTAAATGCCTCCAAATGGTATTTAATTCACTTCCCGGGGTGAAGAAACCTTTTTTGAGACCTCAGAGTGAGTAAATTGGCCATTTTCATGCACTTTTACCCATTACACAAATCTTGTGTTTTGGGCCCCTGGAAGCATGAAAATCACTTTAAACATGCTAATTTTAGCTCTAAAACTGATGATCTACCTACAAATGTGAACTGACCTTCAAAAATAAAACATTTGAAAACGGACCATTTTTCACCTTTCTGAAGCATGACGTAATGGGGGGGTGTTATCTCTTTTGTCAAAAATCACCTGTTTTTGCTTGAACATTAAATGCCTCCAAATGGTATTTAATTCACTTCCCGGGGTGAAGAAACACTTTTTGAGACCTCAGAGTGAGTAAATTGGCCATTTTCATGCACTTTTAACCATTCCACAAATCTTGTGTTTTGGGCCCCTGGAAGCATGAAAATCACTTTAAACAAGCTAATTTTAGCTCTAAAACTGATGATCTACCTACGAATGTGAACTGACGTTAAAAAATAAAACATTTGAAAACGGACCATTTTTCACCTTTCTGCAGCATGACGTAATGGGGGGGTGTTATCTCTTTTGTCAAAAATCACCTGTTTTTGCTTGAACATTAAATGCCTCCAAATGGTATTTATTTCACTTCCCGGGCCCCTGGAAGCATGAAAATCACTTTAAACATGCTAATTTTAGCTCTAAAACTGATGATCTACCTACAAATGTGAACTGACGTTAAAAAATAAAACATTTGAAAACGGACCATTTTTCACCTTTCTGAAGCATGACGTAATGGGGGTGTGTTATCTCTTTTGTCAAAAATCACCTGTTTTTGCTTGAACATTAAATGCCTCCAAATGGTATTTAATTCACTTCCCGGGGTGAAGAAACACTTTTTGAGACCTCAGAGTGAGTAAATTGCCCATTTTCATGCACTTTTACCCATTACACAAATCTTGTGTTTTGGGCCCCTGGAAGCATGAAAATCACTTTAAACATGCTAATTTTAGCTTTAAAACTGATGATCTACCTACAAATGTGAACTGACGTTCAAAAATAAAACATTTGAAAACTGACCATTTTTCACCTTTCTGAAGCATGACGTAATGGGGGGGTGTTATCTCTTTTGTCAAAAATCACCTGTTTTTGCTTGAACATTAAATGCCTCCAAATGGTATTTAATTCACTTCCCGGGGTGAAGAAACACTTTTTGAGACCTCAGAGTGAGTAAATTGGCCATTTTCATGCACTTTTAACCATTCCACAAATCTTGTGTTTTGGGCCCCTGGAAGCATGAAAATCACTTTAAACATGCTAATTTTAGCTTTAAAACTGATGATCTACCTGCAAATGTGAACTGACGTTAAAAAATAAAACATTTGAAAACGGACCATTTTTTACCTTTCTGCAGCATGACGTAATGGGGGGTGTTATCTCTTTTGTCAAAAATCACCTGCTTTTGCTTGAACATTAAATGCCTCCAAATGGTATTTAATTCACTTCCCGGGGTGAAGAAACACTTTTTGAGACCTCAGAGTGAGTAAATTGGCCATTTTCATGCACTTTTAACCATTCCACAAATCTTGTGTTTTGGGCCCCTGGAAGCATGAAAATCACTTTAAACATGCTAATTTTAGCTCTAAAACTGATGATCTACCTACAAATGTGAACTGACGTTAAAGAATAAAACATTTGAAAACGGACCATTTTTCACCTTTCTGCAGCATGACGTAATGGGGGGGTGTTATCTCTTTTGTCAAAAATCTCCTGTTTTTGCTTGAACATTAAATGCCTCCAAATGGTATTTAATTCACTTCCCGGGCCCCTGGAAGCATGAAAATCACTTTAAACATGCTAATTTTAGCTCTAAAACTGATGATCTACCTACAAATGTGAACTGACTTTCAAAAATAAAACATTTGAAAACGGACAATTTTTCACCTTTCTGAAGCATGACGTAATGGGGGGGGTGTTATCTCTTTTGTCAAAAATCACCTGTTTTTGCTTGAACATTAAATGCCTCCGAATGGTATTTAATTCACTTACCGGGCCCCTGGAAGCATGAAAATCACTTTAAACATGCTAATTTTAGCTCTAAAACTGATGATCTACCTACAAATGTGAACTGACGTTCAAAAATAAAACATTTGAAAATGGACCATTTTTCACCTTTCTGAAGCATGACGTAATGGGGGGGTGTTATCTCTTTTGTCAAAAATCACCTGTTTTTGCTTGAACATTAAATGCCTCCAAATGGTATTTAATTCACTTCCCGGGGTGAAGAAACCCTTTTTGAGACCTCAGAGTGAGTAAATTGGCCATTTTCATGCACTTTTACCCATTACACAAATCTTGTGTTTTGGGCCCCTGGAAGCATGAAAATCACTTTAAACATGCTAATTTTAGCTTTAAAACTGATGATCTACCCACAAATGTGAACTGACGTTCAAAAATAAAACATTTGAAAACTGACCATTTTTCACCTTTCTGAAGCATGACGTAATGGGGGGTGTTATCTCTTTTGTCAAAAATCACCTGTTTTTGCTTGAAAATTAAATGCCTCCAAATGGTATTTAATTCACTTCTCGGGGTGAAGAAACACTTTTTGAGACCTCAGAGTGAGTAAATTGGCCATTTTCATGCACTTTTAACCATTCCACAAATCTTGTGTTTTGGGCCCCTGGAAGCATGAAAATCACTTTAAACATGCTAATTTTAGCTTTAAAACTGATGATCTACCTGCAAATGTGAACTGACGTTAAAAAATAAAACATTTGAAAACGGACCATTTTTTACCTTTCTGCAGCATGACGTAATGGGGGTGTTATCTCTTTTGTCAAAAATCACCTGCTTTTGCTTGAACATTAAATGCCTCCAAATGGTATTTAATTCACTTCCCGGGGTGAAGAAACACTTTTTGAGACCTCAGAGTGAGTAAATTGGCCATTTTCATGCACTTTTAACCATTCCACAAATCTTGTGTTTTGGGCCCCTGGAAGCATGAAAATCACTTTAAACATGCTAATTTTAGCTCTAAAACTGATGATCTACCTACAAATGTGAACTGACGTTAAAGAATAAAACATTTGAAAACGGACAATTTTTCACCTTTCTGCAGCATGACGTAATGGGGGGGTGTTATCTCTTTTGTCAAAAATCTCCTGTTTTTGCTTGAACATTAAATGCCTCCAAATGGTATTTAATTCACTTCCCGGGCCCCTGGAAGCATGAAAATCACTTTAAACATGCTAATTTTAGCTCTAAAACTGATGATCTACCTACAAATGTGAACTGACTTTCAAAAATAAAACATTTGAAAACGGACAATTTTTCACCTTTCTGAAGCATGACGTAATGGGGGGGTGTTATCTCTTTTGTCAAAAATCACCTGTTTTTGCTTGAACATTAAATGCCTCCGAATGGTATTTAATTCACTTACCGGGCCCCTGGAAGCATGAAAATCACTTTAAACATGCTAATTTTAGCTCTAAAACTGATGATCTACCTACAAATGTGAACTGACGTTCAAAAATAAAACATTTGAAAATGGACCATTTTTCACCTTTCTGAAGCATGACGTAATGTGGGGGGTGTTATCTCTTTTGTCAAAAATCACCTGTTTTTGCTTGAACATTAAATGCCTCCAAATGGTATTTAATTCACTTCCCGGGGTGAAGAAACACTTTTTGAGACCTCAGAGTGAGTAAATTGGCCATTTTCATGCACTTTTAACCATTCCACAAATCTTGTGTTTTGGGCCCCTGGAAGCATGAAAATCACTTTAAACATGCTAATTTTAGCTCTAAAACTGATGATCTACCTACAAATGTGAACTGACGTTAAAAAATAAAACATTTGAAAACGGACCATTTTTCACCTTTCTGCAGCATGACGTGATGGGGGGGGGTGTTATCTCTTTTGTCAAAAATCACCTGTTTTTGCTTGAACATTAAATGCCTCCAAATGGTATTTAATTCACTTCCCGGGCCCCTGGAAGCATGAAAATCACTTTAAACATGCTAATTTTAGCTCTAAAACTGATGATCTACCTACAAATGTGAACTGACTTTCAAAAATAAAACATTTGAAAACGGACAATTTTTCACCTTTCTGAAGCATGACGTAATGGGGGGGTGTTATCTCTTTTGTCAAAAATCACCTGTTTTTGCTTGAACATTAAATGCCTCCAAATGATATTTAATTCACTTCCCGGGGTGAAGAAACACTTTTTGAGACCTCAGAGTGAGTAAATTGGCCATTCTCATGCACTTTTAACCATTCCACAAATCTTGTGTTTTGGGCCCCTGGAAGCATGAAAATCACTTTAAACATGCTAATTTTAGCTCTAAAACTGATGATCTACCTACAAATGTGAACTGACGTTAAAAAATAAAACATTTGAAAACGGACCATTTTTCACCTTTCTGCAGCATGACGTAATGGGGGGGGGTGTTATCTCTTTTGTCAAAAATCACCTGTTTTTGCTTGAACATTAAATGCCTCCAAATGGTATTTAATTCACTTCCCGGGCCCCTGGAAGCATGAAAATCACTTTAAACATGCTAATTTTAGCTCTAAAACTGATGATCTACCTACAAATGTGAACTGACTTTCAAAAATAAAACATTTGAAAACGGACAATTTTTCACCTTTCTGAAGCATGGCGTAATGGGGGGGTGTTATCTCTTTTGTCAAAAATCACCTGTTTTTGCTTGAACATTAAATGCCTCCAAATGGTATTTAATTCACTTCCCGGGCCCCTGGAAGCATGAAAATCACTTTAAACATGCTAATTTTAGCTCTAAAACTGATGATCTACCTACAAATGTGAACTGACGTTCAAAAATAAAACATTTGAAAACGGACCATTTTTCACCTTTCTGCAGCATGACGTAATGGGGGGGGTGTTATCTCTTTTGTCAAAAATCAGCTGTTTTTGCTTGAACATTAAATGCCTCCAAATGGTATATAATTCACTTGCCAGGGTGAAGAAACACTTTTTGAGACCTCAGAGTGAGTAAATTGGCCATTTTCATGCACTTTTAACCATTCCACAAATCTTGTGTTTTGGGCCCCTAGAAGCATGAAAATCACTTTAAACATGCTAATTTTAGCTCTAAAACTCATGATCTACCTACAAATGTGAACTGACGTTAAAAAATAAAACATTTGAAAACGGACCATTTTTCACCTTTCTGCAGTATGACGTAATGGGGGGAGTGTTATCTCTTTTGTCAAAAATCACCTGTTTTTGCTTGAACATTAAATGCCTCCAAATGGTATTTAATTCACTTCCCGGGCCCCTGGAAGCATGAAAATCACTTTAAACATGCTAATTTTAGCTCTAAAACTGATGATCTACCTACAAATGTGAACTGACTTTCAAAAATAAAACATTTGAAAACGGACAATTTTTCACCTTTCTGAAGCATGGCGTAATGGGGGGTGTTATCTCTTTTGTCAAAAATCACCTGTTTTTGATTGAACATTAAATGCCTCCAAATGGTATTTAATTCACTTCCCGGGCCCCTGGAAGCATGAAAATCACTTTAAACATGCTAATTTTGGCCCTAAAACTGACAATCTACCTACAAATGTGAACTGACGTTCAAAAATAAAACATTTGAAAATGGACCATTTTTCACCTTTCTGAAGCATAACGTAATGTGGGGGGTGTTATCTCTTTTGTCAAAAATCACCTGTTTTTGCTCGAACATTAAATGCCTCCAAATGGTATTTAATTCACTTCCCGGGGTGAAGAAACACTTTTTGAGACCTCAGAGTGAGTAAATTGGCCATTTTCATGCACTTTTAACCATTCCACAAATCTTGTGTTTTGGGCCCCTGGAAGCATGAAAATCACTTTAAACATGCTAATTTTAGCTCTAAAACTGATGATCTACCTACAAATGTGAACTGACGTTAAAAAATAAAACATTTGAAAACGGACCATTTTTCACCTTTCTGCAGCATGACGTGATGGGGGGGGTGTTATCTCTTTTGTCAAAAATCACCTGTTTTTGCTTGAACATTAAATGCCTCCAAATGGTATTTAATTCACTTCCCGGGCCCCTGGAAGCATGAAAATCACTTTAAACATGCTAATTTTAGCTCTAAAACTGATGATCTACCTACAAATGTGAACTGACTTTCAAAAATAAAACATTTGAAAACGGACAATTTTTCACCTTTCTGAAGCATGACGTAATGGGGGGGTGTTATCTCTTTTGTCAAAAATCACCTGTTTTTGCTTGAACATTAAATGCCTCCAAATGGTATTTAATTCACTTCCCGGGGTGAAGAAACACTTTTTGAGACCTCAGAGTGAGTAAATTGGCCATTTTCATGCACTTTTAACCATTCCACAAATCTTGTGTTTTGGGCCCCTGGAAGCATGAAAATCACTTTAAACATGCTAATTTTAGCTCTAAAACTGATGATCTACCTACAAATGTGAACTGACGTTAAAAAATAAAACATTTGAAAACGGACCATTTTTCACCTTTCTGCAGCATGACGTAATGGGGGGGGGGTGTTATCTCTTTTGTCAAAAATCACCTGTTTTTGCTTGAACATTAAATGCCTCCAAATGGTATTTAATTCACTTCCCGGGCCCCTGGAAGCATGAAAATCACTTTAAACATGCTAATTTTAGCTCTAAAACTGATGATCTACCTACAAATGTGAACTGACTTTCAAAAATAAAACATTTGAAAACGGACAATTTTTCACCTTTCTGAAGCATGGCGTAATGGGGGGGTGTTATCTCTTTTGTCAAAAATCACCTGTTTTTGCTTGAACATTAAATGCCTCCAAATGGTATTTAATTCACTTCCCGGGCCCCTGGAAGCATGAAAATCACTTTAAACATGCTAATTTTAGCTCTAAAACTGATGATCTACCTACAAATGTGAACTGACGTTCAAAAATAAAACATTTGAAAACGGACCATTTTTCACCTTTCTGAAGCATGACGTAATGGGGGGGTGTTATCTCTTTTGTCAAAAATCACCTGTTTTTGCTTGAACATTAAATGCCTCCAAATGGTATTTAATTCACTTCCCGGGGTGAAGAAACACTTTTTGAGACCTCAGAGTGAGTAAATTGGCCATTTTCATGCACTTTTAACCATTCCACAAATCTTGTGTTTTGGGCCCCTGGAAGCATGAAAATCACTTTAAACATGCTAATTTTAGCTTTAAAACTGATGATCTACCTGCAAATGTGAACTGACGTTAAAAAATAAAACATTTGAAAACGGACCATTTTTTACCTTTCTGCAGCATGACGTAATGGGGGGGTGTTATCTCTTTTGTCAAAAATCACCTGTTTTTGCTTGAACATTAAATGCCTCTAAATGGTATTTAATTCACTTCCCGGGGTGAAGAAACACTTTTTGAGACCTCAGAGTGAGTAAATTGGCCATTTTCATGCACTTTTAACCATTCCACAAATCTTGTGTTTTGGGCCCCTGGAAGCATGAAAATCACGTTAAACATGCTAATTTTAGCTCTAAAACTGATGATCTACCTACAAATGTGAACTGACGTTAAAAAATAAAACATTTGAAAACGGACCATTTTTCACCTTTCTGCAGCATGACGTAATGGGGGGGTGTTATCTCTTTTGTCAAAAATCACCTGTTTTTGCTTGAACATTAAATGCCTCCAAATGGTATTTAATTCACTTCCCGGGCCCCTGGAAGCATGAAAATCACTTTAAACATGCTAATTTTAGCTCTAAAACTGATGATCTACCTACAAATGTGAACTGACCTTCAAAAATAAAACATTTGAAAACGGACCATTTTTCACCTTTCTGAAGCATGACGTAATGGGGGGGTGTTATCTCTTTTGTCAAAAATCACCTGTTTTTGCTTGAACATTAAATGCCTCCAAATGGTATTTAATTCACTTCCCGGGGTGAAGAAACACTTTTTGAGACCTCAGAGTGAGTAAATTGGCCATTTTCATGCACTTTTAACCATTCCACAAATCTTGTGTTTTGGGCCCCTGGAAGCATGAAAATCACTTTAAACAAGCTAATTTTAGCTCTAAAACTGATGATCTACCTACGAATGTGAACTGACGTTAAAAAATAAAACATTTGAAAACGGACCATTTTTCACCTTTCTGCAGCATGACGTAATGGGGGGGTGTTATCTCTTTTGTCAAAAATCACCTGTTTTTGCTTGAACATTAAATGCCTCCAAATGGTATTTATTTCACTTCCCGGGCCCCTGGAAGCATGAAAATCACTTTAAACATGCTAATTTTAGCTCTAAAACTGATGATCTACCTACAAATGTGAACTGACGTTAAAAAATAAAACATTTGAAAACGGACCATTTTTCACCTTTCTGAAGCATGACGTAATGGGGGTGTGTTATCTCTTTTGTCAAAAATCACCTGTTTTTGCTTGAACATTAAATGCCTCCAAATGGTATTTAATTCACTTCCCGGGGTGAAGAAACACTTTTTGAGACCTCAGAGTGAGTAAATTGCCCATTTTCATGCACTTTTACCCATTACACAAATCTTGTGTTTTGGGCCCCTGGAAGCATGAAAATCACTTTAAACATGCTAATTTTAGCTTTAAAACTGATGATCTACCTACAAATGTGAACTGACGTTCAAAAATAAAACATTTGAAAACTGACCATTTTTCACCTTTCTGAAGCATGACGTAATGGGGGGGTGTTATCTCTTTTGTCAAAAATCACCTGTTTTTGCTTGAACATTAAATGCCTCCAAATGGTATTTAATTCACTTCCCGGGGTGAAGAAACACTTTTTGAGACCTCAGAGTGAGTAAATTGGCCATTTTCATGCACTTTTAACCATTCCACAAATCTTGTGTTTTGGGCCCCTGGAAGCATGAAAATCACTTTAAACATGCTAATTTTAGCTTTAAAACTGATGATCTACCTGCAAATGTGAACTGACGTTAAAAAATAAAACATTTGAAAACGGACCATTTTTTACCTTTCTGCAGCATGACGTAATGGGGGGTGTTATCTCTTTTGTCAAAAATCACCTGCTTTTGCTTGAACATTAAATGCCTCCAAATGGTATTTAATTCACTTCCCGGGGTGAAGAAACACTTTTTGAGACCTCAGAGTGAGTAAATTGGCCATTTTCATGCACTTTTAACCATTCCACAAATCTTGTGTTTTGGGCCCCTGGAAGCATGAAAATCACTTTAAACATGCTAATTTTAGCTCTAAAACTGATGATCTACCTACAAATGTGAACTGACGTTAAAGAATAAAACATTTGAAAACGGACCATTTTTCACCTTTCTGCAGCATGACGTAATGGGGGGTGTTATCTCTTTTGTCAAAAATCTCCTGTTTTTGCTTGAACATTAAATGCCTCCAAATGGTATTTAATTCACTTCCCGGGCCCCTGGAAGCATGAAAATCACTTTAAACATGCTAATTTTAGCTCTAAAACTGATGATCTACCTACAAATGTGAACTGACTTTCAAAAATAAAACATTTGAAAACGGACAATTTTTCACCTTTCTGAAGCATGACGTAATGGGGGGGGTGTTATCTCTTTTGTCAAAAATCACCTGTTTTTGCTTGAACATTAAATGCCTCCGAATGGTATTTAATTCACTTACCGGGCCCCTGGAAGCATGAAAATCACTTTAAACATGCTAATTTTAGCTCTAAAACTGATGATCTACCTACAAATGTGAACTGACGTTCAAAAATAAAACATTTGAAAATGGACCATTTTTCACCTTTCTGAAGCATGACGTAATGGGGGGGTGTTATCTCTTTTGTCAAAAATCACCTGTTTTTGCTTGAACATTAAATGCCTCCAAATGGTATTTAATTCACTTCCCGGGGTGAAGAAACCCTTTTTGAGACCTCAGAGTGAGTAAATTGGCCATTTTCATGCACTTTTACCCATTACACAAATCTTGTGTTTTGGGCCCCTGGAAGCATGAAAATCACTTTAAACATGCTAATTTTAGCTCTAAAACTGATGATCTACCTACAAATGTGAACTGACCTTCAAAAATAAAACATTTGAAAACGGACCATTTTTCACCTTTCTGAAGCATGACGTAATGGGGGGGTGTTATCTCTTTTGTCAAAAATCACCTGTTTTTGCTTGAACATTAAATGCCTCCAAATGGTATTTAATTCACTTCCCGGGGTGAAGAAACACTTTTTGAGACCTCAGAGTGAGTAAATTGGCCATTTTCATGCACTTTTAACCATTCCACAAATCTTGTGTTTTGGGCCCCTGGAAGCATGAAAATCACTTTAAACAAGCTAATTTTAGCTCTAAAACTGATGATCTACCTACGAATGTGAACTGACGTTAAAAAATAAAACATTTGAAAACGGACCATTTTTCACCTTTCTGCAGCATGACGTAATGGGGGGGTGTTATCTCTTTTGTCAAAAATCACCTGTTTTTGCTTGAACATTAAATGCCTCCAAATGGTATTTATTTCACTTCCCGGGCCCCTGGAAGCATGAAAATCACTTTAAACATGCTAATTTTAGCTCTAAAACTGATGATCTACCTACAAATGTGAACTGACGTTAAAAAATAAAACATTTGAAAACGGACCATTTTTCACCTTTCTGAAGCATGACGTAATGGGGGTGTGTTATCTCTTTTGTCAAAAATCACCTGTTTTTGCTTGAACATTAAATGCCTCCAAATGGTATTTAATTCACTTCCCGGGGTGAAGAAACACTTTTTGAGACCTCAGAGTGAGTAAATTGCCCATTTTCATGCACTTTTACCCATTACACAAATCTTGTGTTTTGGGCCCCTGGAAGCATGAAAATCACTTTAAACATGCTAATTTTAGCTTTAAAACTGATGATCTACCTACAAATGTGAACTGACGTTCAAAAATAAAACATTTGAAAACTGACCATTTTTCACCTTTCTGAAGCATGACGTAATGGGGGGGTGTTATCTCTTTTGTCAAAAATCACCTGTTATTGCTTGAACATTAAATGCCTCCAAATGGTATTTAATTCACTTCCCGGGGTGAAGAAACACTTTTTGAGACCTCAGAGTGAGTAAATTGGCCATTTTCATGCACTTTTAACCATTCCACAAATCTTGTGTTTTGGGCCCCTGGAAGCATGAAAATCACTTTAAACATGCTAATTTTAGCTTTAAAACTGATGATCTACCTGCAAATGTGAACTGACGTTAAAAAATAAAACATTTGAAAACGGACCATTTTTTACCTTTCTGCAGCATGACGTAATGGGGGGTGTTATCTCTTTTGTCAAAAATCACCTGCTTTTGCTTGAACATTAAATGCCTCCAAATGGTATTTAATTCACTTCCCGGGGTGAAGAAACACTTTTTGAGACCTCAGAGTGAGTAAATTGGCCATTTTCATGCACTTTTAACCATTCCACAAATCTTGTGTTTTGGGCCCCTGGAAGCATGAAAATCACTTTAAACATGCTAATTTTAGCTCTAAAACTGATGATCTACCTACAAATGTGAACTGACGTTAAAGAATAAAACATTTGAAAACGGACCATTTTTCACCTTTCTGCAGCATGACGTAATGGGGGGGTGTTATCTCTTTTGTCAAAAATCTCCTGTTTTTGCTTGAACATTAAATGCCTCCAAATGGTATTTAATTCACTTCCCGGGCCCCTGGAAGCATGAAAATCACTTTAAACATGCTAATTTTAGCTCTAAAACTGATGATCTACCTACAAATGTGAACTGACTTTCAAAAATAAAACATTTGAAAACGGACAATTTTTCACCTTTCTGAAGCATGACGTAATGGGGGGGGTGTTATCTCTTTTGTCAAAAATCACCTGTTTTTGCTTGAACATTAAATGCCTCCGAATGGTATTTAATTCACTTACCGGGCCCCTGGAAGCATGAAAATCACTTTAAACATGCTAATTTTAGCTCTAAAACTGATGATCTACCTACAAATGTGAACTGACGTTCAAAAATAAAACATTTGAAAATGGACCATTTTTCACCTTTCTGAAGCATGACGTAATGGGGGGGTGTTATCTCTTTTGTCAAAAATCACCTGTTTTTGCTTGAACATTAAATGCCTCCAAATGGTATTTAATTCACTTCCCGGGGTGAAGAAACCCTTTTTGAGACCTCAGAGTGAGTAAATTGGCCATTTTCATGCACTTTTACCCATTACACAAATCTTGTGTTTTGGGCCCCTGGAAGCATGAAAATCACTTTAAACATGCTAATTTTAGCTCTAAAACTGATGATCTACCTACAAATGTGAACTGACCTTCAAAAATAAAACATTTGAAAACGGACCATTTTTCACCTTTCTGAAGCATGACGTAATGGGGGGGTGTTATCTCTTTTGTCAAAAATCACCTGTTTTTGCTTGAACATTAAATGCCTCCAAATGGTATTTAATTCACTTCCCGGGGTGAAGAAACACTTTTTGAGACCTCAGAGTGAGTAAATTGGCCATTTTCATGCACTTTTAACCATTCCACAAATCTTGTGTTTTGGGCCCCTGGAAGCATGAAAATCACTTTAAACAAGCTAATTTTAGCTCTAAAACTGATGATCTACCTACGAATGTGAACTGACGTTAAAAAATAAAACATTTGAAAACGGACCATTTTTCACCTTTCTGCAGCATGACGTAATGGGGGGGTGTTATCTCTTTTGTCAAAAATCACCTGTTTTTGCTTGAACATTAAATGCCTCCAAATGGTATTTATTTCACTTCCCGGGCCCCTGGAAGCATGAAAATCACTTTAAACATGCTAATTTTAGCTCTAAAACTGATGATCTACCTACAAATGTGAACTGACGTTAAAAAATAAAACATTTGAAAACGGACCATTTTTCACCTTTCTGAAGCATGACGTAATGGGGGTGTGTTATCTCTTTTGTCAAAAATCACCTGTTTTTGCTTGAACATTAAATGCCTCCAAATGGTATTTAATTCACTTCCCGGGGTGAAGAAACACTTTTTGAGACCTCAGAGTGAGTAAATTGCCCATTTTCATGCACTTTTACCCATTACACAAATCTTGTGTTTTGGGCCCCTGGAAGCATGAAAATCACTTTAAACATGCTAATTTTAGCTTTAAAACTGATGATCTACCTACAAATGTGAACTGACGTTCAAAAATAAAACATTTGAAAACTGACCATTTTTCACCTTTCTGAAGCATGACGTAATGGGGGGGTGTTATCTCTTTTGTCAAAAATCACCTGTTTTTGCTTGAACATTAAATGCCTCCAAATGGTATTTAATTCACTTCCCGGGGTGAAGAAACACTTTTTGAGACCTCAGAGTGAGTAAATTGGCCATTTTCATGCACTTTTAACCATTCCACAAATCTTGTGTTTTGGGCCCCTGGAAGCATGAAAATCACTTTAAACATGCTAATTTTAGCTTTAAAACTGATGATCTACCTGCAAATGTGAACTGACGTTAAAAAATAAAACATTTGAAAACGGACCATTTTTTACCTTTCTGCAGCATGACGTAATGGGGGGTGTTATCTCTTTTGTCAAAAATCACCTGCTTTTGCTTGAACATTAAATGCCTCCAAATGGTATTTAATTCACTTCCCGGGGTGAAGAAACACTTTTTGAGACCTCAGAGTGAGTAAATTGGCCATTTTCATGCACTTTTAACCATTCCACAAATCTTGTGTTTTGGGCCCCTGGAAGCATGAAAATCACTTTAAACATGCTAATTTTAGCTCTAAAACTGATGATCTACCTACAAATGTGAACTGACGTTAAAGAATAAAACATTTGAAAACGGACCATTTTTCACCTTTCTGCAGCATGACGTAATGGGGGGGTGTTATCTCTTTTGTCAAAAATCTCCTGTTTTTGCTTGAACATTAAATGCCTCCAAATGGTATTTAATTCACTTCCCGGGCCCCTGGAAGCATGAAAATCACTTTAAACATGCTAATTTTAGCTCTAAAACTGATGATCTACCTACAAATGTGAACTGACTTTCAAAAATAAAACATTTGAAAACGGACAATTTTTCACCTTTCTGAAGCATGACGTAATGGGGGGGGTGTTATCTCTTTTGTCAAAAATCACCTGTTTTTGCTTGAACATTAAATGCCTCCGAATGGTATTTAATTCACTTACCGGGCCCCTGGAAGCATGAAAATCACTTTAAACATGCTAATTTTAGCTCTAAAACTGATGATCTACCTACAAATGTGAACTGACGTTCAAAAATAAAACATTTGAAAATGGACCATTTTTCACCTTTCTGAAGCATGACGTAATGGGGGGGTGTTATCTCTTTTGTCAAAAATCACCTGTTTTTGCTTGAACATTAAATGCCTCCAAATGGTATTTAATTCACTTCCCGGGGTGAAGAAACCCTTTTTGAGACCTCAGAGTGAGTAAATTGGCCATTTTCATGCACTTTTACCCATTACACAAATCTTGTGTTTTGGGCCCCTGGAAGCATGAAAATCACTTTAAACATGCTAATTTTAGCTTTAAAACTGATGATCTACCCACAAATGTGAACTGACGTTCAAAAATAAAACATTTGAAAACTGACCATTTTTCACCTTTCTGAAGCATGACGTAATGGGGGGTGTTATCTCTTTTGTCAAAAATCACCTGTTTTTGCTTGAACATTAAATGCCTCCAAATGGTATTTAATTCACTTCTCGGGGTGAAGAAACACTTTTTGAGACCTCAGAGTGAGTAAATTGGCCATTTTCATGCACTTTTAACCATTCCACAAATCTTGTGTTTTGGGCCCCTGGAAGCATGAAAATCACTTTAAACATGCTAATTTTAGCTTTAAAACTGATGATCTACCTGCAAATGTGAACTGACGTTAAAAAATAAAACATTTGAAAACGGACCATTTTTTACCTTTCTGCAGCATGACGTAATGGGGGTGTTATCTCTTTTGTCAAAAATCACCTGCTTTTGCTTGAACATTAAATGCCTCCAAATGGTATTTAATTCACTTCCCGGGGTGAAGAAACACTTTTTGAGACCTCAGAGTGAGTAAATTGGCCATTTTCATGCACTTTTAACCATTCCACAAATCTTGTGTTTTGGGCCCCTGGAAGCATGAAAATCACTTTAAACATGCTAATTTTAGCTCTAAAACTGATGATCTACCTACAAATGTGAACTGACGTTAAAGAATAAAACATTTGAAAACGGACAATTTTTCACCTTTCTGCAGCATGACGTAATGGGGGGGTGTTATCTCTTTTGTCAAAAATCTCCTGTTTTTGCTTGAACATTAAATGCCTCCAAATGGTATTTAATTCACTTCCCGGGCCCCTGGAAGCATGAAAATCACTTTAAACATGCTAATTTTAGCTCTAAAACTGATGATCTACCTACAAATGTGAACTGACTTTCAAAAATAAAACATTTGAAAACGGACAATTTTTCACCTTTCTGAAGCATGACGTAATGGGGGGGTGTTATCTCTTTTGTCAAAAATCACCTGTTTTTGCTTGAACATTAAATGCCTCCGAATGGTATTTAATTCACTTACCGGGCCCCTGGAAGCATGAAAATCACTTTAAACATGCTAATTTTAGCTCTAAAACTGATGATCTACCTACAAATGTGAACTGACGTTCAAAAATAAAACATTTGAAAATGGACCATTTTTCACCTTTCTGAAGCATGACGTAATGTGGGGGGTGTTATCTCTTTTGTCAAAAATCACCTGTTTTTGCTTGAACATTAAATGCCTCCAAATGGTATTTAATTCACTTCCCGGGGTGAAGAAACACTTTTTGAGACCTCAGAGTGAGTAAATTGGCCATTTTCATGCACTTTTAACCATTCCACAAATCTTGTGTTTTGGGCCCCTGGAAGCATGAAAATCACTTTAAACATGCTAATTTTAGCTCTAAAACTGATGATCTACCTACAAATGTGAACTGACGTTAAAAAATAAAACATTTGAAAACGGACCATTTTTCACCTTTCTGCAGCATGACGTGATGGGGGGGGGGTGTTATCTCTTTTGTCAAAAATCACCTGTTTTTGCTTGAACATTAAATGCCTCCAAATGGTATTTAATTCACTTCCCGGGCCCCTGGAAGCATGAAAATCACTTTAAACATGCTAATTTTAGCTCTAAAACTGATGATCTACCTACAAATGTGAACTGACTTTCAAAAATAAAACATTTGAAAACGGACAATTTTTCACCTTTCTGAAGCATGACGTAATGGGGGGGTGTTATCTCTTTTGTCAAAAATCACCTGTTTTTGCTTGAACATTAAATGCCTCCAAATGATATTTAATTCACTTCCCGGGGTGAAGAAACACTTTTTGAGACCTCAGAGTGAGTAAATTGGCCATTCTCATGCACTTTTAACCATTCCACAAATCTTGTGTTTTGGGCCCCTGGAAGCATGAAAATCACTTTAAACATGCTAATTTTAGCTCTAAAACTGATGATCTACCTACAAATGTGAACTGACGTTAAAAAATAAAACATTTGAAAACGGACCATTTTTCACCTTTCTGCAGCATGACGTAATGGGGGGGGGTGTTATCTCTTTTGTCAAAAATCACCTGTTTTTGCTTGAACATTAAATGCCTCCAAATGGTATTTAATTCACTTCCCGGGCCCCTGGAAGCATGAAAATCACTTTAAACATGCTAATTTTAGCTCTAAAACTGATGATCTACCTACAAATGTGAACTGACTTTCAAAAATAAAACATTTGAAAACGGACAATTTTTCACCTTTCTGAAGCATGGCGTAATGGGGGGGTGTTATCTCTTTTGTCAAAAATCACCTGTTTTTGCTTGAACATTAAATGCCTCCAAATGGTATTTAATTCACTTCCCGGGCCCCTGGAAGCATGAAAATCACTTTAAACATGCTAATTTTAGCTCTAAAACTGATGATCTACCTACAAATGTGAACTGACGTTCAAAAATAAAACATTTGAAAACGGACCATTTTTCACCTTTCTGCAGCATGACGTAATGGGGGGGGTGTTATCTCTTTTGTCAAAAATCAGCTGTTTTTGCTTGAACATTAAATGCCTCCAAATGGTATATAATTCACTTGCCAGGGTGAAGAAACACTTTTTGAGACCTCAGAGTGAGTAAATTGGCCATTTTCATGCACTTTTAACCATTCCACAAATCTTGTGTTTTGGGCCCCTAGAAGCATGAAAATCACTTTAAACATGCTAATTTTAGCTCTAAAACTCATGATCTACCTACAAATGTGAACTGACGTTAAAAAATAAAACATTTGAAAACGGACCATTTTTCACCTTTCTGCAGTATGACGTAATGGGGGGAGTGTTATCTCTTTTGTCAAAAATCACCTGTTTTTGCTTGAACATTAAATGCCTCCAAATGGTATTTAATTCACTTCCCGGGCCCCTGGAAGCATGAAAATCACTTTAAACATGCTAATTTTAGCTCTAAAACTGATGATCTACCTACAAATGTGAACTGACTTTCAAAAATAAAACATTTGAAAACGGACAATTTTTCACCTTTCTGAAGCATGGCGTAATGGGGGGGTGTTATCTCTTTTGTCAAAAATCACCTGTTTTTGATTGAACATTAAATGCCTCCAAATGGTATTTAATTCACTTCCCGGGCCCCTGGAAGCATGAAAATCACTTTAAACATGCTAATTTTGGCCCTAAAACTGACAATCTACCTACAAATGTGAACTGACGTTCAAAAATAAAACATTTGAAAATGGACCATTTTTCACCTTTCTGAAGCATAACGTAATGTGGGGGGTGTTATCTCTTTTGTCAAAAATCACCTGTTTTTGCTCGAACATTAAATGCCTCCAAATGGTATTTAATTCACTTCCCGGGGTGAAGAAACACTTTTTGAGACCTCAGAGTGAGTAAATTGGCCATTTTCATGCACTTTTAACCATTCCACAAATCTTGTGTTTTGGGCCCCTGGAAGCATGAAAATCACTTTAAACATGCTAATTTTAGCTCTAAAACTGATGATCTACCTACAAATGTGAACTGACGTTAAAAAATAAAACATTTGAAAACGGACCATTTTTCACCTTTCTGCAGCATGACGTGATGGGGGGGGTGTTATCTCTTTTGTCAAAAATCACCTGTTTTTGCTTGAACATTAAATGCCTCCAAATGGTATTTAATTCACTTCCCGGGCCCCTGGAAGCATGAAAATCACTTTAAACATGCTAATTTTAGCTCTAAAACTGATGATCTACCTACAAATGTGAACTGACTTTCAAAAATAAAACATTTGAAAACGGACAATTTTTCACCTTTCTGAAGCATGACGTAATGGGGGGGTGTTATCTCTTTTGTCAAAAATCACCTGTTTTTGCTTGAACATTAAATGCCTCCAAATGGTATTTAATTCACTTCCCGGGGTGAAGAAACACTTTTTGAGACCTCAGAGTGAGTAAATTGGCCATTTTCATGCACTTTTAACCATTCCACAAATCTTGTGTTTTGGGCCCCTGGAAGCATGAAAATCACTTTAAACATGCTAATTTTAGCTCTAAAACTGATGATCTACCTACAAATGTGAACTGACGTTAAAAAATAAAACATTTGAAAACTGACCATTTTTCACCTTTCTGCAGCATGACGTAATGGGGGGGGGGTGTTATCTCTTTTGTCAAAAATCACCTGTTTTTGCTTGAACATTAAATGCCTCCAAATGGTATTTAATTCACTTCCCGGGCCCCTGGAAGCATGAAAATCACTTTAAACATGCTAATTTTAGCTCTAAAACTGATGATCTACCTACAAATGTGAACTGACTTTCAAAAATAAAACATTTGAAAACGGACAATTTTTCACCTTTCTGAAGCATGGCGTAATGGGGGGGTGTTATCTCTTTTGTCAAAAATCACCTGTTTTTGCTTGAACATTAAATGCCTCCAAATGGTATTTAATTCACTTCCCGGGCCCCTGGAAGCATGAAAATCACTTTAAACATGCTAATTTTAGCTCTAAAACTGATGATCTACCTACAAATGTGAACTGACGTTCAAAAATAAAACATTTGAAAACGGACCATTTTTCACCTTTCTGAAGCATGACGTAATGGGGGGGTGTTATCTCTTTTGTCAAAAATCACCTGTTTTTGCTTGAACATTAAATGCCTCCAAATGGTATTTAATTCACTTCCCGGGGTGAAGAAACACTTTTTGAGACCTCAGAGTGAGTAAATTGGCCATTTTCATGCACTTTTAACCATTCCACAAATCTTGTGTTTTGGGCCCCTGGAAGCATGAAAATCACTTTAAACATGCTAATTTTAGCTTTAAAACTGATGATCTACCTGCAAATGTGAACTGACGTTAAAAAATAAAACATTTGAAAACGGACCATTTTTTACCTTTCTGCAGCATGACGTAATGGGGGGGTGTTATCTCTTTTGTCAAAAATCACCTGTTTTTGCTTGAACATTAAATGCCTCTAAATGGTATTTAATTCACTTCCCGGGGTGAAGAAACACTTTTTGAGACCTCAGAGTGAGTAAATTGGCCATTTTCATGCACTTTTAACCATTCCACAAATCTTGTGTTTTGGGCCCCTGGAAGCATGAAAATCACGTTAAACATGCTAATTTTAGCTCTAAAACTGATGATCTACCTACAAATGTGAACTGATGTTAAAGAATAAAACATTTGAAAACGGACCATTTTTCACCTTTCTGCAGCATGACGTAATGGGGGGGTGTTATCTCTTTTGTCAAAAATCTCCTGTTTTTGCTTGAACATTAAATGCCTCCAAATGGTATTTAATTCACTTCCCGGGCCCCTGGAAGCATGAAAATCACTTTAAACATGCTAATTTTGGCTCTAAAACTGATGATCTACCTACAAATGTGAACTGACTTTCAAAAATAAAACATTTGAAAACGGACAATTTTTCACCTTTCTGAAGCATGACGTAATGGGGGGGGTGTTATCTCTTTTGTCAAAAATCACCTGTTTTTGCTTGAACATTAAATGCCTCCGAATGGTATTTAATTCACTTACCGGGCCCCTGGAAGCATGAAAATCACTTTAAACATGCTAATTTTAGCTCTAAAACTGATGATCTACCTACAAATGTGAACTGACGTTCAAAAATAAAACATTTGAAAATGGACAATTTTTCACCTTTCTGAAGCATGACGTAATGTGGGGGGTGTTATCTCTTTTGTCAAAAATTACCTGTTTTTGCTTGAACATTAAATGCCTCCAAATGGTATTTAATTCACTTCCCGGGGTGAAGAAACACTTTTTGAGACCTCAGAGTGAGTAAATTGGCCATTTTCATGCACTTTTAACCATTCCACAAATCTTGTGTTTTGGGCCCCTGGAAGCATGAAAATCACTTTAAACATGCTAATTTTAGCTCTAAAACTGATGATCTACCTACAAATGTGAACTGACGTTAAAAAATAAAACATTTGAAAACGGACCATTTTTCACCTTTCTGCAGCATGACGTAATGGGGGGGTGTTATCTCTTTTGTCAAAAATCACCTGTTTTTGCTTGAACATTAAATGCCTCCAAATGGTATTTAATTCACTTCCCGGGCCCCTGGAAGCATGAAAATCACTTTAAACATGCTAATTTTAGCTCTAAAACTGATGATCTACCTACAAATGTGAACTGACTTTCAAAAATAAAACATTTAAAAACGGACAATTTTTCACCTTTCTGAAGCATGACGTAATGGGGGGGTGTTATCTCTTTTGTCAAAAATCACCTGTTTTTGCTTGAACATTAAGTGCCTCCAAATGGTATTTAATTCACTTCACGGGGTGAAGAAACACTTTTTGAGACCTCAGAGTGAGTAAATTGGCCATTTTCATGCACTTTTAACCATTCCACAAATCTTGTGTTTTGGGCCCCTGGAAGCATGAAAATCACTTTAAACATGCTAATTTTAGCTCTAAAACTGATGATCTACCTACAAATGTGAACTGACGTTAAAAAATAAAACATTTGAAAACGGACCATTTTTCACCTTTCTGCAGCATGACGTAATGGGGGGGGTGTTATCTCTTTTGTCAAAAATCACCTGTTTTTGCTTGAACATTAAATGCCTCCAAATGGTATTTAATTCACTTCCCGGGCCCCTGGAAGCATGAAAATCACTTTAAACATGCTAATTTTAGCTCTAAAACTGATGATCTACCTACAAATGTGAACTGACTTTCAAAAATAAAACATTTGAAAACGGACAATTTTTCACCTTTCTGAAGCATGGCGTAATGGGGGGGTGTTATCTCTTTTGTCAAAAATCACCTGTTTTTGCTTGAACATTAAATGCCTCCAAATGGTATTTAATTCACTTCCCGGGCCCCTGGAAGCATGAAAATCACTTTAAACATGCTAATTTTAGCTCTAAAACTGATGATCTACCTACAAATGTGAACTGACGTTAAAAAATAAAACATTTGAAAACGGACCATTTTTCACCTTTCTGCAGCATGACGTAATGGGGGGGTGTTATCTCTTTTGTCAAAAATCACCTGTTTTTGCTTGTACATTAAATGCCTCCAAATGGTATTTAATTCACTTCCCGGGCACCTGGAAGCATGAAAATCACTTTAAACATGCTAATTTTAGCTCTAAAACTGATGATCAACCTACAAATGTGAACTGACGTTCAAAAATAAAACATTTGAAAACGGACCATTTTTCACCTTTCTGCAGCATGACGTAATGGGGGGTGTTATGTCTTTTGTCAAAAATCACCTGTTTTTGCTTGAACATTAAATGCCTCCAAATGGTATTTAATTCACTTCCCGGGGTGAAGAAACACTTTTTGAGACCTCAGAGTGAGTAAATTGGCCATTTTCATGCACTTTTAACCCTTCCACAAATCTTGTGTTTTGGGCCCCTGGAAGCATGAAAATCACTTTAAACATGCTAATTTTAGCTCTAAAACTGATGATCTACCTACAAATGTGAACTGACGTTAAAAAATAAAACATTTGAAAACTGACCATTTTTCACCTTTCTGCAGCATGACGTAATGGGGGGGTGTTATCTCTTTTGTCAAAAATCACCTGTTTTTGCTTGAATATTAAATGCCTCCAAATGGTATTTAATTCACTTCCCGGGCCCCTGGAAGCATGAAAATCACTTTAAACATGCTAATTTTAGCTCTAAAACTGATGATCTACCTACAAATTTGAACTGACGTTAAAAAATAAAACATTTGAAAACGGACCATTTTTCACCTTTCTGCAGCATGACGTAATGGGGGGGGTGTTATCTCTTTTGTCAAAAATCACCTGTTTTTGCTTGAACATTAAATGCCTCCAAATGGTATATAATTCACTTGCCAGGGTGAAGAAACACTTTTTGAGACCTCAGAGTGAGTAAATTGGCCATTTTCATGCACTTTTAACCATTCCACAAATCTTGTGTTTTGGGCCCCTGGAAGCATGAAAATCACTTTAAACATGCTAATTTTAGCTCTAAAACTGATGATCTACCTACAAATGTGAACTGACGTTAAAAAATAAAACATTTGAAAACGGACCATTTTTCACCTTTCTGCAGTATGACGTAATGGGGGGGTGTTATCTCTTTTGTCAAAAATCACCTGTTTTTGCTTGAACATTAAATGCCTCCAAATGGTATTTAATTCACTTCCCGGGCCCCTGGAAGCATGAAAATCACTTTAAACATGCTAATTTTAGCTCTAAAACTGATGATCTACCTACAAATGTGAACTGACTTTCAAAAATAAAACATTTGAAAACGGACAATTTTTCACCTTTCTGAAGCATGGCGTAATGGGGGGGTGTTATCTCTTTTGTCAAAAATCACCTGTTTTTGATTGAACATTAAATGCCTCCAAATGGTATTTAATTCACTTCCCGGGCCCCTGGAAGCATGAAAATCACTTTAAACATGCTAATTTTGGCCCTAAAACTGACAATCTACCTACAAATGTGAACTGACGTTCAAAAATAAAACATTTGAAAACGGACCATTTTTCACCTTTCTGAAGCATGACGTAATGGGGGGGTGTTATCTCTTTTGTCAAAAATCACCTGTTTTTGCTTGAACATTAAATGCCTACAAATGGTATTTAATCCACTTCCCGGGGTGAAGAAACACTTTTTGAGACCTCAGAGTGAGTAAATTGGCCATTTTCATGCACTTTTAACCATTCCACAAATCTTGTGTTTTGGGCCCCTGGAAGAATGAAAATCACTTTAAACATGCTAATTTTAGCTCTAAAACTGATGATCTACCTACAAATGTGAACTGACGTTAAAAAATAAAACATTTTAAAACGGACCATTTTTCACCTTTCTGCAGCATGTCGTAATGGGGGGGTGTTATCTATTTTGTCAAAAATCACCTGTTTTTGCTTGAACATTAAATGCCTCCAAATGGTATTTAATTCACTTCCCGGGCCCCTGGAAGCATGAAAATCACTTTAAACATGCTAATTTTAGCTCTAAAACTGATGATCTACCTACAAATGTGAACTGACTTTCAAAAATAAAACATTTGAAAACGGACAATTTTTCACCTTTCTGAAGCATGACGTAATGGGGGGGTGTTATCTCTTTTGTCAAAAATCACCTGTTTTTGCTTGAACATTAAATGCCTCCAAATGGTATTTAATTCACTTCCCGGGGTGAAGAAACACTTTTTGAGACCTCAGAGTGAGTAAATTGGCCATTTTCATGCACTTTTAACCATTCCACAAATCTTGTGTTTTGGGCCCCTGGAAGCATGAAAATCACTTTAAACATGCTAATTTTAGCTCTAAAACTGATGATCTACCTACAAATGTGAACTGACGTTAAAAAATAAAACATTTGAAAACGGACCATTTTTCACCTTTCTGCAGCATGACGTAATGGGGGGGGGGTGTTATCTCTTTTGTCAAAAATCACCTGTTTTTGCTTGAACATTAAATGCCTCCAAATGGTATTTAATTCACTTCCCGGGCCCCTGGAAGCATGAAAATCACTTTAAACATGCTAATTTTAGCTCTAAAACTGATGATCTACCTACAAATGTGAACTGACTTTCAAAAATAAAACATTTGAAAACGGACAATTTTTCACCTTTCTGAAGCATGGCGTAATGGGGGGGTGTTATCTCTTTTGTCAAAAATCACCTGTTTTTGCTTGAACATTAAATGCCTCCAAATGGTATTTAATTCACTTCCCGGGCCCCTGGAAGCATGAAAATCACTTTAAACATGCAAATTTTAGCTCTAAAACTGATGATCTACCTACAAATGTGAACTGACGTTCAAAAAAAAAACATTTGAAAACGGACCATTTTTCACCTTTCTGAAGCATGACGTAATGGGGGGGTGTTATCTCTTTTGTCAAAAATCACCTGTTTTTGCTTGAACATTAAATGCCTCCAAATGGTATTTAATTCACTTCCCGGGGTGAAGAAACACTTTTTGAGACCTCAGAGTGAGTAAATTGGCCATTTTCATGCACTTTTAACCATTCCACAAATCTTGTGTTTTGGGCCCCTGGAAGCATGAAAATCACTTTAAACATGCTAATTTTAGCTCTAAAACTGATGATCTACCTACAAATGTGAACTGACGTTCAAAAATAAAACATTTGAAAACGGACCATTTTTCACCTTTCTGAAGCATGACGTAATGGGGGGGTGTTATCTCTTTTGTCAAAAATCACCTGTTTTTGCTTGAACATTAAATGCCTCCAAATGGTATTTAATTCACTTCCCGGGGTGAAGAAACACTTTTTGAGACCTCAGAGTGAGTAAATTGGCCATTTTCATGCACTTTTAACCATTCCACAAATCTTGTGTTTTGGGCCCCTGGAAGCATGAAAATCACTTTAAACATGCTAATTTTAGCTTTAAAACTGATGATCTACCTGCAAATGTGAACTGACGTTAAAAAATAAAACATTTGAAAACGGACCATTTTTTACCTTTCTGCAGCATGACGTAATGGGGGGGTGTTATCTCTTTTGTCAAAAATCACCTGTTTTTGCTTGAACATTAAATGCCTCTAAATGGTATTTAATTCACTTCCCGGGGTGAAGAAACACTTTTTGAGACCTCAGAGTGAGTAAATTGGCCATTTTCATGCACTTTTAACCATTCCACAAATCTTGTGTTTTGGGCCCCTGGAAGCATGAAAATCACGTTAAACATGCTAATTTTAGCTCTAAAACTGATGATCTACCTACAAATGTGAACTGATGTTAAAGAATAAAACATTTGAAAACGGACCATTTTTCACCTTTCTGCAGCATGACGTAATGGGGGGGTGTTATCTCTTTTGTCAAAAATCTCCTGTTTTTGCTTGAACATTAAATGCCTCCAAATGGTATTTAATTCACTTCCCGGGCCCCTGGAAGCATGAAAATCACTTTAAACATGCTAATTTTAGCTCTAAAACTGATGATCTACCTACAAATGTGAACTGACTTTCAAAAATAAAACATTTGAAAACGGACAATTTTTCACCTTTCTGAAGCATGACGTAATGGGGGGGGTGTTATCTCTTTTGTCAAAAATCACCTGTTTTTGCTTGAACATTAAATGCCTCCGAATGGTATTTAATTCACTTACCGGGCCCCTGGAAGCATGAAAATCACTTTAAACATGCTAATTTTAGCTCTAAAACTGATGATCTACCTACAAATGTGAACTGACGTTCAAAAATAAAACATTTGAAAATGGACAATTTTTCACCTTTCTGAAGCATGACGTAATGTGGGGGGTGTTATCTCTTTTGTCAAAAATTACCTGTTTTTGCTTGAACATTAAATGCCTCCAAATGGTATTTAATTCACTTCCCGGGGTGAAGAAACACTTTTTGAGACCTCAGAGTGAGTAAATTGGCCATTTTCATGCACTTTTAACCATTCCACAAATCTTGTGTTTTGGGCCCCTGGAAGCATGAAAATCACTTTAAACATGCTAATTTTAGCTCTAAAACTGATGATCTACCTACAAATGTGAACTGACGTTAAAAAATAAAACATTTGAAAACGGACCATTTTTCACCTTTCTGCAGCATGACGTAATGGGGGGGTGTTATCTCTTTTGTCAAAAATCACCTGTTTTTGCTTGAACATTAAATGCCGCCAAATGGTATTTAATTCACTTCCCGGGCCCCTGGAAGCATGAAAATCACTTTAAACATGCTAATTTTAGCTCTAAAACTGATGATCTACCTACAAATGTGAACTGACTTTCAAAAATAAAACATTTAAAAACGGACAATTTTTCACCTTTCTGAAGCATGACGTAATGGGGGGGTGTTATCTCTTTTGTCAAAAATCACCTGTTTTTGCTTGAACATTAAGTGCCTCCAAATGGTATTTAATTCACTTCACGGGGTGAAGAAACACTTTTTGAGACCTCAGAGTGAGTAAATTGGCCATTTTCATGCACTTTTAACCATTCCACAAATCTTGTGTTTTGGGCCCCTGGAAGCATGAAAATCACTTTAAACATGCTAATTTTAGCTCTAAAACTGATGATCTACCTACAAATGTGAACTGACGTTAAAAAATAAAACATTTGAAAACGGACCATTTTTCACCTTTCTGCAGCATGACGTAATGGGGGGGGGTGTTATCTCTTTTGTCAAAAATCACCTGTTTTTGCTTGAACATTAAATGCCTCCAAATGGTATTTAATTCACTTCCCGGGCCCCTGGAAGCATGAAAATCACTTTAAACATGCTAATTTTAGCTCTAAAACTGATGATCTACCTACAAATGTGAACTGACTTTCAAAAATAAAACATTTGAAAACGGACAATTTTTCACCTTTCTGAAGCATGGCGTAATGGGGGGGTGTTATCTCTTTTGTCAAAAATCACCTGTTTTTGCTTGAACATTAAATGCCTCCAAATGGTATTTAATTCACTTCCCGGGCCCCTGGAAGCATGAAAATCACTTTAAACATGCTAATTTTAGCTCTAAAACTGATGATCTACCTACAAATGTGAACTGACGTTAAAAAATAAAACATTTGAAAACGGACCATTTTTCACCTTTCTGCAGCATGACGTAATGGGGGGGTGTTATCTCTTTTGTCAAAAATCACCTGTTTTTGCTTGTACATTAAATGCCTCCAAATGGTATTTAATTCACTTCCCGGGCACCTGGAAGCATGAAAATCACTTTAAACATGCTAATTTTAGCTCTAAAACTGATGATCAACCTACAAATGTGAACTGACGTTCAAAAATAAAACATTTGAAAACTGACCATTTTTCACCTTTCTGCAGCATGACGTAATGGGGGGGTGTTATGTCTTTTGTCAAAAATCACCTGTTTTTGCTTGAACATTAAATGCCTCCAAATGGTATTTAATTCACTTCCCGGGGTGAAGAAACACTTTTTGAGACCTCAGAGTGAGTAAATTGGCCATTTTCATGCACTTTTAACCCTTCCACAAATCTTGTGTTTTGGGCCCCTGGAAGCATGAAAATCACTTTAAACATGCTAATTTTAGCTCTAAAACTGATGATCTACCTACAAATGTGAACTGACGTTAAAAAATAAAACATTTGAAAACTGACCATTTTTCACCTTTCTGCAGCATGACGTAATGGGGGGGTGTTATCTCTTTTGTCAAAAATCACCTGTTTTTGCTTGAATATTAAATGCCTCCAAATGGTATTTAATTCACTTCCCGGGCCCCTGGAAGCATGAAAATCACTTTAAACATGCTAATTTTAGCTCTAAAACTGATGATCTACCTACAAATTTGAACTGACGTTAAAAAATAAAACATTTGAAAACGGACCATTTTTCACCTTTCTGCAGCATGACGTAATGGGGGGGGTGTTATCTCTTTTGTCAAAAATCACCTGTTTTTGCTTGAACATTAAATGCCTCCAAATGGTATATAATTCACTTGCCAGGGTGAAGAAACACTTTTTGAGACCTCAGAGTGAGTAAATTGGCCATTTTCATGCACTTTTAACCATTCCACAAATCTTGTGTTTTGGGCCCCTGGAAGCATGAAAATCACTTTAAACATGCTAATTTTAGCTCTAAAACTGATGATCTACCTACAAATGTGAACTGACGTTAAAAAATAAAACATTTGAAAACGGACCATTTTTCACCTTTCTGCAGTATGACGTAATGGGGGGGTGTTATCTCTTTTGTCAAAAATCACCTGTTTTTGCTTGAACATTAAATGCCTCCAAATGGTATTTAATTCACTTCCCGGGCCCCTGGAAGCATGAAAATCACTTTAAACATGCTAATTTTAGCTCTAAAACTGATGATCTACCTACAAATGTGAACTGACTTTCAAAAATAAAACATTTGAAAACGGACAATTTTTCACCTTTCTGAAGCATGGCGTAATGGGGGGGTGTTATCTCTTTTGTCAAAAATCACCTGTTTTTGATTGAACATTAAATGCCTCCAAATGGTATTTAATTCACTTCCCGGGCCCCTGGAAGCATGAAAATCACTTTAAACATGCTAATTTTGGCCCTAAAACTGACAATCTACCTACAAATGTGAACTGACGTTCAAAAATAAAACATTTGAAAACGGACCATTTTTCACCTTTCTGAAGCATGACGTAATGGGGGGGTGTTATCTCTTTTGTCAAAAATCACCTGTTTTTGCTTGAACATTAAATGCCTACAAATGGTATTTAATCCACTTCCCGGGGTGAAGAAACACTTTTTGAGACCTCAGAGTGAGTAAATTGGCCATTTTCATGCACTTTTAACCATTCCACAAATCTTGTGTTTTGGGCCCCTGGAAGCATGAAAATCACTTTAAACATGCTAATTTTAGCTCTAAAACTGATGATCTACCTACAAATGTGAACTGACGTTAAAAAATAAAACATTTTAAAACGGACCATTTTTCACCTTTCTGCAGCATGTCGTAATGGGGGGGGGTGTTATCTATTTTGTCAAAAATCACCTGTTTTTGCTTGAACATTAAATGCCTCCAAATGGTATTTAATTCACTTCCCGGGCCCCTGGAAGCATGAAAATCACTTTAAACATGCTCATTTTAGCTCTAAAACTGATGATCTACCTACAAATGTGAACTGACTTTCAAAAATAAAACATTTGAAAACGGACAATTTTTCACCTTTCTGAAGCATGACGTAATGGGGGGGTGTTATCTCTTTTGTCAAAAATCACCTGTTTTTGCTTGAACATTAAATGCCTCCAAATGGTATTTAATTCACTTCCCGGGGTGAAGAAACACTTTTTGGGACCTCAGAGTGAGTAAATTGGCCATTTTCATGCACTTTTAACCATTCCACAAATCTTGTGTTTTGGGCCCCTGGAAGCATGAAAATCACTTTAAACATGCTAATTTTAGCTCTAAAACTGATGATCTACCTACAAATGTGAACTGACGTTAAAAAATAAAACATTTTAAAACAGACCATTTTTCACCTTTCTGCAGCATGACGTAATGGGGGGGGGTGTTATCTATTTTGTCAAAAATCACCTGTTTTTGCTTGAACATTAAATGCCTCCAAATGGTATTTAATTCACTTCCCGGGCCCCTGGAAGCATGAAAATCACTATAAACATGCTAATTTTAGCTCTAAAACTGATGATCTACCTACAAATGTGAACTGACTTTCAAAAATAAAACATTTGAAAACGGACAATTTTTCACCTTTCTGAAGCATGACGTAATGGGGGGGTGTTATCTCTTTTGTCAAAAATCACCTGTTTTTGCTTGAACATTAAATGCCTCCAAATGGTATTTAATTCACTTCCCGGGGTGAAGAAACACTTTTTGAGACCTCAGAGTGAGTAAATTGGCCATTTTCATGCACTTTTAACCATTCCACAAATCTTGTGTTTTGGGCCCCTGGAAGCATGAAAATCACTTTAAACATGCTAATTTTAGCTCTAAAACTGATGATCTACCTACAAATGTGAACTGACGTTAAAAAATAAAACATTTGAAAACGGACCATTTTTCACCTTTCTGCAGCATGACGTAATGGGGGGGGGTGTTATCTCTTTTGTCAAAAATCACCTGTTTTTGCTTGAACATTAAATGCCTCCAAATGGTATTTAATTCACTTCCCGGGCCCCTGGAAGCATGAAAATCACTTTAAACATGCTAATTTTAGCTCTAAAACTGATGATCTACCTACAAATGTGAACTGACTTTCAAAAATAAAACATTTGAAAACGGACAATTTTTCACCTTTCTGAAGCATGGCGTAATGGGGGGGTGTTATCTCTTTTGTCAAAAATCACCTGTTTTTGCTTGAACATTAAATGCCTCCAAATGGTATTTAATTCACTTCCCGGGCCCCTGGAAGCATGAAAATCACTTTAAACATGCAAATTTTAGCTCTAAAACTGATGATCTACCTACAAATGTGAACTGACGTTCAAAAAAAAAACATTTGAAAACGGACCATTTTTCACCTTTCTGAAGCATGACGTAATGGGGGGGTGTTATCTCTTTTGTCAAAAATCACCTGTTTTTGCTTGAACATTAAATGCCTCCAAATGGTATTTAATTCACTTCCCGGGGTGAAGAAACACTTTTTGAGACCTCAGAGTGAGTAAATTGGCCATTTTCATGCACTTTTAACCATTCCACAAATCTTGTGTTTTGGGCCCCTGGAAGCATGAAAATCACTTTAAACATGCTAATTTTAGCTCTAAAACTGATGATCTACCTACAAATGTGAACTGACGTTAAAAAATAAAACATTTGAAAACGGACCATTTTTCACCTTTCTGCAGCATGACGTAATGGGGGGGGGTGTTATCTCTTTTGTCAAAAATCACCTGTTTTTGCTTGTACATTAAATATTTAATTCACTTCCCGGGGTGAAGAAACACTTTTTGAGACCTCAGAGTGAGTAAATTGGCCATTTTCATGCACTTTTAACCATTCCACAAATCTTGTGTTTCGGGCCCCTGGAAGCATGAAAATCACTTTAAACATGCTAATTTTAGCTCTAAAACTGATGATCTACCTACAAATGTGAACTGACGTTAAAAAATAAAACATTTGAAAACTGACCATTTTTCACCTTTCTGCAGCATGACGTAATGGGGGGTGTTATCTCTTTTGTCAAAAATCACCTGTTTTTGCTTGAATATTAAATGCCTCCAAATGGTATTTAATTCACTTCCCGGGCCCCTGGAAGCATGAAAATCACTTTAAACATGCTAATTTTAGCTCTAAAACTGATGATCTACCTACAAATGTGAGCTGACATTAAAAAATAAAACATTTGAAAACGGACCATTTTTCACCTTTCTGCAGCATGACGTAATGGGGGGTGTAATCTCTTTTGTCAAAAATCACCTGTTTTTGCTTGAACATTAAATGCCTCCAAATGGTATTTAATTCACTTCCCGGGGTGAAGAAACACTTTTTGAGACCTCAGAGTGAGTAAATTGGCCATTTTCATGCACTTTTAACCATTCCACAAATCTTGTGTTTTGGGCCACTGGAAGCATGAAAATCACTTTAAACATGCTAATTTTAGCTCTAAAACTGATGATCTACCTACAAATGTGAACTGACGTTAAAAAATAAAACATTTGAAAACTGACCATTTTTCACCTTTCTGCAGCATGACGTAATGGGGGGGTGTTATCTCTTTTGTCAAAAATCACCTGTTTTTGCTTGAACATTAAATGCCTCCAAATGGTATTTAAGTCACTTCCCGGGCCCCTGGAAGCATGAAAATCACTTTAAACATGCTAATTTTAGCTCTAAAACTGATGATCTACCTACAAATGTGAACTGACTTTCAAAAATAAAACATTTGAAAACGGAAAATTTTTCACCTTTCTGAAGCATGGCGTAATGGGGGGGTGTTATCTCTTTTGTCAAAAATCACCTGTTTTTGATTGAACATTAAATGCCTCCAAATGGTATTTAATTCACTTCCCGGGCCCCTGGAAGCATGAAAATCACTTTAAACATGCTAATTTTGGCCCTAAAACTGACAATCTACCTACAAATGTGAACTGACGTTCAAAAATAAAACATTTGAAAACGGACCATTTTTCACCTTTCTGAAGCATGACGTAATGGGGGGGTGTTATCTCTTTTGTCAAAAATCACCTGTTTTTGCTTGAACATTAAATGCCTCCAAATGGTATTTAATTCACTTCCCGGGGTGAAGAAACACTTTTTGAGACCTCAGAGTGAGTAAATTGGCCATTTTCATGCACTTTTAACCATTCCACAAATCTTGTGTTTTGGGCCCCTGGAAGCATGAAAATCACTTTAAACATGCTAATTTTAGCTTTAAAACTGATGATCTACCTGCAAATGTGAACTGACGTTAAAAAATAAAACATTTGAAAACGGACCATTTTTTACCTTTCTGCAGCATGACGTAATGGGGGGTGTTATCTCTTTTGTCAAAAATCACCTGCTTTTGCTTGAACATTAAATGCCTCCAAATGGTATTTAAGTCACTTCCCGGGCCCCTGGAAGCATGAAAATCACTTTAAACATGCTAATTTTAGCTCTAAAACTGATGATCTACCTACAAATGTGAACTGACTTTCAAAAATAAAACATTTGAAAACGGAAAATTTTTCACCTTTCTGAAGCATGGCGTAATGGGGGGGTGTTATCTCTTTTGTCAAAAATCACCTGTTTTTGCTTGAACATTAAATGCCTACAAATGGTATTTAATTCACTTCCCGGGGTGAAGAAACACTTTTTGAGACCTCAGAGTGAGTAAATTGGCCATTTTCATGCACTTTTAACCATTCCACAAATCTTGTGTTTTGGGCCCCTGGAAGCATGAAAATCACTTTAAACATGCTAATTTTAGCTCTAAAACTGATGATCTACCTACAAATGTGAACTGACGTTAAAAAATAAAACATTTGAAAACGGACCATTTTTCACCTTTCTGAAGCATGACGTAATGGGGGTGTGTTATCTCTTTTGTCAAAAATCACCTGTTTTTGCTTGAACATTAAATGCCTCCAAATGGTATTTAATTCACTTCCCGGGGTGAAGAAACACTTTTTGAGACCTCAGAGTGAGTAAATTGCCCATTTTCATGCACTTTTACCCATTACACAAATCTTGTGTTTTGGGCCCCTGGAAGCATGAAAATCACTTTAAACATGCTAATTTTAGCTTTAAAACTGATGATCTACCTACAAATGTGAACTGACGTTCAAAAATAAAACATTTGAAAACTGACCATTTTTCACCTTTCTGAAGCATGACGTAATGGGGGGGTGTTATCTCTTTTGTCAAAAATCACCTGTTTTTGCTTGAACATTAAATGCCTCCAAATGGTATTTAATTCACTTCCCGGGGTGAAGAAACACTTTTTGAGACCTCAGAGTGAGTAAATTGGCCATTTTCATGCACTTTTAACCATTCCACAAATCTTGTGTTTTGGGCCCCTGGAAGCATGAAAATCACTTTAAACATGCTAATTTTAGCTTTAAAACTGATGATCTACCTGCAAATGTGAACTGACGTTAAAAAATAAAACATTTGAAAACGGACCATTTTTTACCTTTCTGCAGCATGACGTAATGGGGGGTGTTATCTCTTTTGTCAAAAATCACCTGCTTTTGCTTGAACATTAAATGCCTCCAAATGGTATTTAATTCACTTCCCGGGGTGAAGAAACACTTTTTGAGACCTCAGAGTGAGTAAATTGGCCATTTTCATGCACTTTTAACCATTCCACAAATCTTGTGTTTTGGGCCCCTGGAAGCATGAAAATCACTTTAAACATGCTAATTTTAGCTCTAAAACTGATGATCTACCTACAAATGTGAACTGACGTTAAAGAATAAAACATTTGAAAACGGACCATTTTTCACCTTTCTGCAGCATGACGTAATGGGGGGGTGTTATCTCTTTTGTCAAAAATCTCCTGTTTTTGCTTGAACATTAAATGCCTCCAAATGGTATTTAATTCACTTCCCGGGCCCCTGGAAGCATGAAAATCACTTTAAACATGCTAATTTTAGCTCTAAAACTGATGATCTACCTACAAATGTGAACTGACTTTCAAAAATAAAACATTTGAAAACGGACAATTTTTCACCTTTCTGAAGCATGACGTAATGGGGGGGGTGTTATCTCTTTTGTCAAAAATCACCTGTTTTTGCTTGAACATTAAATGCCTCCGAATGGTATTTAATTCACTTACCGGGCCCCTGGAAGCATGAAAATCACTTTAAACATGCTAATTTTAGCTCTAAAACTGATGATCTACCTACAAATGTGAACTGACGTTCAAAAATAAAACATTTGAAAATGGACCATTTTTCACCTTTCTGAAGCATGACGTAATGGGGGGGTGTTATCTCTTTTGTCAAAAATCACCTGTTTTTGCTTGAACATTAAATGCCTCCAAATGGTATTTAATTCACTTCCCGGGGTGAAGAAACACTTTTTGAGACCTCAGAGTGAGTAAATTGGCCATTTTCATGCACTTTTACCCATTACACAAATCTTGTGTTTTGGGCCCCTGGAAGCATGAAAATCACTTTAAACATGCTAATTTTAGCTTTAAAACTGATGATCTACCCACAAATGTGAACTGACGTTCAAAAATAAAACATTTGAAAACTGACCATTTTTCACCTTTCTGAAGCATGACGTAATGGGGGGTGTTATCTCTTTTGTCAAAAATCACCTGTTTTTGCTTGAACATTAAATGCCTCCAAATGGTATTTAATTCACTTCTCGGGGTGAAGAAACACTTTTTGAGACCTCAGAGTGAGTAAATTGGCCATTTTCATGCACTTTTAACCATTCCACAAATCTTGTGTTTTGGGCCCCTGGAAGCATGAAAATCACTTTAAACATGCTAATTTTAGCTTTAAAACTGATGATCTACCTGCAAATGTGAACTGACGTTAAAAAATAAAACATTTGAAAACGGACCATTTTTTACCTTTCTGCAGCATGACGTAATGGGGGTGTTATCTCTTTTGTCAAAAATCACCTGCTTTTGCTTGAACATTAAATGCCTCCAAATGGTATTTAATTCACTTCCCGGGGTGAAGAAACACTTTTTGAGACCTCAGAGTGAGTAAATTGGCCATTTTCATGCACTTTTAACCATTCCACAAATCTTGTGTTTTGGGCCCCTGGAAGCATGAAAATCACTTTAAACATGCTAATTTTAGCTCTAAAACTGATGATCTACCTACAAATGTGAACTGACGTTAAAGAATAAAACATTTGAAAACGGACAATTTTTCACCTTTCTGCAGCATGACGTAATGGGGGGGTGTTATCTCTTTTGTCAAAAATCTCCTGTTTTTGCTTGAACATTAAATGCCTCCAAATGGTATTTAATTCACTTCCCGGGCCCCTGGAAGCATGAAAATCACTTTAAACATGCTAATTTTAGCTCTAAAACTGATGATCTACCTACAAATGTGAACTGACTTTCAAAAATAAAACATTTGAAAACGGACAATTTTTCACCTTTCTGAAGCATGACGTAATGGGGGGGTGTTATCTCTTTTGTCAAAAATCACCTGTTTTTGCTTGAACATTAAATGCCTCCGAATGGTATTTAATTCACTTACCGGGCCCCTGGAAGCATGAAAATCACTTTAAACATGCTAATTTTAGCTCTAAAACTGATGATCTACCTACAAATGTGAACTGACGTTCAAAAATAAAACATTTGAAAATGGACCATTTTTCACCTTTCTGAAGCATGACGTAATGTGGGGGGTGTTATCTCTTTTGTCAAAAATCACCTGTTTTTGCTTGAACATTAAATGCCTCCAAATGGTATTTAATTCACTTCCCGGGGTGAAGAAACACTTTTTGAGACCTCAGAGTGAGTAAATTGGCCATTTTCATGCACTTTTAACCATTCCACAAATCTTGTGTTTTGGGCCCCTGGAAGCATGAAAATCACTTTAAACATGCTAATTTTAGCTCTAAAACTGATGATCTACCTACAAATGTGAACTGACGTTAAAAAATAAAACATTTGAAAACGGACCATTTTTCACCTTTCTGCAGCATGACGTGATGGGGGGGGTGTTATCTCTTTTGTCAAAAATCACCTGTTTTTGCTTGAACATTAAATGCCTCCAAATGGTATTTAATTCACTTCCCGGGCCCCTGGAAGCATGAAAATCACTTTAAACATGCTAATTTTAGCTCTAAAACTGATGATCTACCTACAAATGTGAACTGACTTTCAAAAATAAAACATTTGAAAACGGACAATTTTTCACCTTTCTGAAGCATGACGTAATGGGGGGGTGTTATCTCTTTTGTCAAAAAGCACCTGTTTTTGCTTGAACATTAAATGCCTCCAAATGGTATTTAATTCACTTCCCGGGGTGAAGAAACACTTTTTGAGACCTCAGAGTGAGTAAATTGGCCATTCTCATGCACTTTTAACCATTCCACAAATCTTGTGTTTTGGGCCCCTGGAAGCATGAAAATCACTTTAAACATGCTAATTTTAGCTCTAAAACTGATGATCTACCTACAAATGTGAACTGACGTTAAAAAATAAAACATTTGAAAACGGACCATTTTTCACCTTTCTGCAGCATGACGTAATGGGGGGGGGTGTTATCTCTTTTGTCAAAAATCACCTGTTTTTGCTTGAACATTAAATGCCTCCAAATGGTATTTAATTCACTTCCCGGGCCCCTGGAAGCATGAAAATCACTTTAAACATGCTAATTTTAGCTCTAAAACTGATGATCTACCTACAAATGTGAACTGACTTTCAAAAATAAAACATTTGAAAACGGACAATTTTTCACCTTTCTGAAGCATGGCGTAATGGGGGGGTGTTATCTCTTTTGTCAAAAATCACCTGTTTTTGCTTGAACATTAAATGCCTCCAAATGGTATTTAATTCACTTCCCGGGCCCCTGGAAGCATGAAAATCACTTTAAACATGCTAATTTTAGCTCTAAAACTGATGATCTACCTACAAATGTGAACTGACGTTCAAAAATAAAACATTTGAAAACGGACCATTTTTCACCTTTCTGAAGCATGACGTAATGGGGGGGGTGTTATCTCTTTTGTCAAAAATCACCTGTTTTTGCTTGAACATTAAATGCCTCCAAATGGTATTTAATTCACTTCCCGGGGTGAAGAAACACTTTTTGAGACCTCAGAGTGAGTAAATTGGCCATTTTCATGCACTTTTAACCCTTCCACAAATCTTGTGTTTTGGGCCCCTGGAAGCATGAAAATCACTTTAAACATGCTAATTTTAGCTCTAAAACTGATGATCTACCTACAAATGTGAACTGACGTTAAAAAATAAAACATTTGAAAACTGACCATTTTTCACCTTTCTGCAGCATGACGTAATGGGGGGGGTGTTATCTCTTTTGTCAAAAATCACCTGTTTTTGCTTGAATATTAAATGCCTCCAAATGGTATTTAATTCACTTCCCGGGCCCCTGGAAGCATGAAAATCACTTTAAACATGCTAATTTTAGCTCTAAAACTGATGATCTACCTACAAATGTGAACTGACGTTAAAAAATAAAACATTTGAAAACGGACCATTTTTCACCTTTCTGCAGCATGACGTAATGGGGGGGGTGTTATCTCTTTTGTCAAAAATCAGCTGTTTTTGCTTGAACATTAAATGCCTCCAAATGGTATATAATTCACTTGCCAGGGTGAAGAAACACTTTTTGAGACCTCAGAGTGAGTAAATTGGCCATTTTCATGCACTTTTAACCATTCCACAAATCTTGTGTTTTGGGCCCCTAGAAGCATGAAAATCACTTTAAACATGCTAATTTTAGCTCTAAAACTCATGATCTACCTACAAATGTGAACTGACGTTAAAAAATAAAACATTTGAAAACGGACCATTTTTCACCTTTCTGCAGTATGACGTAATGGGGGGAGTGTTATCTCTTTTGTCAAAAATCACCTGTTTTTGCTTGAACATTAAATGCCTCCAAATGGTATTTAATTCACTTCCCGGGCCCCTGGAAGCATGAAAATCACTTTAAACATGCTAATTTTAGCTCTAAAACTGATGATCTACCTACAAATGTGAACTGACTTTCAAAAATAAAACATTTGAAAACGGACAATTTTTCACCTTTCTGAAGCATGGCGTAATGGGGGGGTGTTATCTCTTTTGTCAAAAATCACCTGTTTTTGATTGAACATTAAATGCCTCCAAATGGTATTTAATTCACTTCCCGGGCCCCTGGAAGCATGAAAATCACTTTAAACATGCTAATTTTGGCCCTAAAACTGACAATCTACCTACAAATGTGAACTGACGTTCAAAAATAAAACATTTGAAAATGGACCATTTTTCACCTTTCTGAAGCATAACGTAATGTGGGGGGTGTTATCTCTTTTGTCAAAAATCACCTGTTTTTGCTCGAACATTAAATGCCTCCAAATGGTATTTAATTCACTTCCCGGGGTGAAGAAACACTTTTTGAGACCTCAGAGTGAGTAAATTGGCCATTTTCATGCACTTTTAACCATTCCACAAATCTTGTGTTTTGGGCCCCTGGAAGCATGAAAATCACTTTAAACATGCTAATTTTAGCTCTAAAACTGATGATCTACCTACAAATGTGAACTGACGTTAAAAAATAAAACATTTGAAAACGGACCATTTTTCACCTTTCTGCAGCATGACGTGATGGGGGGGGTGTTATCTCTTTTGTCAAAAATCACCTGTTTTTGCTTGAACATTAAATGCCTCCAAATGGTATTTAATTCACTTCCCGGGCCCCTGGAAGCATGAAAATCACTTTAAACATGCTAATTTTAGCTCTAAAACTGATGATCTACCTACAAATGTGAACTGACTTTCAAAAATAAAACATTTAAAAATGGACAATTTTTCACCTTTCTGAAGCATGACGTAATGGGGGGGTGTTATCTCTTTTGTCAAAAATCACCTGTTTTTGCTTGAACATTAAATGCCTCCAAATGGTATTTAATTCACTTCCCGGGGTGAAGAAACACTTTTTGAGACCTCAGAGTGAGTAAATTGGCCATTTTCATGCACTTTTAACCATTCCACAAATCTTGTGTTTTGGGCCCCTGGAAGCATGAAAATCACTTTAAACATGCTAATTTTAGCTCTAAAACTGATGATCTACCTACAAATGTGAACTGACGTTAAAAAATAAAACATTTGAAAACGGACCATTTTTCACCTTTCTGCAGCATGACGTAATGGGGGGGGGGTGTTATCTCTTTTGTCAAAAATCACCTGTTTTTGCTTGAACATTAAATGCCTCCAAATGGTATTTAATTCACTTCCCGGGCCCCTGGAAGCATGAAAATCACTTTAAACATGCTAATTTTAGCTCTAAAACTGATGATCTACCTACAAATGTGAACTGACTTTCGAAAATAAAACATTTGAAAACGGACAATTTTTCACCTTTCTGAAGCATGGCGTAATGGGGGGGTGTTATCTCTTTTGTCAAAAATCACCTGTTTTTGCTTGAACATTAAATGCCTCCAAATGGTATTTAATTCACTTCCCGGGCCCCTGGAAGCATGAAAATCACTTTAAACATGCTAATTTTAGCTCTAAAACTGATGATCTACCTACAAATGTGAACTGACGTTCAAAAATAAAACATTTGAAAACGGACCATTTTTCACCTTTCTGAAGCATGACGTAATGGGGGGGTGTTATCTCTTTTGTCAAAAATCACCTGTTTTTGCTTGAACATTAAATGCCTCCAAATGGTATTTAATTCACTTCCCGGGGTGAAGAAACACTTTTTGAGACCTCAGAGTGAGTAAATTGGCCATTTTCATGCACTTTTAACCATTCCACAAATCTTGTGTTTTGGGCCCCTGGAAGCATGAAAATCACTTTAAACATGCTAATTTTAGCTTTAAAACTGATGATCTACCTGCAAATGTGAACTGACGTTAAAAAATAAAACATTTGAAAACGGACCATTTTTTACCTTTCTGCAGCATGACGTAATGGGGGGGTGTTATCTCTTTTGTCAAAAATCACCTGTTTTTGCTTGAACATTAAATGCCTCTAAATGGTATTTAATTCACTTCCCGGGGTGAAGAAACACTTTTTGAGACCTCAGAGTGAGTAAATTGGCCATTTTCATGCACTTTTAACCATTCCACAAATCTTGTGTTTTGGGCCCCTGGAAGCATGAAAATCACGTTAAACATGCTAATTTTAGCTCTAAAACTGATGATCTACCTACAAATGTGAACTGATGTTAAAGAATAAAACATTTGAAAACGGACCATTTTTCACCTTTCTGCAGCATGACGTAATGGGGGGGTGTTATCTCTTTTGTCAAAAATCTCCTGTTTTTGCTTGAACATTAAATGCCTCCAAATGGTATTTAATTCACTTCCCGGGCCCCTGGAAGCATGAAAATCACTTTAAACATGCTAATTTTAGCTCTAAAACTGATGATCTACCTACAAATGTGAACTGACTTTCAAAAATAAAACATTTGAAAACGGACAATTTTTCACCTTTCTGAAGCATGACGTAATGGGGGGGGTGTTATCTCTTTTGTCAAAAATCACCTGTTTTTGCTTGAACATTAAATGCCTCCGAATGGTATTTAATTCACTTACCGGGCCCCTGGAAGCATGAAAATCACTTTAAACATGCTAATTTTAGCTCTAAAACTGATGATCTACCTACAAATGTGAACTGACGTTCAAAAATAAAACATTTGAAAATGGACAATTTTTCACCTTTCTGAAGCATGACGTAATGTGGGGGGTGTTATCTCTTTTGTCAAAAATTACCTGTTTTTGCTTGAACATTAAATGCCTCCAAATGGTATTTAATTCACTTCCCGGGGTGAAGAAACACTTTTTGAGACCTCAGAGTGAGTAAATTGGCCATTTTCATGCACTTTTAACCATTCCACAAATCTTGTGTTTTGGGCCCCTGGAAGCATGAAAATCACTTTAAACATGCTAATTTTAGCTCTAAAACTGATGATCTACCTACAAATGTGAACTGACGTTAAAGAATAAAACATTTGAAAACGGACAATTTTTCACCTTTCTGCAGCATGACGTAATGGGGGGGTGTTATCTCTTTTGTCAAAAATCTCCTGTTTTTGCTTGAACATTAAATGCCTCCAAATGGTATTTAATTCACTTCCCGGGCCCCTGGAAGCATGAAAATCACTTTAAACATGCTAATTTTAGCTCTAAAACTGATGATCTACCTACAAATGTGAACTGACTTTCAAAAATAAAACATTTGAAAACGGACAATTTTTCACCTTTCTGAAGCATGACGTAATGGGGGGGTGTTATCTCTTTTGTCAAAAATCACCTGTTTTTGCTTGAACATTAAATGCCTCCGAATGGTATTTAATTCACTTACCGGGCCCCTGGAAGCATGAAAATCACTTTAAACATGCTAATTTTAGCTCTAAAACTGATGATCTACCTACAAATGTGAACTGACGTTCAAAAATAAAACATTTGAAAATGGACCATTTTTCACCTTTCTGAAGCATGACGTAATGTGGGGGGTGTTATCTCTTTTGTCAAAAATCACCTGTTTTTGCTTGAACATTAAATGCCTCCAAATGGTATTTAATTCACTTCCCGGGGTGAAGAAACACTTTTTGAGACCTCAGAGTGAGTAAATTGGCCATTTTCATGCACTTTTAACCATTCCACAAATCTTGTGTTTTGGGCCCCTGGAAGCATGAAAATCACTTTAAACATGCTAATTTTAGCTCTAAAACTGATGATCTACCTACAAATGTGAACTGACGTTAAAAAATAAAACATTTGAAAACGGACCATTTTTCACCTTTCTGCAGCATGACGTGATGGGGGGGGTGTTATCTCTTTTGTCAAAAATCACCTGTTTTTGCTTGAACATTAAATGCCTCCAAATGGTATTTAATTCACTTCCCGGGCCCCTGGAAGCATGAAAATCACTTTAAACATGCTAATTTTAGCTCTAAAACTGATGATCTACCTACAAATGTGAACTGACTTTCAAAAATAAAACATTTGAAAACGGACAATTTTTCACCTTTCTGAAGCATGACGTAATGGGGGGGGTGTTATCTCTTTTGTCAAAAATCACCTGTTTTTGCTTGAACATTAAATGCCTCCAAATGGTATTTAATTCACTTCCCGGGGTGAAGAAACACTTTTTGAGACCTCAGAGTGAGTAAATTGGCCATTCTCATGCACTTTTAACCATGCCACAAATCTTGTGTTTTGGGCCCCTGGAAGCATGAAAATCACTTTAAACATGCTAATTTTAGCTCTAAAACTGATGATCTACCTACAAATGTGAACTGACGTTAAAAAATAAAACATTTGAAAACGGACCATTTTTCACCTTTCTGCAGCATGACGTAATGGGGGGGGGTGTTATCTCTTTTGTCAAAAATCACCTGTTTTTGCTTGAACATTAAATGCCTCCAAATGGTATTTAATTCACTTCCCGGGCCCCTGGAAGCATGAAAATCACTTTAAACATGCTAATTTTAGCTCTAAAACTGATGATCTACCTACAAATGTGAACTGACTTTCAAAAATAAAACATTTGAAAACGGACAATTTTTCACCTTTCTGAAGCATGGCGTAATGGGGGGGTGTTATCTCTTTTGTCAAAAATCACCTGTTTTTGCTTGAACATTAAATGCCTCCAAATGGTATTTAATTCACTTCCCGGGCCCCTGGAAGCATGAAAATCACTTTAAACATGCTAATTTTAGCTCTAAAACTGATGATCTACCTACAAATGTGAACTGACGTTCAAAAATAAAACATTTGAAAGCGGACCATTTTTCACCTTTCTGAAGCATGACGTAATGGGGGGGTGTTATCTCTTTTGTCAAAAATCACCTGTTTTTGCTTGAACATTAAATGCCTCCAAATGGTATTTAATTCACTTCCCGGGGTGAAGAAACACTTTTTGAGACCTCAGAGTGAGTAAATTGGCCATTTTCATGCACTTTTAACCCTTCCACAAATCTTGTGTTTTGGGCCCCTGGAAGCATGAAAATCACTTTAAACATGCTAATTTTAGCTCTAAAACTGATGATCTACCTACAAATGTGAACTGACGTTAAAAAATAAAACATTTGAAAACTGACCATTTTTCACCTTTCTGCAGCATGACGTAATGGGGGGGGTGTTATCTCTTTTGTCAAAAATCACCTGTTTTTGCTTGAATATTAAATGCCTCCAAATGGTATTTAATTCACTTCCCGGGCCCCTGGAAGCATGAAAATCACTTTAAACATGCTAATTTTAGCTCTAAAACTGATGATCTACCTACAAATGTGAACTGACGTTAAAAAATAAAACATTTGAAAACGGACCATTTTTCACCTTTCTGCAGCATGACGTAATGGGGGGGGTGTTATCTCTTTTGTCAAAAATCAGCTGTTTTTGCTTGACCATTAAATGCCTCCAAATGGTATATAATTCACTTGCCAGGGTGAAGAAACACTTTTTGAGACCTCAGAGTGAGTAAATTGGCCATTTTCATGCACTTTTAACCATTCCACAAATCTTGTGTTTTGGGCCCCTAGAAGCATGAAAATCACTTTAAACATGCTAATTTTAGCTCTAAAACTCATGATCTACCTACAAATGTGAACTGACGTTAAAAAATAAAACATTTGAAAACGGACCATTTTTCACCTTTCTGCAGTATGACGTAATGGGGGGAGTGTTATCTCTTTTGTCAAAAATCACCTGTTTTTGCTTGAACATTAAATGCCTCCAAATGGTATTTAATTCACTTCCCGGGCCCCTGGAAGCATGAAAATCACTTTAAACATGCTAATTTTAGCTCTAAAACTGATGATCTACCTACAAATGTGAACTGACTTTCAAAAATAAAACATTTGAAAACGGACAATTTTTCACCTTTCTGAAGCATGGCGTAATGGGGGGGTGTTATCTCTTTTGTCAAAAATCACCTGTTTTTGATTGAACATTAAATGCCTCCAAATGGTATTTAATTCACTTCCCGGGCCCCTGGAAGCATGAAAATCACTTTAAACATGCTAATTTTGGCCCTAAAACTGACAATCTACCTACAAATGTGAACTGACGTTCAAAAATAAAACATTTGAAAATGGACCATTTTTCACCTTTCTGAAGCATAACGTAATGTGGGGGGTGTTATCTCTTTTGTCAAAAATCACCTGTTTTTGCTCGAACATTAAATGCCTCCAAATGGTATTTAATTCACTTCCCGGGGTGAAGAAACACTTTTTGAGACCTCAGAGTGAGTAAATTGGCCATTTTCATGCACTTTTAACCATTCCACAAATCTTGTGTTTTGGGCCCCTGGAAGCATGAAAATCACTTTAAACATGCTAATTTTAGCTCTAAAACTGATGATCTACCTACAAATGTGAACTGACGTTAAAAAATAAAACATTTGAAAACGGACCATTTTTCACCTTTCTGCAGCATGACGTGATGGGGGGGGTGTTATCTCTTTTGTCAAAAATCACCTGTTTTTGCTTGAACATTAAATGCCTCCAAATGGTATTTAATTCACTTCCCGGGCCCCTGGAAGCATGAAAATCACTTTAAACATGCTAATTTTAGCTCTAAAACTGATGATCTACCTACAAATGTGAACTGACTTTCAAAAATAAAACATTTGAAAACGGACAATTTTTCACCTTTCTGAAGCATGACGTAATGGGGGGGTGTTATCTCTTTTGTCAAAAATCACCTGTTTTTGCTTGAACATTAAATGCCTCCAAATGGTATTTAATTCACTTCCCGGGGTGAAGAAACACTTTTTGAGACCTCAGAGTGAGTAAATTGGCCATTTTCATGCACTTTTAACCATTCCACAAATCTTGTGTTTTGGGCCC